>NW_024387285.1:544313-1144313 GCF_900408965.1 Simochromis diagramma | reverse complement strand
CAATCAACACGTTTCAATGGAGGGCACAAAGTATTTTTTAAGTTGGGAAAACCTAAAAACACTAAACATACTCCACTGTTACTCTACTCGCCTTTGAGTTGAGCATGATCTCAGGAGCTCGGTACCAACGAGTGGCAACGTACTCTGTGAGGAAACCAGTGTGATCGTGGTCGGGATCAGCCACACGAGCCAAACCAAAGTCACAGATCTACAAAAAAATGAGAAAGGCACAAGAAATTGTCACAACATTAGAGGACACAACATAAAAATTATAGGCTGTAAAACGTTGAGAGTCTCCACAGCAGATTTGTATTTGTGAGGATTTATGACAACGTTAAGTTATTTAATCATGAAATCATGATGAAAATATGTCTGGTGTTAGTTAAACCACCATACGAGGAGGTCTTTCCCGTGACAAGAAAAATATCTGAATGGGGCCTTAAGGGTAAGTGCCTGAAAACAAGCATTTAAATGAAGCCAGCATCTGCTTGAGACGCTACCTTGAGATCACAGGTGGTATTGAGCAGAAGGTTGGAAGGCTTCAGGTCACGGTGTAGTACGTTGGCAGAGTGGATATACTTGAGCCCTCGCAGGATCTGGTAGAGGAAGTAGCAGATGTGGTCATTGCTCAGGTGTTGAGTCTTCAGGAGCTTGTACAGATCTGTTTCCATTAGATCCTGGACAATATATCTGCACGGTTCCAGGTTAAGGAAAGTCGGCTTTTATACTGAAAAACCTCACACTCACGTGCGTATTTATATCCTTGCAGGGACATCTCATTGACATAATGCTTTCCCTGGCCGCTTACCCTAACCATCAAAAATGGATGCCTAACCCTAACCATAACCATACCTAAGTGACCCTGACACTAAAACGACATTTTGACTCTCAAAAATATCTTCAAACTCGTGGGGACCGGGATTTTGGTCCCTACAAAGATGTTAATATACACACACACACACACACACACACACACACACACACACACACACACACACACACACACACGCACGCGCCTGTAGCCAAAACACTTGAGGATTCAAAACAGAGTTTCACAATCTAACGTGTGGCGTCAGAGTGACTACGTACATCATTTACAGACAGTCAATAGTCATGACTCACTTACGAGGCCATTATTAGTCAGTATGGTAAATTTTGGTAAATGTATTCATCATGCTGAAAGCTCGCTGACACTTAAGTTCAGTAAAACTATTCACTGTTTTACGTTTCTTTGTTTTTTTTGTTAAAGGAAGACTTGATAAGAGCAAAGGCGGATGTTCTTGTGTCAAAGATTTAGTCCAGACAGATGCACAGCTGCAAAAATACAAAACTATCTGATCAGTTGTTGGGTCTTTTAGGACTTTTAGTCAAGTTTCAAAGCATGAGGATTCTGATTGGTGCTCTTGAGGCCAATATGTACTGAAACTGGTCCAGGTGGACTCCACCTCCCTGACGACTCTTGGTGAAAGAAAGCCAGTGCAATTTAGTATTTGTTCTTGGGCACATGCTTGTGTTGCCAGGCTGAGCAGCTGCAGGCTTCAGTCACAGACGCAGTGTAAAACTATACACAGTGCCTGCAGGCTTGATAGTCTGCTAACATTTGGCTACAGTGAAAAGCATCTCTGCCAACTGTATGGCGACAGGTGGCTATTATGTAATAGAAGACAAATAAAAACCTCTTGACCACAAACGTTTGGTGGTAATACCAATCTGACCAGCAGCTAAAGAAAACCATCAAACACAAGAATGAGACTCTTTACACTCAAACATGCTTCAGTGAGGATACACATCCTTCATCTGCTCGATGGTCGGTGCACGGATAATGTCGTTGATTCCGATAATGTTCTCGTGCTTGAAGCGCAGAAGGATTTTGATCTCTCTCAGGGTGCGCTGGCAGTAGGTCTGGTGCTCAAAGGGGCTGATCTTCTTGATGGCCACGCGTATCTTGTTCTCCCGGTCGTAGGCAGAGCTGTATTTAAAAAAACAAAAACAAAACAAAAACCCCAAAAAGTTAAAAAATATAAACCTTTTAAATCCATAAAACTCAAATGCCAGATATGCGCAATAACTGCATTAATTTATAATTACGATTCAGAACCACTTATTAGGACAGAAAGGCCGCAGGTGACCAAGACTTTCTCGCTGTGGTGATGGTGCTAACACAGCTAAGAACATGGCCTTTGTGGTGAAAGTGAGTCACACCCTCTTCCTCTGTGAATGCCCAGCTGTGCCCAAAACTGAGCACAGCCATTATCCAAATGTTGAAAACCATGTTTTCAAGTTGGGATGGTAAATATGAGAATCAATCAATCAATCAATCAATGAAATACAGACCAAGGGCCACTGAGCTGATGGAGCACGCCTCACTAAGATGAACTGCTCAGGACTCTCCCTCTCTTCCACACCTGGAATCAAGGTTTTTTTCCCCTTTAATTGCCTTAAGTCAATGTTTGGTGGAGACTGTGGAGACTGTAGTCAAAGTAATCAATATTAAAGCTATAACCAATATCGCACAAAATAACACTTGATATAATCAGTTTCTTCCATATCCAGCTCTAAGCTTCTGTGCTTACTGGGCCAAGCAAGTTCAACAAGTGCAGCCTGAAGAACCACACATGTCACATACCAGCACGATACTGTAGCTTATATTAACTTCTAATAACTATCTTTAGAAGACAACAATAAAACCTATTCCACAAAAAGACCACATGTTCATTCACCAAAAAGTCACGTATAATCCCAAATAAGCATTTATGAAAAAGGTACCATACAATTTTTAAAAAACTGACCAAAAAACCTTTAACCGTTACTTTAACTATTATTTACAAATGAAAATGGCAGATAAAAAAATAAAGAAACATTGCTGTGTGAATCAAACCCGCTCAAACCTCTGTGACAAATGCCACTTCCTTCCTGTGGTTTGCAAGCGAAAAGTTTTTCATGTTAAGTCAAATCGGCAGGAAATGCTAGGTTTGAATTAAAAGTATTGTAAAACCGTAAGCACACACTAAAATGGAAAGATAAGTGTAGCACATTTGCTTTTACACGAGAACTACTACAGCAATACATAAACTAGTGGTGCAACGGATCACGGTTGATCCGTAATCCAAATCGATCCCACTCCACGGTTCGGCACACACGTGATCCGAAGATTCGAAAAAGAAGGAAAAAAAGTATGTGTATGGTGCGCGTGGTCAGTCTGTCAAGCGATAGCTATGGACAGAGCTAGCGGTCCAAGTGGAGGAGCAGAGGAGTTTGCAGTATTTAAGCAGCCCTTTGCTGCCCAGTCCGACCGGCTAAAGCTATTACAGAAGCTACTGGGTTGGTTTAGCTGCAGACATGAGGCCGTATTCTCCTGTGCAAAACAAGGGGTTTAAACTATGATGAACGTGCTTGAGCCACGCTATGATATCCTGTTGCGCGTCCACTTTAGTGACAAGATCGTTCCAGGCATGTATGAGCAGGAAAAGATTAAAGTTATGGCTGAACTGTCCCAGGCATCTTCTGTTGCCCAACTAAAAATGGGTGGAGCTGCAGGTCAACGGAAAGCTACGTGACCGTGACCGCTCATTATATCACAGCGGAGTGGTAGATACAAAGCCCTGTACTGCACCTTAATTTGTTTTTATACAGTTCCGTGGAATGAGTCTTGAGTTGAATGTTTTAATAGGCAAAAATTACTTAAATAAGTTAATAAGTAAATGTTAAAATTCTCTCTTTTTTCCTTTTTTTGCTGATCCGAAAATTGATCCGATCTGTGACTTAAAACCGTGATCCGATCCATGAGATTTGTGATCGGTTGCACCACTAATAGAAACCCAACCGGTTTAAGTGCTTTCAACCAAACCATATCTGGAATGTGATAAAGACAAAACATTTTCAGGAAATTAGGAAGCCGTCTTGCATGCCGGGTATGGAGGATCTAAAGTTAAAGCTAGATTTAGAGAAGGAGCAGGGAGTTAACATGCAAAGCTTAGCTAGCTACTTTCATATCACACATTCTTCACAGCAGAGGTCAACCTTAGCAGAGAGATCCCTCACTAAGGTAAAGGCTCATTACACAAACATGTGTGATTAAAATATAGATAATAATAAAATAATTCAATTCAATTTTATTTATACAGCGCCAAATCACAACAAGAGTCGCCTCAAGGTGCTTTACATTGTAAGGTAGACCCTACAATAACACATACAGAGAAAAACCCAACAATCATATGACCCCCTATGAGCAGCACTTTAGTGACAGTGGGAAGGAAAAACTCCCTTTTAACAGGAAGAAACCTCCAGCAGATCCAGGCTCAGGGAAAAATAATAAATACACTTATCAGTTACTATATTGGAAAAAACATTTGCAAGCCTTTTCAAAACTCTTACTCCAAAATTAGTCTACGACACTTCATTGTCATACTTCGCATGTGGCTAAGCAGAAAACCCAATCCTAATCATTGCCTACAGACACTGACAGACGCCCTGACCAAAGGTGCTGGAATATTTTTATGTACCATGCAACTCTAGCGGCCATAAACAAAGACAGGACCACAGCACATGAACACCGTGTGTGTGAGATTAGATGTTGAAAGGGAAAAACAAACACTAGCACACCCTTTGGCATGAAGAGGGTTTGTGTATCAGCACTTTTCTCTGCAGGGTTTTTACTTCCAAGAATGACACCACTTATTTGTACTAACTAGTAAAAACATGTTGGCTGGATTTTTGTTTAGTCTGCCCACTTTGTCTTATTTTCTCTTGTGCAACTGTGCAGAGACCATAATTTCCAAAGCAGAAAGCAGATGTGATGTTTTGAATGTGGGACACATTAAGCCTTTTAGAAAACAAAATCTAAACTTCACTGCCATCACATTTCCATTCATCATAAAATGATCCAACAAATTTAGTGCTTTCATTGACTTTATTTTACATCCTAGAATCAGCTTTTTAACACAATATATAAATGTTGGACATCAAGAGTACTTTCCTCTTCAGTTTCTGCTCACAGCTGTAACTTATTTTGGAAACATTTTTAATTTAGAAAAAGTATCTTTAGTGATTATGTGGAAAAATGTGGGTGATTATGCTCGCACCCAACAGGCTCACTGTTCATCCACTCAAATATCCAGCCCTGCCTGTGCTGAAACACCTCCTCCACACTACCCCAGGTACAGACATGTCCACTGCTGAATATCTGGCTTTTTTCACTCTTAATGGCTGTGTCAGACCCACGCTGTGGTCTCAACCTAAATCTCACAGCCTTACCAAAAAACCCAAAACAAAAGCAAACACACTTTACTAAAATAAATAAGAAGATATGCAGGAGTCGACTTCAATTAATCTTTTCCAATTATTAGTCTGCATGAATGACTGCAATTTTGACTATAAAAGCACTTTGTTTTTTTGTATGTTCTAGTTTTTGTTTTTTTAAACTGAGTAATAATGACAGAAGTTGAGCCCGCCTACATACGTCATGGAGAACGATTAATTTACAGCCTGGTGTTGGGTGTGCGAAATGATCAAACATCTTCAGATGACACATCCAAACCAAGTCCAGCTGACCTAGTACTGCCAGGAAATGCAAATCACTGCTGCCAGCTCATCTCACCCCATTTGGTACAACCAGAAAAGCAAAACTGCACAACGCAGCTGCACCTCGGGATGACAAACTGAGAGAATTTGCAGCTTTTATCATCTTCCTCAGCTTCATCGTTTACATCTACACAAGCATTGTTTTATTTCGGCACATTACACACAACAGAAATGACTGAAAAACACCCACGTAGTCAGACAAAATAAGAAAATGAGTTGCTATAGTGATGGGGGTGTAAGGACTGCAATGTAAACACAAGTGTGCCAGCCTTCTGTGAGGGAAATATGAGTGACCTTCCTTTCCACTTGTGTGAGAGGAGTGTGTGTGTGTGTGTGTGTGTGTGTGTGTGTGTGTGTGTGTGTGTGTGTGTGTGTGTGTGTGTGGGAGGTAAGTAAATAGTTCTCCATGTAACTGTTCTACACCAGCAGATACCCTCATGTACAGAGAAGCAGGCAACGACAGTAGTTATTCATCAAAGCTGCAATCCGATCCAGGGCAGAGGCAGTTTGGCACAGACATCATATCCTCGTACTGTTTTTAAACAGTCAATGGTACAACAGCCTCCTCCTAGTTTGTGGAAATGGCAGACATGAGAAGCTAAATATTTTCATGAAACTGATAATATGTCAAAGGTCAAAGATAAATATGTCCCTAACTTTGGAACCATTTAGAACAGCAGGTCTGCAGCAGTACTGAATGGTATAACAAAATGTATATTTTGGAAGACTTTGATGCTTTCACTTTATTTCACAGCATAAATCCATCTATGCATCTGCTGCTTATCCAGTATGGGTCACAAGGGCAGCAGTCTAAGCAGTGCAGACTTCCCACCCCAGCCACCTCCTCCAGCTGTTCCAGAGAGACAACCAAGGCCTTCCCAAGCCAGCCGGAAACGTATTCTCTCCAGCAGCTCTTGAGTCTGCCCTGGGTCTCCTCCACACCGGATATTCCCAATACACCTCACCTAGGGTATCTCCAGGATGCACTCTAGTCAACTGTCAACTCAATCTCAACTGGCTCCTTTCGATGCGCAGCTCCTCACCCTCTCTCCCTCTCTTTCCTCTTCCGGTGAGGAGCCACCGGAAGAGGAAAGCTCATTCCCAGCAACTTCATTCTTTCAGTCACTACCCAGAACTTGTTGAGGTGTTTGGAGGAACGTAGACGTAGACTCATCAGTAAATCAATACTCTGCTCTCGCTTTACCACAACAGACCGGTACAGCACCACTCTCCCCTCGTTCGTGAACAGGACTCTGAGATACCTGAACTCCTCCACTTGAGGCAGCAACTCCTCCCTGACCTGAAATGGGCATTTCACTTATTTCCAGCTGAGAACCACGGCTTCAGACTATGAGGTGTTAATTCTCATTCCTGTCATTTCACACTGGCCCAGTAAGTGCTGGAGGTCACTTTCTGATGAAGCCAGTATTTAATGGCAATATTTCTGGATGACAAACCTTTAGTGCAAAAAAGCTGTGAAACAAATCTCCATTTGGACTTTTCTTGAGTAAAACCTCCTGTTAGCTTTGAGTAACACACAGACACAACAGTCTGTGAAATACCACCTCTAATCTACTGATTTGTATTTTTGGACAGGATTTTCATCTGTCTGGACTCTTATGCTCTGATTCACATGTGCATGCATGTGAAATGAATATTTTCTGCTTTTAAAAGACGAAAAGTCCACATTTGGAGGTGGGAGGGGTTAAGGGTGACAATCAGACTACACATATATTTTCACACATCAATCAGGTTTATGGGGTGAGGCATCATAAATCACTGGATCAGGTCTAGAAAAGGATCACGGTTTAGCCAACTCTAAACAACATTGGTTGCAACTTCTTTTAAAAAGCTCAGTGTCTTAGTTGGCATGGTGAAACGTTTCTGCATTTTCTGATGCAGAAATATACCTTCTAGTGAAATACATCAGGCACAATGTTGTGCTCATGATCATGTGACCATTTCCTGTTTTGCAAAAGACCAGGATGGTATAAAGATGAATGCAGATATCAGTCGTTGGTTATGAAGCCCTGAGATGAGCAACCTTGCTGTTCCTGAACTGATGTGCACAATTTTCTTTTGTTTTATTATTCTCAGGCTGCAGCTGCAAAAAAGAGAATTTGGTGCTTTTGTGGCTCATATTACTGTAAAGTATTTATTAAATGATCACACTGACATAAGATAAAACTTCTTCTAAGGCAAAAAAGGCCTAATACTTTTTGGTTTCAGCTTTTGAAATGCTGTTCCATGCTATAGGAATTTATGACAAACAAAAAGTATTGGTTCATACTGTATTTCACCATATTTACTGAGCCAAGCCCTGCAGTTCCTTGTCCCTTTATCTGGCATGCAGAAGGAACTTTGAGGAAGTACAAAGTACAGAGTTCACCAAGTAGTTTTAATGCAGTTATCTCTGCCTGCTAAGGCAGTTTTGAGCTGCACGGCTTTATCACTGGAGGGTGGACTCGGGCTGCTCTCAGGCACCTGTGACCTTTGAACTGAAAGCTATTACTCTGTAGATCAAACCTAGTTTAAAGCCCTCATTTTTTTTAGCTATCCTGTTTTGATGAGCAATAGTTTAACTTAGTTTATTTTACTATTGTAATTTTTTTGACCATTTCACTGACCTACATCCATCCATCAAAAAGCATTAAACGTCATATGTGACTAGAGCAGGGCGATATGGCCAAAAATATTTATCACGATATATATTTGAAAATTTGCGATAACGATATAACTGACTATATAATTGATGCGAGACAAAATGCAACTCCACAACTTTACTAGTGCAACCCCCATCCATTTATTTTTACTTAAACAAGCAGCTGTTTTTTATGTGCATTGAAGCTATATAAAAATTTAAACAGTGCAAATGCAAATTCCTTACTGAAAGTTTAACCAAAAGGCATTTCCAGTAGAAATGGGCTGGCATATCCTGAGCATAACCATGTATAATATATCCACTGAAGTTAAAAAGAGGAGCTTTGCAACATTAAACTGCAGTGTGCCAAATAAAAAAGTCAAATACGTATTTTTTGGACAATAAAGGTGCACGGGATTATAAGGCACATTAAGCGAAACAAAGCAGTCAGATAAATCAAACTTTACTCAACTCATTCTTCTTGCTTCCTCCACTTCTGTACCATTGATTCATTAATGCTGTATTCTATCACAGCTGCTCTATTCCCGTGTTGTTGCAGTATATTAATCACTAACCTCGTATTGTGGATGGATTATCTCAGTTGTTCTCCTGACTGAAGTTTGGTCCGTTTACAGCATCCTGCCATGCAACTGTATTTGTCTCTAACCATCAGGAACCTTCACGTTAACTTTTATCGAGTGGAAAAGTGTTAGCGTTCATCCTCCAGCTTCACTGTTTATGTTATGCTAACATAGCTGTGTCGCTAGCGATCACGTAGCACATCATTATATACCAGCTAGCCCAACTTCAGTAACTTTACAAACATCACTGCTGTTTAGTTTTCTAACTTCATTTATGTTGGAAGTGATAGCAGAGCTGTACATGTTTGAATTTTTTCTGAAATCTCTCAGTCAGAACATGCTATATCATGCTGAGGTAACTAGCGAAACTAGCGAGCTAACTTCCGCTAACTTCCTGCTAACTTCTAACGCCGTTAAATGTAATAAATTCTGTTTTCATGGATGCTAAACTTCATAGTTACACCTGGTAAAGCAGCAATGCTGATCGTTTTATTAAAGATGAAAGAATTTAGACAGATTTTTACTCTCAGTGATGCTGCAGTGTTCGTTTGACTTTGGGACCTGTAGAATACGGAGTTTAGGACCCAGATTACTCCCAGATTTACGAGCACCTTAGTCCGACAAATACGGCAATTGACTATGTGCACGTTAGCATATGCTACTTCCGGTGCGGAAACTCCTGTGGGGAGCTTTGTTTCCGGTGTCCTATTCGCGCCTGGTTTACGGTCCAAAACAAGTTAAGCAAATGAATCAAGTGGCGATTTACATTTCTATAGATGTCTTGGGCATTTACCCAATATATCTGTAAATGATGTTCATTGACTTGTCGATATTTTTCCCCCGCGCCTTAGAGCAAAAGAGAAAAAGGGATTCAAATGTTATATTTCTCAGCTGTCCCTCGTTTATCACGGGTGTTATGTTCTAAAAATAACCAGCGACAGGTGAAATCAAGTAGCCAAATTTATTTTTGACGGTGCAAAACGTTTGATGGACATCGTGGACATACAGTACTGCACTTCAGAGTCACACTGCTAGCAATCAATGCAGCGATTCTGTACTGTACAGGAGAGACGTCATGGAGGAGATCGTCTGCAGCGATCAGGACGCAGGACACAATGTGACGTAAAAAAAAAAAGCATGCAAACTTGCACTAAAAAATCTGAAACAGCAAGGTGAAAGGTGAACCGCGTTATAGCGAGGGACCGCTGTAATTTTGAAGGTAAGTCACAACATACCCTTCGTAAATACTAATGTATAGAAACCATTACCAGCAATCATTCATTTTTTGTGTGGCTTTTTTCACGGTTTGTTAATATGCTGTGTAGGTGTGTACTTGACTAGCTGATATCGACATAACGGGGGAAACATCTGGTTTGACTATTCTTCACCTGTAGTTTGAATGCTGAACATTTGCCTGTTTAATTCATAAGACCAGTCACTATACAGAGATGTGCTTCTGAATGTGGACGATGTGTCTTCTGCTGCAGTAATGCAGTTCTGCTTGTGTTGAGTGATGTAAACAACTGATCGATCTAAACGCTTTAAACGTCAAAATTGATCATTAGATTTTTTATGACACAACAGCGGTGAGTGTTCCCACCTTCTGCTCTTTGTAACTTAACGCAATCTTTCCGTTTTCAAGTTTTGGACATGATTTTGGAGTATATCTTCGCAGTAGCGATTGACCGCAAAGTAAAGCTACCGGAAATGTACAACCCCACATCCGGTCTCAAACCAGGAAGTTAGCATTGTCTCGTGCACATAGTCAATAACGAGGCCCGCTTGCATGTTCTACAAAAAAAAAAAAAAGTGCTTTGTTGTGTATCTGACGGACAAACACCAAACCAGTTCCACATCACTGAAGTGGCACCATTTTTACAAACCAATTCTCGTTCATCCGTTTCACTCAATGATCCGCTTTCTCCCTTCTCATTCTCCGTTGCCGCCATGCTTTTCAGCCATGTGCGTATGAAAACAAAGGCACTGCACATGCGCGTTTTACCCATATTCTATTGCGATATTTCATTTTCTTATCATTGCCTAACATTGTACCGGTATTACCATGAACGGTATAATATGGCCCAGCCCTACATGTAACTGCATTTATTAAGAATCAGCTGTAAAGTCAACCAATCAGTGTTTTTAAACAGAGCATAAAAGTTGTATTAAATCCTTAAATTCTCCTTTACTTTGAGTTATACGGGCCTACAATTAGGAAAAAAAAGGTGAATCAAATAGGACCAATTTTCGATCCACATTGTGTACTTTCCTGAATTTGGGGGAAAAAGGCCTAGGTATGATTATGCAATAATATTTTTACAAGCTAAATTTAACACAGCTTGTGCAATGAAGTTGCTCTGTAGTGAAATCTTGTTTTTCCTATTTCCTCTGTGCACTTAGTGTTTTCTGAGCATGCTCACTGCTCAGGAAGAAGCTTTGTGGGGGTAGGGGGGTGGGGTGCCTCCATTTCCATGGAGACAAGAATACAAGGCTTTTCTCAGTTATGCAATAGGACTGTAACCATGACAATATTCATGGTTAGAGTGGAAGGAAAGAAAAAGGGGGGGGGGGGGGCAAAGTTCACTGTGCTTAAAGGGCGACCCCATGGTGAGAATGTGGACTGACATCACAGTCACAGGTTTAAAAAGGCAGCGCGAGTACCATAGCTGTGGGGTTGGGCTTCACACCACACTCAGTGCTGCTGTGAGGGGGTTTGCTGCATTAAGAGGTGGTACAGTAGGACTCGAGCGTCTCTGCCATTTACAAGTTACTGCTGTGGCCTGCAGTTACTGATTCAGACCGACAGCAAGTCATAACTGCTTATCAGTCACATCGCAGATTACTCATGGAATTTTTCCTGAATAGACAAATGTTAGTCAGAACCAAGAGAAAAATAACTTTACAAAAAGAAAAAAAGAAAAGTGATTGGACCATAGCAGTTGAATAAGCCACACATAAATTTAAACACGTCATTGGTTTCCCCTGTTTAAACTGCTTAAATGAGTTCCTAACAATAATATCAAAATTAACCTACAGTGAAATACATTGACATGTGCATCTGCAACAACTATGAAAACTGTTCTCCTTAACATGACTGCACTGCTACCAGAAACCACTGGTATATTGTCCGGCCTACAGAACACGTAATCTGCAATCTTATTTTTGTTAATTTCATCCTGTAACATTGATTTATTTCTGCACAGAGATCAGTTAAGTTTAATCTTTTTGAGCTGCTCTCTGAGAAGCTTCAGCAGATAACCGGGCGACACTGACCATTGGCTGCAAAAGCTTAATTCAAGTTCATTGTGATTTATACCCTCCAGCATTTATCATTGGGAACGATCATAGATTTAACTGCATTTGCATGCTTACTAAAAAAAAAAAAGAAAGAAAAAAAGTTAAAAAAAACAAAACAAAACAAAAAAAACAGCCTTTCCTGTTTCTGTGTACACTAACCACAATAACCCATTTATAAAAACATGCCAGCATGGTGTTTGTGTCTGCAGGTGCTTTTCAATCAAGCTTACATGGGTGTATGAAATATTCAGCTCTGCACAATAAGCCATTTGTTTCCCTGACGTCAGCAAAATGCCCACATTGAAACATACCTATAGTTTGTTTTCAGAGGTAAAGCGCTATAGTGCGTGGAGCTCAACAATATCATTTCACTCACTGTTCGCATTTATAAGTAATAATTAGCAGGTAACCTTATTGCAGCAATTCAGACTATTTAGCACAAACATGATAAAGAAACTTTGAAGAGCATGAGCAGAGAAAAGTTTCTTCCTCAAAGCCATTTCCTCACACAGTATGCATCGCAGTTTTCTAATATATTTGTACAGCCTCAGTGTGGCCTGCAGGGTTTCGTCACAGGCTTTGCATTAGTGGCTGGTGGAGTCTATTCTTACATAGGGGAGAAGCCACTCCTATAATAAAAGCCACCTCTGCTACTATCATAAAAAAAATAATGAATCCATTTACGTGGAATAAATCATTAACTTTCCAGTGTCATTTCAGACTGAAAATGAGACATATATAACTCCAAGAGACTGTATGGAGTCATTCATAACCCCAGCTCTATATTTAGGTGTGCCGTTATGATAGCCTTAATATTTTAACCATTATAGGCTTAAACGTTACTGTAACATTTAAATTTGCTGCTTGTTGTCCCCATCCTTTTGAGTATAAAATGTTTACGAGTCCAGCAGACCAAAACCCAACAGCTGAAGCTGAAACCAACACAAATTTTTGCATTTAAATAAATAAATAAAATAACGCCAGCTATTATTAGTTAGCTGCCAGCTATTAGGAAGGCACAATACTGGTGTCAGTAAGCCAACCTATGGACTGAGGCATTTCATTCAGTTCTATGTTATTTCAGTTTTATTTTCTAATTTTTCTTACTATAAAACTAGTCGATTATTTTCTTTTACCAGTACAATAACTGGTAAATTAGATGCCAGGAACATCTGTTTTTACTGATACTGTAAGCCGTTTCATTGCTTTCATTTCTTCACATATGAAGTGGATTATACAACCAAATGTATTTAAAAAAGACATTTAAAACAAACAAATAAAAAAAAGTATACTTTATACGTACACACACGTACTCTTGACTTCTTTCTAGGTTTTTATATTTCACTCTCTGATCACAGCTGCTAACATGACATCTAAATAAATTTATATAGTTTATTTAACCTAAAAGCATAAAGCTGACTAATATCAGGCAAATGAAGCAAAACCTGAATGCACAGAATCTCGCCATCAGTCTTAATGTGCATCTCCACCTGTTACCATCAGTTACAGCTGTCATTCTTTTGAGTCATCAAGTCACAACCCGATTTTTCTAAAGCATGTCGAACAAATTTAAAAAACAACAAAAACTTTCTGGCATTTAGAATGACCGAAAGTGACTCTGTTTTATTCAGTATGACCTGCTATGGGTGACTGAGCTCATAAACCCATTAGGAAGGTGTTTACAGAGGTCCCCAAAATTTATTCTGTTCATCTGGATGTAGTGTTTTCAGTTTCATCACTCATCCAAGTGACTTCTTCAGTCTCAGCTGATTGCAGGTTTCCCCAACCTTATAAACAGTACATTTGCATAATGACTGAAACAAGCCCACTGAAGGAACAATGGTGCTAGTTAGCACTGACCACAACATTATCATCCTTCCGGCATACAAAGGTAGATGCACAGTTTTGCTAAACCAGAAAGACTATCATAAGAAAATTTTGTCGCTCAGTGACGAAAATACTTACGAGCCTCTGAAACGAGACCCAGGAAGTGGCTACAGGAAGAGGGTGATACCAAACCAAACAACCTCTGCCGAAGTGGATGTCACAGCACAGAAGAGCTACCTCGTCAGGCCAGGACTCTGCAGACTATTTACACCTACAGGCCAGCGGACACTCTTTCAAGGATGAGGATGTAACATCCTGGACAGGGAGGAACGCTGGTTTGAGGGCGGAGTCAAGGAGGCCATTTACGTGAAAAGGGAAAGACCATCTCTGAATCGAGGAGGGGGCCTAAGGGTACATCTGTCACCATCTTACAATGCTGTGATTGCAGCCGTTCCCCAACTCTCTGTGAATGGTGATCTTTGATAAAGTAGCTTTGATCAGTGGGTGTTGATCAATGGTCATGAAAACTTCCATAATTAAGATTAAGGAGCTGACCTCCCAGCCCATTGTTCCTTCAGTGGGCTGGTTTCAGTCATTATGCAAATGTCCTGTTTATAAGGTTGGAAACCTGCAGTCAGCTGAGACTGAAGAAGTCACCTGGATGAGTCACAAAACATTTCTCCAGCTGAAAACGCTACTTCCAGATGAACAGAATCAACTTTTGGGGATTTACTCACCTGGATGATTGAGCATGCATCAAGTAATTTACAGAGGTCAAGTCAGAGAAAATCACAACAGCAAAACAAAAAAAACTGTACACATGTGACTCTCCTACAGATAGCACTCATGTTTTAATTTCTGACCATAGGCCTGCTGCTTCTCTCCTATTTAGCCACAGCATACCTTCCAGTTCCAAGGCTTTGACCAAACACTTGAACCTCAGATTCAGATGCTGTTTTGTTTTTTTTTTTGCATCAATTCAAAGCCTTTCATTTAAATGAAGCACTCTCTCGCATCTCTGAATGAGGGAAACCAATTAATACAAGAGCTCAAGGGAGACATTTTTCATAGACAACAAATTGTGCAAACAAAAGCATCGGCAGTCTCTAGAATTCAGGACTCAACCTGACCAACACAAGGATTTTGTCAGTGGCTTCATAGTTATTTAAAGCGCATTTAGATTTCATAATGATGAACTGTAATTAGAAAGTTGGAATCCTTTAGACTTCTTTCAGAGGATCTGGACTTTACTGTGACTTATTGGTTAGAAAACTCAGTCTTTTGGTTTAAAAACTGATAAATGAACCAAAGTAAGACGTCACACAGAAAATTGTAAAAAGGTATTTTTCCACTGTGGGAGTGAAGACTATAATGAAGTCCTAAAAACAGCAAATACTCTGACCGTAGCTTTTAAAATGTTGCAATTTTGTGCTTTTTAAATTAAATATTTCTGGGGCTTAGCAGAGTCATTTTCATGGATTTCTAGTTCTTTATGTCACTTCATATACGGAACGATTAACAAAAAATATATCTTAGTTTGTCACAAGTGTTTATTTTAGGGCAATTACATTTTGTTTGTTTATTGAAGCACACTTGTGATTTGTAATTCATGCAGATAATTTAGACTATTCAGCTGAAAGGGTGCTAACCTAAGGTAATTCAAAGACAGCCGTGTTTTAAAATCTCTGAAATGAAAACATGCAACTTTTCTTGAGAAAAAAAAAGAATCTTCCACTGTTCATTGTGATAAACATCCTTCCTTCAGCAAAACTTTGCTTGTCAAGCCCAAAAAAAAAGAAAAAAGAAACGAGTATTCATTATAACACTGGTGTGTGTGTGTGTGTGTGTGTGTGTGTGTGTGTGTGTGTGTGTGTGTGTGTGTATGTGTGTGTGTGTTTTAAGGCAAGTTGAACTTTCGTAAGCATACCTTGACATAAAAATGAGGGCAGGTGATAGAATCAAAGCTAATTCTGCATATTTCACTGTGCATGAACTCGATATCTGCCTTTTTCTCATTAGGTTACACGTCCTAATGTAAGCTCAGCACTGTGGTTTCTGAGAAATGCGGATGCAACAGTAAAAGCAGCAACAACATGCACCTTTAAGTCCTGATGATCAACACAGATATTAACATCAACGCAGCAGAGCAGCGCCTGAATGTTTTACAGCCCTTCTGAACCAGAAGTCGTCATGCTCGTCTTGGCAGGCGCAGCCACCCAAATTACCCAAATTACATCTCCTTCTGAATTGCACAACAGGATTTCAGAGTGTCAAGGCTCTCATTCTCTCCCCCCCTCTCTCATTGGCTGTGGAGTGGTGGTACTGATGTCAGAAGCAGAGGAGTTGCCATGGAGATGGGCACCACAGTGGCATTTCGAGAGGACGAAGCAGAGCATCGGCGGTGGCTAAGAATCAGGCAGGTCAAGGACTCGAGACGGAGTCAGAATCACCAGAGGACAAGAATGACAAATAAATTTAGGATGAAATGTTTACAAGCAACAAGTGTTTCCCATGCTGGATGTCAGTGATACCAAAGAGTATGCTGTGATAACACAACTTTGTATTTCTACACAATACCAAAGCTCAAATGATAGCCAGGTTCACATTATGAGATGCCAGATATCAGAGGTGCTTATTAGTCCAGCGGGTTCTTATATAGGGCTTTGTCTACTCTAACTGGGCACTCAAAACACTTTATACAACTTCCCTCATTCACACATTCACACAGGAGCTTTTTTTTTTTTTTTTTTTTTTTTTTTTTTTAAAATCCTGTCTGGCAGCTTTTACAATCAGAATTATGATTTGAATACACTTGTTGTGCTAACCACATTTTACATGTTTTTTCCATGCATGTATGTGTTTTTTATCTAACATTTGCACACACCGGATGGATCGCAGAGCAACCTTGGGTTACTATCTTGCCCGATGATATTTGGCATGCAGACTGGAGCAGCCAAGCATCGGACCACCTGTTTGGCGAGTGCGAAAAATTTAATTCCATGTATTTGTCAGTTTAATAAACCAAATATTATCCCAAAGCATTCTGATGCTTTTTGCGTTGACAAACTAAAGAACTATTTTCTTCACAATTAACTTTACGTTTTTATTTAGTTGTAATTAACTATAATCCGAATCTGGAGTCATGTTCATGTCTTTCTTTTCTATTATACATGTCTGCACAAGTGCGCTTTAATGTGGTTAATTTATTTAATTTCTTCCCTTTATTTGTTTATATAGCCATCAACACAAAAAAGCTCTTTTTGAATAGCACTGGAGCAGTTTCAGTGTGCTGCTTTGTTTTTAACCACAAACCGTATAAAAGATAAACGCCGACACCGTGACGTCACCCACTGGTTAGTTAAGTCCAGTTCTGAAGCCTTGAGTTGAGCATTTTCAGCATATTCTGAATAATCTGACACTTAGAGTGATCAAAATTTACAAAATAGACTTTAATATTTTATTCAATATGACCTGAAATGAGTGAATGAACCCATGTATTTAACCAGAATCCATTTATAGACATTGTGTCTGGCTGCTGTTTTTCTGCAGCCTTCTGTAGGACTACAAGTCTTTTTGCAGCCACAGGAGTAATCCTCTGGTGGCCATTAAACAGAGTCTCCTTCCTAAAACAGGCTTCACCAAGCGATCCCCACTGCATACTAGCTAATATAAGAGCATACGACTTATCCCCTCCTGCCGTTTTCCTTGTTCCAGTGTGATATGAACAAAAAAAGTGGAATCTGACCAACTATCACCCATCTTTTCAGATGTAAAACTTTTTATAAACACGAGCCACTTCAGCAGCATTCCCCCATGATCTAACTGCTCATGTGGGCGGGTTGAAAAAGGCAGAGTTTGCCATGGCAGCTTCTGAATATTATCACAGAGGGTGATACAGTATCTTGTGATTGTGTAAGCATACAGTGTTAAGAGGCTCAGTGTACCACCAATCTGTGGTTGTACATCTGCTCATGTCAGGGCTTTCCAGCCTCAACAGGCACCAACAAGAGGTTGTTGAAAGCAAAAATAGGCCTGCTCTGAAAATGACACAGACATACCTCACAGTCGACTGGTAAGCAAATGTCTTCATGCAGCGTACCAACTTAGGTTACAAAGAATCTGCATCATGTTTCAGGGTTTTTTTAGAAAAATAAACAAAATGTGCATTTAATGAGAATTCACAGAGAACGAATATCCTGCTGTACAGTGGGCGACCAGAAAGAGAAGTGGGATTCTTGGTCCAAAAATACGCTCTTTAAGCAGAAGCTTACATCAGCGATACCTGATCTTATAGAACCTCCGTAAACACTTTTCTGATTACTTTATGGGCTCAGTCACTCATTTTGGGTAACAGTGAATAAAACATGAAGCACGATCATTATTAAAGTCAAAAAGGAGAAATAACGTGTATACCGATTTGGTATATAACTGTCAATAACAAACTAGTCAGATCAACCTGTAGCCTGTCATGTCTGGTTTCAAAACAGCAAGATGGTGACAGTTAAATGCTCAATGTGAATTTGGTTTAAATAATCCAAAGGAGTTAAACCCAGTAGAGCTGTAGAAACATAGTTCTTCATAATCTTTAAAAAAAAAAAAAAAAGAAATCACACAAGCAATCAGCGTATCGCTGTGCATCTGTGGCTTTTACTCATGTTTAATCTCTATAGAAAATGCAACAACAGAACAGTGCATCCTGCTTTACTGACTCATAAAGGCCAGCTGACTGCAGCCCAACACCACCACACAGCAGCGCAGCCTGACAAAGAACTGACTGATGGTATTTAAAAATATTTCAGATGCAAACTGAGGGATGTCTGAAGTACACCCTGCAACACTTTCGCTGGCTGCTGCACATCAAAGCTACATGCCCAACTGTCTGAAAACCACAGGTCTCAAAAAGAACGCAGAAAGAGGAGTGCAAGGAGGCTGAGGCTCGCACAGCACTCGCTCCAACCGCCTCTGACTCGGAAGCACACACAGCCAAAAATACAGTAACGCTACCAGAGTCAGTGAAACAACTGGGCTTCAACCTGAACCTGAGTAAGGACTGCGAAAGGATCACCGATTTGTGAATATAAGCGAAACTGAAGAAGCCATCATGGGACGGCATCTGTGTCACTCCTTCAGGCCCATACAGTCTGCTTTACTGTGACAAGAGCGCAAATACAAGGAGCAAAGCAAAAAGATGTTAATGGTGACAACATCAGGTGCTTACACCATACATGTATCCGTTTCTCTATTGTTGTTGCTATTACAAAGTCATTAGATCCTCTGACACTTAGTGTGCACAGTTTGGGCCAGTGCTAGTGCTGAAATCTGAAGCTCAACGCACCCTGAAACATATGGCTAATAAAGCTACGGGAAGCGGTCGGTACAGTCCGGAACAATAAAAACCACCTCTAGAAGTAGCAAGAGTGTCTGGACTATAGCTGAGTGTGTCTCCAGCAGAGCGTTCAGACACACTGAAAACCAAGATGACACAGCTCAGCTGTCCAAATACCTGCCAATGTCATTGTGGGACAAAGAATAAGTTTTGAAGTGTACTTAAAAATTTGCAAGGTCAGCCTAATATGGAGAGGCAACTCACAGTTTAGAAGCTATGACATGACCCTCCCGTTCTTCAGTGTAATCTTCAGGATATGGGGGATAACTGGTCAGCCGTTCTCAGTGATGCTGACGGGACGTAAGGTGTTAAGAGATGTGCAGTTGTTGGTACATACATTTTAAAACCTGTGATTTTTTTGATCAGCCAAGAGATTTTTCTATCACTGGAAATTAAAAACAACAAAACAAAAAACTAACAAAAGAAATTTGAGTTTTGAACGAAGCAAAAATCCCTCGAGTTTCCCTTTCGACCTGAGATGTTTTGTTCAAACTTGCCCAGATTCATCATCATTCATCAAATGGACTGAAACATTCCTGAAACTGGTCACAGCATGCTTTCTCTGAAAAGGCCCTTAAAAGAATACCATTACAGCTACAGCCATTAAATACTGATGACAAAGCTCCAGACAGACAGAAGATCATCATCATCATCATCATCAACATCAATAAGAACCCAATTCTGGAGGAAAATATGAACTTTGATGGTTACTGGAAGTGGCACCTGCAGAGACCACACTGACAGAGGCCACATTTCGGTGACGGAAACAAAGTTCATTAAAGAAAAGTTCAAACCTTTCACCCAGTTGGCAGTGTGATGGACAGGGAAGGTGTGGAAAGGCCACAGTGATGAGATCCAAATCTTAGAAGCAAAACTTTAAACAAGTCATCACTTGTAGGAAATTAACATAAACTGCTTGCCAAGACGACGCCTAGAGCACTGATATGTACATTTTACAGTTCTACCTAAATCCGCCTTCCTGGAAATTACGTTACAGTGATAGAGATCTCAAAAAGCATAACTGCTCTGTTTGGTAGTAATCCTCCATTTAACACAGTTCATCAATTAGCGCAATAGCTAGCACAACAGTTCATAAAACAAGATAGCATGTAATAAGATGGACAGGGATGCACTGCATTTAACTTTTGTCAGTGTCAAACCGACACACTATAGATAGCGTGGCTTAGGGTACGCTGATACCAAGAACCGATCCACTAACACTGTTAACGACCAAGCTCTAGTCCTTACTGTGGGGAAGAGACTGGAAGTCATTCCTTCATATTTAAGACAACAACAGGGTTAAGGTATGCTGCTTTACAAACTGTGTGAAATCAATGTGGCAAATAAATAAATCCAATAATATTTATTTATTGCGCTGGTATTTGTAATCAAAATAATAAACAACAGCTCAGTGTGAGAGACATTATGGTGAATTTATGGCACACTGGTTGTCAGTTTGCGTAGGTTTGATTACACAGAGGTGTTTGCAACCTATGCAAACATGCTTGTGTGCAGTCCTCGCTTTCCATAAAGACAGCATGAAGGTCGCCATGAATGACGTTGTGCATAAGTAAAATGCTAAATTGTTCAAAACTGGGCTGGAACCCTGTTCCAAACGTTAAATGCTCTTGCTTCACCTCAGCTCTTTGTAACGTTATAAGTTCAGGGTCCTCTGCAACTGTGGGCTACTCTTGCTTATGCAAGAATAGCCCACAGCCTGGCTGCTTGCGACACTTCCCCCTGGTAAAACAGCTACAACATGCGGACGATGGTCTGCAAAGTTGCCCATAGGCTCACCACTGAACTATTAAGGCACCAGTACACTCGATGCATTGGTCTCTTCATGTGCCACCAGTATAATCGTCACACAACCACATTGGTGAGTACTCGCCGTTATAGCGCAAGTAGCCATTGCAGTATTCTTCAAAAAACAACAACAAAAAAAAAAACAGTATGCCACTCAGGCAGCTGTGATGTAGAAGGAGAAGTTGTCAAAACCGGAAGCAAAGAAGGTTTTTTCCACTAAGTCTCATCTTTCCAAACTGTGGGAACATCTCCCTCTGTTTACCCTGAGCTTCTATACTGTCTCACTAAAACATTGGTTAAAAAACCCCCCAAAAAACGTCACCTTTGTGAACGACAGCGCATAGCAAAAGTGACATCACTTTGCTGACACATGCTGTGCTGTGGCGTTCTTTCAGCTGCTTGAGCACCTCTCACAACTTGATGTTTGCGGCCTAGTTGAAGATACAGTGTATAATTGTGTCCTTGCGGCCGTTACCTCCATTTCTGTGATGCATCCATGTAGAACATTAGGTTGCTGTAAACTGCAGTAAAACCTTGCAAACACGTGTTACAATTAACATAAAGAAACTGCTGAAGCGGTGAGCAAGACAAAGCATCATCATTGGTTTTCAGTCGTGTTAGCTCTCCTGACCACAGTGTGTGGTTAAAACTGAAGTGTTGCAAACATACAAATAAAAGCTAGCTGGATATCAGCGGTAATATTTTCATGCAACAGTGTTTCTAAAGTTGTCCAAGCAGGTGAACTTCTGAAAGTAATTTTAATGTGAGCTCAGCTCTGCAATAATGCCATCTTTGCAGACTGCAACACGTACTTTGAAGCATTACTGTAAAAGCACAGAGGCCTCTTTACAAGTGAACATCCTCACATGGAAAAATGTACTTCAATTCGGCTTGACTTGAGCTACGAGTCATTTCTTTGCTCGTACAACTGTAGCTGTGTGCTTTCGGTGGGTTTTCCAGTTTGCAGACGAAAAGGTGCTAAAACAACCTGCTGTGCATCTACACCGTGGGCAGGCTGTGTGTCAAAGCCTGTTCTCAGAAAAGCCTGCTCCTCTCTATAACTACAGAAGACAAAAGAACTACACTGCTGCTGTTTGACACAAGGACAATATATTATGTAATGCTGTACAGTGTGCACATTTAAGGTCAGAAGCAGCTCCTCAGGCTAAAGAAACACATGCAAGAAGTGTTTTTCAAAGTAGAGGGTAGGGTTTGATTTAATACACCAAGAAATGTGGACAAAACTAAGTTACCTTTGATTGCCATTCCTGTGTGGGAATGTACACTACCAAGAGAAACCACAAATAAAATGGTGAATAATTTGAGTTTACGCTCTACTGCACTACTGATAGCATACCATTAGGTAGAAAGTGGATAGAAAATAATGCTTCTGTGGTCTATCTTTCCTGCACATTCCTTCATATACTGCTTGTAATCTGCCATCAGCTACAAGGAAAACCCCTTGAGATACTCCCACAATACATTTTCCAGGCATTTTATGCAACACCAAGCAACTTAAACAGAGGACTAACCTCATGTAGGAACAAAAAGAAAAAAGAAAAAGAAAGAAAGAAAAATTTAATGAGGTAATGTCAGCTCACTATAAAGCCCACACACTAGCGGTATTTCCAGGATGCTTTAAATGAGGTGGCACAGGAAATCTGAATATTTGATTGAGAAAACTGGCCTAGAAAACATTAGGTATGACTTTCAGGCTCATGTGAAGCCCCGTGCAATAATTAAGATGATATTACAGGGAATGTGCACATGAGACTGAACATATTTTTTTACCCAGTGTTTTTGCAACGCATGTATTTAGACTCTTTACTTAAGTGAAAGTCTCACTTAAGCAGCCTGAGAGTACTAACACAGCACCAAAACAAACTTTACATTTCAAAGCAACATTAACAAAGCAAATGCAGAATTAATATCAAATCATAATCATTGATCATCACTTTAATAATGCAGCTGGAGATGATTTAAATGCATCTGGGTACTTTCATGTATACATTACAATCTTTAAAATATTAAGAACCCAAGGCTTCAAGATAAATCATGTGGGGTGCAAATTACATTATTAGCACCTAGAATGTAGTAGATTAAAACTGCATTTCTGTAAATGTTTAAGTAAATGTGGCAGAAATAAACCTGAAGACATGAAGACACATATAGAAACTAGAGTTGATTAAATTACTGCACATGTCACTGGATGACTACACGCAGCACGTTACAGAAACTGAAGTAAGAGACATTCTTATTTTCTGTTACATTATTTTTTCGACGCCACGCTACTCTCTGCTTCTACTCAACTACTTTTGTATGGAAAGAAATTAAAA
This sequence comes from Simochromis diagramma, assembly GCF_900408965.1. Taxonomy (NCBI): domain Eukaryota; kingdom Metazoa; phylum Chordata; class Actinopteri; order Cichliformes; family Cichlidae; genus Simochromis; species Simochromis diagramma. Next base: position 1,120,859 of record NW_024387285.1, on the reverse strand, counting down.
ACCTGTTTACAGCTGAAACACTAAGGTGACATTACTCATATTAAGAAATCAATAGTTATGCTCTCAGAGCATCATGAGTACATGACTCCAGGTACCTTTAAGTGGAGTCCTTTTTTTTTTTTTTTTACATTAAAGGTTTGAGTTTATTGTAATTTTCCACTTCTAATCACTACATTGTGACTGTGCAGTGAACCATGGCTAACAGACCCAGAGTAGCACTGCTGCAGAAGCCTCAGGCAGAGAGCTAACACACAAAGTTAGTATAGTTAATTAGGGTTTGCAAAAACAAACTATGCATTTTTAGAATATCTGCTATAGCTATAGGAAAACCGGTGACAAACATAAATATAAATATTAAAATAAAGATAATGGGAGGCATAACTGACACTGATGGGTCGTTTTAGTGACTTGAGGGTTGTTTTAAAGCAGACACTTTTGTATTTCTGTCCACTGGAATAAATGGAATTAGCATTTTTGATTGAGTCTAATTGTTATTCAATCCAGTTATTTTAAAGCCTCGGTTTCTCCACAATTATAACAGTAAATGACACTGTGTTAGTACACATAAAGTACAAACAATTAAGTCGCTAATGGCTGCAATATTAAACTGATAAACACAACAATGAATCCATATTCTTGATGTGACATTGTAATGTATGAGTTTCCTTTTACTTTAGGAACTTTAAGAATATAAAACATGTTCCCAGCATCTGTCTAGTTAAACAGGATAACGATCTTTAGCCGAGTGAAGAATCTAAACTGTTTTTTTCCATCTCTTTGCGAAACAGCTATTTAGTAAAAACAACTTTAAACCTTTAAGCACGATCACTTCCCATGTGCACAGAGCTTCACGCGAGCCTGAAAAATCACACCCAGTGACTTTTTCTACTCTGCATTTATTTCTGATCAAATGTTCCGATTCCCCGCGGGCCCCCTCTGCGGACCCCACTTTAAAAGAAATCCTGGAAACGCCTCTGTCCGCCTGAAGTGATCGATACCTCAGATATCGTCCACCCTGTTCAGCATTGATAACAGCTAAAAGTAGCCACATAAAATGCACTTCCAGGCTAGTATAATGGCATGAAGTCAGCGACCACCGGCCGGGATTTAACTGCCGTCTTCCTTTAAGCAACATCGGCTTCTCGCTGTTGCTTGCTAGCCAGACGAAACATGACAGTTAGAAACGGAAAAGATGCGGGTTAGCCGCCGTTTACGTCGGGCTAAAATCAAAAAGTGTCAGCCCGAGACACTTCGGCTACAACTTACCACACCATCCCGTAGGCGCCTTCGCCGATGTAGGAGAGGTTGCTGTACCGAGGCCCGACGTCGAAGGCCTGCCCGCGGACCAGCTCCGTTCCCGGCCCGGGGCTGGGGCCGCTGCCAGTTGGGGCAGACACCGCAGCTGTCGCCATTACGAGGACTGTCTTTTAAAAGGGCTTTTAAATGTAAAAAAAGAGCGACTAGGATCAGAAAAACGTGCGTGTCTGTGTTTATATCCGACGCCGCTGTGACTGCAACAGGGTGTAGAGTGTGGCGGAGGCCTTCCCGACGTGTGGAGTGTTTTTTTTCCTTTCCGTTAACGTGCGTTCAGAGCGACCACACCGCGGCTGTGCTGTCGCAGGCAGGAGCGCGCAGCAGAGGATGCTGCTGCAAGACATCAACGGAGGCGGTCACGTGACTCCGGTCTTTATTTATTTATTTTACTTTAAAAGAAAAAAAGCTTTATTTTTATTCTGCCACAGAAAGGCTGTAACGGAGAGGACTTCAGATAACATTTACGTCATTTGAAATATTACAAATACAAAAAAAAAGAAACTGGGCTCTTGGAACTTTATCAAGTGGGCTATAAATGCAATTGTAATATTATATATACTATATTATATTATTTTATTATTATTATTTACCTCTACTCTGATGTTGGCTTTGATCTACCTGTTAGCAGCTGCAGAACAAGATTACATGTTCTTTTAAAACATGAAAAAACACCCCAAAGTAACACTTTCCCGATGAAAGTAGTTACTTTAAATGCATGAAGTGTAAACGTCATCCTACTAAACTGCATCCTACTGGCACACACATTCTGTAGACATAGATATACATGAAAACTTGATGTTTGTTAAGTTTTGTTTTTTGTTTTTTCTCTTGTTATTTCAGTTATATTTGCATATTCAAAATAAAATTCTATCTATCTATCTATCTATCTATCTATCTATCTATCTATCTATCTATCTATCTATCTATCTATCTATCTATCTATCTATCTATCTATGAATTCGACCTTTGCAGGTTTGTTCAATAACTAAATAACTTTGGTTGTGGAGATATTGAAAGACAAAAATGTAGTCAAGTGACGAAATGACATATCTACATGTCCTAATTTTCTCTGTAACTGATGAAATCGGTGTTTCTCCATGTCACAATATTTCTAAATTATGATCTGATCTGGCATGCTGAGCTCTAAATAAATTCAGTAAAGTTTTAAGGACATAAAGTATAATAACTTATACATTATTTCATATGCAGCCTTGTCTACATGTCGAGACCCTTTTATTTCAGGTTTTTGCATAAAAAAAGAAAATTATCACCTTCTTAGCTATTTTAAAATAGATTATAAAAATAAAAATTTTCACATCAAAGTTACCTATAAAAATGATGATGATGAAGTTTTAGAATTAATTTATTATAACATAAATATAATATAAAAACTTATTCGATCTCTAAAGAAAGAAAAGCGGATTTAACATCAATGACGCAGCTTCTACGCATTTAGTTGATGCCACTGGTTAATTTTGGAAGGTTATAAACGCTTTTATTTTGCATATAATACTTTCCATCTGCAGAATTTCATTAAATGTTGCACCATAGGGGGGCACCTTAAAAAAGTAAGTTGTCATGTGCTTTAAACATGAGCTGCTTTCTTTTACCTTTTAAATGTGCACTCAATGACTTACCTGGTTAAATAATGTTACATTGACACACTGCACCACCTGGTGGTAGCAGATTGTATTGTGCAAAAGTGCAGCTCAGGTAGCTCAGGTATAATTCAGCTTCAGCTAGCATCACTTCCACACAGTACACTGATGCTTTGGGCATAAAGTCATAGGGTTTCTTTACATTCTGCTGATAGCTTTAGTTCCCTCTAGTTTGTAATTGTTTAACTTATTTAGACAAACCTTTAAAGCATAAATAACTAAATGAAAAAGAAGTGAGAGAAAAGAATGAAAAACCATTACATTAAAAAAAGAAGAAGTGCTGAACGACAGAAGGTTCGAAGCAGATTGTTTAGAAGATATGAAAATACCAAAAACCACGACTAACCACTACTTCCTCATTATCTCCACAGAGTGAGAAGATTTTTACGCACATACTCGTGAATGAGGCCCTTCATAATACCCACACCGACCCAGACCTCTAGATGGCAGTGTGGGTTAAATACTATGTGAGAGAGGAAGCGCTGCAAGGCAGAAGTTGCTAAAGATCATCAAGTTTGCAGTAGTTCACAATAACATCCCGTCCATTTTGGCCCACTAAAACAAAAGAAGCCCAGTCTGCTTCTCTGATCAACAAACTCTTATTTAATATCTAAGGCGGAAATGAACTGTCTTTAAATAACCACAGCAATATTCATGTATAATGACAAATATAAATGTGAAAAATTCAGCTTCTCTTTTTGTGGCACATTTGTATAACTACTGATGAATCTGTTGTCACACAGTCTTTAGCAGTTTGCACCCATCACAACCAATCCATGTGAAAGAATCTAAAAATAAAGTTAAATAAATACATACATACATAAGCAAGCAATAAAACATTTAAAAGATATCAGATCTGCTTAATTATCAAGGATGTTTTGTTCTTCTTATCTGGGCTGCTCCCTTTAGGGGACATGACAGTGGGTCACTTGCCTCCATCTCATCCTCTCCTTGGCATCCTCCTCTGTGTGACGCCAGCCCTCTGCATGTTCTCACTACATCCTTGAATCTCCTCTGTGGTCTCTAGATTATTTGACCTGAGCATTTTCAACTCTGCAACTCAGTTGTGCCACCATCTCCTAACCATACATCACAGCAGGTCTTACTAATATGTTAATCATCCCTTGCACTTGTTTTTCTACAATTCAGTCATGAATGATGACAAATATTATTTTAATATTTTAAAATTCTTACTGCTGCATCACAACTGACCAAAACCTGGTTCTGCCAGAGTTTTCTTCCTGATAAAAGTGTGCTTATCCTCCCCATCTTCACCAAGTATTGCTAATAGGGGGGGTTTATGGTTGTTTCTCTCTATTATTTTTAACGTCATTAACGTAAAGCATGAAGTGCTTTAAGGTGATTCTGTTGTGCATTAGTGCTATATGAATAACATTTAATTTAAAAAAAATACATTTTGAAAAAAATAAAAATAATAAAAACACAACAACAGTTGTAACAGTTATTAGCCAGATTATTATACTTATAAAATCCACTAACACAAATAATAAAATAAAGACTTGAGATGTCCACATGGCCAAGTCAACTGCTTTCTGAAAAGCTGCATTCATGTCGTAATTTCTATTGTGATTTCTAAAAAAAAGGTTCTCCTGTCAGATACCATATTGAAACTAAGAAAAAGTAAACCAAAGCTGAAGATTTTTTTAACCATACAATAGAATTATGTCGAAAGAGCAGCGTCCTGCCCTTGAAATAGACCTTTATTGTGAAAATCCAAACCGGATATTGAGAATGTGAAACTTAACTATCATTTTCACATTCTCGAGCGCTGCCCTTGACTGTCACCGACCCACGTGAGTGTGTTCATTTACAGGTTATCGTGATGCTAAGCCGGTAGTTAGCTAAGCTAACCGACTACATTAAGAGAAACCCGGTCTCACACCGTTCGGGCGCCTCATTTCTTTTGCAGAACAGACTGTCTGTTATTGACCTGACTTCCGGCTTGGTTCGGCTACGATGTCCTGCAGCGGTAAATCTCTGTGGTTTTTACTGCGGCGGTGTGTCGCAGTCAGACAGCTAACTGTACCGACAGCTTCACGCATGTGCGGCTTCACTCAGCAGCGAACTTTGACTTCGGCGGCCCGGACAGCCTGTCTCCAGAGACTGTGCGAGCTGCAGCCCGCAGTTAGAAGCAGCCAGAGCCGCTTCTGTACTAAGGTTAGTCTCAGAGCAGCCCCGCGTGGTTTAGCATGTGTTTGGGTCACAGAGGCAACTAGAGACGGTTAAAGACCGAGAAGATACTTTAAAACTGCTCTGAAGATGCTTCTAGAAGAGTTTATTAACGCCACGGGCGTATGTTTTGTTTGGGGAGCATCAGACACTTAAATTCGTGCTTTTTATGAACTTTCATCTAGAAATGTGTCCCTTATATGCGAAACTCCAGGACAGAAATATCCCTGTTCATGTAAAGGAAAGCACTTGTACCAAACCCACTCTGGCAGGGGCTAGTGTGGGGGTTCCTTAGTTCTGGCGTAGGAGAGCAGTGGAGGAAATGACTGTCAGAAAAAAAGAATAAGTAATTTCTAATGTGAGCTATTTCTCTGTGGTCTGGCTATGGTCAGTTGACCTGAGCTGGTTCTGAGGTTTACCACCTGCCTTCTACAGTACATACAATTATTCTACCTGAGCTATCGTGGCTGCTTTCCGACTCCTAGTCACTATAAAGCTGCTATAATTGTGGGATTTGACAGGTGTTACTGAAGAGCAGCATCAACTTGAATTGATGACTACATGGTCCTTCTAGCAGCATGTCGTTGTCATTGAAACACATCCAGGCACTTATTTGGGCAGCTATCCTGAAGCATTATCTAAATTAACTTTCATTTCCCTTTCACTAAAAGGGGTATAAAAACTGTATGTACAGAACCCCAAAAGACTGATTCTGGTCATCTTAACGTAGAGTTTTCATTGGGAGAAACGTTTTGTCACTCATCCAAATGACGTCTACCACCACTGTTTCTTTCACCACTGTTTCTTTCACCACTGTTTCTTTCTCAAAAATGTTCCTTTAATTTTTTTTCACTGCAGCATCTCTTTCATATAATACAGTTGATCCTGGTGCAGGTAGGACCTAACCTAGCAGTGACCAGAAAGATGCAAATACAGAAGTGACAAAGTCCTTTACAATATAAAATCACATACAGTTAAAATTGTATCAGTGGATAAAACAAGCCTGTATGATCATTTCCATTTCACACTGATATATTGATTTAATTGACTCTACATCTTCCAGACAGGAGGAACCTATGAGGATGACTACCCACCTCTGCCGGCCTATCATCCTGAATCAGAACCAGAGTCCAGGGAGGTTTACATCGTGCAGGTGAAAGGTCTCCCATGGTCCTGCACCACTCAGGACCTTCTGCAGTTCTTCTCAGGTGGGAGTCTGAGGAGTGGCACACCTTTACTTTGTAACTACACAGTATATGAATAAATTAAATGAGATTATTATTTTTTGCAATTACCATGTACCAGAGTGTAGGATACGTGATGGGGTGAAAGGCATCCACTTGACTTTGGACAGGCTGGGGAGGCCGTCAGGACGAGCCTTCATTGAGATGGAGCACGAGGAGGACGTCAGCAAAGCCCTGGAGAAGCACCGGCAGTACCTCGGCCCACGATACGTTGAAGGTTTGTTCCAAACGGGAAGTCCTTGACAAAGACTGATGAAGGAAAACTCAGTTCAGTTTCAGGGTCCTGACAACAGACATTTATTTATAATAAATAAGAAGCAGTCATGTTGGCTTAACTCACAAGAACACATTCTCCTGTCCTGTCTCAGTGTATGAAGTGACAAACGGTGACGCTGAAGTCATCCTGAAGAAAGCCACCCAGCCTCTAGGAGCTGATGGCGTGGTGCTGCTCAGAGGGCTCCCCTTCACCTGCACTGAGGATGACATTGTCCACTTCTTTTCAGGTACACTGTGTTGCTACAGTATGGGACTCTTGTCAGTGTAAACTCAGTAGATTTAGTTGCAAAAAAACCCAAATAAATGTTAGCTATTGAATGTAAGTAGAGCTTGGTAATGATTTTGGTTTATTAGTCTGAAGACAAGAAAACGAAAGTAAAATTCTCAGCATCTGTGGCTAAATAAAATGTTATCACTTACTGTCTTGGCAGTGTCCTGATTAATTTTTTTTAAATAAATTCATGCATGATTTGATAAACTTGGTAAATCACATTCGTAGGATTCATTTGTTTCACCTCCCAACATGAGCAGCTGAGCACACGGCTTTCAGTTAGAAAACTGGCACTGAGCCTTTTGAAAAGGTGAAAGTATGCAAGGGGAAAAGAATTATAACTACTTTATCTTAACAAGCTGTGTTTCACAGGTTTGGAGATAATGGCGAACGGGATCACCATGGTCACAGACTCCAGGGGAAGAAAGTCTGGAGTGGCTTATGTGCAGTTCACGTCTCAGGAAGCAGCTGATGAAGCGCTGCAGAGAGACCGAGAGATCATAGGGAGCAGGTGGGAAGCTTCACTGACTCTCGAATTCACCTGGATGTTTCTCTGGTGACCAAGAAGAAGTGCACTCTTTTATTTTTTGTCATGTTTGTTGCTTCTTGTGCTGTTTCTAATATCTGCAGATACATCGAGGTGTTTCCCAGCAGAAGAGATGAGATTCACTCGACCTGGAGGAAGAGAACGAGTCCATTTCCGTCTCAGTCCAGGCCTCAGTCAGTGGACGGGAGGAGTGGTGAGGAATTTTAATTGGAATTGGAAAAACGTGCAAATCTTACACTTAAAATATGAATATAAACATAAAACAAATAAAAAGAAGCACAGCTGGAGTGGCTACAACAAAACATTTGTGATGTGGCTCTGCAAAATATCATATTTAACATTGTTTTGAAAAGAGGCTCAAAGGCTTCGGTGTCTCATTTAGTCAAACACCCTCTCGCCTCACATCCTCTCCTCAAATGCAAAGGCATTCGGTAGACGGATACATTTATGGGAAAATAAATGACACTTAAGATGTGACAAGACAAGTTTAGGATGTAACGAACAGGTAACACAGAGAGGGGTTAAAACTCTTCATGTGGACAACTCTTACACGTGCCAATTCAATGTTAGAAGCCATATTTTAAAAAAAGACTTTCTTGTTCTTTACAGGGTAGAAAGCATTTAAATGACCTGACATATACAACGCAGTTGGCGCCCTCTATGGGTTCAATACGGTGCAACAGGTGCTGGTGGTGGCCCGTCCCTCTGGCATGTTAATTCTGCTACCCTGATAAAGACTCATCGGGGGAGGGGGGTATAGATTAAATGTATTTCAGTGTCACTGTCACATTCCTTTCCCAGCATGTGTAATGTGAATGTTCTGACATACATTTCAAGCTTTAATAGCTCCAGTGAATATTTGATGATGTTTCAGCCATTTGTGGAAGTTCAAGCCCAAATGATACATGAGCCTGGTTAACAGACAGCAGTGTAATGGGTCCTGTTTTAGCCCCTGAAAACAGATCACCTGCTTCGCCTCCTCCGTCACTTCACCTTCAGAGCTCCACCGTACCGCTACACTACATCCACGTGAGGGGACTTCCTTTCCAGGCTTCTGGGGAAGACATAGTGAAGGTAAAGCTGTTCACGTGTTGAGACAATGAAGCTGAGTTTGGTGATTTCACGTGTCGGTGTTTCTCTCTCGCAGTTCTTCTATCCTCTGGCCGTGTGTAAGATCCTGATCGAATGCGGTCCCGACGGCAGGCCGAGCGGCGAGGCTGACGTTTACTTCCACTGCCACAGAGACGCCGTGGCCGCCATGTCCAAAGACAGGATGAACATAGGTGAGCCCGTTGGTGAGCTTTTCACAGCGTCGTTTATTTTTGCTTTTAGTTCAACTCTTTACCAGGGCAGCAGCTGTCGGTTATTTTAGTAATCGAGTAATTTATCAACTAATTGAGTAATCGGATAAGAAATACTTTTGTCTTATAAATGAGCAATAATACATTTTCAAAAGATGAGTTCAGAATGAACTTCTCATTGATTTCCATTTTAGAAACTTGAATGTTTTAAAGTTTAACTGCATACAACATCTGTCAAAACCCCGAAATAATCTCTTTGATCGTACGCCTCGTATTTAAATTACATTTAAAACATTTTTAAATGCAAAACTCTGGAAATGATCTCGAGTCAAATGTCAAACTTGAATGAAATAAGATATAGATGCAAACTAAACTAAGGCATAAACGTTATCTTTACTCCGTCTTCTTGGAAAACCTTCTGACGTTAAGAGGAGGCAAGTTTTTGTGCTGCTGAAAACAGATGTTACATTAATAATAATTCAGCGTCCAAACCAACAACCCTCAGGTCAGCGAGCTTAATGGCCCTCGTGCATTTTTATGGGATTGTGAAAAAAGCTTTTATTTTTACATGTTTAAATATTACAACAATTAATTAACACAGTATTTGATATTATTTCTCTTTCAATATGAAAAATGTTACGAAAGTATTGAAATTAATGTGGTCTAGTACACCCCATGCCCCCCTTTTCTCTCTCCTGAATGTCTGTGATAACGTCGTAAATCAGAAAAACAAGAATAATTTGAGTCTTCTCTGCTCTTTATATATTTTTCTATGATCCAAATAATATTGGCCTAAATGTCTAAAGCGCGTCTTTGCTGCTTACTGATCGGTGGCATATTGACTTTGTTTGGTTCTTCTCTTTCAGGCGAGCGATACATCGAGTTATTTCTCAACTCTGTTGCAGACGGTGACGGCAGGTAGGAAACACATCTACCATCAGTTTAGTTTTAAAAGAGACCAAGTTATGCATAAGACAGGGGAGCGGCCCTATTTGTGTAAACCAATAATTACTAGAGTCCAACAGAGTGCCGTTTCCTTTTTCTGAGAAAATATTTGGTCTCAAAGTTTTGGAGAGGAAAGGATGCAAATGTGTCGTAGACAAAGTGCTCTGAGGTCCGTACAACGATCCTTCCCTCTTCTTGTTTCTTATTCATGGACGGATCGACTGATTTTACATGTAAAACTAATATTAGAAAATCTAAAGAGGTTAAACACGTATTACTGAGCGTAACCCAGCTGCTCCAGAGAAAAACTTAAGCTGCCTTGACTGAGCGCGTTTTGTTTTTCCCCTCTCCTGCAGGTGAACGTTGACACACAGGATTCCCGTATTTATTTTCCAGCCTGACGTGGACATCGAATAAACATTCCTGGTGTCAAAGACAAAGCAGTCCGTCTTTATTTAATCAAATGTAATATTCCTGTAATGCTTTTTTGATTTTATTCTGGAGGTTTGCATCTCCACTTTAAAATGAAAGAAAGAGGCGAACACTTGTAAATGCTCATGTTTATTGTAAGCCAAGAAGCTGTTCCACTTCACCTGTTAATCATCATCAGCCACAAAAAAAATAAAGATTTAGTTTTTAAATCAACAGAACATAAGTTATAAACCTGTCTTCACTTTACCTCAGCCAGGCAGAGCCGTGCATCAAAAGTGCTGAAACACATTCAGTTTATCCAGAGCAAAAAGCCTTCGGTCTAAAAATGTATGATTCACCTGCTACAGTTTAAAACACACCAGACTCAGATGTGACTTCATGCTACATGACTGATTTTAAGCCTTTTTGTTAATGACACTTCTAATACACAACAGCAGGAAAGAAAAAGCAGCTTTGTGACCTTAAGAATCAGTTGATCATTTGCAAAATACATTTATTATTTCTCATTACATGAAACGAGCTGAGCTTAGCATAAAGAAGGGAAACGAGTGCCGACTAACACAACGTTGCAAAAATGAAACACTGCATCTAAAGCTCCTCGCGCTGACGGGAGCAGCTGTTCCTGAACACAGCACCGGGACTGAAATGTGCAAACCTTCGATCAAAACTCTGATCTTGCTGTTTTCTTCCTTGCTGAGGTTGAGTCTCCGTGAATGGCTTTAAATTGGTCTCCAATTTTTAAAGCTTTACCAATATTAAGACAAGAGACAAACTCAGCTTCTAAAATAGTTCCAAAGATGAAGAATTTAATGGTGATACTGATTTTTATTGTGAATGACTTTGAATCAATGTCCAAGTTTCCAGCACACAACACTGGAAACTCAAATTGGCATGTTGACCTCTTTATGGTGGATTTGGTTATTTATGCTAATACTCTAACAGTCATATTTAAGCAAATAGAGACAAAATAGATATCAGCGTTTTCATCTTTTATCTCTGAAAGCAGGGAATAAGCATAACTGTTTCTAAGTCTCACACAACATCGTTGTGGATTTTTGGTGATCTGATTTTTCATTCCAGTTTATAATTCCCAGAATCCGCTCCACTCTGGAAATAAACACTTTAACTTTTTTTTTTTTTAATATATATTGCATGAATTTTTATTTTTTATTTAAAACAGTCTTTAAGGAAGTAATGACACACAACATGACAGCATTTGGTCATTTTGTTGACCGAGTTTGTCAGGGTTTTCCACTGAATGTGACGCCAGTTTAATCACAAAAGTGCATAAAGGTACGAGTAACTCCGTATCCTGATCTCTGAATCGAAACACCGAGCCTTGAATTCCAGTTTTTCCTTTTTTATCTTTTAACACTGGGGATAAAAATATCAGTTAAACTTTTCATCACTTAGTGTCCATAAATGAGATGATTCTTTTATTTATTTGTTTAAATCCAGCCATGTGAGGGAGAGCAAGTTTAGCTTAAAAGTGCCGACGGAAGCCTAAAATCACCAACACGAACCAGAAAAGGAAGATAAATGGCGTCAGCTGTTTTTTATTTTAAGGAAACCCTGCACGCACACACGCCTGATTTAAATAGCTCACAGACCCCGTGATTCCTAGGATGTCTCAGGAAGTTGGGATTTTTTGGTTTTTAGGTGCCATTGTTACACTCGCGCGTCTCTGCTGTGTGTGATGATTGTGGGTTCATGTTGGTGATGAAGCGTATTGTTGGAGTAACAGCGAGTAGCAGGTGGTGCAGACCGTCTCTGGGAGAATGGAGGAAGGTAAAGGCAGCTCTTTGGACACGCAGCTCTCACAGAAAACGCCGCTGCAGTTCTTACACTGTTTCTGCAGAGAAGAAGAAAAACTCCATTAAAGGAAACCACAGCTGGGGACACGAGTTCTCCTCCATTCTGCTCGTTTACAGCGCCTTATTTTTACTTTTTGGTTCTATGAGAGTAGCTTTGCATGACTCACAGATCATATTCATCTCATATTGGGCTTTGGTGCAGTCCACGTTAGCTCCCCATTCAGCACCCACCCTGAGGGCCAGAACCGGCCAATCAAAGACTCCGCTTCAGCCTTCTAAAGCCTGACCATAGATCATTGATTGGTCTGAGATCGGGGCAGTTTACTGACCACTGATCCAAAATGCTGACTATCTGTGAGTCTTAATAATCACTTTGCCCTTTGAGATGATCATGCTGATCTTTGATGTGGGCAGTCCTTAAAAAGTGTGGGGACAAGAGGAGTTCCACCTCCTGTGGTCAGCCTGGAGACGGATGAGATGGGAATGGATCCCCCACAATCAGGATTTGAACCAGACTATTTGCATATGTTTGATATTTTTTTTGATACAGAAAATAAGTTTTGGAACAGCCGTAACAGCTTTAGGAAGTTCAACCCAAGAAAAACAGGAGTCAACTATTTAAAGAAGCTGTAAACTTTCAATGCCAAACAGAAAAATATTCTCGATAACTCAAGTTCAAAATGATCCTCAGTAATTTGTACCTTTGTCTTGAGGAGGGAGTCGGCGTGCTCACACATCGTACACATGGAAGGCTCGCTGATCTCCAAGAACGACTCCTGAGGAAGAACAACAAAAAGAAATAAATGCATGAGTCTCTGAACAGTGCAAAGACACACTGCCATCAGCATCCACTTATTAAAAGGCCAAACTTTCACACAGGTAAAGAGTCAAATCTCACCTGCTCATCCTCGTGGTGCGACAGGGACCTTCAAAGTTAAAGACGGGACATAAAAAAGTGAATTATTTTTCCATAAATTTCACTTTATTTTCTGAAACTCTGAGATACCTACAGGCTGGTATTGTCCTCTGGGCCACTCTGGAACTGGTCTTTCTCCTTCACTGACGGGGATTCTGGGAGTTGCTGTTAAGAACACAGTCATAAGCCACCAAAGCACAGCTGACAGCTGTTCATCGGACATATCGTTAATGTGAGAATCCACGTACTGTTGGTACATCCCCTGGTTGTCTCCTGTCGGTCCGCGGAGTGCTGGACTGAGGTACCGAGGAGGCACTGAGGTGATGCTCGCTCTTTCGATCGCGACCTTTTCTCAGCTCACGCTCCAGATTAGACCTGAAACAGCAAAATAAGCCAAAGAATAGAAACGTATAGTTCAGTGACGACAGTAATTAATAAACATATCTGGAGCAGAAAAAGGAACAACGTTTATGGTAAAGGGGAACCTCCAAGGGGTAGGAAAGCCCAATGTTACAGTAGAAATAAGCAGGCAGCTTTGATTAACAGCTGTGCATCCAGCAGTTTCCTGCCAGGCCTCTGACCTGGTTTGTCCCTTCGTCAGGTAGAACCTGCATGTTATACATCCTGTGTAACTGAAATCTGTGTGAAACGTCGCTACTCAAAACTTTCTAGAAACCACTCTCTGTATCGATGTGGTTTGATGGGCTACATATCATTAGTATTTGTACGTTTCTATGGTTACAAATGCGCTGTGATGAAATTTTAAAAGATCTCAATGAGAGCACTGAGACCACAGAGTGAGAGTCTGACTGTTTTAACAAAGAAAGACTGATAAAATAGAAAGGAGTATTAGGGCCACATTAAGAAAAAATGTTCATTTTCAGCATAAATTCAAAATGTGGATTTGCCAACTGCCACGGCTCACAGCTTCTACAAAACGCCTCGTGTAGATGAGGTAGTGAAATCGTACTTCAGAATCGGTTTTAGTAATAAGGAAGCGATTTGTCCTCTTCCTCTTTGTTTTGGTCATCTCAGTGTTTCGGATGGAGCAGGAGTAGTGAGGCGCCAGACTTTACCTTTGCTTCCTCAGCTGCTCCACCTCCACCTGCAGACTCTCGATTTTGTCTCCAAAGTCCTGCTTGAAGAGCCGGTTCGCCTCTAAAGCCAGGTCCCTCTCCTTCTCCGCCTGCTTGCATCTGGTTTGGGGTGAGCGGGTTAACATAAACTCATGGAAAAATAAAAATGTGATGAAGGGAAACGTGGCTGGGAAGAGAGATCAACTCAAACTAAAATGTAAGAGCAACCTGGGACACTGTGACCAAAGACCATGAAGCAGACTCTGTTTGTTTAGCGTTTTATTAGCCTAATGATTACTACAGTTGACACCAAACTTATGTTCACATACAATTTTAAATTATTCATTAATTCTGCCCCTTCCTTCTTCTGCGCTGGACGTTCGACTTCAACAAACCCCTCTGATATCTGGCGCCACACGCCACTTCTCTCTGTCGGTTGAGAATATCTGACAGCCTCAGGTTTGAGGACGAATCACATTACAGCAACTGTCAAGTATTCAGCATGGGTTTATTGGCACATCAGTCCATCAGGCACCTCTACTCATCTTATGTCTGACTAAAGCATTACCGGGGCAGTTTTTAGAAACGGAAATCTGAAGTAGAAATCTGATGCGGCGAACACATCTGGCAGAAAACACGAGGATTAAGGGGCTGCTAAAGGATCCATTCAGTCCACACTAAAAGCTGATGCTGGAGCGCCGCTGCAGGAGGTTGTAAGAAGATGGTTTTTATTTTGTAACAACAAAGGAGCATCGTACAGAAAAGATAACATCCTAGTTTGGTTATTTCTATATTAGGCAGGGTTGTATGTTTGTTTTCAGACTCGTGAAAGCAGGCAGCTACTGCTGCAGCTGCAGCAGCTTCCCCGCTGCAGAGTTCAGGCTCCGGGCCTGCTTCGCCAAATGTTTGTCACTGATTTTTTTCAAAACAACAGACGAACAAATGATGGAAAAAATTAAAGAAAAAGAAAGTGAAGAGAGAGAAAATGCATCCATGAACATAAGACATGTCATCTGGAAGCACCAAATGCACATCGTGCTGTAATAATAAACTAGCCTCACCTGGTCTCCAGCTGTTTTATGGTCCCTGACATCTGGTTCATTTTCTCCTCCATGCGAACGATGATCTCACTCTTCTGTTTCGAGCTGGCATCGGCACTCTGCAGAAGATGATCCAAACTAGTCAACTGATGTCTTTCCTCCATATACACTCAGATTTGTGTGAAAAGATATTTTTGGGGATCTAATCCTCCACCTGCTCGTCATCCCTAGAACAGCAGGTGGAGGATTGGGATTAGGCGGCTGTGAAGATCAGGATAGGGGTCCGAAAAAGGAAGGACAGGTGGACGGATGAAATATCTGATAAATGCGACCATCCCTAGTTGATAAGTTAATGCTGATAAGACGGCAAGAAATCATATTAAGAGACTAAACTCAGAGCAAAAGTGAAGATCACCTGTGCACCTTTTAATCTGAGGCCAGGTTGAAAACTTTTTCCGCCTAATATTTTCAATGTGTTCCAGTAAACTAATTGCTATCGTCCATTTTATTCTTGCTTTGTGGAACAGTTTCAGTCTTCTTACAGTTAAGCAGACCTTTGAACTTTCTCGTTGAAGTGGCCTCCTCTTTTCTGCCTTAACTGAAAAAATGCCAAGTTCTTACTGTCAGTCAGTATCTACTGCTGACTGCAAGTTATTCTAGACAGGAAGTGATGCTTTATCATTTCACAGAGAGCTAATAGTGAAATTAAACACCTACAAGTTCCTGGGAAAAGCTGAAATCTACGAGTGAAGAGAGACAAAAGTGGATGTGCGCCTTTTAAAAGCAGTGTCCTCATAATCAGACATGAGAAGCACCGCCTCACCTGTGACTTGTGCATTAGCTGTTGGTTGATGGCACGAAGGTCTTCCAGCTGCTGTCTGAGCTCCACCAGAGCGTCCTGCTTCTCACAGACGTCTTTCTCCAGCATCTTCATGGACAGCTCCATCTCCTGCTTCATCCCGATCTGCACCTCCAGCTCCTTCTCCACATCCTGCACACAAGTCAGACTTTGTCAGTTAGAAAAATATAAGCAGGAATGTCATAATTAAACTCTAAGCTAAATGGACTGAATTTGGACTGGGCTGACTGTCTTTCTCCACATAAGCTTTGTTGTATTTCTGTGTAAATGGCAGCTAAAAATGAAAACACTAAACAGGCCAAGCACATTTGTTACTATTAACTACAAACTTTGTCAGCAGATGACACGGCTACATGTGTAATCTCTCGCTGGTATCAACGCCTCAGCAGACTTAAAGCTACACAAAGACTGTCAAACAGCTGAAACGCACCAGTCGAAGCAAAGTTTCCTCTTTGAGCTGCTTGCGTGTTTCCCCCAGCGCTTGTCCGTCTGCTGCTGAATCACTTCTTAATGCCTGAAGAAAAAAGGAACGCTTGCTTTTACTACAAATTTCCAAATGCTCGAGTCAGCTGCTGCATAAACTGGCAGATCAGCAGCGTTCACCTTTCTGGACTCCAGCTGATACGAGCTCTCCTCCTTTACTCTCTCCACGTCTTCTTGTAAAGTGATGATCCTGTTATTCGCCACTGCGAGCTGCAAGGACAGAAATCAACAAAGCAGCTTGGTAAACAGGAAGTCCCTGCAGCCGGGCAAAAAACATGTAAGGCTGACATTTAAAGGCAGTTTTTGAAGATGATCTCTGTGAGACTCGCCTCTTCTGTCAGCTTCGTGTTGGACTTTTCCAGAGCGTCCACTTTGGCCTGCAGGTTATTCACCGACGCGCTGTAAACAGGCAGAAAGCAGGTGAGTCACCGAGCTCGCCAAGGTGAGGAGAGCAAAGTTAGCGCACCACCCCGACAAACCTTAAATGTCTGTTCAGCTCCTCCACGTAGTTCTTCTGATCGAGAATCGCTGTGATCTGACCGTCCCTGAAAACGCACAAAGAGAAACGTGCAGTTAGCCGTCAGGCACACAAACACACAGCAACACAAACAAAACAATAGAAATCTGACAGAAAATCTCATTCTAGTGCAGTATTTTTAAACTGTTGAGGCTAAAATGTGTTTCAGGCATGGAACGGAAATCTTTTTCAATATTCAAGTTTAAAGGCCACACATTGGAAAAATATGGTCCGAAGGCTGGGGCTCAATCCAGCCGTCCAAATAAAAGGACACTTTCTGTTAATTAAGTTCAAGACAAATGGCTGTCAGTCGACAGAGGTAGGAGTGAAGCAAAAACAAAACGCACGCTCCGATTACAGGCCCACAGTGTACAGTTACTACAGGAGCCAGGACTCACCCCTCCACGCTCTTGCTGCTGTGTCCACCGTCTTTTAGGTACATGGAGAAATCGATCACCCCAACCTGCAGATGTTTTAAGAAAAAGGCAAAAAACAAATGACAGGAGCCATCCTCGTATGTAAAACAATTCAAAGTATGTGTGTAGAGTCTGCAGGCTGAAATATTTTAGTCTCCAAGCTCAGGCGGATATGAACAAAGAGCTGCAGCATTCCTCACAGTCACTCTGGACTCCCAACCTGAGGGCTGAACATCCTGACTGACAAGCTGTGAGCTGCTGAAACAAGAACAACCTGAAGCTGCACTGCTCAACATTTTAATGTTTATGAAGCAGAGCGGGGACACAGGCCTCAGAGCACAAAACGCTGCGCCCCTTTACATTGCTCTTAATTCAGTTGTGCTGCTGCTGTGTAAAGGAAACATCGCTGTACTTCATATTTAAATGATCTGAACAGATGGTTTAACTCAGGGTGGGGAACTCCAGACCTCGAGGGCCGGTGTCCTGCAGGTTTTAGATGTGTCCTTGATCCATCACAGCTGATTTAAATGGCTAAATGACCTCCTCAACATGTCTTGAAGTTCTCCAGAAGCCTGGATATGAACTAATCATTTGATTCAGGCGTGTTGACCCAGGGTGAGATTTAAAACCTGCAGGAGACCTGGAGTTCCCCACGCCTGGTTTAACGAAAGGCTTTTGTTGGCATGTTTAAGGGAAAATACTGACTGTAGGGAAAAAACGAAACTCATTAGTGAGAGTTCAAATATACAGATATATAAATGCCATCTGGCCAAAATTTGAATGCCAAACAAACTTCATTCAATAATTCTAAATAACCACACCACAGTGTAGACACTGTCTGCACCACATCTGCCAAATCTGGACCAAACCCGGCCGACACAGACCAGATTTTTAAGACCGATACCATACAGGTATTTGGTGATTTTAAAATGATTTTCTAATGCATGGAACATTTTTTGTCTTTCAGAAAAATGAAAACATAAACAGATCTCCCAAACATTTATTCGTTTACTCTTTCTAGCCAGTACACACCACATGCTTCAATCGTTGAAAGAGGCCACTTTAGACATTTACAAATAAAATGATGGATTATTTTCCTTTAACATGAACTTGTATCATGTCAGGTTGTTGGCGTTATTGCAGAAAATAACAAGCTATTTTACACATGTCATAAAGTCCATGTCTGGCCTTTGATGCGATCAGTGAAACTGAATTTGACGCGCTTGTTCTACATGGGCTGAGAGAAAACGATGCCACACCAGGGAGTGTGATGACTTTTAAGTTAGAGGTGAAAGCAGACTAACCTGCGAGTCCAAGTCCTCTCCCTTCATACACAGATTGGCATCGATGACATTTAATCCAACCAGAAGCCCGGCGATGACGGCGCCTTCCTCCTCCATCATCAACGCGTTTGGCTCGTAAAATTCACTACAGAGAAGAGACAGAAAGGGCTACAACGTCAGGCGGAAGGGTTTTAGGTTTGTATAAAATACTACCGGAGCCACAAACAAACAAACAAAAAAAACCAAACCAAAACAAAAACTGCAGATCCTCAGATGGCCACTTGAGACAGGCTACACGGTGGGATCAGGGGCTGAGGGATGGAACCAGGCCCAGCTGATGCCAAAGTCCAAGAACAGGCATTACTAATACAAACTGACTGATTACACACCTTAAACACACTTTGATTAAAACAGCTCGCAATCTGGATTTAAGGAGCTCATCAAGATAAAACACCTTGATAGGACGCTGATTTTTTTTACCACAGTGTAAAGTTCAAAGTTGAACCTGCAGGTTCAAAAGCTTGTTGCTGAAAATTCAAAACCTTTAACAAACGGCATAAAAATAATAAATCCACTAAAATGAGGATTTACATGATCCATGTCATGCAGACAGAGTGTGGTATGAACTGTGGGACAACATTGTCTCCTTTCATAAAGGATGCTTCACTGCATCCTCTGGATAGGAGATCATATGAAGGAAGCACTGAAGCATCCTTCTTAAAAAAGACTTTGACCAGCTGCTATTATTTCAGGGTCAGGTGAACTATCTGACTGCTCCACTGGCTGATATAAGATGTGCAGCAAGTGCACCGCAAACTCCTGACCCACCGCTCTGGAGCCAGACTCTCATCCTCCTGAGCCAACTGACCAGACGGTAAACTGAACACGGGATTATAATGGTGACATTGGAGGGAAACTAAGAAGACAGAACTTAAATGTAGATTTATGTAGTAGCGTTTACATAAAACAGCACAGCCAGTAATACAAGCTGCTGTCTGGACCTCAACACCTGTCTGTCCGTGACTGAGTTTGACCACAGCCAGCTTTGATCGAGGTGATAACTGCTCTAAGCAACTAGGTTTGCTTCGTTATTAAAGGTTCAAGTTGTGCATTATCAGGAGTGTGGCAGCTTAAACATACAGGTGAATGAAGACTGTGCTGCAAGCTGCCTGCTCGCCTCCTCATCTGCTAAGTAAAGTCAGTGAACTGAACCTTTCCTTCATATTTGTGGTGTTTTTGCCTTCTGGAGAAGTTTAATGCAATTACCTGATAAATTATAATCATTTGTTATAATTAATGACTGTACTGCCAACTGATAGATGTTGTGGCTGCAGTGGTCAACAAGAGACACCACATTCATCTGTTCACATAAAGTCTTCGCCTCTGTGAATATTACGATCCAAACACACCTGAGCAGGTCCTTTCTGTTGATGATGGTCTTCATATAGTCTGAGAGCTTCTTCTGCATCAAGGCCAGTCGTAACCAGGCGCGTCCTCTTCCTAGAGGAGTTCTGGTATCAAACGTGGGAAGAGTGAGATTTGCACACACTAACAGCCTTTACAAGATTAAGGCAGCTAGCAAAGAAGCTCCAGCCACGTTCTTGCATTGTTTAAAGCTCAGATGACATAATTAAAATCCAAGCAGAAGAGCCTTTTTTTGTAGGAAACTTTGAACAAACTCACTTGAGCCCGGGCAGGTCTTTTACGCTGGCAGTGATCTCTCCTGCCTCAGGCGTCAGCTTCTCAACCAACTCCAATGGTCCCCAGAAGGACTTGTTCTGGCCCAGGAAGGTCTTCTTAGCTGAAGATTGACAGACAACGATGAGACGGACAGACTGAGAGCGTGCATACAGAAAGAGCAAAAACACACTGGCCTCAATACAGTTAAAAGGAAACTAAAGCAGGAGTTTAAGACTAAATATTCCTTACAGCTATGTCAACTGTGCATTTTAATCTCTCACATCTCACTGTCAAAAACTGTAAGGAGTTATAAAAGACAACACGAATGCAGTTGTTACTTTTCAGCCCGTGTTTCAGACAGTGCTCCATCACGACAAAGAACTGCTGCAGCGGTGCATAGTCAGAGTCAAGCGTGCGTCCCAGGTTGAGCGCAGACTCGATCAGGCCCTTGATGCTCAGTTTGGCCATGTTCATCAAGTTAAGCCTCTCGATTGCGATGGGATCCTTGGGATCTAAAAGACGGAGAAAAGGAAACAGACTTTTATAGTTCTCACCTTCAGAATTTAACAGCACAAATAAATCAGGAACTAAACTCGTTTGAAAGTCAGCTCTGTATTTCTTAAACAGAAATTTTAAAAAAGTCAGTTTCCAGGAAGGTGAAATAAAGAATACACAGCAAGACAACAAAGACTCCATCATTACAAATAGCTAAAAGAAGACAAACTCCAGGACTTACTGTGAAAAAACCTTGCAAATCTGAAGATTATATACAGTTTTAATATAAACTATAAAATGTGTCTGCAAGAGAAATAGTCTCAATTAAGAGAATGTGAAAGTTTAATACAGTCCACTCGTTCTGCACGCCTGATCTGATCTATTATTTACGTCAGCATTTAACACAGAGAGGCTTTTAGTGGAGGTGCTCTATGCTGCCCTGCAGATTTGTTTACATTATTAATACAGTTACACATTTAAAGTTTACATTAGCATGTTCATCTTATTCTCTAACGCAAAATGTAAACAAATTAGCAGAGATCCTCGGCATGCTGGTATTAAAACTGTATAAATTTGTATTTTAATATTAATGCTGAAAGTAAAATAGAAAATTGTAGAAAACTGGGAAAAAAATTGAGGCAACTAAACAACGAGACACTGAGAAATACTGAGCTGGTTCAGGAGGACGGCGTGACTTATCTGGGTATTTTATAGCGGGTACTGGTCTGCTTGATTAAAACCATTTTCTCCACCATCTCTACCTGGTGTTTTCCTTCCAATGATAAATGACAAAGAGCCAAGCTTTGTCAGTTATCGTTGGGTTTTTTCCCCCATGTGTCAATCTGAATTGTTTAAAAAAAAGAATAAAAAAGAAGAAGAAGAAAGTGTCCATCTTTTATAACGCTTTCAGTGGAAACTACAGATCCATAAGCTTCCACCTCTGAAAAGTGACGCCGACGCTTTAGCTCCTTAAAGCTGCATTCTTCCTAATGCAGCCAGCAGGGGGCGATACCAGCGGCTGTAATAAGGTCTTTGACTCTGTACGTGTCTGTAGGAAAACAACCTTCCTTTATCTTTCTTTCTCTAACAACCTTATGGGATATATCACAAGTTTCAGGTCTTAGTAAATACAACATGAAGCTCATTTGTTTTAATGTTACAATTAAGACTTAAAAAGGTGGATAAAGCAGAGCATGCTCTATTGTGTGGCTGATAAGTGTGCAGTGTCCCTCAGCTTCAGATCCAGCCCTCACTTGTTACCTCCAGTTTTTAAAACCACCAAGAGCGGTGGTGGAATCACATGGCAGGATCTCGCCAACCAATATGTGACGTCACGCTGGCTACATCCATCTTTTTATACAGTCCATAATAATAATAATAATAATAATAATAATAATAATAATAATAATAAACATATCATGAACAGTTATTATACAATAAAAATATTATGTGCATATGTTTAAAATATAAGATGTCCTGCGTCTGTCCCTGTGGATCTGAATCAGTCCGTTTGAGAAAACGTTCAACAGGATGGAAATGATTACCCAGCTTGTTAAATTAAGCCATGTGGATAAACTGTATGAACATTAAAATAAATACTGCCACGTCTCCCATAAAAAGGTTTGACACTACCAGTGCTATGATAGATTTAAGCAACAAACTTGTGCATGTTGTCGTTATCAATAACAAGAACCTCAGAAACCTATGCAAAGTGAGTGAAGAGGAGAGAGAACTAAAGCCTAAAGCAGATGTTTCTGTTGTCTGTTAATGGGCTTCTGTAATGTCATTAAAGTGGACTCTTCAGCGGTGTAGGCTGAAAGCTGCAGCGCCTCATTTGCCAACTGAACTGCCTACGAGTGCCTGCCAGCTGGCCTGCTCGTGCTGAGAGTAGGTGTGGCAGTTTTAAAAACAATAAAAACAGCGCACACAGTTATAGATATCTGTTTACAGTCAGGCTTGTGTTTGCTGCACTCCGCTTTGTCAGTGGGAGAAACAAAATGAAAATCATCAGCACACAAACATGTTTGTTCTGTGCAACTGGGATCTTCTGTGAGGAGCAACAGCTACCAAGTACTTGAAGCCTCCCAGCAGGACCTGGCTGCTTTGTTGTCCGCCCCTGGCTTATTTATAAGTGGCGTCATCCTGCTGCGTAACCCTCAATGAAATCAAACCCGTCGTGACACAGCTCACACCGTTCACCAGGTGAAATATGTTGCTTCTGGTGTCCGCGATGCACACCACCACGCCCTAACACATATCGCACTGTGCTCACAAACACTTCCTCAAACGCTGAGCTAATCTGTCACGTTACCTTCATGGACCGGCTCGGGGTCTGGCGTGAGCGAGATGTCGTTGAGCTCGCGGAGGCACAGCCACTCGCCATCGACAGAGACGCGAAAGTTGCACAGATAAATGGTCTCCCTGGCAGCCTGGGTGATCTTGTCTGTGGTGGGAGTCGGGGTTTCGCTCTGAGGCGTCAGATCAGACATGATGACTCAGCTTGTGCGAGGCAAAACCAACACCACCGAAGGGGAAAAGGGAGGGGGGAGGTACAAAAGATGCAGGAGCTTTGCGTTCCAACAGCCAGAGAAGGCCAGAAAAACAAGAGGATGAAAGATGAAAAGAGAATCAGAGGAAGAAACAAAAAGGACAAGACGGGAAAGGCCCACAGCAGCCTTCAGCAGGTGTTAGAAAGGGTGCTCCTCCTCTTTATGCATGCATCCTCCTCTCCTCCTTGCTACAACTGAGTGAAACAGGCTGCTGTCTGTGCCTTCTACTCCTCCACCGCCTCCTCCTCTTCAGCCTCTTGTTATCGCCTTTTGTGCCGACTGGGGATTTAAAATGCAACAGAGAGCACCGTGCTGAAAAATCACAGCCCTCCTCCGGTCAGCTTAGCACCGGTTCTCTGTGATTGGACTGCCTGCGCACCGCAGTGAATGCACTGGGTGGGTGTTGACCAAGATGGCTGACGGCAGCGCTGGGTACAGCAACACATTGTCACGTGAGCAGATGGTGCATGCGTAAAAAAAAAGAAGCTAAAATAAGGGGGGGGGAGGGGGGTCCCCGGAGTAACCAACCAAGGCTAATGATGCAGCAGAGGGCCTGTGTCTCTCTGAAGCATCAACAACATCCCCCCTCCTCCCAGTCTCGAACACAGGCCTGTCAGCTGGCTGCAGCAGAACAACAGCAGCAGCAGTGAGCATGAAGGGCAATAAGGCCAAAGGTCCCAGATGTAAGCGGGGGCCATCTATTTTTTAAAATCCCCCACCCATTTTGGTACAGCTTCCCTGGGCCTAACACCTAAAACATCGAGCTGGATATTGACAATCAGATCATCTTTAGAGGATGACACTCCGTGCCATCAGAGGACAACAAAAATAAACATGTGACAAATTTAATTGAGAAAGTTTTCACTTTTTTTTTTAATCGATTGCTTTGTTTGTCTGAAACGAACCTCTGTTTTCTCTTAGAAAGTAACACCATGTGTTCAGTATGATACAGTCAAAAACTGCAGTTGCTCTAATGTTCACATGAGGCTAGAAAAGTGAGTCAATCCTCACAGATGTGTTAAAACCTCCAGTTTTACAGCAGAAACAAACATGTTTATAGCATGTACAGTAAACAGCTTAGTTTCCATATTGTAACAACTTTATGGGGACGATTATTTTATACGCTTTCTACTTCGATTGACAGCCATCTGATCACAGGTGACTACAGCGTAACCAAACTGAACCTCTCTACCATGTTGCATTGGTATTTGGGGGGCAGCTTAAAGATGCTAAGGCACATAGTGCACAGAGGTCGCCAACTTTCTCCAGAGTTGATCGGTAGGACCTCAAACTTCACGTTCCTTCAGATTAGATCAAGAGCAGTGCACACAGAGCTTCGTGGAATGTGTTTACATCCCTGAGCAGCTGCATCCAAGCCTTATATCACCGAGTGATGTAAGATGCAGTGGTATAAAGGATACTACTAGACTCTAGTGGATTGGGCACATTTTCTCTGGAGTGGTGAATCACACTCCGTCTGGCATTACGATGGATGAGTCTGGGTTTGGCGGTTGCCAGGAAAGTGGTACTTGTCTGACTGTAATGGGCCAAGTGTAAAGTTTAGAGGTGTTTCTATGATTATGCCGGGGGCTGTTTTTCAGAAGCTGGACTTGGCCCAAAGGAACTCTTAGCGCTTCAGCATACCGAGACATTTAGGAAAACTTCATGCTCTCGGCATTTTGGGAACAGTTTGGGGAACGCCCTTTCCTGTTCCCACATGAATGCACACCACTGCACAATGCAAGGTCCACAAAGACATGAATGAGAGAGTTTAGTGTAGAAGAACTTGACTGGCCTGCACTGAGTCCTGACCTCAACCTGATAGGACACCTTTGGGATGAATTAGAGGGGAGACTGTGAGGCCACCATCAAAAATCCCCATAAACACTCCTAAACCTTGTGGAAAACCTTAGAAGAGTTCCAGCTTTCATAGCTGCAAAGGGTGGGCCAACATAGTATTAAAGCCTATGAATTAAGAATAGGATGTTACTCAAGTTTTATACTGTAACGTTATGGACAGACATTACTGACCTATTGCCTACATTTATTTAAGGTCTCTCTGCAAGAGCTTTGGAAACTAAAAGTAAAAAGGATCTATATATCTTAAATGCCACAGAGACCTGTGTGCTGATAGAGAATGAAGATGTGAAAGCAAACAGGTATTTTAACAACAGGTTAACTCTGTCACAACCAACGACAGGATCATTCAAAGACTCAATACCTCAGGAAGGTTTCTAACTGAATTAAGTGACCCTAAAGTATCTGCAGCCAGAATAAGAGCTATAAGACATACATCCACTCCTTTTAAGAGTTCCTGTAAATACTAAAGAAAGGTGTCTGAATGCTTCCTTTATTACCTCTTTTAACAGAGGACACACTGGACAATCCCTTTATGAAAGGAAAGTACACAACACCACCCAGAAGCTCACCACAGCACACAAAATTAAATCATCAACATGAGCCTTAAGTGATGCTCATCATGTTTGTTAATAAATATTAACAGTACAGAGAACCAAACAGTGGAATACCCACTCCGGGTTGGGGATGGGATGTACCTTCCAGTGGAGGAGCTCAAATATCTCGATCGTCTTGTTAATGAGTGAGGGAGGAACAAAGCAGGACGTTGAAAGATGGACTGATGCAACATCACCAGTGTTGTGGATATGAACGTGAAAGCGTAGCTGTGAATTTACTGGTAGAGCTACATTCCTCCCTGACCTATAACCACCAGCTTTAGATAGCGGTTGAAAAGGTGCCTTAGCTCTCCCTTAGAGAGGGGGTTAGGAGCTTGGTCGTTCAGAAAAGGTTCAAAGTTGAGGTATTCGGGGCACGTCCCACTGAGAGGCGACCAAGGGGGATAATGGAGAGATTATGTCTCTCATTTAGCTTGGGGATGTCTCAATGCCCCCCAGAACAGCTAAAGGAGGTTGCTGGGGAGAAAGAAGGCTACTGCACCCGTGACCCAGATAAGTATCAGAAGTTGGATGGAAGGATTTGGAAAGTTTTCATCCTTTTTATTATTTAATTCGGACATTGGGAAGGAAGTGATAGTTTTCTTCTGTATTAATTGCATGAAAGACGACACAAAGACACTAGAGGAGGTATCAAAGATGAGCCATCTGCAGTACATCTTTGAGGCATAGTTTCAACACAGCAGACCCATGTAAACAACACTCACTGTCACAGTATTAAACAGCCTGGTGTGAGGGCAGCTGGATTCTCTGAGCGGTCTTATTTTCCTTAAAAACTCCTTAGGAATTCTACTTTTTTTTTTCTCAAGTGGTTAGGAAAGGAGCCAGGAGGTCACTTTCTGCAGCTCCAAATCAGATAAATGATAAATCTATACAACAACAACAACAACAACAACCAGCAGCAAGGTGAGTCAACCAAGCCTGTCAAAACACATGACGACACATTAGCCGAGAAACAACACAGAAGAACACACAGCGGCTTTTACTTTGCAGACAGAAATCTGAGGCTGAGAGTCAACAATCATGTGATGTAGCTTATCCTCTCCCCAGCTTTAGCTCCGATAACTCCTGGTACTTTACTGAGTTCATGTGTCAGCAAGGTGTTTGTTTACGGACGCTGGAAAGTTAGCCAACAATGCTAGCAGCACAAACTGCAGCGTTACAGTTGGTATTCTCAGTGTATTAGGAAGCTAGTGTTAGCTGTCAGGGAAAGGTGTACTTTTTGAAGTTGGTCAGCACTTACTTCGTCGCCTCGATTCGATTCGTTCAATCTGGAAGTCATACTGTCGAAGCGGAGCGGGCGGCAGCGATCCAGCCTTTGCGAAGCGCAGGTTGGACGAGTTTAAAGCCTCCTTGAAGTAAATCACTGAGGTCGGGGAGAGAGTTTCGTCCGGGCTGTCAGTGTGTCCGTTTTCATCGGAGGAGTTTTGTTTGTCGGAACTTTCTGGAGAAGACCGCAGAGGAAGATCTCCCGGCGGCATATCCCGCTCCGCCATCCTCTCTTCGGTCAAATTCGTCTCATGTGACCGGGGAAGGGGGGCTGTCGGGCAGTACCAAGCTAGTTAGCTGCGGTTAGCTTCTGCAGACATGCACTGAGGTGATTAGCAACAGCTGGATAGTGACTCACTTGCCAGCAAAGCCTCTCTAGTAATCACTCCGCCTTTCGTCCTGTCCACCACGGCCTCTCCATGACCCGGAAATAGCCAAGCCTCAGCATTTTGGTCAGATTTGTTGCCAATTTCGCGAGAGTTTAGGCGCTGTGTCAGCTGTCTTTTACATACACAGAGCCCATACACGAAGCAAGATTTGACACCAGCAGCAGAAGCACGACTGGGAAGGTCCTCCTATGTTTCCCATGATACATTGCGAAACATGTCGCATTAAAGGAGCCTCTTCTGTGCTCTATTTTTATCTTAGTGGGTTAAAAATGGACCCTGCAAGCATTTAGGTGTATAAATAGCGCAGTTTGTTGTAGAAGATAAAAAGTAAACTGTCATTTTTCCCCACTAACAAAGACTTTAGCTAACACTGATGTGGCAGCTAAAACCTAAAAACACAAAAGCTGGATTATAGCTGAAAGCTGTGCAGTGGTTCAAATGATGAATGAATGAATCACAGAAAGAAAAACCTTCCACATATTTTATATATTTTCTTAAAATGCTTCTACTGTTTAGAACAAGCAATAGTCATATGGTGCTTTATAAATACAAATAATAATAGTAATAGCTTGGAAAGAAAAGCAACTTAGACTTAGAACTGAAGAAGCTTCTCGGATGAGAGGTGAAACGTCTTCAAGCAACTCAAAGAAGTCCAGACGTTTTCTTTCCAAGCTCCTTAGACTACGATGACCTGGATGACTGAGAACCTTCACAGACAATAATAGTAATAAATAATAGCATGATAAACTATTTTGCTAAGCCACTTTAATGTTATCTAATATTTGGTACCCTGTTTTTACTACACTCAGCCATTTTAATATTGTTTCGCTGTTCTGTTGAATGTGAGATAATTCTGCTTTAGGAATATATTTGTTTAAATTTTTGACTTCATTTATCTTGATTTTCAGATTAGATTTTACCTTATTTTTTTCATATTTTGGTTCATTTTTATTTAGCTCCATACTTTCTATTTAGCTTCTGTAACAAATTTTTAAAAAATCCAACTTTGGGTACATTTTGGGATACATAAACTACATTTTATCTTATATTATCTTAAACTTGTTGAAGGTTGTATCCCAGTGAAAATGTGTAAATAAGCAGAATGCATTGCGGAGTAATATGTGGGCATAACTGTGTGAGCTTTGTAAAGGAATCCATCACAAAGAATTAAAAGGAAATTAAAAGGAAAGATTAATTTACAATAACTGTCAGATAATTAAGAAACAAACCGCTCCATGCCAAAAGTCTGAGCTCTAAATTTAGGATCTAAGTTTATCATGATGCTTTGCTAGTTCTCATACAAAGAAAGGTGAGCACTGTTACATGTGATACCCATAACTGACAACAGGAGGAGACTAGGGACCAATAAAACTGCCAGACTGATAGTTACCAGGGACTGGAGAATATAAAAGATATTCCTCATCACCAGGGATTTAATCTGGATCAGAATGATCTGAATTAAGAAAGCTGCATCTTGCAGTCCAGATAATCAATCAATTCTTGGTTTTTCAAAACAATTTGCAGATGCAAGTGATTCCAGATTCCAAATGAGTTTAAAACACCAAAAAACATAGCCAGAAACATAAAAATTATGGATATTAAATTTAGCAATAGGATGGATCACACCGTTCATGTCCCCTGTGTAGTGTCATTAGGCAGGCTATAAAATGATAGTTTCTGCGGTACTTTGAAGCTGATATTTGTATAACCTGCTCGAGCCTGTTCTCTACATGGCTAAGAAACAACAGACCTGCCTCAGTCAGGATTTAGTGCTTTTGGGGGCTTTTAGAATTCTCAGTCAGTATATTTGATTTCTATTTGGGTTTTATTGTTATTCTAGTGTTTGAAGTTTTTCTGTTTATTGAACTTTGGATTCTGGTTTTGGTTTCCTTACATTTTTAGCAGACTGTGAGTTTTATTTCTGGTAATAATATGAAGTGTTTGACCCCTGCTTTTGGTTTATGGTTGTTCTAGCCATGACTCTCACTTTTGTAGTTTTGTGTTTTGGTTCAAGTTGATTTTTATTGGTTTCAGTTCCTCACGCCTCATTTCTGTGGTAACATCTCTGTTCTCCTGTGTTTCTTGCTAAGTACTGCTATTAATGTCTGTGTTACTTCTCTTCTGTGTTGCTTTAAAACCGATGGTGATCCAGCTCTGATCTGATTATTACCCCAAACTCCAAAAAATAATGACCTTCCACTCTTCAATTTCAATTACAGTCATCTTGTGGGCCAAACTGGATACTTTGGTGGACTGATTCTGCGCCACATGTCACATGCTGTAATTCATTATTATCAATATGCCCTAAAAACTCCCTGAAAAGCCTTCAGCTAATCCAAAATGCTGCAGCAAGAGTCCTGACAGGGACTAGAAAGAGAGAGCAGATTTCTCCTGTTTTGGCTTCCCTTCATTGGCTTCCTGTTAAATCCAGAATTCAAAATCCTGCTCCTCACATACAAGGTCTTAAATAATCAGGCCCCATCTTACTGTATCACCCTATTAGAGCACTTCGCTCTCGCTCTGCAGGCCTACTTGTTGTTCCTAGAGGATTTAAAAGTAGAATGGGAGGCAGAGCCTTCAGTTTTCAGGCCCCTCTTCTGTGGAACCAGCTTCCAGTTTGGATTCAGGAGACAGACACTATCTCTGCTTTAAGATTAGGCTTCAAACTTTCCTTTTTGCAAAAGCATATAGTTAGGGCTGGACCAGGTGACCCTGAATCCTCCCTTAGTTATGCTGCAATAGACGTAGGCTGCCGGGGGATTCCCATGATGCATTAAGTTTTTCCTTTCCAGTCACCTTTCTCACTCACTATGTGTTAATAGACCTCTCTGCACTGAATCATATCTGTTATTAATCTCTGTCTCTCTTCCGCAGCATGTCTTTATCCTGTCTTCCTTCTCTCACCCCAACCAATCACAGCAGATGGCCCCGCCCCTCCCTGAGCCTGGTTCTGCCGGAGGTTTCTTCCTGTTAAAAGGGAGTTTTTCCTTCCCACTGTCGCCAAAGTGCTGCTCATAGGGGGTCATATGATTTTGTTTTTTTCTCTGTATGTATGATTGTAGGGTCTACCTTACAATATAAAGCGCCTTGAGGCGACTGTTGTTGTGATTTGGCGCTGTGTAAATAAAACTGAATTGAATTGAATTGAATGTTTGAGACCCCTGGCCAAGGCTCTGTTGGTGATCTAAACAGTTCATCTAGGTATCAGAAATATTTGACATCGAAAGGTGTTTTTTTTTTTTATGTTAAAAGGCAGTTAAAACTACTATTATTTGAAATACAGGGTTTAGTCTGTGTTTGTGGGGTCAGTTCAGTTTGGTGAGCAGGATCCTCCCAAAGCTTTTCTGTCTGCCCTCACAGACAGCTGCACAGAACATCTGCCCACCAGTTCTGGTGCACATCAAGGCTTTTTCACCTCTTTGCTGACAAAATGTTATAAACACTGTGCATTTACGTTAAATCCAACCAGAACAATATGTATTCATGACCTTATTATAACTCCATCAAACATCACATAGACTGTCCTGTGACGTAGTTTAAGGAAATTCCAGATGCTTACTCGCACGGAATTCTTCAATAACTCAAAGTTTTCTTATCCACCATCACTACACACATTAATCCTGCTCTCCAGTCTTGTCATATTTGTTTATGTCCTCAGTCTGCTCCTAATCCATCTCCATTTCCTTTCCCCCTCAGCTGTGCATTTCTGCCCCCCTGCTTTATTTCAGGGGTTATTGATGTTTACAGAACTTGTTGCTGTCGTCTGCTAGTTGGCTGTTTTTTCAGACTGTGCCATCTCTCTAACTCTAACTCTAACAGAAAGTATGTGAAGAGATTTTGTCTGAATGAAGAGATGATGCTCAGTGTGTGTTTGTTTCAGTGTCCTTTTTTGAGATTGATAAGCTGAAATAAAACAAATTAAAAGATAAACTGGGAATGTTTGGACCTAATCTTTGGTTAATACTCTTGTTTTTTTAGTCATCCACATCCATTCCTCCCAGCCAATCCAGAAGGTTGCCCACCCCCAAACAAAAAATGATTTGGTGCTTGGGATGCTTCCAAAACAATGAAGAGGTCTGACCCTGGGTGTATCCTGAGTCTGCTCCGGGTCTGTACTGGGTCTGGGCCTCTCCAACTAGGGTCTCACATTGCAGGTGTTCAGGAGGAGCATTACGTCTGTTTTGTTGCTTTAATTAATTTATTATTAACAATAATATAAAATTATGCACAAAAGGAATTACTAATGTAAAAAAAAAGAAAGAAGTGGTTTTATGTATATATGTTTATATATAAATATATGTGGTGGCCCCAGAGACAAAACATGTACAAACTCCAAAACACATTTCTAGCATGAACTGAACTTCCAAAACAGCTACCTAGATCACTTAAATTACTCAATTGAAAGCATATGTGTATTGTTTGTGTATTTATACACAAGCACTCATATATATTCAAATAATAATAATAAAAAAGGTTCATTTACCTGTTATTACCACACACCAAATCCGGTCGTTGGTACTTGCTGGCTTGTGTAGCCACTAAAGCTCAACACTGCCTCTAGCACCTCTAGTGTTTTGAAGTTTTTACGTGTTTTGAAGTTTTTACGTGCTTTGTCTCTAGGGGCCACCGTAAATATACTTTTATTTATTCACTCCACATAAAATGTAATAAATAAATCATATAATATAAAAACCAACTATTTACATTTCAACTTTTAAATATTTAAATTTTCAGCTTTTTCCTTTTAAACAAATTTAAAGTGAAACGCTGCAAACCACAACACAATTAAATATAAATTATAATATGAAAACAAAAAGAAGATGCATATTCTCTGTCATATGGGCCTGCATGAATAAACTTTCTGAATCCTTTATCATCCAAAACTGAAAGTAGTTGTGGATGATTACTATACCTTTCTAATGTGGCGTTGTTGTCCCTGGCTCTTTCTTTCTGTCTCTCCCTCCCTGCTCTGTTCCTGTGCTACTGAGAGTGTAACTACCGCCCCTCTGCCCAGTGTAAAGCACAAGGCTCGCGTGCGGAGTGAAGCGGGAAAAAAGTGCGAGAGAGGGTGAGAGAAAGAAAAAAAACAAAACCCACGGCTCCCAATAAGGAGCCGGCTCGCGTCGTTCGCTTCAAAGAGTCGGCTCTAAGAGCCGTTTCGTTCGCGACCGACACATCACTAGTGTGAATCATCACCTTACTGCGCCGGAGGGATTTATGCTCATGTGATCTCAAGAAATATGTTGTTAGGGGCAAAGCAAATTGGTCCTCCTTTAGGGATCAGACTAAGTGAAGAGGACACCAAGAACCTTTCCTGGATCTGCAACACTGACCTCAGCCTGGAGCCAGGCCTGAAGGATGGGGCTCAGAGGCTAAGCCATGAGGCCTGACTGGGCTCAGCCCCAGGGAGTTACATGCATCCATCCTCCATCTGCAGGAGGTGGCACGCATAGGCAGATGCTTTGGCAGTTCAGTCCCAGGCTTGTATGCACTTTACTCTGAAAACATCAGCGTAAATGTTCTTGAAGTCAGTCACTTTTTGTATAGCTCAAAGCAAACACACATGCAAATAAGGAATACAATAAGACAATAACGTGTTTAACAGAATCTCACCCAGATATGCTTCAGGGTGAAAGTGAGGAAAACACGTTAATAATAATAATGATGTTGGATAAACTCAAGCCAGTGCCCTCAGAAAATAACTGGAGGTTTTTTCCTTTTATTTAAAATGACATACATCGTCACATAAAACCTTTGTATTCTAAGAAATATTATACAATTATGATGGGAAATAAATAACTTCTGCTTTTGATTTTTATCATTTTGACGTCACGGAAGGATTAGACGTCAAAGGAGGACGGGGACTAGATTTCCTGGAAGGATTTCACATCAAAGGCAGGAGCTGGCAGAAAGTTAAAGACAACATGGATCAAAACAGCAGCATGGTTGCCTAACACCTTCAAACTACAAAGCATCCATAAAGCCCAGCAAGTACCCCTCAAAGTCTTCTTTAAAGGGAAAATCAAGTCAAATACTTAATAGGCTTTATGTTTATGAAATGTAAAGTGAGCTGAAGCTGGAGGATCATGAAACAGAGACATCCACGACATTCATGTTATTATGGCTTCCCGTCTCCCTCCACTTTGCTTTTTTTTTCTTCCTCTGGATGAAACTCGTCGTCCATGAGGGAAAAACATCGAAACGCTGACACGTGTGTGGTTGTAAATGTGTAAAACAGCAGCTGTTCTGCATCATACACACAATCATGAGGGAGAAAGCCCTTCTCATACCAACTTGTCTGAGATATGCTGTATGAATGTTAGCCTTAACAATATTTTGTGTTGTGAATAAAAACATAAAACAATGTTTTGTGAACAAATTTTAACTTCTGGAAAATTTAAGTAGCTTCAGTGAAAACATCAGACTCTTGTATCATTGACTCACATTCTTCTACAAACTGATGTTTGTCTTGAATATTCTTTAGAAAATTAGAAAGTAAAGAGTTCGTTCACTGAAACACAAAGCATGCACAGTTATTGCTTTTGCATGGTTTCAATAATCATGATTTGTGTAAATCTTTTGACAGATTCATGTATGAGAGGGATGACTCAGATCAGATGTCAAAAAGTAACACTAGAGTGGCAGAAAAATTTTCTTTTACATTAAAAGCAATAATTAAGCATAATCAGCCACAAAAACAATCCACAGAGATCTTTGATTAATTTGATTGGTCAAAAAAACAAACATCTCGTCCTGAGCAGATTCAACATTTGTTCAAGACAAACTGCAGAAGCAGCAGGTGAAAATCATAGACGACCCCTGGATTCAGTCGCTTGTAGAAACTCTTTAGCAGCACAAACTTGAAATAGTTGTTTCCTGCGTGACTTGATCAGTCTTTCACATTGCTGTGGAGGAATTTGAAGTTTGCTTCAGTTCAGCTCTCTTAGCACTTCAGTCGGTTACAGTCTGGACTTTGATTGGGGCCGTTGCAGCAACTTTCTTCATTTTTCAGCTATTCTGTTGGACATTTGCTGCTGTGCTTGGGATCATTAACTTGTTATGTGACCCAGTTTGGGTCAAACCTTCACTGTGAGACAGAAGGCTTGACATTTGACTCTAACATGCTTTGTTATGCAGAGGACTTCACGGTGCACTTAATGACTGCCAGAGCTCAACTCCTCACTCCCACCTCCGTGCAGACAGTGTGAGGTGTTTGATTTTCTCCAGATCTGGTGCTGTTAGGGCCAAACGTCTCCACTTTGGACTTGTCTGTCAACATGACATCGTTCAGATGCAACATTGACTAAAAATAAGCTGTGCTGCCATGTTCGGTTTCTCCCGGCAACCCTTCCAAACAAAACACACTTGTTTGGGCTTTTTGTAATTGTAATGTCATAACCTTTAAAATTTACACGCTAACTGAGGTCTGTAGAGTCTTTTTGCTTTTTTGCACTTGCAGAGTCTGACCTTGGGGTGAAGTTCCTGGGATTTCCATTAATGGGAATACTGGGAACGGTCTTGAATATTTTCCACTTTTGAATAACCTTCCTCACTATGTGCTGGACTTCAAATTATTTAGACATATCCTTACACCCATTAGTGATGGACAGCAACACTGCTGAAGGTCAGTTAATAAGTGTATTTGATTAGCAGCATCTGGCATCTCAATAATTTTAGAATCTGGTGGGAAACAGATGATTTTGTTATTGTGTCCTGCGATGTAAAGGTTTATAATGTAACAAAGATGTACTTTCTTTCCTCTTTTCCCGTTGCTTTGGATGTTCAGACACCAAAGTTCCCCATGGCAGCAGAAATCCCTGTCCTAGTTTTGATTTGGCAACACTCCAAAATGTATTGATGATTGTGTCAGATGAACCTGAAAGGTTAAAGTGAATTTCAAAGTTAAATATTATTCTCTTGTTTTTGCATATAGGTAAAGAGGCTAAAGGTGACAAATACGAGCTCTGAGAACAATCACAGGTTATACAGCAACCAAGTTTAAGTTTCCAGAAAGCAGTTAAGGATTCCCAGTAAAGTGGGGAAAAAGGACAATACAAGCACGATGACACATCTTCCCTACGACCATTGACAATGTTTCTATGCCTTTGAGAAATGGTGCACACGTGTGACTCTGACTCTAAACAGCACTTTCCATGACTTGTGCATGGGCAGCATGCTTGAAGGCATCTCTGCTTGGGACTCTACTGTCCTGCTCGAGGACTTCAGCACTCATGTGAGCAATGACAGTGAGACCTGTGGAGTGTGACTGGCAAAGAAGGCTTGATCAAGTGGTCTTGCTCATAAAGAAAAACATTGTATTTGAGCATAAGTGCATTTAGATTGGTGGTCTGTGAGAGACCTACAGAGAGATCATGTCCCACAGCTGGTTTGGGAATGCCAAAGGTGGAAGGTGGCTGGGGAGAGTGAAGTCCCAACTTCTTTGTTTAGACTTCTGCCCTAGATAAGCAGCAGAAGATGGATGGATGGACTTTTTCAGCGCAAGAACATTTAAACACCTAGAATATCTTATTGCAGCTTTGCATTACAATTTCTATTGAACTACCTGAAAGAATAGCCCACCCTACCTTATTCAAATAACAATGTGGCAACTGATACGCAAATAATTTGAAATAAACTTTCAGCGTTTCATTGAAGCATATTAAAAATAGGCTAGTAAGTGTTTTCTGCAGCTCTGTGCAGCTTCTTGGACCCTTTGAATTCATTCCTTTGATTTGATGACTTGTTCTATTCTGTCTAATGAAACCTGAACCAGCAGCTGAAAGTAAAATGTTTCTTTATCAAACAAGGGCAAGTAAACCCACTGATTCCACTGAAGCTAAAAAGGTTAGCAAAACTGGAGTTGGTGGAGATGAAAGCAGAGCTACAAGCACCATGGACTTTGGGACAGGCAGAAACACAAAGCTACAAACACATTAGACATCAGGGCTAATTGGATTCACCAGTGATCACGAACCCTCACAGTGTGTTTGGCCCTGAGTTTAATTTAGTAAATAGTCTCAACCAAGCTTTACTTCAGACTCATGGTCCAGAAAAACAAACAGTCTCATAAAACAATACAAAAGCCACGTTAAGAGGCACCTGGACCAGTGTCCACAGTGGAGACAGATATAAGACTTCATACTTGTTGAGCCCACATTCATCTCATTCTCACAAGTGTTGATGGATGGAGGGAGACTTCTTAATAAGGCACTGAATGTACTGACTCCAGCAGCAACAAACATTTAACCTGCTCTGAGCCACACAGGTCACTTCAATAATAACCTCATGGCATTAGAAGCTACTTTCCATAAACTTTCCTACAGTTTCTCCGTAAGTGTGCCATAAACAGTGGTGTGCACTCTGCTCTGAATAGTGAAGTCTTCACTGTGTACATGCAAAATTTGAATTAAATTCGCACAAGTGGATGTTTGCTTGGTCGTCCATCATAAATCATTTCCCATAAATATTTTTATCACACAGCCAGTAAAACAAATGGGAAACACAGGAGCTACTGGTGTGAGCTAACACACACATACGTTATTATCTGGAGACTTAATACACCTCATTTGATATTAGTGTTATACAGATCATGCTGATAACAATTAAACAAGATGCTTTAATGCTTTTGGCTTAATGCTACAATCTGTTGATCTGCTGATTGTCTGAATGATGCTTTTATTCCCGAGTGTTCGTTAAAATAATTTCCACATAAGATACATTTACAAAAACTTACAGTATTGGTGTTAAAACCTGGACAGCATGAAAGTTTAAGCTGATAACAGTTTGATATAAACATGAGTTTATTAAGGCAGAATTGTTTGAATCGCTGCTTAATTCTGAGGAAATATTTTCAAAAAACAAAACAAAAAAGTTATAAGTAAGTAAATGATTATTACCTGTGGAAGTTTATGCTGTCAGAATCTGCTGCCGTTTATGGACAACGGAAATGAAATAGAGAAAATGTTAAATGTCAGAAGCCCAATACCTGCAGACTCATTTGTATAGAAATGACCTGGCTGAGGCAGAAACATTCAACACTTATATTAAAATTCCTGTTTAGTATGGAAGTTTGTTTGTGCCACTGACAACATGTTTTTTTTTGCCATAAAAATCTATATTCGGGCTAACATCACAATTTGACTTAATAATTAGAGATTTCGAGTTGTGTATTTTGAAAGTTTTACTCAGAGGGATACAAAGCTAAATGTTCAAGGACTGAATCCACACCTTATGTCTGCCTTAGTTAACAATTTCAACTTGTCCCTAGTTTTGTTTTTACACCGACAAAAACTGGCAAAGGTGACTGATGACAATTGTTTCTCTATTTCCAAATTAAATATTCACCTTTTCCTGGAAAGTCAGGTCTGTGTGGAATGTTAATAAAACTCCTTTTACCCCATGGCTGGCCACCAGATTCTGCATAAATAGTCTGGAAACATTAACCAGTTTGTTCTGCCTTTTTTTTCTTAAATGTGCACAATTGAAACTTGGTGCTGATGGATTTCCTGCTCTCAGTAGCTTTATTGTCTCTGGAAACCATTTTGGTTATCAATGATTCTTTAGTCCGAAAGAATTTGGGAGGGATGCAAAGCTAAATGTTCAAGGATGCACTGAGTCCACACTTAATGTCTGCCTTATCGCTTCAAACCAGCTGTCGCCTGTCATCTCAAGGACAGGAGACCTCAGTTTTATCAGTGCTGCTGGGACCAGGTGGTTGACAGCACATCTTTTGGATACTGTGGTTTTGCAGCGTGGCCCACCTTGGATTCGGTCTGTGCTGCCACATCCCACAGATGCTCCTTTGGGATCTGGCAAAGATGGGTCAAGACTTGACCCTCAAGCTATTCCTGAGCAAACTGACCTGCTGGGCTATGTTGCTGATGTAGGACAGTGACAGTTTGAGTCACTCGAGCTATTGTCTTACTTTAACATTGCAAGTATTTGGTGTATTTAACTGTTACGTGGGTTGCAAACCAAGAAAAGACCTTAGTGAACAGTTTTCTGAACCACAGCAGATGATAAGATAAGAGTTTTGATTTAGAATGGGAGACTTTAGGATCCTAAAAAAGGAAAGAAAACTTTAACAGTGGCTCAAACCAAGACACCACAAACAACTATTATTTTTATAACAGGGTAAGCTATAATTAATAATTTCATAGTGTGAGGAAGACTCCGGTAAAAAAAGAACCTTCAGCAAAAATAACAAAAACCCTTTTTTTTCAGCCATGGCATGAAACTTACTTTCCATTTACTGCAGCTGGTGATGATAATGCTGATATTACAGCCAAGTAAGAAGGTCGACTCAGCCAATCTTGCAATATTTCTTCCAACAGATGGCGCTCTATAGCTGCAGAACTAAGCAGTTTCAGCAGGTGTCCTCTTTAGAAGCTGCAGCTATGCTGGACATTACCGGCATCTAATGAAAGCCAGGGCCGTGCAGAGATGTTTGAAGGGGCGGGGGGCTCAAAGCTAAAATGATTTCATTATCCACAGTTAACAACCTTGCACTTAATCCATAATAAAGTAATGATAGAAATGTTATAAAACATTGCAGTTGTGTTTATAATTGTTTTTATACTTGAGTAATAACTTTAAAAATATACACATAAAACACGCACAGACACATGCACATACAGTGACATTTTATAGTATATACTGTACGTACTATGGTCAAAAGTTTGCATGATGTTGCTGATCCAGAATCCTTCCCATAGGATTTATTCCTAGTGCTATAATATTAAAGTAATAAGGACAAAATAAATAAATAAATATAAAAGAATGCATTTATGAGGATCCAGTTTGTTTGACTATCCACTCTGTGCAAACCCTAAAAAAAAAAAAACTTGGGGCATCCATCAGGAAAGGGGCAGGTGCTCTACTACCCCCCTCTGCAAGTGCCTGATGAAAGCATCCAAAAGTATGTCCAATAGTAATAAGTTAAACGTGATTTCAGAAAGTACAGATTACCAGATTTTGAAGTATTTACTAATTTCGGAGTATCTAATTGAATGATTTAAATCCAATGTCGCTCTTTTTGTGCGTGATTTTTAGTTCGGACAGACTTTACTGCGAATATCCGCGTGCGTTCCAACATCGTGCCCGCGCGGTCAAACCGCGCAATGGTTCAGCTGGAGCAAAAACAAAGCTGGGAGAAAAACAGGACGGTGCAGCGGAGGGGCAGTTTGACCTCCCACCGGAGGAGTGGCGTTGAAGGAAGGATGGTCCAGGAGATAGAGGCTGCACGCTGAGCGCAGCTGCTGTCACAATGCCACATTCAAACTTACTCTAAGAAGTGGGAGCAGTACCTCTTATCTGCATGCCAGCGAAGGAGGGACAATAAGAACCAAAGACACAAAGCCAAAGATCAATAACACAGAGGTAAGTCCGCAGCTCCAGTTTCACTTTGGACAGCGGAACGTGTTCCGGCCTCGTGTAGATGCGTAAAAAGACGCCTTGGTACGAAATCAGCTTTGTTTTCTTTTCAGTTTTCTGCAGGTGTCTTCAGGAGCCGGTAGACCTTTTCTTGCTTTTTGTGACTTTATATGCTCAACTTGGTAAATTATCACAATACTCAAGAGTGGGCTGCGCGTAAAATGCGCAGCTGTTGTTTTGGTCAGGCCGTTTGCTCGTTCAACTTGATTTGATGGTGTTTTCTGGGAGCCAAAGGGTCTGCACACAAGTGCAAAGTTAATGAAGTCCGCTTGTTTGATCTTTCGGTGTGAATGTCAGCACCATATGTTGCATTTTTCCTGCGTTGTGATTTTAAGTCCAACCTTTGCTAAACTTTTACAGCGGCAGCAGCACATGTAGCACATTGCTGTGATTCCTGTGTGTAAGACTTGCCCGTGAAAGCAGGGAAATCACCTCTCTGTGTTACTTTGTCAGGTCAAACATCAGCAGCCGCTCGCTCCTCTGATCCGCTCTACTCAGCATATTCAGCAAGGAGATTTATCGCACGCTGAAGAGATGAGTGGCACCAAGAAGTAAGTGATCCCGTCAGACGCTTTTTCACAGCATAGTTAAG
Source organism: Simochromis diagramma (assembly GCF_900408965.1). Classification (NCBI taxonomy): domain Eukaryota; kingdom Metazoa; phylum Chordata; class Actinopteri; order Cichliformes; family Cichlidae; genus Simochromis; species Simochromis diagramma. Next base: position 1,080,400 of record NW_024387285.1, on the reverse strand, counting down.
ACATTTTATATATTAAGATTGATTCACACGTGTGTGAAAAAAAGCTGCTGATACTTGTGAGCAATTACGATGTTTTGATTTAAAAAGTAAAAGCGTAAAAACAGGCGTTTAATTTGTTCTTTTAGTCTCTGCCTTTCAGATTCATTTAAAATAGGAAACCTGTCAATTTGAGCGTAGCTCTCATAATAAATATCACATGTCGAGGCAGGACAGTCGTCCATTAACAAAGGCCCAGCCCTTTAAGGTCAGTTTAGGTTTAAAGATGTGAAAGTGTAAGCTCTGACACACATGGATTCTGTCACCTAACGTGCAATTGTTTGGATGGTGAAGCTACTTTAAACACACTGCCTATATTACTCTGATAAATATTAATCACAGAATATATTGGATATATTGATCTATCTTTGCATTTTAAAAACACTTGGAAGGTTTTTGAAATAACTGTAGAAACCCAGATCTTGCTGCGGCTTTATGATGGGGTTTTTCAAGGTTGCAATTAGAAACCCAGTAAAGAACACAACGAAGAAAGAAGAACACAGAGACGATAAAAGCAAAGCTTATTACAGGTAATCAATCTGATCAAAAATGAATCAGAAAAAGTGTCTGAATATCTTTTGTTTGTTCCATCACAAAGATTGGAGCCATAATTTCAACATCCATCAGCACCTGCGTTTATTTAGACACCACACTTGAACCTTCAGGTGTGATAGCTGCCAAAAAACTATCCTTTTACTGTGCGCACAACCACCCTTTTGGCTTTCAGCGTGATGACTTTCACTTCGCCCTAGTTGTTGTTAGTTGTTGTTAGTTGTTGTTAGTTGTTGTAGGGAGATTTTCCTTTACAAATCTGACCAGAGGTCAGAGATACTCGATACATGACCTGCATGCATTTTTTCACATCTCACGTGAGCAGATGCCGTCAGCCACAACACAACGTGGATGCCTTTAGGCTGTTTGATGTTTCCATGGTTTGGAGACACAGACAGAGAGTGCACGCTACATGCAGGTTGTAGTGAAGACAGAGAGACTGATAAGTTATCTGTGAAGGGACAGATTGCACTAATGTAAGTGCAAAGTTACAGCCCTCTAGGTTCTGATTGCTTGTACAGTTTTAATAGGGTTGTTTCAAGGTTTAGTTACTAATCTTTAACATATGCAAAGTGTCAATTATTGATTAATGAAACTTGCATAAGGGTTCATGTGATTTGCATTTTAGGTGTGTTTATTCTCCATTTGTTCTAACTGGAGAGCTAGCATAGCATTATTTTAGCAGAACTTCCATTAAAAGCAAAGGTAGTGGAAAGCTTTCTATGTTAGCAGCAGACTCGGAGCAGATCAGGTTCAAGGTCAAGTCCTGAACTTTTGTTGTATGAAAGAAGGAACATCTGTTGAAGTGCTGCCCAATAAAAGTTATGTAAAGGTGGACGAAGTGTATCGTCTTCTGCACTTTTTGGTAATATTTTTTTTTACCCCTTTTGGTCTCATAAGCCGCCACACATTCTTTTTACAAAGATGATTTCTTACTATAAACTTGACTGGAATCAGACTCTGCCTGTCACTTTTGGTTTAAATGAGTTCATTATGAACTATAAGTCACTCACTTGTTAAATACAATAAGACTCGTGTTTCTAAATAGCAAAGCATATGACAGAAGATGCAAAGCATGTACCTTTATGAACTCATGAGATCACATGACATGAGACTGGTCTTTAAGTCAACTTGGAAAAGTCTGATAAGTTAAGACTGTGCAGAAAAAAACACCACATCCTTTCAGCAGAGGAATCAGTGAATGTTTGGATTGCTTGTTTTTCATTATGCACTTTAAATCTGTCAGATTATGTTTAACCCAGTACTAAAAGGTGAGGCTCAAAGGTTTTGGTTTCATATCATGCACACAAAATATGAAGCCAGATATCTATTAAACCTTTACCTCTTAAAACTCTAGAGTTAGGGTAGAAGCAGATACAAGACAGAGTTTTTAGTTTTTTATAACACGAGGTCGTTTCTTCTTCTCTTATGTTAAATTTAGTGCAGGCATGTGTGGGCGGTCAGCCGAGGCCGAATGGAGTTTTGCATGTTATGTCCTTGGTTGTTCCATAGGTGGCAATGAAGGAAGTGGGAACGGCAGCATTAGCAGGAAAACCAGTGAAGTGCAGAGATACAAAACCACAGCTTTAGCTGTGACTGAAACTTAGTGTTATTTTAAAGCTCTTAAGAAGTTGACTCAGGCACATCAAAACTCCAGTTTGTTCTTTAACCGGTAAAACCACAAACCAGGCTGCATGGGCATGGCAAAGGGCACCAATTAAGAAACAGTTTATGCTAAATTAAAGAAATATAGGAAGTTAAATCAACCAGTGTGCATGTGTAGTTAGTGCAGTCAGGAGCAAGCAAACGCTGAAGCAGTGTCTCAGGGAAGAGAGCACCACAGGAACTGAAGTCTGAAGGCTGCTGTGAGGCACAGGTGCACTGCGCCCAGGTGTGCTGGCGTCTTGATTGAGAACAAATAACAACTTCTCTGCAATACCTGTGGCGAGACACACAGACAGGCAGAAAAGGATGGCGAAGGAGCCCATCACACAGCCTTTATCTGAATATTAGGTAATATCACCAAATCCTGGATAAGAGACTCTGTAACTCAGATCATTTGGTGGATTGTTGCAAACACACACTTCTTCCTGCACTGGCTTTATAACTTTGCCTAACAAGAGAAAAAGTAAACATGTTATTTTATATGCATGATAATTACACAGCACAACACATTAATGAGTCTCCTGACAGTTCTGTAGCTGACCTTTACCCTCTGAGCCCTCTCATCCCCAAACTGTCAAACCTTCTGTGACCTAAACCCCTCAAAATGTTGAAGACGTCCTGATAGATGCTGTTGTTATTTATCTGATATTGCCTAAATACACAGAATAACCAAATGTAGATCATTAATTTATTTCCTGTCTTGGGGGCTTCAACGTCCGTTACCTGAGGCTCTGCTGATCATTTTTTAAGATTACTGTTACAGAAAAAAGTGCTTTCATTTCCAGTAGATCAAAACGACGTCTACAGAGCGCCTGTTTTATGTACGCCTGTTTACAACACCTTAAACGTTCGATCTGAAAGTATGCCCCGCTGAAACAATGCTGCTAACTTAAAGAAAATGAGCTTGTTAGTGTTTTCTCATCTTTTAGCGTGTTTGTTCTTTTGGTTAGAAACTGAGTAGAAATAGATTTCTCAAAGAACGCCTCATAATCTTTTCAAATGTCACTCTGACCTTTCGACAACGTTTCGTTGATGTGCAGAAAAGGCAAGAAATCCTATTTGAAAAGCTGCAAGAAGAGATTTCAGACATTTTCTTTTTTCTTTATAATCAATTAATTAGTGGAAGAAACGGATGTTAAATGAATTCAATATTTTATTGCTTTGCAGGTAACAGTTAGGAGGCTTTTAAATTCTGCAGACAGATTGGAAAAAATTGGACAGTTTTTTTGCAAAACACATGAAACAGTCTGTGTCTGCATTAAAACCTCTAAAATGACTGGTGCTGTTTTCACAGCAGCAGATGTTTTATTTGAACTTGAAGCTTTTTAAGGGCTTAAAAAGATTCAGAATCTGACTGAACTGATGAGGAAAGATTTGTGTTTAAGGAAAGCATTATGTCATGCTTTTATCATCTGTTTCCATCCTGTTTATCATGCAAACTAAATGCATGGAACGAAGGCACCAATTCCCAACAATCACAACAAGATGTGTCACATAGTCTGTCCAATGTTAGACAGAAAACTCCCACAGAGACTTTCCCTTTTGAGCAGCACAAACAACGGCAAAGAAAAAGCCAGTTATAACAGGAAGTGGCCTCCACCTGAAGCAGGTTAAGGGCGGGGCATCCAGAAACTTTTTATTAATTGACAGAATATTTAATTTTTACATGATTTTTACAGTGAACTGACAGTTCTATAGTAGGCAGTGCACTTTCTGGTATTTAATTGTTATCCAACTTTTTTGCTTTGGTATTGGACGGGGAGTCACCAGCAAGAAAAACTGTAAAACTTGAAAATACAGGTTTAAAATTCATGTCCTCCTTCATGTTTTCCTAAGCCGCTCAGTGGCCCAGGTTGGAGTCTTTGATGGGCCAATTCTGGCCCCTGCACCTGATGTTTGGCACAGGCTTTCTGTCACTTTTCAACTGAAAAAATCATTAAGTGAACCTTGAAGATCTTGGTGATGAAAAGCGAATTTTAATAGACTGTTAAAACGACCGAATTCTGCACCCTTACTTAATTTTATCAGTTCAAAAGTCTTCGATCGGTCGTGTTAACAGACAGAACGACATGCACACAAAAGAATTGTCCTGGAAAAAAATACTCAGAAATCTTTTGATTAAAACAAACGACATCAAAGTTTTTACCAGGAAGAAAAGCACACTGTAGGACAAACGAGGGTGTGAGGACGCTTGTGAATTATGAGGAAGATCTGGAACTTATAACTGTGAATGTTTTTGTGTGTGTGTAAAAAAAAAACCCCCCCAAAAAAACAGAGATTTGAGGTTAAAGACAGCAACGTTTTTATTTCTGCTGTTGCTCGTCTTGCATAACTGGCAGTACATACTGTAAAGATCAGTATAAAATCTAGAAGGCAAAACCTGTTGTTACCTTCAAGGCAAGTCAGCCTGTAGAGACATTTGAATCCTTTTTTACTGTCAATGTTTGTTGGGAAACAGTTCGGCCCGTTGGAGGTAACGTTACGTTTGTGCGGTTCTTGGAGAGTGGCGGAGGCGCCGGCACGCCAGCCTCTTACGGGCTTGTGTGAGTGTGATGTCACTTAAGTAAAGCTGGTGTAATCCTGTAAGGGAGGATGAGTATACAGACATGTGATGGCCCACTTGTTTCTTGGGTGGAGGGTGATGGAGGGGGGGCTGGCAGGCATTACCAAACAGATGGAGAGGCTTTGTAATGTGGGGGCGTGTAACTGATTAGACACAACATTTATTGACGCTCCCTTTGATGGTTTTTCACCTTGATTCTGTTTCTAATCAAAGTCAAGTGAAGCCAAAGTCACATCCGGATTTTACCGGGTTTAAGTCTCGGTCAGTCGGACATTTTTTCGCGCATGTCCAGCGTGGACACTCTGGACATCGTACTCAATTAGAGGACTTCCTGTCCTCCCCTCACCCCCCTCTTCTAGATTAAATCCATTACACCACACTTACCGACTGCACACTTTGTCCTCCGGAAGGACGACGCGTGTTCTCTAAGTTCGGATAGTTTGCTTGCTGAAAATTACATCTCAAGGCGCTGTAACTCTGGAGCCTTTGATGGGTGGAGATGAGCGCCACCAGCAGCACCAGACTGAACCCCAGTCCGAACTTACTGCAAGTGAACGAGCCCAAGCGCTATGGCTCCACGCTGTCGCTGGAGGAAAAGTGTGAACAGTCTTTCTTCCTTTTTTACTACTACAGGATGGAGGATGAGGCGGTGCTGGACCGCGGGGCATCCTTACTCAAGCACCTTTGTGATGAAGAGGAAGTAGAAGGTAAGTTTTACCTGTTGCTCTTTAGTTCTTCTATGTAGCTGCCTAAAAAAAAAAAAAAGAAATAAAATAGATTTTTCCCAGTTTTTAAAACTTCTGAGAGGTTCCTCAGGTTCTGAAGTAAAAACAAGCCCAATTTGCCTAGAAACAATAGTTAACCAAGAAAACAGAATTTTATATATATATGTATATAATTTTTTTAAGAAGTCCCAAAACACAGGGAGGTCGTTTAGCCTTTTCAAAACTGCCAGTTTCTACTTCCTGCATGTACAACCTGATGCTCAGCTATTCAGCGAGCTGGCAGGAGAAAGATGTGGACCACAGAGCGCGTGACGCTGTGTTTACCTCACTAATCCTGACCTACAGGACAGCGGACAGGAACAGGAAAACCTTTCAGCATTGCCGTCTTTAACATGCGCCAGTTAACAGCTTTAAAACTTTAGAATGAGCTGCATTCTGCTCTCTGCGCTCATTTAGGATTACAGGCAGCCAAGGCCTTTTGTTTTTTTTACAGTTTAGATTGTGTCTGTAACAGACGAACTGTAAAAATATTTATACATGAAAGCTGATTTTAAATTTGAAATGAAGTAAATCTTAAATACTTTAAATCCAGGAACTTCAAAGTATGGCATGCGATCCACCGCAGACTCTTGCTATTGTTTTGTGTTGCCCAGGGCCACTAATGAGACACTGGGGTATATTTAAGTAATTTAAGTTCATGCTGTGAACTAGCTGCACAAAGTAAGACCAATCTTCCCAACACTGACAAATACACCTGGAGTCAAGGAATGTAAGAGCCACCTAACCCGTGGTTACAAAACTATAAACCTGTTCAATAATGAAAGCTGTCAACATAATAATAATAATAATAATAATAATAATAATAATAATAATGCAGGGCTCTAGAGTGCGACCTATTTGGTCGCAAATGCGACCAAAAAATATTTGGTTGCACCAGTGCGACCAACTGTTCGGGTAACAAAAAATAAATAAAAATCTCTGCAACTCTCCGTGTGGTCAACAACAGACACACATTTTGCCCCTGTCGTGGACTAAACCAATCAGAGATAGTCAGGGGCGGGACCTCTGTGATTGTCCGTGGTCCAGTTGAAAGTGCAGGTGGATAGAGGGAGGTGAGTAGCTTGAATAAAGCGATATCGATTCATTAAATCCTGAATCGACTTTTAAACATAACTGTGTTTTGTCAGAAACGCCAGATTCTCAGATTAAAGCTCACAAAACCATTTCAACAACAACCAAACAGCAGATGAGAGCAGGTACACGGACTCCACACAGAGACGTAAACACAGACCCGACGCATCAGAATCAGCTTTGTCTTTCTCGGCTTTCTCACCCGACGGCCCGTAGACGGACACGCTGTCGGAGCTCAGCGATTCTGATGTGTCGGGTCCGCTCTGTGTTTACGTCTTTTTGCAGGTTTTGTCTCTCCAACCAAAATTCACCGAGCCAGCAGCACAAGAAGCAGCAAACTGCGCTTCACATGTGATCAGTGTCGTCATGAATTCCCTCTGACTTTTGCTGCTTTGCTTCCACCACGATAAAAATCACACTTCATGCACAGCTCTCTCTCTATCTCTCTCTGTACTTCAGGAACAGTTTCCCGTCTCAAATCTCTGTTTTCTGTATTATTCATTCTCTTATTACCCACCAGTCTACCGTTGTTTACAGCGCTGTCGGCTGCTTTTTATTTTATTTTATTTTTTTTCACTTAAATGACCTCGGACAAGAAAGCCTCATTTCTGCTGTTCAATACTGAAGAAATTTAAACTTTTTAAAATTATGCAAAATTACAGAATATTGCAGAATATTTTCTGCAATATTCAGAATATTTTTAGCCAGCTCTGACACGGTGCCATCAACCTCTGAACACTGAAAAAACACCAGTGTATCCAGAAAACACATTATATGCTGCAATAAATGCCCAAGTGTCCCCTCTCCCCACTGCCTGTCAGCAGCATGCAACAGCAAACAGGTCGTCAGAGGAGCCGAGATGATGATTAAGTTTAACATTTTCTACAATATTGACAAAGCACTTTAAGCACAAGTTTGTTAGTTAATAATTTAGAAATGAATACTGTCTGTATGGACTGCAACTTCCCCCCCGAAAAATGTGCACATGTAAAACTGCGGTGTTAAGCGATGCTAACAAGTTAGGCGCACCGGTGCGCCCATGGCAAAAAGTTAGTCTAGAGCCTTGTAATGATAATAATAATCTCATGAGTTTTATGTATATTATCAATACACACAGAAGACTTTTCACATGAAGCTGGAATTGGGAGCAATGTTATTAAAGTGAAGTGAAATTAGCAGTGAAACAAAATAGTGAAAGAAAAATGAAAAACAGCTTCAGCAGTGATTAAATGAAGGAGTGACCGACGGCCCGTCATGGCGTCGAAATGCATCGAGCGATTGTCCAAACATTTATGGACCTGACTGCATGAACAAGTCATTTTTGAGATCCAAAAGGTCAGTTTCTACATATCCCACTTATTGTACTCTTTGGGGACAGAAGCTCCGCCCACCTGCTATTCAAACCTTCTGTCTGTGAGTGGCATCCAATGAGAAGAAACCTGGCTCATTAAGGTGAGGAGCTCAAACAACCAAGACCCAGAATAAACAACAGAATAATCTACTTTAAAGATGCGTATTTGTTACTGTGAAATCAGTGCTGGAGTTTTGTTTTCCCCTTCTGTGCTGCTCTGTCAGAGGAGCCAAAGTAGACGACATACAGCCGGACACGTCTGTCACTGTACGCTTTGATTCTGTAAAGCAGCTTTGGTCCAGGTATCACATTCTTTTTAGCAGCAGTTAGTCTGTTTAGTCTCTCCTGCTGCTGAGTCAGCAAAAACAAATCTGTATTCTTTCTGACAAAGAAGCCCAACAATCAACAACACGTTTAAAGGCTGGAGTATTAGTATGCTGTCAGTGCTGTGTGGTGTGCTGCCACTCCCCCCACCACTGGTCTGGCAATGTCCCAGCAGTGCTGTTACTGGGGAAACTGGCTGTAGCCTTGCCTCTCCTCAGAAATCTGGCGAGCTAAACAAACCTCCTGGCAAACACAAGATTTCATTCACTTTGTGCTCATGGGCAACCCCAAAAGAAGTTCTCCTTCCACCCCCCAAAAAAGAACAGGAAGTTGTTTCACAAAGCCGCTCTGGCTCCCTGCAAATCTTCCCTTCCAGCTCCTTGACTTGACTATTTTTTTATTCCTTCGCCTTCATCGCTGTCCTCTCATTCAGCCGCCTCCTTTCTTGTTCTGCTTCGGCCTATGCAAGCGTCTCGTTTTTATCGCTCGTCTCTCAGCTGCAATGGCTCTGTGTTCTTTATTAGCGCCGTCTGTCTCTTTTAGCTACTGTTCAGCCATCTGTGTCTCAGCTTTTCTGTCATGTTGAGTCACAGCAACAGGAAAATCTCCACATTAGTCTCCAAATCCACCATTGATCCAATTGTTTAATTACATAATTGTCATTTATTGACACTTTGAAGTTGCTCATCAAACACAGGTGTTTGAAATGTGTTTTAGTTTCCCTTGTACCTATTGCACCTGATGTATCCAGGTAGGCTGTGTTTCCACTACATTTTAATTTGACACTGAAGATGGAAGCTCACCTGAATTTAAAGCTTGTTTACGACTGCGTCAGGGTTCAAGCTATCTTCTCCTATGCCACCTGTGTTATGTTAAACTGAGCTACCTTGCTCTGCTATACAACTACCAGCATGCCGGCGCAGAAATTCATCTAGAAGCAAGTCTTGCCACCCAGCATCATCCCTGCACCCCTGGGCAGTTATTTCATTTTAACAATTTTCAGTGGTCACCAGCCCAAAATACATGCGCCGATTAAAAAGAGATTTAAAAAGTTTGATGACTTTGACTCCATCGCAGGGTTTCCCCCACAGCAGGTCTTATCCTGCTACGTTAGGCTGGAGAGACGCAGACTCGGGCAGCTAAGTGAGTTCCTGTTCAGATGCTGGCATCTCCTCTCCTTTCTTTTGTACATGTTCCATAAGAGAAACAAGCATAAAAACATAAATGAATAACAGATCAATAATTAAAAATAGATTTGAACCATTGTTAGCTCTGCCTCGGATTTGCACCCTGTCTAGAGTGTACCCCACCTCTCACCCTGTGGTACCTCTGCGAGGCTCCAGCCCCTGATACTGATAAAGAAGAGAATTGATGGATGGACATGAACCGTAAGGAGGCAGGGGAAGGGCTGATTTTGTGCACAAAGGATGCAAAAGCTGGAAAAATATTTTTCCAGAAGACTGGAAAGAAGTAACAGCTGTTTTTGCCCGTCTGAAACTAAGGAACTGATCAATAATGATCTGCTGCTACAGTAACTTAAACGTGTTAGTGTAACCAAGGCTGCTGGAAGATTTCCCATGATGCACTGAATTCTACTCCCTCTTTTCACTCCTGATGCATTTATGTGCCATTACTGCAGGGATGCCATTAACCTTTGTCTTCACTCTCCTGTGGTTTGTGTTGGTCCCTGTCTCTCTGTGTCCCTCTTGTCTCAGTTCTCTTTCGTAGTCGATGGCTGTCCCTCCTTGAACATGATTCTCTTAAAAGTCTACTCATTTTAAAATGATGGTCTTCCTCCCCACTGCTGCTGTTCAAACAAGATAAACAAGATACAAAGAGGCATCAACCAAACCACCAGTTTAAGAGTTACTTTAGTTTAGCAGTAATTAAATCTAACAACTAACTAAATGCATAACACAAGAATCCAAGGAAGGTAAAAACTATATTTAAAGTAAATGACACCAGTCGTCCCTCCATCATATAGCAGGCCTTCTCATTTCCCAATCTGGACTTCCTGTATTTAATAGTTCTGCTTTCAAAGACCCCAAGCACCACGCACAAAACCTTAGGGTGGGCAAGACTTTAGGGTGTCACGAGAGTTTACATTTAGCTGAAGGCTCGTTTCTTAGAGTGCATGAATTCTGTTTGGATGTTTCCCCTCCTTGGCACAGGATCCCAGAGTTGTAGATTAATCTTGTGTTTGCATGTTATCATGTAAACATGGGAGCTGTGCCATCTTTGCTGAACCAAAAGCACAGAGGGCAGGAGGTCAGGTGTGGGCGATGGTGGCTCGGTCTCCAGTTTTGTCTTCCTCTGTCTCCGTTTTTATTTCTGTCATGCTTTTTATTCACCACCTCCCACACTGACTTCAGATATGTGGTCTGATTAAGCACATCAAGTTTTTGAGATACCCAGCATTGACGTTTTTAAATATTGATATAACAACACTCCGTGTGGAATTTTAACCAACCATCCATTCTCTTCCACTTATGCTTGTCAGGGTCACGAGGCTGCTGGAGCCTATCCCAGCTGCATTAGGGCGAGAGCCAGGTTCACCCTTGACAGGTTGCCAGTGTGCCGCAGGGCTCGCATAGAGACAGACAACCATTCGCATTCACATTCACACCTGTGGGTAATTTAGTTACCAATTAACCTGTCCCCACCAACTGCATGTTTTGGACTGTGGGAGGAAGCCAGAGTTTAGTTCTGAGAACAAAACAGAAGACCAGAGATGTGTTGAAGCATATTTCTGTCATTTTAGATGAAAAATAAAAAAAAGAGTTTTAAACAAACCACATCCAGCCGACCCGACGGGCCAAGGAAAGAGCTCAAGCTCTCCTAAAAGTGACGGAGGTAAACGTTGGGGGGCAGCTGTAGACCAGCCCCTGGCTCAGTGTAATATTTGCTCTTCACTCTGTTTGGACGTCATCTGAAAAATGTAATAAATGATCACAGACAGAGGAGCACAACGCCCGACCACCTAAAATAGTCCCCTTGGTTTACAGAAGCCTTCACAGTTGTTGACTTTCTCCGTCCCTGCATCAGCTCGGTGTTGTGAACTGTTGGTGTCACTGAATTTAGATGAATCCCTAAAAATAAAAGACAAGGCGTTGTGGTACGAGTGAATAATGAACACTGTTGTGCTTCTAAGAGGTCATTGTTTGTTGTGCTGAGGGGTTCAGCCACTTCCTGGTTGGGTCATGTGCAGTGCTTGGCTCAGCTTCGCCCGACCTGCTCCAAAGGAAACATTTGACACCGATCGCACAGAGCTTTTTGTTCCTGGAGCCCGTTTGATGTTTGCTCTGTGATGTTGCTTTTATTGGGTTTTTTCTTACCCAAGTCTGGTGAAAATAATAGATTATATAAAACAGATTGTATTAGCTTAAGTTAAAGGTTTGCAGGTATGAGAGAAGATGATGGGAAGATGATGAGAATTATTCTTATTATTCACATTTTTACTAATTTACTACAAAGAATAAACATCTTAAATGAAAAACAAAAAAAAGTTTTTTGTAAAGTTTTGGTAAACTGGCTTTCATGATTATTTGTGTATTAGTGGCGTTAAACACCAACTAATCTGTTGAAACTGCAAGAAATGAAGCGTGCAGAACTAAATTATTACTCTGTTATCACTAAAGTAGCTTCAGGGGCACTTCCGATGTTTGATGCTATGAAAGAAAGTATGTCAGGATCAGATTCAAAATTAATAAACTAATTTTATGACCATTTAACTGACAATGTAACACTCAGGTACGTGTGGCTTCAATTCTCACATACCCGCATTAGTAATAAGTTAAAGTTCAGTAACTTATGTAAAAGTTTCTCGCCTTATTCTGCACACGTGTGGATGTACAGCGAAGCCTGCTGGCATGAACCTCACATCCATGCAAATAATATGTTATTAGCATGCAGTATGGTCTGCTTGTCAGCCTGTATACGAGGGATGTAGCCATGCAGTCGGTGGTGGCTTCACTGCAGAGTGTGACTTGATGGCATACCGCTGCCACTGTTACGCTGCTCTGGTGCCATCGCTCTGCTCTGATCCATGTGAGAAAGCTCGAACTGAGGTGAGAAGTGGTCAAGATCCGATCGAGTCCACAGGTTAATGTCTCCAGCAGCTGAGCTCAACGAATATTAATTCTGAAGCAAAAACAAACAGTCGAGATATGCTATAACCCAACTGTAACCGTAAATAAGTGGACGTGGATACATGGCTGGACGGGTGGATGGCAAAATAAACAAAGTGAGCTTTGCTGCTAACGTGCACGGTCAACTTCAGTCCTTCTTCCTCGTCGTTCTTATTGTAGTGATTAAAAACCAGGCTTGGGAAAAATGCTAGAATGCTAAAATGCTATGGTGTGTTGTTAGGGATAAGAGAAATATTTTTAATGTGCATCTGCTCATTATATTGTTTTATGTACTTTAATAAAGGCTTGTAGAGCAAGGCCGCTTTTGACTCCCAAACTAAGTGCTCAGCCAGACTGAACAACAGGAAGTTTTAGTGCACAGATATATTAATAGATAAGACACTGAAATGAGGAACTTGCCATATAAGCAATGTTTGAGACTGTGTGATGTGTAAAGTACCAAAATCACACCTATATGAAGCACAGTTTATGATTCTAATGTTAGAGCTCTTGCAACTGGCGTTTGAGCTGTGCAGGGGTCTCTCTCTTCCGGAAGATGATTGAATAAAATGTCAATATTTTAACACACTATGAGTCGGTTTTCTCCGTTCTGTCATGGGGACAAAAGCATCGGGGTTTAATAGTGTTTAGGAAACACAGGAAAATATATAAGAAGTTGATCAGAGATGAAGAATTATGGTTAATAAGTTTTCTGTCAGTGATGTTTGATAGTTTAAAATTGTATTATCTAAAAGTTCAGAGGCACATCTGCTCCACTGTTAGGCTATGTGTCCTGAACTTCAGCACTTTTGGGTGCCAATATTTGCTTTATTTATCTCAACATTGCATAAAAATTGTATGAACTTCAAAGTCCTACCTTTAAATCTTGTTTGTATTCTAAGATCTACTCTGCACTTCTGAGAAATATGCCCCGACATATAATATAAATGAAAAAGATGCCTACAAATGTCAATATATAAAACTAAAACTGAGCATTGTTAAATAACAGCTGACATGAAGCGAACAAATCCACTCAGGAAAGCCACCGAACCAAACCTGAATTACAAAAATAAAAACCTAAAATTGAATAACTGGTTTTCACTAACCAATAAAAATGGTGGGATGCTTTAACTTTTATCAGCCCTTAAATGAGGTGTTTGAAAAGCACTGCTTTAACATCTGTGTATGTAGTGCAGACAGTGCATCTGGTTTATTTGAATGCTTTATAACAATGTAACTATTTTCCTCATTTAAATGATTATAACGTGTTGAGCTGAGGGCTGTATTCACAGGGTGACTATGAGCGCACAAGCCTTCATACATATTCTGGCCTTGTTGTCATTTCTGGAAAGCTCGGACGTTTGTCTTTGCGGTATCATGGCGCTGTGAATTTGTCAGGATGTTGCGTGTCAGAGTTCATCTTCCTTTCTGCTTTATTTACAGGTCACCACACCATTTACATCGGCGTGCACGTGCCCAAGAGCTATCGACGTCGGAGGCGTCACCGCCGGAAAACCGGCCACAAGGACAGAAAGGAGAAGTTGATGGAGAATGTCTTTGACAAGTCGGAGACAGAAAACAACGACGAGGCCAGCAACAGCATCCTCAAACCTCTCAGTAAGTTCTGATGGACTCGGTGTCAGGCCTGATTAGAGTTCACGTCTGTCTTCGCTGAAGGCTGCTCTCTTTTCCAGAGAAAAACGCTTCTGTGACTCTGCGTGACCTGAGCAAAGTTGCTGAGTCCACTTAGTGGCCAGAAATAGCTTTGTATGTCCTGCTAAGTGACAAGTCTGCCTCGACAGAGGACAGTGAATTTCTTAGGAAGTCGTGGTTGTGAAGACGCGAATGCAGTAGTGCTGAATCGTCCCGTGGCTTTGTCATAATTTTAGACAGGAATATGTCTGTTTTGGGTATACGGTAGCATGTATGTTGTATGTGCTGGTGTTTGTTTTTTGGTTGCCTTAACCTTCTTAGGAGTGTAAAGTGCAAAATGCCCTCAGGCTGCTGAGATCAGTGGATGCTCAGACAACCAGCTCTGGCCAGTTGTGAGGAAACCAATAGAAGAGGCGGGTTATACTGGGTGACATAAGTATAAGCAAAGCTCTTAATGGTATCAGCATTTTTCTCGGTCACTGCCGTGTTCAAGTTAAAGTTTCAGGTCAAGTAAGACTAAAATCCTTCTGGCACCAGAAACTTTTAGTGATGTATTCAGTCACAAAGAGAAAAGCTCACGACTTAGTCAAGTGAACAAACTGAAAGGAAGCTCAGTGTTTTCGTCGAACTGCATGAACAGTTTGGTGAAGATGGGACTCTCCTGGCAGTTTTTGGAGAAACAGAGCATCATAACGCTGATGAGTCCTCGTGAAAACAGCTTAAGATGTTCTTGTGTTCTGCCAAGTCGTATAATGAGGCAGACCGCTGTCATTTCCAGAGAATGATGCAATTTTACACATGCCTGCATGCGCGTGACGTGACAAGAGGACTAAAGTGTGCCAAAACTGGATTTCACAGTGTGCACACATCACTCCATGAGAGGGATTTTCATAAATCCAATCACAGAATAGATTACAGCCGGCCCATCTGGTTGGTGCTGGTCACTGTCCACATGCATGTTTAGCAAAAACTGTGTTTTTTTTGGTTTCTGGGATATTTTTTAAATTACAGTTAGGAGTATTGAACAGCATGGGGCTGAAGTCAACTGTAACTGGCTTTTATAGTGTATGAATTCATTTTTTTGGTATGTTTGTTTAGTAAGAGCTTTGTGTTTTTATTTGTTTATTGCAAGTAGAGGATGTGTCATGTATTAAAGTCTATGATTATTCATCATCAGTGATAGCTCACCAATCAGTAATACATGTTTCATATGGTAAATGGCCTGTATTTATATAGCGCTTTACTTAGTCCCTAAGGACCGCAAAGCGCTTTACATGTTCAGTCATCCACACATTCACACACTGGTGATGGCAGCTACATTGTAGCCACAGCCACCCTGGGGCGCACTGACAGAGGCGAGGCTGCCGGACACTGGCGCCACCGGGCCCTCTGACCACCAGTAGGCAGCGGGTGAAGTGTCTTACCCAAGGACACAACGACCGAGACTGTCCGAGCCGGGGCTCGAACCGGCAACCTTCCGATTACAAGACGAACTCCCAACTCTTGAGCCACGATCGCCCTCGTATAAGTTCTAATTCGTGAAGGGAAGGCCGTGTTTTTGTTCCCAAAACTCTCTGGTGCTGTCGGCGCCTCGATGGGGGAACAGATGAAACCTTACGCACTCTGATTTGTTGATTTGACCACTAATAAAATATCAGTTTTATTAGCGGTCAACACTGTTTGCTGTGTGGAACACCACAAACGCAGAGCATACAGTAGAGTTGGTGTTGTTGTACAATCGGCTGTTCTTATGTTTTATTGTACGTAAACAGACTTTTGCACATTGTGTTGATGTGCTCCATTTACTACTACACGTGAAAAGTCTCTCTTTTTAAAGTTATGAGCTGATTACTTCATAGATGAGTGCCAATTGTAACGTCAAGCTTAGCTGCATATATGAGTAACTTTCAGATTTCATTGTCATCATAGTGAAATAACATGAAATATTCTCTGATCGATAGACTACAGGTAGGGGTGGGCGGTATAAATGGTATACGGTCGAAGCGATATGAATTTGGCCAACTGTAGAGATTTTGACTATACCGCTCTACCGCGATAGCGCATGTTGATGATGTCGTCAAGCTGCACCTGTTTTGGTTGAAAGCATTGCCACTGTCGCTACCCGATCTGTACCGGAAACCCGATCGGTACCACGCATGTGCAAATCTTACCTCACTTCCTCTCTTTGCCAACACTGCGACATTTAATGTATTGGAATGACACGGTCAGCGCCCAGTTAGCTGCTAGCATTTCTCGACAGCTCTGCCTCCTTTTCGACTGCCCGGGACATTTAAATAATGGATACCTCGTATACAAACAAATTCAGGCTTTTCTCCTCAACAGAGAGCGTCCCCCGATTGAACAACGACGCTGTAAAATAAGAATAAGAATGGCGCCTAATTACAGACTTAATAGTACAGACTTAGTAATGTGCCACGTGAAGATTCATCAGCCAGATTAAGTGTTTACTGATGACTGACAGTGATAGCGGACATCGTCATCATTATTCCAATCAATCCTCTCCACACAGACAAGCTTAAACACACTCGACTATCACTAAATCAAATTTAACACGCACACACAAACGCGATTTGTAATGACACAAATTGATACGATTGGTGCATCTACTTAAAATCTTGTACGAGTTCGAATCTTAGTGATCGCAAGGTTAGAGGTCAAAGGTCATGTTTTCTGAAAATCTTGTGAATGCGATAAATTGAGAGGTTGGAGATGTAGGAATTTGAAACTCATACTGTATCACCGGCCATCGACAATATTTTTTAATTGATAAAATAACACAAATTACAGGTAATTTTAAACAAAAAAGGGCAGAGACGGGACAAAAAAAATTAATTACCTTGAGGGTTGATTTCATTCGACATATAGATTAACTACATTCACCGTCAAGCTTATGATCAGTTCTCCTGCAGTCATTTCAGTTTTTTTATATACTGTCAAATCACAGCAACAGTTGTTTCAAGGTGCTTTATGAAGTAAAGACTCTGCAATAATACAAATAAAACCCCCAAATCAAACAACATCTTGGAGCAACCACTTGGTGACAACGGGAAGGAAAAACTCCTTTTTAACAGGAAGAAACCTCCAGCAGAACCAGGCTCAGGGAGGTAAAACCGCCTGCTGTGACCAGTAGAGGGTGAGGAGAGGGAGACGGGACAAAGACACTATGCTAAAGAGACTTAAAAAAAAGAAGACTTTATTAAATTCTTTCCATAAATGAATCCCCATCACCTCATGACATCCACAACATGGGTCCTCCCAAGTGTCATCCTCTACAATTGTAAAACTCAAATCTGCAGGCATTCAAAAACTGACAGGCATGCAGTAATGTCATACTGTTATTCACTCCATGTTTGTCTCTGTGGAAAACATGGCCGCCCCCAGGGGAGGGCCGTGTTCTTTCTGAACTCAAATCCTCTTGTTTGGTCAGATGGACACTGCAGGGACTGCAAGTGCGTCCTCCCGGCTACGTGCATGTCCACTGCACAGCTTTCTGACCCTGCTCATTTTGATGAGTTTTGGTTTTTCCTTTTAAATCCTAACCTTTTACTCATCTTTTTCTGCTCTGGGGTCAAATGCTCTTTCAAAGTGGATTATAGGGATTACTTAGAAACTTAGCTTGCACACAGATAATAGCTTTAGTTTCTCAAAGTCACAGAGAGCAAGCTGTGATTGCTATAATTGTTTTTTGTATATGGATTCCCAAATGGAAAGAATGGAAACCTTGATGAGCTTTTCCTGTTTGATAAATGCAAAGATTTAGAGAGACACCGCAAAGTTTTCTTCTTATTCCTGAAAAGCATAAATGTGTGGCATGTATGCTATCCCAAAAACATTTCTAGGTAACAAGTTAACAAAAAAACTATGTTTACACCACAGGATGGTCTGTGGTACTTTAGGATTACCTTAATCCTAAACATATTCCAGCTGTTTGCTTACCTGGTCAACACACAAGAATGATTTTTAAAAAGAAACACTATCCAGAACACTTCACTGTACTTTTCTGTGTGTGTTCACTGTAAAGCCTGAATGATTAAAGTGCTGCAAAAGCATGCAGAGGTTTGGTGTGACAGAGGAGGATGCTGGGGATCAGGTGAGAGGGAGGCAAATTCCCTAAAGGGAGCAAAAGTGCCATTAAACTATCGTGACATAGTAATTTTTCAGGGATCAATGCCATAAACGGCCACTGACGAGCTGAATATTCGAGGGCTTATTTGGATGCTTTTGGTATAATTTTGTTAGAGAACTTGTCTAATGAAGTGAGACAGAGGAGCGAGTACCAACTCATTTATTTTACTTGCAAGGAAGCAAAAGCATAATCTATGTAAATGCTCGCCCACGCAATCCCACGAGTTTCATTTATACACTTCTTTGAACGTTATCCTGGGAACAGATATGTGTGCGACACTCTTGCAGAGAAACAGTTCAGTTACACAGTGAACTCGGACATCTGGATAACAGATAGCAGAGGAGCCACAACAAGGCCTGAGACAAGGACAGAGAAAGATTCCTTCAGCTTGCAGTAAAGAGTGTTGCATGGCTTTAATAATTTTTCCACCAGATATCTAATATTAATAACAATAACCTCATTATTATCTCATTTTAGCTGTCTTAGTGATTATCTCAGCACTTTTTGCCTAGTTCACTTATAGTGATTAGCTTAGCTATAAGTTAGCAAGCTACTGAAGCTAGCTAAAACATGCACACATGGAGTCACTGGACTTTTTTTTAATGATCCGCATTTAACGCAAGCTGCAGTGTTTCAAAATGTTTGTTTGAAGGATCGTAACCTAACAGTGTTACTGATGGGCCTGCAGGTTTTTAACTGCTTTTGCTGATGCTTGCTTCTCATTGCTGGAATCTGGTTTAATAACTTGTAAAATTATTTAAACACATTTTGTTGTAGTGTGCAGCCTACTTTAAATCTTCCTTTAAATGCACAGGCTCTACTTCATTGCATAGCAGATTGATATCAGCTGCTTCTCTGCCACTCATTTCAGTTTCCTCCACTGTGGCAGCTGCAGCTGGTGCTGCAGGCATCATTCTCCTCTTACAACCACCCAACACCCAGGCACTCCACATTTCACTCTTACAGACCTATTCTGTTTTGCACCCACAAATTTAAAAGTGATGTGAACATCCAAAGTAAAGAGTAGACAGGAAAATGGGGAAGAGAGCAGCAGCAAAGGATCGCAGGTCAGAGTCCAACCCAGGCCGCTGCATTTCAGCCGTAAGGCTGAATCAACCAGTGAGCTAAACTGACAGCCGTATGGTTAAACAGGTCTCTATTTGAAAAAGTAACAAACAATCTGTTTAGTAATGCGTCTCAGCACCGCCTTCTTATATCAGTTAAACATGACAACAAAGTGGAGCGCGCTCCCAGCTGAGCTGTCGTACGCAGGAGTGAAGGTCCTGCACGAAATCGAGCTTTCTAACGAAGTAACAGCACATTTATTTCATGTGAATTAAACATTACTTGGGATGAATGTGGCTTGGAATCAAACTTACATTTGAGCTCAGTGGAGGCACAGAGAAAATGTTTTTTACATCCAGCACACCTGCAGACAGCACAGTGGTTTCATTTCAGGTTATTTCCCGCAGCTGGAATTTGTTATATTGGCCACCTCAGCTATCACAGCAAAATACCAGAGCTAGATGTTCTCGATATAAATACTGTGCTCTCAATGAATCACCCTCAGGGTGTCACTCTGTATTCAAGCCGGTCCCTGCTCGCTGCCTGTGTGCTAGCTCCCCTGCATACTGAATGTCAGACTTGAAAACATGTCCTGCACTTTGTTTTTGCTTTGAATGAGGTGAAATGGAGACACAGATATCATTGCATGTGTGGCCAAAGACAATGAGCATGTTACTACATCCCATGTAGCATTTATACTGCACTGAGATTTTCAGAAAGGTCAGAGTAGATGGAAGGTATTTGTGTAGGATGCATGTCAAGAATGGGACTAAACAGGCCTTTAGTGGCAGTCGCACTAAGCTTTCTGCCGGGCAGCATTCTTCCTCCGTACCCTATCCCATGAGCCTTTGCTGCTGGGACAAAGTCCTCTTTGTGTGCCCATGGCTCTTGGCTAGAGCACACAGAGCTTTGAAATTGTGTTTGAACGATGGGATTTTCATTTCTAGCCCTCCTTTTCGTGCTTGCTCTCACCCCTCTTTGCTTTCACTCTGACTCAACCCGCACCCTCCCCACCAAACCCACCTTTCTCTTAGCAACTGGCCGAGTAGGACGGTATTGCTCTGACACCAGCACTATTTGTGTTACCTCTTCATTTTTATATTGGATCACAGCATCTGTTTCTCACGAGAAATTTCAAAAATTCTCGGACACATTTTTGTGTAACAGCAGTTTAGGTTGCGCGCTGAATATTTAGCTGTAAAACTTTGGGGAAATTCATTTTTAAAGATGCTTCTAATTTACAGCTACATATTTGCATTCTTTGACTCTGTTATAGTAACTTTGGGTGAATCACAACTCAAAATAATCCAGATTTGAGAACTGGTGCAGCTCGTCAGTCTAGCCTCATCATTTAAGCCAGTTTTCTTCTGATTGTCTGCCTCTGATAATCAGGAGGGTTGAACTAAGATGACCATATTAAGTGTATCCCCTCTTGTTGACATCATGCAGAGCCAAGAATAGAAAGAACTGTGTGAAACAGCATTTTATACCAGTCTGAATTCCGAGCTTCCAGCTCACAGCATGTCCTCCTCCCCAAAGGGAGTTTTTCCTTCCCACTGTCACCAAATGCGATCATCTACTCAGGTCTACATCACCGTTTGATTCTTGATTCTTCCAAACTGCATGTCAAAGGATCCTCGGGCAAGATGCTGAACACTGAGATGCCCCTGGTGCATTCATTAGAGGGCGAGTGTGTGCATGAATGTTAGACAAGGCGTTTGGAGAATAAAAGCGTTGTATGAATGTGTGTGATTGGGTGAATGAGGCTGGTAGTATAAAGCATTTTGAGTGCTCAATTAGAGTAGAAAGGCCCTATGTAAGTACCGGTCCACTTACCATTGTACGAGGAAACGTGTGACAGGAAATAGAGCCATTCATAAAAGGCCCTTTAAATGTGTTCCTGGCCTTATTATGAGGATTGTAGATGCCCTCAAACACCCAAACGTGCTTCTTTCGTTTCCCTTGTGTTAATTTCTTTGCTTGTGCAACATAGTTGATGATAAATGTATATGTAGCTCTTATTAGTAAAACCAAAATGTAGAGGCTGTAACTTGAAAATGCGGATAGGCATAGTAGTGGATTACAGCTGTACACAACTGCTTGCATGTTGGAAAAAATTCCTCTGGAAGCAAGTCTCACCACTAGGCGGCCATCTTGAAACTGCTCCGGGAACTTATTTGTATTAAGGTGAGGTTGGCCGTTATGAATGTCTCTCTTCCACAGCGTGTCTTTATCCTGTCTTCCTTCTCTCACCCCAACCGGTCACAGCAGATGGCCCCGCCCCTCCCTGAGCCTGGTCCTGCTGCAGGTTTCTTCCTGTTAAAAGGGAGTTTTTCCTTCCCACTGTCACCAAAGTGCTGCTCATAGGGGGGTCATATTATTGTTTGAGTTTTCTCTGTATGTATTATTGTAGGGTCTACCTTACAATAAAAATTGCCTTGAGGTGACTGTTGTTGTGATTTGGCGCTGTATAAATAAAATAAAATTGAATTGTATGTATTTTTTTTATGTAAGTGGCTTTTCCCCCTATAAATTGCACTTCTAGCACCATCTTAATTTCCGTTCTGGATTATTTGAGAGCCATGCCTCTCTCTCAACATTTCTCTGCTGTTAGCTTGTCCTAACCCATGCTAAAGCTGATTTCTCCTAATGCTTGGCTTCATCTGGAATGTCTTTACTTCGAATTCACAGGAAAGAAAATAAATACTCACTGTCCACAGTTCGGTTTGTTACACTTAATGCCACTTTAAAATATTTCACGATGATTTTTGATTAAATATTTGCACATTTGCTCCTCTGTTAATTTTTTTTGCCGCTTCTTTTTTTAACCTGAAGTACCTGAAAATTACAGCAGTAGATCCTCGGTGTGTGGCCGCATCACTTGGCTCTTTGCACCCACCTGCCTGCCATTGTTTGCATGTAATTTTGTCCATACAGGTATTTAAAGCTTGTTTTAAATGTTTACTATAATCAGCCTAAATCGCTCTGGATGTGAGTGTCAGCTGAATGTGTGAAACACACGTGTGCTTTACTCCCTCTAAGATGTTATTAAACAGGTTGTGGTGTCTTAAGCTAGTTGCAGCTTGTAGAAATGAGTGAGTGTGTGTATGTGTGTGTATGTCTGTGTGTGCGTGCATGTCTGTGTGTGCGTGCCAGCAGACAGTTTATCCCCTAACTAGTAATCTTACAGCTGCCTGTCTGGCTCATACCTGCTGCTGTTCCTGTGCCACAGAAAACACAATCGGGAAACTGCAAGCCTTTACTATTGGGCCATGAATGAATGAATGAGTCAATGTGGTGGATGATATGATGTTAATTGTGTTTGCCAACATCTAAATGTGTCCTGCAAAGTAAAATCCAGACTCTTATAGTTAACTTGTAATTGGACCATGGTGGTGGCTTCAGAAGCTCCTACAGACTCAGAAGATTAAGAAACAAAAGCACATTTTTACTAATCACCTGTTGAGAAATAAAGATGCTCCATGGTAAATATATCCATCACTGTAGTAGCTCTCTGGTGCTACAGTATTAGCAAGCTGTTGTGTAATCTGATCAGCTGGCTTTGCTATCACACAGAGACACACACACATGTGTGAGCAGAGTTATAATTCTGTGCTCTTAAGGCGATTCATTCCTGGATCTTTACCGTAAATCCAAGTCTTAACCCTCAAAAAAGCCACTGAAGGAATGGTCACTGAAAAGACCTGGGACTCAAAGTGATGCTAGTAACAACAGGGATGCAAGAACACCTCATTAGTGATGTCACAGAGTAAACTCGCTGTCCATGTTTAACTTTAATCACTGCCTCCTAATATTTACTAGTTTTCTAAGTTTTGCATATAGTTGTACATACACAACTTCATTTTCAAAACCTTAATTCAGTCACGCTGTGATCATTGTTTGTGTTATGTTGTGTTTTGTTGTGACTTCGACGCTGTGGGTGATGTGGTTCCAAGAGTTTGTGTGACAGTTTAGCTAGCAACAGCCTGCAGAGATGAATGTTGAGGGTTAATGTTGCTGAATGTTGATAAATGTTCATAGTTTCTTAACAGGTAATAATTGTGTAGAAACACTTAGCTCGCTATGAAAAACAGGAAATTACTGCAACATTTTCCTGAGTTTACACTTGCAAACTAGGGTAGTATAAAATGCATTTACCTTTAAACTTTGAAGCCATTTACTCTGGTAAACCATTAAGTTCATGCGACTTCTTAAGTGCTTCACATTCAAATACAAAAGTTAGCATAGATATATTAAATTGAGAGTATTTACTGATTTACACAGCTTATGTTTTGCAGTGTACAGTATTATCTACTAGTTTTGTGAGCAAATGTTTGCTTTTTTGTTTTTTTGGGGGATCCGGGCTAAAATCTGAAGTCTCACATGTCAGGTCGCAGGAAAGCCTGGAGAGCCATCAGAACAGATTAATAGAAGCTGTAAAATCAAGCCCCCAACACCACATTAATCGGTTATTGAATAACCACGTTATCTGTCTAACTGCGATGCGTGCTGCCAGCTAATTAAAAGCCAGGGCTATTCATTCTGGATTTAAACATTTAAAAGCTGGAGCCCAAGACAAGCACAAAAAATATCAGCAAATTAGAATTACAGCCCCGCACTATTCACGCCACAACAATACTGAAGCAAACGTTAAATTTTAAGATCAGCAAAATGTTAAATGAAGACATGATCTTAAATGTAACATGAGCTTCTGCATTGAGCAGTACAGAGTCTGAATTTCAGTGACATTTGCTTTAAAAAACTTCAAGGTGTAATTTTGACATGTGATACCAGCCAAAGAATAGAATAGAATAGAATTAGAATAGAATTCAAAGGACAGAGTTACTAAATAATAGTGATTATTAATGGTAGTCGTGCTCTTTTTATGTCTCACTGTTCAGTTTTAGGCACTCGTGGATACTGTGCAGGTTTCTGGTGTCTGTGTCTATAGTGATGTTGTGTGGGTCCAGTAAAAAGTAGGGTTCAGAAGCAATGTTCAGATATTGTCTGTTTCACTCAGTGAAAGACGCTGTTGTCACGTCGACTGTTTGCACCATGTTTAATACTGAGGAGTATTACACCGTTATTGTTCCTGCTGGAACTGTGCTGGGTTCACTTATGTGTCACTCTCTAAATATTCAAATGAGAAGACAAGAGGAAGGAAAGCCAAGCCTGAGCTGAAGAATGGACCAGTTTGTGAACCATTTCCTAATTGTTAATGAGGGGCTTCAGGACAGCTTGCCAAGGCTGGAGGGCCAATGGCGAAGAACTGTTTGAAAAGTGAAGGGGGGGTTGGGGGGGGTGGACTGGGGCTAGCTGTTGGGCCACTGTCACTGAGGGGGACCCTAAACCCAATCAGCCCCCTCCTACCTGCTTCACAAAGTGCTGGAGCAGGCAACTGAGAGCCGCTGTCACTTCCACCGAAGATTTTAATGAGGGTCTAGCTGGTGCTTTGGGACTGTGGTGAGCCTGAGACACTTGCAGACTACAGTCTGTTAAGCAAACGCTGTGTCAGCTGACTTGGAGAGCAAAGGGGGGTCAGATTTTAAAGATGTCCAACAACAACAATAATCAAGAAGAGAAGGAGGAAAAAGAAGAGGACGCTGAAGATAAAAGAGAGGAGGTCACAGTGAACACTGCGCTGCTTCCACCTCCTACTGAGGTCAATGTGAAGAGTCCAGCTGAGGACGAAAAGCCAGTGCCCAAGCCCTTGCCCAATGGGCACCACTGCCAGCCTATGAACCTCAGTATCTTTCCTCTCTCCACAGTCTCACCAGCAGCAGAGAGGATTCGCTTCATCCTAGGTGAGGACGACGATGGCCCGGCACCCCCACAGCTCTTCACTGAGTTGGATGAGCTCCTGTCAGTGGACGGACAGGAGATGGAGTGGAAGGAGACGGCCAGGTAAGATCCTCTTTGTGTGTATCTGCTTTGTTAAAATCATATCCTTTCACCGAGTCACTAAAAATGTGAATAAAAATGATGAAAAACCAGCCTCACGTTAAGTTTTTATCTCAAAAGGAATGAATATATGTTTTTTTATGGAAAAACAGTGAACAGACATTTGAAAACAGCTCCAAGTTTAAAACTGAGCTCAGAGTTTTACTGGTTTCTTCTGAGTGGCTCTCTAGTGGGACACACTGGGACAGAGATGGGATGATTGTTTATACATAATTAGCAGTGGATGAGTGAAGTTCTTTCAGGAGGAAACAGAGTCTCTGGACCGCTGCTCGAGGCACCCAATCAGCGATTCATTATCCTAAACTCAGACATACTGTAGAAGTTTTGATTCACTGTTGTTTAAACAGTTTGCAGAAGTACTGCTGACATTTTTAGTGCACTTTAAAACTGCTTTTAATTAAACTCAGTGAAGCTTTTAATTGCTAAGTTCTGCTTTAAATCTAGTTGACTGTCGTTTTAAATTTGGCCTTTTTGCCAGCGTTTCTAATGACTGACGATAAAATTGTCCAGCCTCCGCCCCCGTGCCTACTGCACACAGGAAGTTATTATATATGACTGAAGGATCAGATGAGGGGCTGATCCTTCAGTCATATTCGGTCAGCTCTGGAGAAACTTCAGCATAATTTAACCTGCACTGGACCACATGTTTGAAACGCACTATGATAGGTAAGTGTGGCCTCGGGAGTAATGATTCCCATCATTTCATGTCAGCCGTCTGAAAAAATCTAATAAAAAGCAATAAAAAAAGCTGATCTGCTTGATAGAAGAGGATGCAGCATAGTTTTTCAGTCTCTAAAAATAAAAATCTTTAGCATACAGAAACTGTATGGAAAAAAAAAAACAGGCTGAGGACAGCAGTGCAAGAGTTGTAGTTCAAAGTTTAAGAACTTGTGCAGCATCTTGATGAGTACACTCAGAGGACTCAAACTGAATAAAAGCTCTGCGACGTGCCGGGCAGTGCTGACTGCCTGCCAAGTGCGGTTTTGGCAGCCAGATTAAAACCGCAGTAGAGAAACAGCCGCTCAGCCACACCTCTGATTCTCAGGTCTCTCACTCTCAGCTGTCGAAATGAAGAATGGCAGAAAAAATATAACAATGCAGACTCAGAATCCAGGTTTTTTTTCCCAATAATGAAAAATGAAAAATTGATTGATTTAAAAAATAATGGCTGACCCTCGTCAACAGGTCCACCAAGCGCACATTTGATGGCTCATAATTTGGACTAAAGAGCAAAAAGCATGAAATAATCCTTTAAGTTTGTCATATATTTGACAATATTTACTTTTCCTTTTTTTCCCAAGACAAAGTTTAATTAAATTTTATTCATACAGCGCCAAATCAACACAACAGTTGCCTCTAGGCGCTTTATATTGGATGTTAATGACCCTACAATAACACGTACAGAGAAAAACCCAACGGTCATGTCGCACTTTGGCGACAGTAGGAAGGAAAAACTCCCTTTTAACAGGAAGAAACCTCCGGCAGACCGGTTGGGGTGAGAGAAGGGCGAGAGTACAAAGACATATTACAAGTATGATTCAGTGCAGAGAGGTCTATTAAAACATAGTGAGTGAGAAAGGTGACTGAAGAAGAAACACCCAGTGCATCATGGGACTCCCGCAGCAGCCTACACCTATTGCAGCATAACTAAGGGAGGATTCAGGGTCACCTGGTCCAGCCCTAACTATATGCTTTAGCAAAAAGGAAAGTTTGAAGCCTAATCTTAGTAGAAGTGCAATACATACTTGCATAGATATTTTTAGTGGTGGCATTTTTCACCGGGCTCTTGTTCATTGTGACACTCTACATTCTGACATTATGAGAATAGCTTGGGCTAAAATTAGACTTGTGATGCCTCGAAGCCACCCATACTTACTCTCTAACACTGATATCTCTCCTCTTACATCCTGACTGTACAGCCTGTTTTTGGTATGCCTGCTTCCCCTCCAAGTTAGCAGGTTACCGCTTAGTAAATTTCTATAAAATAAAATAATGTAAATGTTTATCCAAGACTATGATAAAAAGATTTTCATGTTAAATCCTGTTTTGTTACAGCGTGTGCCTGTCTGAGTCTTTTTTCTTTTTTGTTTAAATCCAGGTGGATCAAGTTTGAGGAGAAGGTGGAGAAAGGTGGAGAACGCTGGAGTAAACCTCATGTGGCGACGCTGTCCTTACACAGCCTATTTGAACTGAGGACATGTATAGAAAAAGGCACCATCATGCTGGACCTGGAAGCTTCCACGCTACCTCAGGTTGTTGGTAAGCTCATCTCTTCAAAAATAATTTGTTTGTTTGTTTGTTTTTTTAATTCCAGCAGCTACAAATTAATTTAACCCATCGAGTGATTATCGCCATGATGTGTAATCACAGCTGTAACAAATTCATATAAAGCTGCACTTCATCCTGTGATTGTGAGGTTAAAAGTGCAGTAGAACACCTTTTACTTCAATAATAGATGTGTTGTATCTTTAAAAGGTTATGTTCACATAGTTCAACCACAATGGTTGAGAGAAGGTTAAAGTGGAAGTAGCAGCAGGACCAAAGTGTCTTCATCCCACTTCATATGTAAATTCAAGTGGTCTCACTGCAGAGATACATAAGTGGACAATGTTTCAGCTTCATCTCATGGTTGGGGCTATGATGGGAACCTCAGACTGCACATAAATGATGGCTATAGCCACGGTGATCTCATCCAGCATGTGAAGCCCTCTTTTAAGTTATTTAATTTAAAGTTATTAGCTGATGGTACTTTACCAAGTCATGACATTTGTCAGATAATTTCATGAAAAATTCAACCTCAACTCTGCTTTTAAAAACTGAGATTAGTGATGCGAACTTTTAACTTCGATAACATTTAAACAAATGTGTTATTTTAAAGAAACAGACCCTGAAGAGCTGTTGTGAAGGGCAAAATGGGCTGTAGTCCGGTGGCCAAAACAGAACAATGCTCAATAAAACCCCCCAAACAACCCCAAAAGCCCCCAAAACAAACACACAAAACACGATGTAAGTGTTTTTGGGGAGACAATAATGTGACGGACACTTCCACAGCTGGTCCGTCATGTTATTGTGTCCCCAGAAACACTTCCATTATGTTTTGTGTCATTTTGCAGTGTAATTGACCTCTCAGGGTCACCGTACTATAGATACTATGAAGGTTTTTTATAGCAGGGTGTGTCACTACCCGATCGGTACCGGAAACCCGATCGGTACCGTGCGAAAGGCCACTACTCCGGGTAGCGACAGGGTGTAAAGTTTTAACATGGGAGTAAATGGGGGTTGACTCACCTTTGCAGCAAGCCTCAAGTGGCCATTCATGGAACTGTAATGGAGCGACCTCTATGGAAATATTTTAAGTTTTTTTTTGAGTGAATAAGTTTTATTTTTTTATTTTTTACCATTCCATGAACTCTAAACTCCTTTGAATTATCTCTATGATTAGAAGTAAAATTATTTTTGCTGAATATGAACATGAAGAAATTGAATTTTTGGGAGATACAATATAAAATGTAAATAAGTCTGGATCTCTATCCCTAAAAAATCGTATTACTTAACGAAGTCCAGCACAAAAGTGCTTTAGAGTGTGAAAGAACTGAACTGACAGATTTCTTTGATGTAAGAATATTTTTTTCTGCGGTTTGATCGTTTTGTTTTTTTCTCCCTTACACATCACTATTTTTTACTGCTGCGTAACGATACTAAAGGTCAGCATCTTCCTGCTCTGAAACAACAGCCCGTCTGCCAGCTTGATTAAATCAGCTGTGTGATGTGCAGCGTGTGCAGAGCAGGTCGGCAGGTTCACGGATTGATGCGCATCAAAACACTCAGGTTTCTTTTCATTCCCGTCTTTTAAGAGCGAGAAAAGAGCTGAGTTGCAGGCCACGCTGTACTTTACATTACAGCACTAGTTGACTATAGTTTGGACTAAATGGCCACACAAAAACTTCCTAATCTGAGGGCAGCTAACCTTCTCCAGTTGCTCTAAGATGATTATATCTCTGTGTCCTCCTATCTCATGCCACCACCCCAACATTTTTGTCTGCATGAGGGAGCAGGAAGAAGAGTTACCACTTGGAGTGATTAATGTGAAGTAATTGTCTGTGCTGCGTGAGCTGCACTGGGCGGAGTGGAGCTGGGCCTCTTGCTCTGAGGCCTGCTGACTTGACTGATAGGCCATTAACAGCACTACCCTTACACAAGAAGAGGAACTGCCCCGGGCTGCTTTCATTCAGCATTCAGGCTTCTGACCTTCTTTTCAAAAATAGACTAGACCTTTTGATTGAGCCATTTCATGATGCCATAAAGAGGAGCATTAGAGTCTGGGAGGCACTAATTGAGTCCTTAAAGTATGAAGAGACTTTTATGGTGACCTGTTTTGGGTGATAGTGTTGCCAAGTCTACCTTTTTGAGTAAAATGCTGCAGGGTGGGGAAAGAAAGAGACCCCAAATTAAAGTGTCATTTGACAGAACAGCACAATATAATTTTACTCTTTGTGCTCATCTTTTAATTTATAAAACTTGAAACAGGTGGCACCTTTGCAATAAACTTAAAACAATATTTTATTTTTGTTCATGTTGCAAAAAGTGTTTATTCATTCTAACATGTTAAATTTCATGTTTTGTTTATACATATATAATTTTTTTCTTTGGATTCTTCTGAATTCTTCTGCTCCTAATTAAACCTAAAGCTCAAGAAATTAAGCAGTAATTAAAAAAATGCATCCACAGTGTCTTTGCTTTAATGCAGAGTATTTAAAGCCTGCATTTAAACTTTAACTCAGCTTTTCACCTTCTCTTCCTCGCCTCGTCTCTTTCTGCATTTTCAGAGATGATCACTGACAACCAGATAGAGATCGGCCAGCTGAAGGCCGAACTTAAGGACAAGGTGATGTACACGTTGCTGCGGAAACATCGCCACCAGACCAAGAAGTCCAACCTGCGCTCTCTGGCTGACATCGGGAAGACGGTGTCCAGTGCAAGTAGGCTGTTTTCCACCCCGGAAAATGGTAATACTGATGCCAGTTTGGTGCAGTCTTAGCTTAAATAATTAAAGCTCGATTGCTATTTTATAAGAATAAACTAATTGCAGAATGGGGTCGATACTAAATTTTGTTAGGTGAAGAAAAAGATGTAGAGTGGGTTCTGAGGAATACCACAGTGTGTCATAAGGGGCACACTGCTGCCCTCCTCTGCATGAACCCACTAATGTGGCTTTAAACACAGTTCCAGCTGGAACCAGCAGATGAGGGAAAACACTAAAGAACCAACCTGAATAGCTCGGCCTGCATTAACACCAAAGCTAAAGAACAACTGAGTAAAATTAGTAAAGTTCAGGAATGTCTTTTGCACTTTAACGCTTTAAGTGGACTCACTGCAGGGTACTGTACTAACTACATAAACAGAGGTAGAGGTTTAAAGGGGACCTATTTATTAGTCATCTACAGTCAAGTATAAAGGAAGTGCACCCTCTGTCAATTCTAAGTTTTTTGTATCAGGACATAATACAAAAATAATCGGATTCTTAACAGGTTTAAGCTCATTCAATACAACATCAGATGGACAACCTTAATTAACCTTAATTCTGATGATCATCAGAATCATCAGCAAGCGTCAGTAGCTCTATAGCAGGGGTGGGGAACTCCAGGATTTAAGGGTGTCCTGCAGGTTTTAGATCCTGGAGGTAATTTAGCCATTTGAATCAGCTGTGTTGGATCAAGGACACATCTAAAACCTGCAGGACAGCGGCCCTCGAGGCCTGGAGTTCCCCAACCCTGCTCTATAGAGATATGCATGTGATCAAGGATACTGTAAAAAAACACAAGACCAGACTCTGTAGGCCTCTGTTAGCTTTTTATGGCAAAGTTCATGATGGTACAGAAAAGTAAAGAAGTAGTGTTTGGAAGGGCAGCCAGGAGAAAGGCTCCGCTCTCTAGAAGGAACATGGCAGGACAGATCAGGTTTAAGTTCAGTCTTTGGACTGAAGTGGATGCATTTGGCCATAATGCACAGTGCCATGTTTGGAGAAAACCAAACAGCTGATACCAGCTGTCAGCACTGGTGGAGGGGCGATGAGCTGGGTTATTTTTCTGAGTCACAGGACCCGGGCACCTTGCACTCGACCAGTCGATCAGTCGGAGCATCCTACAGTCCGACGTGAGGTCATCTGTCCTATGACCAAAACATGATCTAAATTTGGTCATGCAAACTGGTCATTAAAACAGAAAAAGACAAGTCCAGACCTGAACATGACTGGAGAACTGCAGCGGGACCTAAAGACAGCCGTGCATCTAAAAAATGCTCACTAATCTCTGTGCACTGAAGCAATGCTGTAAAGACGACTGGCCAACATTCCCCCACGATGATGTGAGACTGATAAAGTCATAAAGAAAGATTATTACTTCGAGTTGTTACGTTCTTCCACAAGCTGTTGTTAATTTTAGAGCCTGCTCAGATGATTTTTTATGTCCTCATGCATAAAACCTTAGAACTGAAAGAGGGTTTTTTTTCAACCATAGCCGTTGCAGTTGTTCTTACATCTGATAAATAAAGTCACGTGAACAAGTCGTTTCTGTAAACCTTAACTTTAATATGAGACAGAACAATGGGTCCTCTTTAACTCTGAAGAAGTGAGCTGGGGCAAGACTTCACGACCCACAGGAGTAATCATAAACCTGAAATCATAGGATTCTGGAATTCAGCTACGTTGGTCACAATCTTCTAGATTCATGATTCATGTTAACAGTAACGTTTCAAATCAATTAACTCTTAGTTTTGATTAAATTCATGGAAATGCATGTTTTATTTACAGAGCTGTCACTTTGTTTTGATGAAAGTTGTCAGAATATTAACTTTTTTTTAAATTCTTCTTCAAAAAATAATCATTAGTTCACTCCCGGGATAAGTTTCATTTGTCCCGGGATAAGTTTCATTTGTCCCGGGATAAGTTTCATTTGTCCCGGGATAAATGAAATTTCACTCTGGCACAAAATCTTTAGAAATATCTTGATGAAGAACTCAAAGTGACAGCCCCACCACACAGCTCTTACTGATGTTAACAACATGTGGATTAGTAGTCTGTAAAATATTGATTTACTAAATGTTTATTGTGTTGACAGTGGAAGGAATCTGTTACTAGTCATGGGCCTTTGGAAAGTGAAGTTATTTATTAGCCACTATCAGATTTCAGGAACTTTGACGATCAAAGAAAAGGCTTTCTCTGTTCATGACCCAGCTTTTGCTGTGCTCGTCCTCTTATCACGGCAACGATAAGGAGCCACTCTGATAAATATTGCTTGATTACCATCTTTTCAAGGATAAAGTTTATTTTCTGACTTATTAAAGTGCAGGTCAAACTTCTGTCCAAAGACCCATGATGTCCTCATTTAATGATGCCCCTCCTCTTTCCTCACTGTATCTCTGCACGGCTTGTCAATTGCAGCAATATCACGTCTTCACATATTTTAACAGCCACTTGATCTTTTGTGCATTTAACAAATCTTCTGCTTTGGCTCAGCGGGCTTTTCTGTCAACTCTGCTTTCCGTCTCTCTTTCGTCCTCTTTGCTTCCCTGGATTGGCTTTGATAACCTGCTGCTGCCACTAAAAGCCCGCAGTCCTCTCGAGAACTCTGTGACTTGCCTGTCAGGTCGCATCTCAATGGAGGACTTGCAGACCCAAAGGAGTTCCAGTATGGACTGGCTCAGTAAGTTCACTGAAGTCTACGTTCACACTGCAGACCCCTGGTGAGCTTCCATTTGGCGACAAAGAAACGAAGACCAGAGAGTTCAAATTTAGTCTCAAACTGAGGCTTTTTTAAATATACAGACAGCGGATCGTAAAGTTGTGTCCGAGGGCATCTTTGTGCTGATGACCTGCAGCTTGAATGTAGTCACGACTAGCTTGAAATTTCACTAGATGCTAGTACTTGATGGTGAATAATCCCTGTCAGCTCAGGTTGTTTTTAAAGAATATTTTCTCTCACCTACACTACACCTATAAAAAAAAATTATCTGGCTGCATCATACTGACATGCACGTTATTACCAACAGTGCCAAAGGTGCAGATGCATGAAAGGCTGCAGTGGCACCAGATTGTTGCATTCTTTGAGGTTTTTCTTTCCCTCTGATCTCTGGACTGAAGCCTGTTCTGCTGTCACATTTCAGGATCATCTTCTACTTATTTTGTGTCTGCACCCATTAAGTCCATCCACAGAGTAAGGCTTTAAATGTGACAGTAAGAATGATGACACTAGATCTCATTATTATCAAAGCACAACAAGCTGATTGAACCTCAAGAAAGATGCATTAATAATGGTAATTTTACTCTTTGTTTTTGACCTCCTGCCTTCTTTTATTTGAAATTCAAAGTAAAAAGTTGATATTTGATCTGATCACACATTTTATACCCGACGGGTTAGACCTAAATATCGGCCAGTTACTTTATCACAGACAATAGCTTTTGTCCTACAGCTTGCACGAGTATTTCTGTTGGATTTTTTCTTCTTTTGGCAAAGCATGTAAGGAGCTAATTGTCTGGGCCACTTTGGGTTTCTGCCTCTTTTCCTCTTGAGTCTTAGACCACAGTGGGGGTGAAGCTGGTCTAACTAGTCATTGTTGCCCTGTCTGAACAGATAGTCCCACCACTACTCCCAGGAACCTGACATCCACCAGCCTGAATGACGTCTCTGACAAACCGGAGAAAGACCAGGTAAGTCGCCCTCATGCATCTGCTGTACTATTTCTGGACACCAACCCTCACCAATCCATCAGACTCAGTGGTGAGAGGTTTATATTTCCTGGAAAATGAACGGGATGGATCTCTGTATTCCCAAGTTCCCAGTTTAAGGTGGTGTAGATGTAACGATACGCTTGATGGCCTTTTATTCTGAAACAGATATAATGAACCAGCTTGTCTGATTTCTCAAGCTTGAGGCTAAAAACAAGCTAGTGCACTGGCAGAAGAGATGAGAAAAGCCTGACTAGACTCCATGACAGAGCTGCATGCTGTGGGCTGGATGTAACAGAGCTGAGGAGGCCCGTCGGAGTATTTCGTGGTTGTTGCTTCACAGCAGAGATAAGATTGTCTAAAGTGCATTGTTCCCGCTCCTGGTATTATCACCCAGCCTGCTGTAGCTGCTCTGAACCTTCCCCGCCTTTTCCTTTGATGGTTAAAGTGGAAATTTGTGTAGCAACTTTAGACTGCAGTGAGGATCAGGCTGTGGCTGATAAAGGATGATGTCATCAACAGCAAAGAGAGACTGAATTTCCTCTGCAGCCTTACAGTCGACAGCAGCGGTCCCCAACCCCCGGGCCACGGCCCGGTACTGGCCCGTGAGTCGTTTGGCACCGGGCCGCGAGAGTTGAGGCTCGGGTGTGAAACTGATGGTTTTCAGGGTTTTTCATTGGTTTTAGTGTTATTGTTTTATCGTTGACTCGGTTTCCCTGGGTCTTTTCCCACATGTTATCAATAAATGTTCTGTTTTTGGTACTGGTTTTATTTTGTTGTATTTATCTGCGACACCTTAAAGGGTGGTCCATGAAATACTGTTGGCCATAAACCGGTCTGTGGTGCAAAAAAAGTTGGGGACTGCTGGTCTACAGTGCCATTAAACCGTGTTTGCACCGTGCCTGATTTCTCAGTTTTAGTTCAAACAAATTTTAATATCAGACAAAGATTACCCGAGTAAATACAAAATGCAGTTTTCAAATCATGGTTTAATTTATTAAGAGGACAAAAAAGACAAAAAAAAAAGTTCCTACCAGCCCTCGGTGAAGAAGTAACTGACCTCCTAAACCTAATTACTGGCTGTGCCACCCTTGGCCTTGGGAGCAAGAAGTGCAGTCGGGTGTTTGTGATAACTGTCCGTGAGGCTTTCATGTGATTGTGGAGAAACTTTGGCAGAATCTTTTTTGCAGAATAGTTTTCATTCAGCTACAGTTGGGGGGATTTGCCTGTTAAAGGCACACCAGAGCATCTCAGGCTTTGAGGAGTCTTCACCAAACCCTTTATTTGTCTTTTGAGCCATTCTGAGGTGGAGTTGCTGGTGTGCTTCAGATTATTGTCCTGCTGCAAAACCCAAGTGCACTTGAGCAAAACTCATGGCTTGACATCCTCCTTCAGGATTTTCTGGTAGAAAACAGAATTCATGGTTGCATCAATTACAGCAAGTCTTCCAGGTCCTGAAGCAGCAAAGCAGCCCCGGGCGAACACACTATCACCACCATGTTTGACTGTTGGTGTGATTTTCTTTTCATGAAATGCTGAAGTAGTTTCACACCAGATATAACAGGTCTGAAACCTTTTGTTTCATCGGTCCACAGAATATTTTCTTAAAAGTCTTGGGGATCATCAAGATGTTGTTTGGCAAATCTGAGCTATGTCTTTGTATTGTGTTTGGTCTGCGGTGTTTTTCTCTTTACATTTTCACTCTGTGTCTTTCTTATTGTTGAGTCAGATGAGTCATTGTTGGGCTCTTGGAGTAATTTTTGTAGGCTCGCCACTCCTGGAAAGGTTCACAACGGTTTCATTTTTTCCATTTATTTTTTCCATAATGGCTCTTACTGTGTTTCACTGCAGTTCCTTATAAATGGCTTTGCAACCCTTTCTAGACTGATAGAGACAGCTGTAGATGTGGCATGATGCGTTTCATTTTGAGATTGTTGAGCCTACTTTACTTTGTCTTGTTTAGCAGGAATCAGTGACATTTGTTACTGAGTCTAGAGGAATGATTCTCACTTTGGGTGCGGATGAGCCCCCAGTTCATGTTACAACCCGTCTAGGGGCCAGGTCGTAGCATGGATGAGGCACTCGCTCCCCCACTTCCTCAACTGTTACGGAGCACTGCACCCGGCGGCTG
The DNA here is from genome assembly GCF_900408965.1 of Simochromis diagramma. NCBI lineage: Eukaryota > Metazoa > Chordata > Actinopteri > Cichliformes > Cichlidae > Simochromis > Simochromis diagramma. Next base: position 1,044,247 of record NW_024387285.1, on the reverse strand, counting down.
TCACAGGCGTGGCTGCTCAGGCGTTAGGGGAAGCACGAGAACCTCTCTTGCCGGCGGTGCTCCAGGCTATATTTATAAGACGGGTCCTCCAGCTGGAACCAGTCATTCCGGAGCCATACTTCCACGCACCAATCGCAGCAGGGATTTACCATAACACAGTGAGCTGTTCAGACAGAAACAAACACACACGACAGGTGTCGTAACCCAGGTTTTAAAAAATAGGGTTCATCACGAATTACGTGGAGGGGGCAATGACTTTTTCACAAGGGCAGGTGGATAGTTTGGATAGTTTTCTTCCCTTAGTGAATGAAACCATCATTTAAAAACTGCAGTTTGTATTGACTCGGGTTATCTTTGTCTGATATTAAAATTTCTTTGATCTGAAACATTTAAGTGCGAAAAACATACAAAAAATGGAGAAATCGGGAACGGGGCAAATACTTGCACTGTTGCTATATTTAGATCATCTAACACGCCCACAGGACATAACACAGTTTTCCTCTGGGTTTTTGTCAGAGGCTTCCACACACTTGAGACACGCTGCTCCTTTGCCCTCACGCTATCTTATCCTTACTACTTGTATGCCAACATGTGAAGTAGCATCTGCAAAGGTTGTTTATTACCAAAGTGTAGCTCCTGGAATATTTCTCATGTAGTCTACCTGTGTGAGCCAGAAATGTGACATGTAAACACTTACTGGATAAATGCAAAAACATTGTAGCTGTGCTGATTACTAAAACGAACAAATTATTTTATTTTCCAGACTGAGTAGATTTAACAAAGTCCGATTAATCTAAACTAATCAGTGAGTTACTTTCTCATGAAAATATCCAACCCAGTATCACGGCAAGATGGAGAATAGACACGCCAGTCGACCATGAAATAGCATGCAGAAATTGCATTACCACCAGGGGGCGCTAATATATTTAAAGCCATGAGGTGAAGATCTACAGAAGCTCAAAAAAAGTACATTCCAAAGGCCTTAAGCAGTTAATGTGTACATACACATATAAATGTGATAATAATGTCTGTTAAACACTCAAATAAAATATCTCCCCCTGCTGTTACTGCAGAGTACTGCAACTTACTGCAAATTCTGCATGCGTGTCATACGATTCATAGAAGCAAAGTGCCAAATGGACACAGTGGACCGGCGTTTCTATTACACGTTTTGTTGTGATGTTGGGTTGAAATGGCAGCTCTTCTCTGGACTGTGCTCTATGCATTCTCATTGTATGTATTGTCATATTCCATGTGTCATGTTACCCCAGTTCACAGCAGACAATGTTTTATATGCCCTCATCCCAGACGAGGCCTGTGGGAGAGAGGAATTAGGTCAGAGCGACCCAGTCAGAGGGACCCAGTGAGTCTCCTGTGGGACAGATTAGAGACTCCCAGGCAGGAAACGAATCTCCTAAACCGAAGCTCCTCCACACCCACTCAGCCCATAAATACCATAATGACGTTTCCACATGGAGCGATCGTGACTGATAACTTGTCGCTAATGTAGAGATAAGATAAAGACGGGAGCTGTTCAGATTAACATACAGAGACTGCAGCCACTCGAGGTGCACAGATGAATTACAAACGTATATAATTAATTTTCTCTTCACAGTGTATTACTTTTACAAGGACTTACAAGTATTAGTTTAAATTTGAACCTGAGTAACAACATCTAAATATTACATTGTATCATATTCAACAAACGCAGTTCTGGAAATGTTGGGATGCTTTTAGTGGGTTTTTGGCGCCTCTAATTTCTTTACACAAAACACATCAAAGAAAACGTCACATCTCAGATCTCACTTTGATCTTTGCACTGGCTCATTTTAAACGTGCTAATAAACATTTCAGGTCCGTGCATATTGCGTTTGTGCCTCAGGGCAGTAAACAACAGATTCAGGTGTACGTGGTTTACGAGCGCGGTGTGGATTAGCTGGGATTGGACACAGGCCGTGGTGTGCAGTTACACAGGTTTAACCTCTTGACTTGAATCATTTACAGACAAACTCTTTGCCAAGATGGCCCAACAGCCTGTGATTGGATCTGTTTGGCTGTTAACAGTGGAAGGTCACAAGTTTATGGGATTTCAATCCTTAGACGCTGAGAAAGCCCAGTATGTCATCTGCATTTGTTTGTCATTCGAATATGTATGTTAGTCTGTGTGTACAGCAGGCTATTTAACATCTTTTAGCAGCATCAGTCTGACCGATTAAAAACCCTGAAAACCAGACATTTCACAGCTGAGCCTCAACTCTCGCGGCCCTGGTACCAAACGACTCACGGACCGGCACCGGTCCGAGGCCCGGGGGTTGGGGAGCGCTGCTCTAGTGCACTAAATAGGATAAAAAAGAAAAAATTAAATCCACGACTGCAACAAAAGCATGAAAAAAACAAACCTCTGAAAAATGACTGAACCCAAACTGAAGCCGTCTTTAACGCCTCACTGGTTTACTGCCGCCCCTCTCTGTCTATGCAAACACATTAATGACATATAAGGATGAGCCGTCGTACAGATAAAAGTCCCATGAAAGACACACATGTAGCTGACCTCCTGGCATGTCTGTGTCATTACGTCGAGAAGAAATGCTCATTTTACTGCTTGCTTTCTTATTTAGGCACCGTGGGGGACGCCTGGTTTGGTATTTAACCTGAAAGGGATTGCCTCGTTTGATATAGGTTTTTTAATTTCGCGTGCGTGCTTCTAGACGGCTTGCTGGTGTGAACGGAGCACCTCTCAACTCCTGTTGCTTTTCTCTTTTGTGCTTTTCAGCTGAAGAACAAATTCATGAAGAAGTTGCCAAGAGACGCAGAAGCCTCCAACGTGCTGGTGGGGGAGGTGGACTTCCTGGACGCGCCCTTTGTGGCGTTTGTTCGTCTGCAGCAGGCCGTGATGCTGGGAGCCCTGACGGAGGTTCCTGTTCCCACAAGGTGCCTGAAATTTTGTCCAATCCAGACTCCTGGTTGTCCGTTTGCAACCTGGATGTGTTGTTTATACATTTTGACAGGAACTTAATACGTTTTTCCTTATTTTCTGTCACGTCTTCTGAATGTGAATGAATCAGAGTGGATATCTCAGGCACACAGCTCTGGCTCGAGCACAGGAGGCCGATGTTCAAATCTTTCTTTTGAGAGCGGCAGCCAATCAGAATAAACCTAGCTTAAAGGGAAATGATGATAATGTTGAACTGTGAATCATGCAAAGCTGCTGTAGCATCACAGTCCACCAGTAACATAGTAACTGTGGAGCTTGAAATAAGCTCCACTGCAAAATCCAATAAAAAGTGGATTATATGATAATTCCGGATATTTTATTATGATCAACAAACAGTAAAATATGAAAGAGTGTTGCATCACAGCTGTAAAACACACATGTATGACGGTGTTTCACCTGATGTTTGTTCACTGAAACAAGCATCATAAAGTTTGATCACTGACACCTGATGTCTGTTCTCATATTTAAGCAAAGGAGCCATAAAACAATTTAACTTTCAGTACTTTTCAGTGAAAGTATTTAAAGCTAGTTCATGGTATTTATACAACAAGGCCTCAGTTATGGTGTCATATCCATTATATCATCAGTTTGTTTATTCTTATAGTGAGCAACATCCTTTACTGCTCGTATCTGTATTGGAGAGTAGCTGAATAGATGATTGTCATACAAAGCAGCATCTTTGCAGCCAGAACAAAACAAAAATATCTCTGAGCTTCGAGTTAATATGTTTTATAAACTGCACAGGGACCCCAAGTGTGCGCATGACATCTGAATAAATGCAAACTGCCCCAAAAAGGCTCTAATTAAAATAAGAAAATATAGTTTTAACCTGTAATCCTTTTGTTAAATTTGTACTCTGTTTTTTTTAACGTGGCTTCAGATTTTTATTCATCTTGCTTGGACCCAAAGGCAAAGCCAAGTCGTACCACGAGATCGGCAGAGCGATCGCTACACTGATGTCGGATGAGGTAAGATCTTAGATATTAGACATTAAAATGTGATCCTCACGTAAACCTGTTTAGGATAAAGTGCTGGTGCCAAGTGAACTCTTGGACATCGTGTCTGGGGAACGAGCTGAATCAGTAATCTTTGCAGTCGTGCAGCGACATGTCCTAGCTGCAGCAGCAGTTAGCATTATTTTAAGCTCTCCAATGAGGAAAATCGACCTCTTTAACATTTGTATTTGCCAGTATTGAGATAGATATAATCAATAGATACTTTATTGTCCCCACTGATAAACATGGCACACAACCCCAGCTGAAACAAAACAACAGGCATCACACAGAAGTGACCCTGCAGTGAAACCTATGTAGGGTTCATTTATTTCACACTGCTCTGTAAAGTCCTCAGCAGGCTCTTAAACCTACCCGACAGTAGCAGCTCATGCTGAGAACATATATTGTGCTGGATGAATCATAAAGTTTTATTACAAAATGTTTAAAAACCAGTTTATAATAAAACCTGAAACCAGTTTGGAGGCTATAGCGGTCTTTTTAACAATCGCTGCAGTCTGAACTAAGCAAGCTAACTTTGATTTCAGTGACACAGGAGGGTTCCCGTCCCATGCAGTTATCCCACACCTGATTACACTCAATAAAACAAGCCTGATTAAACATGCTCCCCTCCAAACACATGCCAGTGTCTGGAGGAGAACTTAACCAGTGAACCACATTATCCTCCCATGAATATGAAAGGTTAATGTACTGTATCACTGTGGACACTGAGATATTTACAGCACTGTATAACTGAGTGGTTATGAATAACACCTATCGCTTTGTGGGGCCAGGTCTTAAATGCAAACTTAATAAAACTAGATGGGACAGGCACCTCTTTAATGTTATATCCATGCTGGGGTACATTATGAGAGTTATTGTTTTGATGAAAACAAACTGCATCTGTCCCCCTCCAGAGTTTTGGGATTTACCAGATGGGATTAGTTCACAATCCTTACATCTGATATTGCAGTTTGCTGCCCCGTGACCCTGGATTCTTTGACAGGTGTCTTTTACACTTGAATGCCCCATCTCCCCCCCTCTGTGTGTTCAGGTCTTTCATGACATTGCATATAAGGCCAAGGACAGACAAGATTTGCTGGCCGGTATTGACGAGTTTCTGGATGAGGTGATTGTGCTTCCTCCTGGAGAATGGGACCCAGCCATCAGGATAGAGCCTCCAAAATCCCTCCCCTCCTCTGACAAAAGGTCAGTGAGCTCAAACTTGTCTGTTTTACATGATTCAGAGTTGATGATTGAAGAAAAAGCTGCCTGTCACTAAAGAAGATACGCAGAATGGGTCATATCAGAGTTTGTGGGAAAAAAATATGTTAAAAAATAAGCGTTAGTGGAAGTTGTCACTGTGATCTTATCTGAAACCAAAAGAGTTGATTGATTTAAACACCTGGGGCTGTATATTAGTGTGCTGGTCATTCATTAAACCTGTGTCAGCACAAACACTTCATCTAACATCATGTGACCCAAAGTCTGCTCTAACTCTGGCAGCTCGTGTCTAAAAGAGCCATTTAATAACCAGCAGCATGAAAATATGTCTGCCTAGATGTTAACACAAATCCACAGAGGACCAGTGCAAGATTAGAAGACGTTTGTAGATAAAAGACGGAAAAATGAGACGTTCCAGGAGAGTAAAATCACTGAGGTGCATCCAGGTGGACAACAGTGTTCAATTATGAAAGAGCTGGTTATATAAAGCTGGCATGTAGTAACTCTAGAATAACTCGACCTTCTATGATTCTTCTATGATCGATCGATCTCCCAGCACATACCAGTATCTGTAGGACCTGGATCAGGTACTCTGACTTCCTGCTGCTGAACAAATCTGTGCCTTCATGTGTATTTCAGGAAAAACATGTATGCAGGAGGCGACTCTCAGATGAACGGAGACATGCCTCACGATGGAGGTCATGGAGGAGGACACGCTGTGGGCGAAGAGCTCAGGAAGACGGGAAAGTATGACACTTTGAACAAAGCGATGTCATCTGCATGCAATAGTTGGGAGCACTGTGCTGTTTTTACCTAACATATTGAATATTGAGTGAAAAGTCACTGTCCAGTGTCGCGTGTGTGAATGTCATGTTCGGTGCATCAAAACGAGCTGCTGGCTTTAGTAGTCCATACCACTGACAGCGACTCACCTTTTGCTTTGTCCTGTTTCAGGTTTTGTGGGGGTCTCAAACTTGACATCAAGAGAAAAGCGCCTTTCTTCGTCAGTGACTTCACCGACGCGTTTCACATTCAGGCCCTGTCGGCTATTATGTTTATTTACCTGGGAACTGTAACGAACGCCATCACCTTTGGTGGTCTGCTGGGAGACGCTACGGAGAACATGCAGGTCAGGCTTTTGCACCATGTGACGGTTTGAAGAGCGTTCACCGTTTACGCTGTGAGCGTTTCCCTGACTGCTTTCCAACATGTGTGCAGGGTGTGCTGGAGAGTTTTCTGGGCACAGCCATTGCTGGTGGCGTTTTCTGTCTGCTGGGTGGTCAGCCTCTCATCATCCTCAGCAGCACTGGCCCCGTTTTGGTGTTTGAACGGCTGCTTTTCAACTTCAGCAGGTAGGTCTGCATTCTCTCTGTTTTTTAGATGCCTGGTTACTGCCCTGTGTTTTAGAAAATCTCAGCTGTCACTGTGTCTTTTTGATTCTGTTAAAGGCGATGCGTTTTATTCTTGGACTATGAATGGCAGCTGATTCAGAAATAAGGCTTTTAGCTCTGTTTAATCCAGCTCGATTCTCATTTGCTGTCTCTTGAGACGGTTTGAGTAGAGGGCAGGTGGTGCAGAGCTTTCTGCACGGCCACATTAGGTACATCTGCTCTGACCTCATGACAACAGCACTCAACAGAAAATAAGGAAAAGCACAATAAGTTGTGCTCATGTTGTACTGAGCAATAACTTTTTAAGAAACAATATTCACAGTTTTTTGTGCTGTTTTTGTGCAAATTGTGTTCAGTGTCTATAATTCCAGTAATACTATTGTTGTTTTACTCTGAAAGTCACATCCCCGTCCCATCATATGACTCATTGTGCTCCCCCCCCCCCCTTTTTTTTTTAGAGATAATGAGTTTGACTACTTGGAGTTCCGCCTGTGGATCGGCCTGTGGTCGGCTTTCTTCTGCCTGCTGCTCGTGGCGACTGATGCCAGCTACTTGGTCCAGTACTTCACCCGCTTCACTGAGGAGGGCTTCTCCTGTCTCATCAGCTTCATCTTTATCTATGATGCCTTCAAGAAGATGATCAAATTAGCTCATCATTATCCAATCAACCCTGACTTCAGAATGGAATATGTCACGCAGTACGACTGCCTCTGCATGGCTCCTACTGTCTTGGGTGAGTAGCTACTAAATTAAAGGCATATCTACACACTGTACAGCCTGTTTTGTCCACGCATGCCAATCAGCCGGTCTGCTATTGAATGTTACAGGTTTTGCCAGAATCTTTAAGAACAATGCATGAAATTTATCTTCTTGTGAGAATAAGAACAGATCTTTTTTTTAAACCAATATGATGCGTTTAATGTCTAATTATCAGTTAGAACAGAGGTTTCATTTAACACAGCTGGTGCTGTTCAGCTCTGTGTTCAGCTTACAGTAATGCTGCTGCATTGTGTAATATAGAAAAGAGGAAACGACAGTTGTGTGGATCGTCCAGTCCACTGGCATAAAGTTAAACCAGCAGTGCATTCATAGCTAAAGGTCTAAAGGTAGCAGTACACATGTGCATTTTCTTTAATCAGGTTTGCTACAGCTGTACTTTTTATTTGTGTAACACTTTAAAAAACACAGATTAATAAAGTGTTTCAGTTTGAATATTACATTAAAGCTAAATGCACATGTTCACACAGACATCAACCAAATTATGGCCCAAAACAAAGGTAAAGATTAAGGAAAAGCTAACCTATAAAAACGAGTTTATCCTGCACCTAATCATAGCTGTCAGGTTGTATTGATGCTTTTCCCTCTTATTGTAGCTGCTTCTTCTGCGGCTTGGTCTAGAGTTTCCTAGCAGACATAAATGCATAAAACGTTTGTATCCTTTGTGTCAGATCACAAGAAGTTACAAGCATTGATGTCTCAATGTCAGATTGTCTGAACACTTATTATGTCTGCTTCAAGCTGTTCTGTGTAGATGGGACATTATTGAAATGAAGTAGCTGTTGAGGTCATTGTTAGCAGATTGCTGCTGATTTTCTTTGACATTCGGATGCAACCAGGTAACAAAGGCTGTTCCCAAGGGCACTTTAACATGATAGCTAATACTTATATTGAGATAGTATCACAATGAATGCAAAATAATCACTGTAACAAGTTAAGTCATAGCTGAGCTTTGTACTGTACTGCAAGTATCTTAACCTTGACCAGAGTTTACCAGGCTGATTGTCAGATGTCATAAATGGCCTCTGTAAAATTAATTTTCCATATAAGATTTCAGTCGTGTCACTTTGGAAACCTTTAAACGTATTAAAGCTCTCATGCTGAGAGGAAACATGTTGTGTTGTTTTCTTGCAGAAAACAGCACAGACATCATTGGCGATCCTTTAGAAGGCACTTCAGACTGGTTCTGGAACAACACAGATCTGGTGCGTCTCTCTCCTTTTATTTGATGCTCTTTAAGAAACAAACTAAAATGTATCATTTTCAGGTTAATAGTTTCTTTTGATGAGTCACCTGAGCAACCAAACCTTCTCGACTAAACCCCTCGCTGTGCTTTGCTGTATTAACCTCTGCAGGAGAGTCACCACATTAACACTGATGCTCTCGGTTTTCTCTCCTGTGTTTCTGGGCACTGTTTTATGAATCTCTTACACTGTAAAAGACGGAAATTCTCAAGCAGCTATTTTGGTTTAATTTAATCTGGAAGTCTGAAACTTTATTTAACCTGTTTGTTTCTCTCACGCAGCCACCGAATGCCACGTGGTCGTCCCTCTCCAGGACCGAGTGTTTGAAGTATAATGGAGAGCTGGTGGGCAAAGCCTGCGACTTTGTCCCAGACATCACCCTCATGTCCTTCATATTGTTCTTTGGCACTTACACCTGCTCCATGTGTCTAAAAAAGTTCAAGACAAGCCCCTTTTTCCCCACCACTGTGAGTCCACGTGCCGACCTAATTTAACTGAACAAGCCACGTGTGAAGGAACTAAATGAAATTCCCACCTGTTTGTGGATCAGCAGGTTCCAGAGTCTCTTTGTGTTTTCTTTTCATTCAGGTGCGAAAACTCATCAGTGACTTTGCCATCATCTTGGCCATTCTTATCTTCTGTGGAGTTGATATGCTCGTAGGAGTTGATACGCCTAAACTTCTTGTGCCAAGTGAATTCAAAGTGAGTGCCCTCCTCCACCCAGAGAAATTAAAGTCCATATTAGTTATGCGTGGCTTTATGAAACCTGAGGCAACAATAAACTCTTGTTAAATTGTCCTGCAAGTCATCATCATAGACTGTATGTAAAAGATGGCCAGTCGGCACAAGCGGCTACAGACAGTGGTGTAGCACTTTGTACCGGGTTCATCTTTCACTAAAAGCAGCCACTCTGATTGTGCACATAATGAACCTTAACACAGTTTCAGAGACAGGTTAACAAAAAAAGGTTTTCTGGAGTTTAAATGAACATGTTTGATGGACAGGAAGCCTTTGCAAGGATATGTACAATTTAAATCTCATGGACTGACTCTGTGTGTCTTCTTTCCTTATAGCCAACAAGTCCAAACCGAGGCTGGTTTGTGGCCCCATTTGGAGGAAACCCCTGGTGGGTTTATCTGGCGTCTGCTCTTCCCGCCCTTCTGGTCACCATCCTGCTCTTTATGGACCAACAGATTACTGCTGTGATTGTCAACAGGAAGGAGCACAAGCTAAAGGTAAGTCAGAAATCCTTCTGACAGAATGAGCTTTGTGAAGCGTCTTTACAAAGCTGAACGTTGTTGCTGCGTAAATACTGATAAATCCAACAAAAACAGCTTTTCATAAGGTGCAAACATAAGAGGTTTTTTTCATTCGGTTTCTCTTTTATGATGTATGGAAGTTTTAGTGGTTTTCACATAACAAACTACAGTCCCTCTATTATAACAGGGGTGTCAAACATAAGGCTTGGGGGCCAGAATCGACCTGCCAAAAATTCCAATCTGGTGCACCGGACGGCTTTGGAAAATGTGAAGAAGGGAACAAATTTTCACATTTTCTCTGTATTTTCAAAGGTTTTCCTACTGATAAAGACCTCCCCCATGGCCCTCCATACTGGAGATGGCACGATACCACTTTTTTATGTCCGATACCGATATCATAAATTTGGATAGTTTTAATCAATAAAACTGTTTTTTTAGTATCTTGCTGCATTTTGTATAAGTTCATAGTCAAATTAAAAAAGTCGCGACACCAAAACTGATCAGCTGATCATTGATCAGTTTCATGATTGAAGTAGCAGCAGGAGAGGGAGGGAGAGAGGCAGTCGCTCCATATATCGGTTGTTAAGCTTAACGCAGGAATGCTTTACAAACATTCAGAGATGAACTTACACACTTGCTTTACTTCTCTCGGGGATAACTTTCTCAGAGATGAAATACCAGTTTGGTAGCGAAGCTACAAATGCTCAACCAGACCACCGACAGGTCTCGCACGCCACAGCCGCTCTATCAGGTGACGCACACTGCTCCGACGTGCTACGATTATGAGCTGAGTTACGCCGTGTCGCAAGTTTTTTGAGCTGCTTTCATGATATTTAATGGATCGGATTACATTTTTTATTTCTCTCCGATATCCGATCCAGTAATTTAGGTCAGTATCGGACCGATATCGACACGTAATATCGGATCGGTCCATCTCTACTTCATATAAGAACAAAGTAAAAAAGCATTAGACAAACAGTCAAGAAAGTTCCTGTGTTTTCACTATCTGCTATAGAAATGATGATTTTTACAGTGTTTAAAAAAAAAAGAAAAAATTAACAACACTGTTTTATAATTACAGGATGTATTTAATTACATTTTTTATATTAAATATCTCTAAACATCTTCATGTTGACATGAAGACGAGTTTCACTGGTCTGGCCCACCTGAGATCAAAGTGGGCCACGATGTAAAATGAGTTTGGCCTCCCTGCTCTAGAACACTGGATCCTTTCACCCTGGAGCTAAACATCATTCTTCTCATAGGGGTGAGAGAGATGTCACGGCAGTACTACCTGTTATTTTTAGGCAGTAACTGCTGAAGTAGACCAATAGGATTCTTTCAGCGGGGTAATTTGCCCCTTTAAACAATAAATGATGGAGCATCGCTTTGGTTCTTCTGTCTTATTCTGCAAACAAACCATAAATGAGCAGTTTGCAGGGTTTTAGGTCTGCCTGTATCTGCAGCTGTGCTCTGCTTACTGCCTGAACATACACACACGTTACCTCTGACCTTGTTTTTGTCTGTACCAGAAAGGGGCAGGTTACCATCTGGATCTGTTTTGGGTGGCTGTTCTGCTAGCAATTTGCTCCTTCATGGGTCTGCCGTGGTACGTGGCCGCCACCGTCATCTCCATCGCTCACATCGACAGTTTGAAGATGGAGACTGAAACATCGGCTCCCGGAGAGCAGCCAAAGTTCCTGGGTGTGAGGTAAGAGCAATGCTTGTTAGGAAGACGCCCCCTTTCTGGACTGTGGTCACATACAGCCCGATGACAGTTTTAGTTTGACTGTGAGAAATGAATGGCTTTTACATCTGATCTGCAGGTGAGATTCCAGGAAGAAGAAGGCAGAATCACTTGGTTAGATTTGGTCAACACGCATCAAAGAGCAGTAAATGGATAATCTTTCAGATATTTCATGCACTAAATTGAAAATGGAATTAAGTGCTTTCAGATGAAGGGTTGTGGTTAAAACTGGAAGGTCCATGAAGAAGGACTCGTGCTGTGATCTGCTCAAACACCAAGTGCTCTGCAAATGGCCCGAGTGTTGCAGCAGCAATGAGTCATTTTGAGATGTGATGAACACAGAAGCAAAAACCTTCCTCAAAAATAGTTACGCTAAGATGTTGAATTGGCTCATGAGTTAAACTTTTTCTTTTATTTTCTTAGCACATATGTCATGTGCACTGGAAAGAAGGCTGTTAGTGCCAGAAATGCTCAAATTAGCCACACTTGTTTCGATTTCTGACTGTTAGATTAACTGATTAGTCTTAGTTTAAAATTTATTAACTGATTAGCAAATAAGCAGCTAAAGACACCCCTGCCTACTTCTGGTAGATTCATGTTGAAGGACTCGATGACAGATGTTGCAGCTGTGGCCGCTGATCAGGGAGGCAGTTTGAAGCCTCAGATTTCTTTAGCCGATCACTCTGAATATGAAACCATATACTCATTGTTAATGACCTTTAACTGACAAGTATTGCTCCATTGTGAAACATGTTATTACCACGATTTATGAAGCAGACTCTGATTTGTTATTCAGTATGACCCCAAACGTGTGACTGAGCCCATAAACTTGTCACAACATGTTCACAGAGGTCATGGCAGAGAGGTGTTTTTCCATACACTGCTATAGGACCAAAGTCTTTTTTTGCAACCGCATCTATCGCCATCTGGTGGCCTTCAGGTAGAACGCAGGCTTAAGGCACGTCAACGCTGGCTTCGTTTTTCTGACCTGGAAGTTGCGTCTGTGTTTTTTAACGTGCACACGATCTCTGAACAAAGTGTCTCGATCACTCTTATCATTCAAATCATAATCAATAAACACTTATTGCTGTTGGCTTGTTGATCCAAGCTGGTCAATATTGTTCATTCAGTGTTTGGTCTCAATAAATATTTCAGAAAAGGCAGCGTGAGACAACTTTAACAAATGTTCTTTTTTTTCTCATCATCTCAGGTTTTTAATGATTATCTGTATTTAAATTAAGCTGAGTTATTGGCAGTATTAACATATTTTATTTTCAGCATCTTGCCTGGTTCTTCCTTTGTGTTCATTTTAGTTTTACGGGGCTTTTGATTGTTTTCATGTCTGACGTCCTCCCCGGCCTCCTGATGTGTCAGCTGTAAGCTGAGCTAACAAACCGTAACACCAGAACATCCACACTACCTCTGAACCCTCTGCAAACACTGGTGCTGTTTTCTTTTTCTTGGCTAAACTAATTTACGAATTGGCAACTGACTGCCAGGCTGCTTCAGATCATGACTTTATAGCAAGCAGACAGCTCGGACGCTGCAGTTTTGTTCTTGTGTAAAATGTATTTTTCTGTCCTTTGCAGAGAGCAGAGGGTCACGGGTGTGTGCGTGTTCATCCTCACAGGGCTGTCTGTGTTTATGGCTCCAGTTTTAAAGGTAATCAATCAGATATTGATTTTATTTCTTGTCTTGTGATTGATTTGTTAACTTGGCATGCCAGTTAAACGGTTTATGAGTTTAATCAATGTCCTTCTAGAAGCAGGTCTTACCACGTAGCGACCATGTTGGTAACAGCTCTGGGGAGGAGTTTGAATTTATTTTCAAGCCTCTGACTAGAAATCAACAAACAACAATACATTTTTAATTGATCTAGAGACATACAATGCAAGTACTGCTTAAATGTGACTTACAAAAATGCTAAAAAGCTCTCTTTAGTTATACTGCACAAAGTTAAACAATATAAAGGCAGTGTAACTTGGCTTCATCGCCATCTCTGAACAAAAGTCATGCTGCTTCACACTATGCTCCTGCAAAAAATGCAAAAACAAACCACAGCTAATGTCTAAGGAGCTTGGAAAGAAAAGCATCTGGACGTCTTTAGGTTTCTTATAGATGTTCCATCCGAGAAGCTTCTTCAGTTCTCAGAGCAACTGGTGGAGAGTCCCAGATTTTAAGCCCTATGGGAGTGTCCCCAACAGGGTGATGGACCCCTGATTGATCCTCTACCTAATCACATGAGCCAAGGTGTCATCTGGGACCCTCTTTCCAACCTCCTTAGGCTACGATGACCTGGATGACTGAGAGCCCTCACAGACACGATTAGCTAATATGTCCCATTTCAGTTTAATGTGTTTGAATTCCAGTTGCTTTTACGTGACTTTTCAAATCTGCATCAAAATGCAACGACACAACAAAGTGGTAATAGTTTGTTTAATATGGCCGGTGGGTCATATTATTATGAAGAGGATCTGTACTATTTAACCTGTTCTTCAGTTATCAGGACATAAATGAAATCGGACTTCTCTGCTTTTTAACATAGTTTTCATTGGTCAAATTAAATTTAAAAGAATAAAAGGATTTCTTTATCAGGCTGCCCATAAACCTGCATAATAAATACACTCACTGATTACTGATAAGCTGCTATCTTATCAGAATCAGAATCTTTATCGTCCCTGCAGCAACGAGGCGCTGAAAAATGACATTGAGGTCCAGTTATCTCAGTGCAAAAGAAGATCGCTCAATACAATAAAAATTAAGTTAACACACACACACACACACACACACACACACACACACACACACAATAAATACTTGTGTGGATGAAGTCAAAGATCAGTGGGATTTTTTTTAAGTCCTTCTAGACGTCAGTTGTCTCTCAATGAGTTTTACAGCAGCGCCATTAACTTTGATCTTCGGCCACCGAGAGGCCAGACTCTCTCACAAACTTTCATAAATGTTCACAAACTTTATAACTCAAAGACTTTTGCATGCCGAACACGTGCCAAGTTCCTTGAGAGAGTTTTATATGCAGCTTTCCCTCGATTTATACAAATCAGCCCATCTATCATTAGATTACAAAGATTAGATATACTTATTCTCACCTCATATTTTAAATTCAACCTCTGAAAGCTGGGTTCAAAAAGCTGTCATTGGTTCCCTTTGCAGCACAGTAAGTAATTTCAAACTTTTAAACGATATTCAGCTGCTGCTGTGTGACAGCTGTGGAGTAATACGACTTCTCTTTTTGGAGCTGTGATGCACAACAGTCCACACACTGTTGTGGGAATCTTTGAGAGCACTACACAACTCATAGGCGACTCCTCGAATTCAGAACAAATCAGACGAGTTTGAGTGGTTTCATTTTGCTCACTAACCTTTACATATTCTGTGTTTCCTAACAAACCAGGATCTAAGTATCATCTGTGATGTGCATTCTTCTTTTTCCCTTCACCTAGTTCATCCCCATGCCTGTGCTGTATGGAGTCTTCTTGTACATGGGGGTCGCTTCTCTCAATGGAGTGCAGGTATCATTTTAATTTTTAAAAAACACAAGCCACAGAAAAAATTTGACTAAAGAGAAACTGATCTGAAAAAACAAAACAGCAACAACAAAAAAACAACTACAATTACCATATTTCCACAAATTAGACTAGTCGGGGGGGGGAATATAACCCAGCTGTTTAACCGTCCATTTCCTTTTAAGAAATGGACGGTTAAATGGTAAAAACAGACAGAGGAAGCGCTGAGTTGGCAAGGGGAGCGTGGAGGATGGTCCAGCTTTGAAGTAGCACATGTAATGTTATGCTTGTTGCGTCAGAGCTGCTGCATGTTTGTTCTGGTTTCCTTCATGTTAGAGAAGCAAGCCTGTGACACCATAGGTGCAGAGGCTCTTTGGATAGAAGGCCATCTGTGCATCAGCACAGACAGATGTGCTCAGAGTCAGAGAAACTCAAGCTGCCTTGCTGCTTTCTCCCCCTTTGAGGTAGTCACTCAGCACTTGTGTAGGATAAACTGCATTATGCTGTAAATTTAAGGATACCAGCTGGAAATGATTGGCTGAATCTTCACGCCTAAACATAAAAAATCCAAACATGCTGCAGATGATGCCTGGGTACCTTCAGCAGCCGATATCAGTAAAAGTCTCAGAATAAGGACTTGCATAGTTTCCTTTACTTTAGTTGCAGTGAAAAGCAGGGATGGTTACTGAAGCTCTGTCATATTAATTGCTACCACGGTCTCTCTGTAGTTCATGGATCGTCTTAAGCTGCTTCTAATGCCGGCGAAGCACCAGCCGGACCTGGTTTACCTGCGACACGTTCCTCTCCGGAAGGTCCACCTCTTCACTTTTATGCAAATCCTTTGCTTGGCTCTGCTCTGGATCCTCAAGTCCACCGTGGCTGCCATCGTCTTCCCTGTCATGGTGAGACATCTTTTTATTGAGATGCTGCTAATTAAGTTTGCAGCATCCTAGAATGTATAGTTTTAATTAATATTAGTGAGTAATGTCTTGATCCACGCTCAATCACCCAGGTAAGTGCAAAGGTTGATTCTGTTCATCTGGACGTTTTCAGTGTGAGAAACATTTTGTCACAGAAGAGCCACCTCGTCAGGTCAGGACTCGGCAGTCTGTTTACACCTGCAGGCCAGTGGACACTCTTCCAAGGATGAGGATGTAACATCCTGGACAGGGAGGAACGCTGGTTTGAGGGCGGAGTCAAGGAGGCCATTTACGTGAAAAGGGAAAGACCATCTCTGAATGGAGGAGGGGCCTAAGGGTCCATCTGTCACCATCTTACATGCTGTGATTGCAGCCGTTCCCCGATTCTTTGATCAGTGCTCCGTGGGCTTTGATCAGTGGTCATGACAGTTAACATATTAACGATCAAAGAACTGACCTCGCAGCACTTTGTTCATTCAGTGGTGCTGGTTTCAGTCATTGTGCAAATGTGCTGTTTATGAGGAAACGTTTCTCCCATTGAAAAGGTCCAGATGAACAGAATCAACCTTGTGGGATTAGTGAGTAATACTAACACCTTTTAGTATTATCGTAAGAGTCATATCACAGGCATCATCAGCAGAAGGACTCTGATCTAGGTACATAGGTATTGGGCAGATTCATAATGGCGTGACGAAACTTTCATATCAGGACACATTTTTACAGCTTAAATGGAAAGTTCATTAACAGAGAGTTTGTGCTGTTTTAAAGCTAAGCAGGCACTATGTTCAGCATTACACTCACCAAAGCAGAATTAAAGAGGCTGTGGCCAGAAATGCATTTCCAGTTCAAGTTCAAACCGTTTCTCGAAAGTTTGTTTTGTGTACGTAGACTTGAGTTTATCTGGGTGATAAATCAGCAGAGATCATCCCAGTACTTCATGTAACAGTTATATTGCAGGATGTTGTTATAAACTTCATTGAACGATAAAGTTTGTTGTACTTTTGATGTGTTTGATGTGTTAATGTGGGTTAATGTATTATTTTATTTTACAAATTACGAAGATTTCAGCTCATGTTTAGAAAAGAAATATCGATAGAATTAACGCTGACGTCTTTCTGTCAACGAATGATCTCAAAATCAGATCCTCGCTCTGGTCGCTGTCAGGAAGGGGATGGATTACCTGTTCTCTCAGCATGACCTCAGTTTCCTGGACGATGTCATCCCAGAGAAGGACAAGAAGAAGAAAGAGGATGATAAGAAGAAAAAGAAGAAACGTGGCAGCATAGACAGCGACGCTGACGACGTAAGTTTGGGATATGTTCATCTCTGACATTTCTAACTCACTCTTAGGTTTATTTGAGATTCTTCATTCTTAACTCCTTTTGTTTGTTTTCTGTTACAGCAGCTCATCCTAACTCGGAGTTTATGCACATTTCTTTCATTTTTAGGTTGTAGTTCTTCCAGTTAATGAACATGAGAATGTTTAAGAGGCGACATATGCTAAAATCATACCTTCACCGTGTAGACCGGAGAACGCCGTGGGTTTTATTCAAGCACTTTGCATTTTTAGATATTTGCAGCACAGAGAGAGATCTTATTGCAAGAGTTTTGACTAAAGGCTAAACA
Source organism: Simochromis diagramma (assembly GCF_900408965.1). Classification (NCBI taxonomy): domain Eukaryota; kingdom Metazoa; phylum Chordata; class Actinopteri; order Cichliformes; family Cichlidae; genus Simochromis; species Simochromis diagramma. The sequence continues at coordinate 1,026,548 of NW_024387285.1, read as the reverse complement.
GTGCACATCAGGCACAGTTATCGTTAACTAACAGTTAACGAGTCTCCTGCAGCCCAGTCTGTATGACTGCATAGTAAATGAGGTGAAAAACAGCCACACCCCTTTCTTTTGAATACATTTAATGAACTGTCGCTTTAAAAACAGATGAGTCTGTGACGCATCCGTGTTTTTCCACCCTCAGTGAGTTTGCTTACATTTACATTATGATTTACAATCACAGGCATTAAAAAGTACAAAACCTTCATATGCATTGGTTTTAAAAACTAGACAATATTATTTTATGTCTACATGACTTTAAAAACATGTTAAAATTTCCACATATTTTTACTCCTGTGTGTTAACGCCATCGTCGTGCTGCATTCAAAATATAATGAATGACTTTGCTCCACTTTCTACACTTTGCAGAGATGTGCAGCGGGCCCAGTTGGACCCTCTGGCAGGCTGCTCTGAATTATTCACTCATGACTGATTTTCTTGTAGCTCTGAACTGGATATGGCTGGAAACAAGCCGGTGAAGAGAAAAAAAGAAAGTTTCCAATGATGATGTTTCCTCTCTCCAACAGTCTGACTTTCCTTACAATGAGAATATTCCCAGCATTAAAATCCCCATGGACATGATGGAACAGGAGCCCTTCTTAAGTGATAAGGCTTCTGACAGTGAGTAACCACCTGCAGCACCGGAGAAAACTACTTCTTGCGCCTGCCTAACTTGCTGCACTTAGTAAAGATGTGGTGCCTTTTTGTCTGTAACTGCATGATATTTAAATTTGCTTCACTTCTTTGCCGTTCTTTGTGCTTACTTCCTTTCAAACATGCATGAAAGCTGCTCGCTTTCTACCTCGTCCTGCTCGATTAACTTCTTTCCCCCCATCAGTTTCCATTTTCAGTTACGTGCTGTTAAGTCTGACTTTGTGGATCCTGCCTGTTTAAACGTATTTAACAGTAACTTTAGTTTTATGTACAAAAGTCTTCTTGAATTCTAACTTTTGCCTTAATATATAACTAATGTGTGTTTGCTGAAGGACTAGTGTGTAGACTTAATTACATTTATTGGAGGTTGGAACTAACTGATTAGCCCTGCTTTTGATTATTATATGTTTTAGGATGACTTCACCTAATAAAATCAAATAGAATACAACACAGCAGACCCTCTCCTGAGCTTTGTCTGGGCTGGTGTAGAAATATACTAGAACAACCTTTAAAGACTCTGTTGAAGCAGATAAAAGTATGATACACGCTGGATGGGGAAAAATAAATGACCCCAGTATGACACACTGGTCCTTTAATATTAGAACAAATGCCCGTTTACAACATTAAATGAACTGACTGGTTTCTATATGTATTCATTACAGTATCTTTGATCCACACTGTTCCTGGTTTTACCCGCTGCTTTGCTCTTACAGATGCTATGACACACACAGGATGTCAAACATTAAAGTGTGTCAGAGGCTATCTACCAAGTTACATGGATATCTGTGAGCTAATGGCTGTGTTCTTTGGGGTTTTTTCGTAGGAGACAAGTCCTCATCATTCCTTGAACGACACACATCGTGCTGAGCAGCTTCGCTTCTACCAGGCCAACTACTTGTCCAGGTGAGACGTGTGTGTGTGTGGATATCAGAGTGTGTACAGACGGGAAGCTGAGAGCCACAGACTGTCACAGTGCAGCTCACCTGCCAGACTAAACAAAATGGCAACGAAACAAAACAGAGCCTCCACCAATTTCCTTTTGCATTTAATAAAGACAGTGGCATCAGAGATGGCAAAAGGTCAGAAGGCACGCTAACTATCCCCACGCGTAATGCTAGCCTGAACTTTAAAGGTCAGTTAGGCTAATTAGCTTACCTATGGCTAAACTGTATTTTCCTCAAGGGGAAGCAAAGCGCTGGGCGCCATATGCCAGCTCGTCTGTCTGCCCCGTCATGCTGTTTGCATGCTGTATGCTAAAAAGTGAAAGGCTTCTGAATACTAGTTTTTTGCTGTGCTTTTTTTCTGCTATGTTCACAAAAGAGTTTTTACTCTATTTTATTTCCTTCAGTAAAACAAAGGAGCTGCTTCAGTGAGACTTTTTCTTTTTTAGTGAGCTAATATTTTATTTTGTTTTTGGTTTACTTTTCCACAGCTTTAGAGATAAATAAAGTTTGTCCTAAACACATTTTGTGACTTAGTCTGTGTTTTACTCAAATTAACTGACATCTGTAGATGCTGGCTAACCTAAGCTGCCACGTAACTGCTAAGCCTGGAAGAAATCTTCCATGCTCGGCTGCAACTTGCACCCAAAGTGCTTTCTAATGGCCAATGATGCCTCCAGAATCTGCATTATCACAGATAATACTTTATTATTTTCAGCAAATATGCATAGGATTAAAGCTACATAATAATTATGGCCCCAAACTATAGCATTCAGACCCGACGGGTGTACTTGGAAGCAAAATTAGCCCATATTTTCAGTCTCATGGAGACTCATCTGTTTGTATGAGTTTTAGTTAAAGTCATATGTAAGTTTTCCACACTTTCCCGTAGCAATGCAAAAAGTATATAAAACAACAAAGTGTGTTTCACTAATTTTCCCATCTTTATTAGCCTATGGGAAAGTGTCAGACATGAACACACTGAATAACATCAAATGTTTAAACAAGTTAAAGATTGAGAGCTGTACTGTGCAGCACCACCACAACGAGTGGTAAAATATATGAGCCTGAGTTACTTTTTCACTCGTGCTTGTTACGATCAAATCGAAACATTTACAAAATGTCTGCAACGTCCGTGTCGTGGTTCTGGGTCCTTTTAACCCAGCATTTTGAGTTAGTTAATATTTTGTAGTATGGTTGATGTTCTGGTTCATTAGTAGTCCTAGTTATGCTGTTATGAGTTTCCTATATTCCCTGTTTAGCTCCCTGTGTCTCTGTTTATATCTGTTTGTGAGTCCTTGTGTCTTGTTTCGCTCCTTATGTTTCGTTGCATGTTCCCCTGTCTACCATGTTTATCCATGTTTCCCTCGTGTTCCCTCGTGTTCCCTCGCTCCCTCTTATCTGCCTTTTCTCCACTCCAGTGTCAGTCTTGCGTTCGTTTCCTGTTTTATTGTGAAAGTCTTGCGTTCCATGTTCAGTGTGTTTCGTTTTGCTTCCTCGTGTCTAATTTGTCTCCGCTGTGTTCCCCATGTGTTTCCTGTTCCCTCATCATCCTATTGTGTATGTAAGCCCCGTGTTTCCCTCTGTCCAGTGTCGCGTTCTCCCTCATGGTTGTGTGTTATTCTGTTTGCCTCCACATGTGTTTAGTTCTTATCCTTTCCCGCTGTTGTTTTGTATTGTTTTTGATTTACTTAATAACGCTGTGTTATATGTTATCTGCATTTGCGTCCTTTCACAGCCAGTTCATGACAGTTTCTCTCATGCAGACAAAGTTGATAACCACCTTTGTGACATCCATCATCTCTGACTGGGATTTTAGGTTTTATCGAGCCAGCTAATGCTAACAAAGTCTGACTATGTTGAACTTCATTGAACGTCTGCAGGAACATAACCTGCAAAAGCAACCAGCTGAATAACAGCTGTGTGCACGTAGTGTAGTCTTATAAAACCTTTAACTGCGTGTGGTTCCACTGGTGCTCGGATTTGTGAGGTTAGTGGGATTTAAAAAAAAGAAAGAGCTAAACTGGTTCGTCTTAAATTTGCCTGTGACTTGTAAGAGATTAGTATCTTAAGCTGCATCTTAGGCCATTTCGTAGTGTTTTTGTGTATTTAGGAACACAGATCAATCTGCTGTGTGGATGTTGTAAGTCTATACTGCATGATAAATGCACACTGTGTTCCACTGATATGAGCTTTAAGGAGACAATCGGTCTTAAAAAGGCATGACAGGAACTGTTTGTGTGCAAATATTTATAGCAAAGATTATGCTGCTTAAGAGAGATTATGTTTTTCCATCATGTCCGCAACTTCTCACAATGACCAGGATCTGCGCATTGTGAGCACATGCAGGGTCAAGCTGCCTTCCCATCACCCCATCTGCCCCACAGTCGTCCCACTAATCCTCTTCCATCAGCACTGTTACCACAATGTGTGAAAAGCAGCTGCGATTACAGGACATCTGCGATGTCAACAAACCACAACCAGTGACATAATTGGTCCGCAGCCGCAGTGCTCTTCGGTCACATGTTGTTTTCTTTTAGGGTTAATTAGCTGGGTGCTTTTTGATGTCATTTTACTTTAAAACATTTTAGGCATTTTAATAGTTACATGCTCATTATTATCACTGGCATCGGTCCTGGGTATCTATCGTAGTAATGACGTTACGCTGACCCTGCTGTTAAAGTAATCCTGTCCCACTAAGACTGAAGGCAAATTGTTTTGAGCTCAGACGACCTCAGGAAACATCAGATCTATACTGAGGTATTAGTGAAATACCACAATAAAGTGACCTAGAGGTGAAATGTTAAGTCAGCTAAACATAAACTAGTAACCAAGATAAGTAGTTTTTAAGCAACGATGCCAAATAATCACCGGGTACAACCTTTGAGATGTGAGCATGATTTTTTTGATCTTCGTCATATTTACTCTGCTCCCAAAAAATTACAGGAAAACTTTGAAATCCTCCTGGATATCTACTGAATACTGATAAGGACAGGATGATGTGTTAGGAACAGAAGGATGCTGCGTTGTTTCAAAGAAAAGAAAGAGCTGAATTTAAAGACACCCTAAAAACTGAAGTGAAAAGTGATGCAGCAGGCGAGTCTGCTGAAGCTTCATCTAATCGACCCCGAACACCTAGATGATATAGTCGACGCACTACGTCTGCACACATGTACTTAAAATGTTTTATTTTTGTGTTTCAGCCCTGAGATGAGTCCGCTGAAGTCTGTGCCTCAGATTAGAATAGACATGGACCCAGACGATGATAACACTTTCTACTGGAAGAGCAGAGGATCCGAAACATCTCTGTAGATCTCCACCAACCTGCAGCACAACTTGCTTTTTACTGACCTTCGGTGATTCTTTTAACTCCGATCTCCTTCATGACTTCAAGACTTTGTTGTGAAGAGCGGCACGCTTTAGAAAAAGCATTACGCTGCACGCTATATGGTCTTTCCTCACCACGTTTCTCTCACAGCTCCACGGCTAGTCTTTGCTTACAAAAGTAACCCCTGAATATTCTTCTATGCAACTCCTCCTACGCGTCACCGACCGAGGCTGCAGCTCACTCTGACCACGCATGGACCTGCTCTTTTTATATAAACATATACAAATATCATCTGTCTGAGTTTTTATATAAACCGAATTATTCTAATAACATTTTCCTGTAGCAGGAAAATCATGTTTTTATAGCTCTACCTCTTGTTTTAGATTCAGTGCTTATCATGAATGATTGCAATGTGTTGACTTTTGATGGGGTTTTGATATTTTCTCTCTGTCCTCTTGTAGAAATGATTCACACAGATTCACTCTATGATCATAGCTTGTGAAGGAAATACAGTAGATATTTAAGTAAATTAATAGCAGATTAACAATGCACATTTGTATGTGCAGATGAGGAAAATATTTTTATTCTCACTTTGTGATGCAGTTTTACTTGCTTCAGTTTCTAGTTTTCTGAATCTTTTACTCTTTTGCTTTTGTTACTCGTTTAATTTAAATCGTTTTCTTCTTTTGTTTTGCTTTAAAAAAAGATTTTATTGTGTGTGTGTTTGTAACATTTCTTATTTTTTTTCTGTTCGAGTAGAAAACAATCCAGCGACATAATCATCCGATTTTCCTCCGCCAAACTTAAACTCTAACTAGAAATGCATATCATAATAATTACTTTTGCTGCACAAAGTACTTTACCTAAGTGGCTTATAAGAGATTGATTCTTAAAGTAACAATGTGAAAAAGAGGAGACGGGAATCAAATCCACGCGAGCTCAGTTCGGTTCACGGCAGGTTTTCTTTGTTTTTCTCAGCTGTTTTTGGAATTATCTGATGATGTGAAGACGTTTTTCATAAGGATGTGTTTGGGCTGTAATACAACGGTCACATGCCATCTGTGCTTACATTCAGAGACTTATTGGTCGTTGTTATGCAATGCTATCTTCTTCAAATCCACACAAAGACCCGTGCGCACGTCAGCTGTCACACATGTCTTTGAACCTCTGATTGCTGGTCAGTGTTTGACTCAGTTTTCTTCACTCTCATTATCAGGCAAAGCATTTTAATTTTGGCCCCCATAATAAACTTGCTGAGCTTGTAGAGTGTGCACAGGGCATGTGAGTGTTATGTTTAACCCACACACATCCTTTAAACAGTTGTTAAAACATCATGTCAGTGAGGCAGAAGATGCACAAACTCCATATTTGCTCCAATGTTTTTACTTCAGACGGTTTCCCACAGAATGACCACGTGCATCTCTCTGACTGCTCGTCTGTTTTTGGCCAGTTATAAAGGATAATTCAGGTTTATGTGAACTTATATTACATGAATGTGGCTGCTGTGTGGGTCGCGCTAACTTTGAACTCTTCCCTTCTGTTGTAGTAATCAGGCAGGAAACAGAAGTTGTGTTTAGAGAAATACAAGCTCCAAAGGTTGTTTGAAAAAACAAAAAATTGCAGCTGACCCATTATGCATCAGCTGTAGGTTTCTTGGTATATACAAAGAAAAATGTTCTTTTCTTCAGTGCAAAAACATTTTACAATTTCCCCCAAACTGCAGTAAGTATCTCACTGAAACAACTGGAAGCAAAGTGCTCTGCTCCTCGTACAGGTAATTAAGTAAAAAGAGTTGCTGTACACCCACTTTCACCTGACATGCATTTTACTTTAGCAGCTTTGTTATATAATTTCCCATCAAAATAACTGGTGGGAAATTATAATAATAACTCCATCAGATAGCAGGACATACAGGTGGATGTAGACCCTGTGCATCTTTAACATACTTATTCCTGGAGATTACAGATTACCTTTGCATGGTAAGATAAATAATCCATATTTATCTTACAGTAGTCATTACTGTTTGAAACAAGTAGTTTTAGCCTCAGTTCTCCACGTCTGAAGAAAGTGACTGGATGACTCTCATAAGCAAAGAAAAACAACAACAACAGCACAAAAGAGCCGCTTTAAATGTTGAACGACACACTCTTGCAGTTTGATCCGAACAATAGACACAAAAAGCTTTTACATGCTGTTTTCTGTTTTTGTTTTGTCTCTGTGGTGAAGATGGAGCTCAAAGTTGGCATGACCCACATTAAACGGTTAAAAATAACCCACGGTTATCTTTTAACTCCAGTACAGCGATCGACACCATCTCCCCACTGAATCTCTAATGGGTGCACTGAAGCACTTTCTCACTTTTTTCATTTTAATTTGAAACCTCCGGGCCTCCGTACGGATCGCCACGGTAGAGATTTCAAAGACGTAGATAAGAGTCACGACATGCTTAATATTCCACCTCAGTATTTACAGCTGGCAGCAGCGGCGAGTGGAAACGAATGTGAGTCAGCGCCCGGGACATCTTCTGTGGGGAGTGGTTAGTTTAAAGTGTGATTCTGTGTAAGTGTGTCGGACAAAAACCTACAACACGACGTGAAAATCTTCTGTTAATCCTAGTGTTCGGAATACTGATGCAATTTTTTTTTATTATTATTAACATTTTGTGACTTTAGAATAGGTGAAATTGTTTATTTTAGAATTTATATTTTTCAAATGAAATGTATATTGGAAATAAAGAGAATTATCAAACAGCACTCGAGTGCTCGTCAGTCTGATGTTGGGGATAATTAAAGTGTTCCATATTGAAAAGCCAGCATAATTACATTTAATGTCACATTTATGAACTGAAACTATTTGAGGATTATTTATGTTAAAGTAAATTTAAGTCACTATTTTGTGATTTAACAAACAAGTGAAACCTGAATAACTGAGTCACTGCTCTTTAAACCTTCCTTCAGAACAATCATCAGAAACCACTTTTACTCTGGATAAAAAAAGTCTGAGGTGAATGGTTGCTGAGTGATGGACAGTTAATGATTTTGCATTAAAATCTCTTTTAATCTCTTTAAGACACATAAAAAGTTCACGGACATTCATCAGACATTAGACATGTGCTCATGGACTATATCCCCCATAATGCAACGCACCAAGAAGCTGGCAGACCTGAAGCACTCACTAGAAAACACCTTAAAATAATAGTCTGTAAAAAAACATATATATATGATGGTGCTGGAAGGGTCCTCTTTGCACAGGTTTTTGATTTTACTCACCATTACTGATTATGTAACTCCCTCTACTGTCAGCTGAACGCTATTAAAGACTATAGTACAGATGTTTCAATAAAAGAGCAGTGTGTGTGTGTGTGTGTGTGTGTGTACTTTTGAAGGCTCAGTAGTAGTTGTTGGCTATCTAATTTAAAAGTTTCATAATACTGTAAATACTGCACTTGGTGGTACAGTTTTTCTTAGTTATCAAAGTTCAAAACAGTATGTGTGACAAGCAGAACAATACTGAAAAGTGTAAAAAGACCCAGACAGCACAGGAAGATGCAGAAGAAGAGATGCTTCTTCACTCACCTTTTTGCTCACCATGTGTTTACACACCACTCTGCATCTAACCATTAGTTGTTATCAATCTCTGTCTCTCTTCCAAAACTGTCTTCTGACCATAAACAACATAATGTCATTGTTCATGTACGATGACAATAGAGGGCTCTTCTATTCTGTCACTTCAGCTACAGTTTAAAATATCTGCAGGTCATTTTCAGAGCAGCTTCGAAGCTCCCGTTGGCTCTGTAACAAAAGGCCAACAGTGCTCTCAGATGTCAGCTAATTATTCTACACAGAGTGTAAGAGGCGCTGCAGCTTATCCACCTCATCAGCATTTAGAAACACCATCAAAACAAAGCACTAATCAGCAATGTGTGATTCCTGCTCTCCCATGTAATCAGGGCATTCCAGTTCATTAGCAGACATGCAGAGATAATTACAGAATTACATGAAAAGCATGATTTCACGTCCACTTTGATACTGTGTCAGAGGTTATAAAAAGGTAACTGCTCACTGTTTCCACTAGGGGGCTATAAAGAGCTGTGGTAGAGATAAAAAGCACCGGTGAGGATGAAGCTGCATTCAGCTGGAAGCAGGTTGAAGGGAAAATAGGTAAAAAAAAATACAGCTAGACTTATTCTGACAAGACTTGTAGCTGAAGACTATAATTTATGTTAAATTGCTGTGTGAGCAATCGTGGTAGTTTGCTGCCAAGTGAAAGAGACAGGAAAAAGTCCATTAAATGAGCTGAATAGACTTAAATCATAGCTTGACATGAGCCGTCTTTCAGATGAAAGAGGACATTTCTAGAAAGTGCAGCAGACATGGATGTAACAGTAACTTTATCACAAACCTGGTCATGGTGTGACCGCAAAAACTGTGCAGATCAAACAGAAACCAACAGGTCACAGTTTGAAATCTCAGTATCTACTGGGACTGGCACTATATCAGAGTTAGAATTTATTAGTTAATTTCTTTCACACTTCACACACTACAGGTATTTTCATACTGGAAATACCTGGAAAGAGCAGCAGCATACCATAAACTCAGAGAGTTTTCTTCACATATCTTTGAATTTTGTTTCTGATTTGTTGAGGGGCCAGCACGCCTCATGTATTCACCGTTACGTGAATTCCCTAGAGAATGAGTAGATTGTCCATCGGATCAGTGTTGGGCAAGTTACTTTGAAAAAGTAATTAATTATAGTTGCTAGTTACTTCTTCAAAAAAGTGGCTCCTATCCCCAAAGCCGCCTCCTATCCGCCGCATAAATGTCCTTGCGCTTTTACACCAGTCTTCACGGTAGCGCCTTTTCGCTTTATATCCTGATTGAAAGCCTAGACTCGCGCACACGTGCGCGCGCGCGAACAGTCACACGCACACGCGCGCACACAAATTACAACTTTGTGTCCTTCTCTGGGACACCTACTGTACCTGTGTGCCAAGTTTCATCCAGATTCACTGTAAAATTCCTCAGAAATTAAAGGACATTTATACACAATTCAATACAGCCAATACACTACAATTATGTAAATTTCGAAAATTCATTAAAAATCATCCTGAGTAGTTGAGGAATCTGTTGAAAGTTGGACCTCAACTATTCTGGAAAAGGCGAAAAGGCGCTACCGTAAAGACTGGTGTAAAAGCGCAAGGACATTTATGCGGCGGATAGGAGGCGGCTGGCTTGACCGCGGCTCACAAATGACGGCTCACTTTACCGCGGTCCCATGTTACTTACATAGACAGCAACCTCCGCGCAGCTGATATAAGATGCGGTAACCTGAAGACAGCTTCAAACGTCTGTTTGTTGAAAAATAGTAATGCGACCGCATTTTCTTGTTAGTAATGGTAACGGCGTTGTAACGATAGAAATAGTAATTAGATTACTCATTACTGAAAAAAGTAACGCCGTTATTCCCATCACTGCATAGGATGTATACAACAAAAAGGAGGAGGCAGCTGCCATGTCCTGACAGTGAAGGCAAGGGCATGAACCTTGCATTCTTCTTTATGGCCAGCAGGGGGCGACTCCTCTGGCTGCAAAAAGAAGTCCAGTTATGCAGACGTTTGTGCAAATGATGGCTCTCAGCTCTATGACCTCACTAAACATCTTCTTCATGGCATATGGTGTCAGTCACTCCTTTCAAGTCATGTTGAATACAACATGGATCTCATTCAGTAAGTTATGGCGCCCGTTAGAGTCGCCTCGTGATTTAGATGTTGCTAAATGATCATGTAGTGTTCCTCAGTTAAAAAAAACCCCTAAATAACTAACCTACTAACTAACTAACTAAAAAAATTGTAAAAGGCTCATTTTAATCCTGGAGTGGCATGTGGACCTTTAGCAGTGTTACTGGTGTGATGGGTGTCTTTTAGCACAGAGTACAGGTTGTAACCGAGCAGATTTCAGTGGCTGAACATGAGCACAGGCTCCACAGGAGAAGAGAGGTGACACTTGAGTTGGGGAGCGAGAGCAGGATCCACCCACACGAATAACACAGTCCTTCTAGCTGTGTGTCTGGGGTAAAATAATATTATTTTACTTTTGTACATGCAGTACTGGTGTGCATTTTGAGCTACAAGCACATTTGTGGACAAATGCAGCGGTCTGATTGGTCAGATTTGCTTATTTGCATTCGACAAAACAAAACAAAAAAACATCAACCTTGGTCAGAAAAAATAAATGCTGCAAATTCATCCAAACTTCTGCGGTTCAACTGAATTTTTAACACTGAACATATTCACACAGATCCTGTGTGTGAAAGGCCTTTAAAGCTATGATTAGAGACCATAAACACATGAAAAACGTGATGATCGAGGGCACACTTTAAAGGGTTTTTTTCCTACAGACTTCTAAACAATCGGACTTATTCCTGCAACCAGAGTCGCTGCCTCCTGCTGGCCATGAGAAAGAATGCAGGTTTAAAGCATTTTTGCACTGATTGAACTTTGCAGACGCTGAAGCTTTGTTGTCCAGTGTTGATGCTCATCATTTTTTCTTTCATGATGAGAACTGACACAGCCTCATAAAAAACCAGCTCATTCTCTTTAATGTGTTAAAATTGGAAGCTCATTGTGTGGCAGGTTGGGAGTAACAAAAACAAGGTATACCCGCAGAGAGGATGAGTATAAGCTCTATAAAAATAAACTGTATTATTAAGACGTTGTGTCCCTTCACCGGAGGAAACCGGGTAATTAATCGCAGTGCACGAGTGATCGGTCACATCTTAATCAGTATGTGTTTGCCTGCTGACGTCAGGATATTTCACTGTTGTGTGAACACGGACCAACACTGACAGGGAAGCATTCAAGAAGAGGAACATTTTGTGACCGATTTAACAATAAATTCATGGTTGTTCTTACAGCACAGCTATTTCAAGGTTCGATGTTCTGTAACTACAAAGGACAAACAACAACAGAGTGCAAGGTTTAGGACCTGAATGATTTGCAGGACGAGCTTCAGTTTGCACGTTTCTTTTAGAAATGTGCATTTGAGCCTCGGTTTGATTCTCCATTTACAGTAGTGACATAACTAAGTGTGCAGTTTTTATACAGTGGCTTGAAGCACAAAGGAACTACCTTCTGACAATAGTGCAGGTTCGCCCTTTGTCTGTATGTGGAATTGTTATATTGATGTCTTTGACCCTGAAACAACCGAGCTGTTTCAATAAAAGGACTGAACTGAACTTTAGTATTTTGTACAAAAGCACTGAAAATCAAGCCTGCTGCAGCAGGACGTCTTTCTACTATATTTATATTAATTCATTCAGGAAATTACAATGTAGTGATTATAGGTGCAAAATTACAATAAAATCAAAGCCAACCGTGATAGAAAGAACAAAAATGAATGGGCTGTAAATGACGTCACACAACTTTACAATACTCTCACCACACAGTGGGCCACTTCCTCCAAACATGACAATGAAAGGTTGTAGGACTAGTTATAGGGTGACAAATCCATGGTAGGAGAAACTTTTAAGGCTGAAAATCCTTTTTTTAAAGTTTTTTTATTACACTGATCTTCAAATTTTTGGGTTTTTTTTTTCAGTCCTTTAAGCTGTTTTTGCCACACACACCTACTGGAGAGGAAATGTTTACAGGAACTTTCCTTCATTATGATTCAGCTGTTGTTTTGTTGTCTGCTGAGCTTCCTTAATCTTCCTCCTCAGCTCTTCATTTGCTCTGCTCTGTCACTCACAATATGAAGGCTCAATTATAACCGAACTGCAGGCAACAATTAGTTTATTGACAGGTTAAATTCAGATGAAATTAGTTTGGACATTTTGGGCTTCACAGCATCCTCAGTTTCCATCTCTCCTGTCTGTCTTTCTGTTACCAATAAGGGCTCTATGAACCCTTCCAGTATGGCTTCCATACACACTGCAGTGCTCAGACTTTAGCAAAATAACTAAAAGCTTCTCATTCCTGCTGACTCTGACCACATCAGCATCCCCATCCTCCTGGACCTTTGGAGCCTTTATCAGCCTTTCTCTCACCATCCTTCTGTCACATCTGTCCAACTGTCTTGGCTTCACTGGTACTGTATTCTCCTAGTTTCAGTCCCGTCTCTCTTGTCACCAGTGGGAGGCTCCTGATCCACTCCTGCCCCAGTAAACCATGGTGTGCCACAAGGTTCTGTGTTTGGACCCCTTCTCGTCACATCTATTCTTCCTCTACTCCCCGTTGGTCAGATGGGAGAACATGTAGATGTGTAAAATCTCCCCTCTTACTCATCACAACAAAAGCAAAGGAGGCACCATCCTGTGACGCTATGTAGCAACTGTGTTTTAGGAGTTGCCAACACCAATAAAACAACAGGCCCGGGACTCTGGGACCACTGAGAAATGTGTCATGACCTCTGGGATGCAAAGTTTACATTTTTAGTCTGATGAAGTCCGTCTGCGTGATGTGGGACTTATGTGGAGAGATTATTGTACAGTTAAGTAACATCTTTGCTCCAGATCCATGAAACCCCCACTTTGTCACCACAACAACTCTTGAGCCTGACACAAGCCTTTGTCCTGTTTATGCCGCTTATATCTGTGACAGTGGGGGGAATGTTATCACTAAATTTAAGCCTGCCTCGCTGCGCAGATATTCACCTCGTCCAGTGAACCCAGATGGGGCCCCGAGGACGAGGGAGAGAGGACCAACAAAAACACAACGTCTACAACCCTGATGCTCTGATAAACTCTGAGGCTGCACTGGGATGTTATTTTAGGTCAGTGTCAACATGGAAAAGTATTGAGCATCATCCAAACATGAGTCATCCTCCTCAGTCCACAGTTTACTTCTTATTTGGATGCATTTCATCATTTCGCAGCTTTAAGTGTGTGGCTGCAAAACACGTCAACGAGCTGAAGAAGAATTACATTTTATAGCTCTGTAATTAAATAGGACAAAAAGCAAATGAGATAAACAGAATAAACCGAGAGACTCATTATGAAATATGTTTACAGTTTCAGGATATATATATCGCCACTGATTTACATAACTATTGATCAAAGGAAGCCACGCCATTGGATCTGAAATTCACCCTGATGTGCCAACCTCACAGCAGGACTAGAGGAAACATACAGGAGGCAACAGTTAGTAGGATTCATCCTTTGGGAATCCCGAGTGTTTCTCAACATTAAACGTAGCTGTCAGTCTGAGGGCCGAACCACAGATCCGCTGCTCCCAATAATATAATGTATTTCCAGAAGTTTTCAAAACCAGAACAAACGAATCACAGCTTTCATTCATTTTATTTTATTTACAACCCTACTTCCAAAAAAGTTTGGACACTCTGTATAACTTAAAAAAGAATTTGGTGACAGAAACGGCTTAAAAACAGTTGGCAAACATCTGGGGACTGAGGAGAGCAGCTGCTGGACCTTTGGAGGAGGAATGTGTCCTGTTCTTGTCTGATAGACGATTGTAGCTTTTTGGTTTTATGATGAGCCGAATGTTGTTGGTTGGTGAAAGGTCTGTTCAGGCCAGTTCAGCACCTGGACCCTTCTGCTATGAAGAGTCCAGGTCCAGGTCATTTATGAATTTGAAATGAGCTTTGCCCCAGAGAAGACAGCGGTGTTTCTGCATCATGTTCACACATGGCTGCTTCTTTGTATGACTCAGCTTTAACCTGCATTTGCAAACATTTCCTGAGCCCATGATGAGCTGATGTCCATGATTCACGGGCATCCAGGACTGATTTTCTGATCAACTCTCACACTGCTGATGATGAGATATTCAGTCTTTGCAATTTTAACATTATTTAACATCATTTTGAAATTGTTCCACAGTTTATAGATGCAGTTCTTTTTGCAGATGGGTGATGCTCTCTAAGATGTTCTTTTTCTATTCCCAGTAGGGTTTCTGACTTGATGCCATTTAACCTGATTCGGTGCAAAATGTTCCTAAAACTGTTTCTTTTTAATACCGTTTTACTTTAAAAGGCTTTTGTTTGCCTGTCCCAAATATCAAAAGGAGCAAATATTCTTCAGGAAACAGTGAAATGTTTACACATTTTATACTTTTTCTTTGTTCTATCTTGAATAAAATCCGGGTTTATGAGATTTGCAAATCATTGTCTTTAATGTACATTTTACATGGGATCAGACTTTTGGGATATGGGACGGTAATTTGTTGGCAGGAGATTTGATCTCTGGTGACTTGTGTAAAACAGCATACTTCATTACCAAGTGTGTCAACTTTATTACACTGATTAACAGAAAAGGCACCAGAGAAGAAGAAGTTGAAGACATTTTGGTAGTTAACACAGCTGCAAAATAATTGAAACCTCAAAGCATCCAAGAAAAATTTCTGATGCACCAAAAAACACTGAAAAAGTGCTTTAAAAGGATGGATTACAGTCACCACAGGTAAGGACACGTTTTTAAAGAGGAAATGACATTGAGGGCAGACCTAGATGTCACATTAGTGCTGTCGGACAGTTTGCTCTTGGAAAATAATTGAATCAGGCTGCGCAGATGTTACATTTATTCAGCTAAAATGATGGATTATTGCCTTGGGCCAGCAGAAATTTCTCTGAAGTTCTGAAAGTACATCATTAGCGTGTGTTAGTGTTTTTATAATTACACTGTTTTAATGGGACAGAAACTTTAGTACTCGTGGTTAAAACATCACACTGTATATTATCATCTTAATTTTAATCTTGAGAGCACCTGTGTGCGCACACCCTGCAGAACTGGCTGGTGGTAATACAGAAATACAGAAGCACAGCGTGGTTGTTTTTTCCTCGCCAGTTATCCTGCTCAGGTTTTCAGTGCTCTCAAATTTAGATGAACATGTGGTTACCAGTATTTATAGATTTTCTAATCTTTCCCTATTTCACATTAGAACAGACACAGACTGCTTTCGCTTCTAGCTTCTGTACGGTGGCCCCGAGAGGTCAAATGCACTGCAACTCAAGAAAACACCAGCAATTAGAAGAATGCTCCACAATGAGAGGAGCCAGTTGAGGTGGCTTGAGGATCTGAATACGACGTCTCCTGAGCACCTCCTAAGTGAGTTGTTCTAGACACGTCCTGGGAGCAGGGCTCGGGGTAGACCCTGGACAGGGAGAAAAAGATGCAAGGTAATGTGTATTTTGACTGCATTATTTACAATCAGCCATTCCTAAAGTAAAGAGAGCTGTTACCACTTGTTGGCTAGAAACTAGGAATTTCTACCCAGTCATATGCAAAGGTTTCAGTCCAATGTGTGACCCAGCTGCTACTGGGGCACAAACTTTAAAATCAACAGTAAATTTATGTCAGACTAATGAGTAATATCACAGACTAACCACCTGCTATTACACGTTTTAATCCACTTTTTATATAAATAAAATCATTTATAGAAATATGTAACTGTACATACCTTTAAGCTGTATTTCTGTTCTGAAGCCCACCTGCAGTACCGTCACTGCCCACCAGGTGGCCCCCACTTTACAAATCACTACTGTCGATAACAGTTTGCCATTTGCTGGTTACTGTTAACTCGTCACTTCTGTCACCTTATAAAAACACATCTGTCATGTTTTGAGCTTTTGCAGCATTTTTCTACTTTCTGGTCTTTCATTAAGTGTTGTTCTGGGTCACTGTAGAGAAGCACTCGATTTATTGCATAAACCATTTTTGCTTCTCTGTAGTTTGTATCTGAAAAATAATAAATAACTCGAAGGACATTTTTAAACTTTAGTTTAAATGCCTCTCTGCTGTGCTGAGACGGTTCTGCTTACACTGAAGGAAAGAAAAGCAAAACACAAACATGTGGATCCATGCTGGGTTGCACTTATTCGTGCTTCCACCCAAAACCTAGAATTACTAAAATAACACCCCCACATTAAGCTTGTTACCAAAGGTTTCTCAGAGACCGCGGCAGCACTGCAGCTTCATTTCATACTAACTGAAACTCCAAAACCCAGGTGGTTTATCAGCGGTCCACAACCGACCGGTTTAATGTCCAACAGTATTTTCACGGACCGGCCTTTAATGTGTCCCGGATAAATACAACAAAATAAAATGACCTGACCAAGACAAAAACTGTGGTATTTTGTAAATATAATAACAATCGCGAATTCAGTTTAATTGTGTAACTTTATTAGCAGCGTCCTCCTCCCCTTAATGCTCTCTGGTCACTATGGTCACAGGTAAATATTTCTTTCAACATAAGACACACAACTACAACACGGTAAAGGCCCAGGGAAACCGAGTTAATGACAAAAACCCCGAAAACCATAAATTTCACACCCGAGCTTCAACTCTCACAGACCGGTCCATGGCCCGGGGCACCGCGGGACGATCTTAGACGATCTTTTCTCCCGTACGAGCATCCCAAAATGAAAACAAATCACACAATGAAATTAAGACCAGGCAGTGATCCAAAAGCTTTTCAAAATATATATATTATTTTTACAATCTTGGCCCAGGAGAACATTTCAAAAATGTATTTCTTTACGGTAAACACAGTGAAAACTTTGGAGTGGTGTTTTCACGCAGCTCTTTCACTGCTCTGGCTCGTTTTAGATCGATGTGGGCAGCATGTGGCGTATTAACTACAATGAGTCTGACACCTCCGCTATGAATGCAAAAAGTTGTCTTCTGATAAAAGCCAATATTCCTCCTCAAAAAAGGCTTTCAACGATGCTTCAAGTGTTGAATGTGCCATTTGGAGGACGCTCGCCAGACAATAACATATTGGCTTTGGAAAAATCTGTCTTCACTCAAATATGAGATGAAATACGCTCCGAACTCCGGCTCCTCCAATTCTGCTAGAATTAAGCTTTTATTTCTGGGTGCTATTTACCAGCAAAACCCCCTCCTGACATGCATTACTGCCATTTTCATCAATTGTGTCAAATTTAGGGTAAAGTCTTTTGTTTAAGGCAAGCATCAGTCCATTCCATGGTTTCATCACCGTTTCCAGGGAGAGATATTGAAACCGTTGCTGCTTGGACACGTCGTCCTGTTCTAAAAAAAGAAAAAGAAACATGACTGCTTGGCTTCAAAGCAAAGCCCCAGAGTGGGCACAGGGGTAGATTTGTTTCTGGAATACTTTTGCAAATAAAATTCGTGTTAACTTGCAAACTTTTGTGCTATTCCACAATGTACAGCAGCAGTTAATGTGCTGTTCCAGTCCAGATTTGATGACGTGTCACATTCAGAGAAAGCCTTCTAGGAAGAGAGCAGAGATAACACAACATTTGAGCTCTGTGATATGGAGCAAAAATCTTGCACTCATCTTAAGACACTGATTGACATAAAATGTGATGATGTTCATTTTCATTCAGAAAACTGTTTCCACTTAGTTCATTTTCTTCAGAATAAGCTGGTATTTTCCCTCAGACACAGGACATAATGACAGACATGAAGCCAGAGTGAAAGAAAGAACATGCACAGTAGAACAGATGAATAAATTAGAGAAGCTGGATGGAGAGAGAGCCTGACGGCACACGTTTCTATTAATATGACAAACTCAAGACAAGTGCAAATTAAAAAGACCAGAGACCTCAGCAAGCTTGCATCTGCAGAAGTGCCCGCGCTGTCATTTTTGTCACATCCTTGCTTCACCATGAGAGCTCACCATGGCTACATCACAGGTATGATGGAAAAGAACTCATACAGAGTGAAGCACAATGACATTAGGTGGAGGATTTGATTTGATATACCTTTATTAGTCCCACAACAACAATCAATCAACAGGTCCGTGCAGGAGCTTCAAAGGAAAGGACCCCCAACTGTGCAACCAAACATCAGTCTAAGGCCTCAGCACACCCTGATGTTTCACTGACACAAACTCAGACCTCGGGCACTTGACTGAATATCTTGAACATGAACTCATCCTTTGATCTGTCACATGAAACGCTGAACCCCCGACACAACAAAAAAGGAAGAGAACACAACCCTTTGGCTTTACTCATAACCAAACCTTATGAGTTGTGACTCAATTGTTCACAGAGACAAATCAGTCGGCAAATCAGATGTAGATGTGCTCCTGTGCATTTAACCGTAATGTGTTATGTGACAATAAAAGCCTGAGCATGCTTCTCTTGTTGAAAAGTAAAATACATTCAGCTTGATTTGCCTGTGTCAGCTTGTTTGTGTGTCACTTACCGTTCTCCTGTTTTCAGGACGTCCTCATTCAATAATGAATAAAAAAGAGATCAAGAAATTGATTTCATTAAATGAAAGATAGAAGTTTGGACACGCCTCATTTAATGGGTTTTCTATGTTTTTAAAGCCTGTTTACATTGTAGATTCTCACTGAAGGCTTCAAAACTATGAATGAACACATATGAATTATGTAAACAAAAAAAAGTGTGAAATGTCTCAAAACACGTTTTATTTTTTAGATTTTTTCAAACAGCCACCCTTTGCTTTGATTACTGCTTTCACACTCTTGGCATTCCCTCAATGAGCTTCATGAGGTCGTCACCTGAAAGGGTTTCGCAGCAGTCTTGGAGGAGTTCACAGAGGTGCTGAGCACTTGTTGCACTTTTGCCTCACACAGCCTGGAGGTGTGTTTGGGGGCATTGTCCTGTTGAAAAATAAATGATGGTCCAACTAAACACGAACCTGATGGGATGGCATGTCGCTGCAGGATGCTGTGGTAGCCATGCTGGTTCAGTGTGCCTTCAACTTTGAATAAATCCCCAACAGCGTCACCAGCAAAGCACCACCACACCACCACACCTCCTCCTCTATGCTCCACAGTGGGAAACATGCATGTAGAGACCATCTGTTCACCTTTTCTGTGTCACACAAAGACACGGCGAGTGGAACCAAAGATCTCAAATTTTGGCAGTCAACTTCGTCGCAGTGCTTGATGGTTTTTGCAGCTGCACTTGTGGACACGTTCAACATTTTAGCAACGTTTTACTCCATCATTACTTTAAGAACTGACCCTCAGTTCTTATAGTTTCGTTTCTCTTTACTTCGCAGATTGGCTCTTGCAATAATATGAATTCTAACAGTTCTCAAGTAGGGCTGTCAGCTGTGCACCAACCTGACTGCTGCACAACACAACTGATGGTCCCAACCCCATTAAGAAGGCAAGAAACTCCACAAATGAAGCCTGACAGGCACAGCTGTGACGTGAAACAATTCCAGGTGAATACGTCATGAAGCTCATTGAGAGAAGGCCGAGGGTTTGCAGCGCTGTCAACAAAGCAAAGCGTGGCTACTCTGGAGAATATAAACTATGAGACACATTTAGAGTTATTTATTGATTGTTTCTGTGCTCCATTTATCTTGATCTGATGTTTTCAGTTTGTAGCTACAGTGTAGAAAGTAGTAAAAATAAAGAAAAAACATTAAATGAGAAGGTGCGTCCAAACTGGATTTGAAAACCTTTAAATGCAGCCAACATGCATTCAGTGATAAATTGTAATGCAGCTGACTGGAGGGAGTGCTATGCACCAACCTCTGATATTTGCAGGACAGCAGATAATGGAAATGCACCTTAAAAACAAAAACAAGACACAAGTACTACAAATCAGAGCTCTAAATATGTCTAAAAACCATTCATACAGCGAATGGTTGCCTCCTGCTGTTCTTGTGAATGTTCACCTTGAAGCATGTCTCTGCTTGTTTTTAATGTCAGAAAGACATTTAAATAAAAAAAACAATGCAAGAGCCAATTTGTCAGGAGCCAGTGCATCATCAGCTTTGGACAAGGAGATTATCAGTCCTCTGCCAGCAGTGTGTACATCATCACTTAGCTTAAAATGACTACATCAGTCATCAGCCATTGCAGCTACAAACCACTTTATTAGGCTATAATGAGATTAGACTGGGTGGGTGATGCTTTCACCTGACACACACCTGACACACACATCACAGTGGATAAGAATGTAGTTTTCTACAACAGGAATGTCCTGCAATCTGCACATTAGCTTCACTTGTATCAGTCATGCAAACTTGCTTCAGAAATGTAATGTAACAAAATCCCTCCTGACTTCTGAATGCAGCTCATTAATACAAAAAAGATGATCAAGATGACCAAAGAATCGATCGGTCATTAAAGCATTTTACTGAAAGCATAAACAGAAGCAGGACTGTTCATCAACTTCAACTCCTACACTCCCCAAACTGTGAAATAGGTAAAAACAATGTTAGTGCAGTAGCACTGAAAACTGATACACAGGATGATACAGAAAACTTCACTTTCAGTGCAATCCTTTAACCAGCAGTCTTTGGTCTTACAAAAGGTTTCACACAACCAGCAGCTCTGCAGACACGGTGACTTCTTCGATTGAGATCAAAGATCGATGCTGTTATTGAGGTCGTTCATTGACAGTCTGGCCAGGAGGCAGATTTAACAGCTGTGTTTTAATCAAACTATAATAACTCATTAAGAGTCTGCACTTGTCACTCTGCAGCTGGAATATTACTCAGGGTGAGACGGAGGGGAGAGAACCAAGGAGCAGGAAGGACGGCTCGGTCTTTATCATCTATCAATAGCGAGCAGCGGCGTGAAAGCGACTCTACGACGTGGGTAATTTTTACTGTAGATTGCTGGAGCCGCTGAACGACAAGGAGACAAAGCTCACGCCGAAAGGAAGCAAGAGGAAGTAAATTAACAGTTTATGACCTTTGTGATGCTTGTAGCCCTTTTATAGGAGCGTTCATGGTGCTGCTTCCAGTGGAGGCTAATGTGGAAAAAATGACTGTCTGCCACTAGTGCTACGAATCAGTGATCTGACCTTCAGGCCAAAGTCACTGGGATTTGAACTCATCTGAGATTTTCAGTAGACACAACTATAGTACAGCTACCACAGGGCGAGAAGCAGGATGCACCCTGGACAGGTTTCCAATCTGACACAGAGAGACAGACAGCTACACCTCTGGGAAATTTATAATCGCCAGTTAACTCAACTCCACTAACCGAGTGTCTTTGATCTGTGGCAGGAAGCTGGAGTATCCATTTTATCATACTTGACATAACTGACAGGTGTGAAATATAAAAGGCAGATCAGGGGTCAGAGGTCAAATGTGGAATGATATTTGGATACAAAGTATAATGTGATATTTAGAATCCTCTTGTAGCAGTATCATTTCCTAACTGTCAGCGATACAACCAAAGGAATTTTAAGTTTAAAGGTCAAACACATTTTAAGAAAATTTTGAAAAAGAGGTCAGAGGTCCAAGGTCATGTGATATTTTGACTCTCCATATATCATTCCCTGTATGCCTCTGTGATGCCGATGCAAACAATGACAGTAAGAAATATAGTTTTAAATAGCTTCATAGGATTATTATCATTTTGACCAGATCAGATTCAGATCAATCTACTGAGAGGTCAGAGGTCAAATGGGACATATTTTAATTATTTATACAATACTTTCCAAATGTTGCTAACATACACCACACTTATAAGAATCATAGTTTTTGTCTGTTTTCAACCAACAAATTGTGAAGTTGACCTTTACAAACTTGGTAGTTTAACACGTTAACCGTTAACACGTCCTCCTGCTACACCACCACAAAGTCTCATCAGAATTTGCTGAAAACTTTTCGAGCTATCGTGTTTACAGAGCGAACGACATGCACGCATGCACACAAAAAAAACCTAACTTCCTTGGAAGAAGTAATCAAATCGATTCCTTGCAGGTCTAATCAGTTGTTTGTTTTCAGCAAAGCTTCAGCATCCTCAGATGTTCATTATGTGTTTTTCTCATTGTCACAGCTGTTAAAGTTTATTAACTAAAATCAGTATTTTTGGAAGAAATGTTGCCATCACACACAACAAGGCCCAGGAGAGCAACAAAGGCAGGAACACAGACAGCATACTAATTTTACTTCTTCTTCTACTCCTTTTGCAAACAGTCAGTGTATTTTCTGCCAGCTTTATCTGAAAGGCTAAGATGAATGCGCCTGTAGGGGAAAAAGCCCTAAGCTAATTTGTTGTGGTAAGGTGATCAAAGCTGGGATGAAATTTAATTTGATCTGTAAAGGTTGAAATGATGACTCTAGAACAGCTTAAAGTGTTTTCCATGTTACAGCTTTTGTCCTTTTCTTTTGGCAGTTTTGGTCGACATTGAGCCGCTGCGCTCCGCATCACAGTCTGCCTTTTTGCAACTTCTTGTCCCTGGATTTGTCTCATCTAAATGCACACATCCTGAGGTAACTGCTTACTGCCCAAGAACATGCATAACAAACAAACAGAGACTCTTAAATCCTCAGGCAAGGATGGCTGTCCCAAAAGTCTAGACCGGAGATCAAAACACGACAGTGCTTTTCATCCTACTTGAAATGTGTGTTTTAAGTGGCACCACCTTAAGTCATTAAATGTATTTCTGACTTTTGTTTTCAAAATTGACACGGTGCTGCATCATTCTGTTTTTGCCTGTTATTATGTAACCAGCTTTATTCTGACTGACAGCGTTCTTATTTTATAAACAGGGTTTGTATTAGCAGAAATACGCCTGTCTTGTTATGTTCTGCACATGAGCTTGTCTAATCCCGGGGGAGGCAATTGGCTTCCTGCGAGACTGAGGTGCCTCTTGTGAAATTATTAATTAGTCTCTTGGATGTTTTTTGATATTTCCATTTCAAAAGATACCCTGCAGTGGATTCCTGCCACATAAGCTGTAATATCACCTGGGCAGGAAGCTGGGCAGCTGTGAGATCCAAATATCACCATCACGAGTGAGCCGGATGTTTCTTATTATGCTCCAAGATGCCTGGCAGCTCACTATTTCACTTATTTTGTCCAGTATATTCATTATCTGCCCTCTGCACATGTCCAAAACATCTAAACCTCACCTCTCTAACTTTGTCTGCCTGCTCTCTTCTTCACCTCTCCTGTGCCCAGGTATTTAAACTTTCTCTCTTATTCAAACTCATGTATTGGAGGTGTGCTTTCTTTTCATACCTCCACCTCTAATGCGTCTCTACCACCTGCTCCCTACTCTCACTACAGGTCACAATGTCATCGTCTGCAGACACTCCTGCCGGCCAGCCTGTCCATCACTGCTGCAAACAAAGAATGAGCTCAGAGCTGATCTCCGATGTGATCCAGCCTCCATCTGTCACTCCTACTGTACACCTCACCACTGTCTTCCTGTCCTCATCCATGTCCACCACACTCACATACTTCTCTGCCACTCGTGACTACCTCAGTTCTTCTCCCTGTTATGTCCTTTTTTCACAAAGACAGAGTGAAGTGCCGTCTGACCTTGTCAGTACTTGTTTTCTTCCAGGACTCTTTTCTGGATCTTCACGGTGTGGCTTTGTGCAGTTACCACAGCTCTCTTATTCCTGAAACTCAGTATTAAAACACTTCTTCTCCATTCCTCAGAAATCCTGTCATTCTTCAATATTGTGTTAAACAACCACTCTCCTAGACATCCTCACACCTGTGGAAGTACAGAGATTCAGCTGGACCAGCTACAGTTCTTCATCCTCTTCAAAGCTTCCCTCACTTCCTTTTTACTAATCCACTTTCCTCCATCTGTCCTCTTCTCTCATTTTCCTCATTCATGAAGTCCTAAAAGTACTCCTTCCATCTTTTCATCTCACTCATCGCTCTCCTTTCCAGCTCAATGTCTGTCAAGCCAAAAATCCCTTTCTTGTTTCTTAGTTCCTAACAATCAGTAAACATCACAGCACTTCAGCTTTCAGATTTCTGCTATAAATATATCCACAAAAACATCAAGTTGGAAAAATGTTCAATCCGTAGACAGCACGCTTTGATCTTTCTGCACTTTGTTAAAAATATAGACGTATAAAGCACTTTCTACTATGTGCTATATATATATAGATATAGGCTCCAACCCTGAGATATGTATGAGTTAATACATACAGTATGCAGAAAGTGTAATTCTCTCTTGGTGTGTGGGTGTGTGTTTAAAAAAGAACGAGCTCTGCCTCGCAGGAAAACCCCTTCTGGCAGATGGCAGCGTGTCTGAGAGGACAGCCTCTCCAGTGATTGTGTCTCTTGAAGCTTCACATCTTTTTTTAAAGAAAAAAAAAATCCCCCAATGATTTCCAAGCTTGTTAAAAGAAAAAAAGGACAGTACTGTGGAAATATCTTTTGTTCCGATCTTTGTTAAAGTTATCAAAAGCTGCTTCGAGAAAACTGAAATTTCTCATTTGGGTTCATCACTCCCTGCCATTGACTGTCAGTCCAGTTCTGTGTAATTTGGTATACCTCAGTCTTTTCTCCCTGATCCTCCCTGATCCTGTCTTCCTCACAGCCACTCGGCTGAAGGATGAACTGAAGGCTCTGATGCATCTCTCAGGCTCCGTATCAGGTCTTTGCTGGATTTTCTTTTCGTATTTGTTAAGCACGTGACTTTCACATGCTGTTCATCTGCTGTAGATAGTTTTTGTGCCTGCCGTTTCTTTGTTTGCCCTCCACTTCCTCAGATTTTTAAGGGAACGCTGCACAGCATGCAGAGATGTGCCACATTTTCAGCTAACAGCTCTTTTGGAATCGCCTTGTTGATGCTAAAATCTTATTTCATGTCTGTGAAACGGTTACCTTTAACATTTTTATTAGATTCAACTAAAGAAAGCCTCGCGAGTGATGGATGTCTGTGGAGGGACGTCAAAGTGCTGAAAATTGGCACATTGTTCGTTGTGATCTGTCAGGTGGACTTTAGTGACAAAAGAAAATGTGCTGGTGACAAATTCAATGAAAAACTGTGAACCGGCAGAACAGCCGACAAGTTTCCAGACTTTTTTTCCAGACTGTTGGTTTTTTTGGGGTTTTTATCATATAGTTTTATTCCAATAAAGAAAAAAAGGGAAATCGATCACCAACTTCCTTATTTAGTGAAAACTGAAAGGGCACTGAGCTACATTCAAGATGTATATTACAGGCTGTGGTTGGAGCTAGTGTGCATGTTTCAAATTCATGAGCCGATAGAAAGAAAATTTGTGATGCTGATGAACCTGTTGCCCTGAGGCCTGTCAGGTGTGCAGAGGTAGACGTTCCAGCTGTATCAACCCTCCTGTCTGTAATAATCAGGATCTAAGGGTCGTTCCTGGGGTGCACTTTTATAACCCTGCAGTGCATCTCACCCTCAGCTGCTCTACACTTTTCTGTCTTAGCACTCTTTTCCCCCAGAGTCACGTCACCTGACACCACAGTTTAGTCAAACCAACTGTGGGTGGATGCAGGGAATTTGAAAGAGGAAGGACCGTAACACACATGCGCAAGACATATAAGTGCAGGACAAGACGTCATTTGATTAACATCCTCAGAGACTTAGCAGCTACTAGTGTCTTTAACAACCAAGCGCATTTTAAGAAACTATATATTAAAGTCGTAACCAGGACTCGTATCTAATCTTGACTCTGATAGTTTTTCAGTTCTTTAAAGGGCTATTACCATGGTGACTGATCATATTAATGATGAAAGAGAGCATGACCAATCCTTAATTAACTAATTAAATAACTCATTTATAATGTTAATGTTTTTAAATATGCCAGAATTACTTTGTATTTTCTGTATACGTGTCAGAAAATATAATTTGTAGCAGAAACAGTATGGAGAAATCTCCCCGGTTTATCTGCTTTTAGCCTTTATGAATAGTGGTGGCAACACAGAAGTGCTGAAAAATGTTTGAACACAGTGCGGCTGCTGGTTGATCGTAGACGGGCTGATAGGTTTGTTTAAGGATGTAAAATAAGCAAAAGGAAAAAAGTGAATGAACAAGAAAAGTTGCAAATGATTTTATGCTGCAAAAAGCGTATAAAGGAAAGTCAGACTGATACAACATCAAAGCTGACAAATTAAGCGGTTCAGGAACGTGGTGATAACTGGGCACCAGGAAAGACTTGACTGTTGGGATCTGTGTCTTCAAACATATTCGCAACTAGGGATGGGTATCGTTTAGGTTTTATCCGATACCGGTGCCAAACCGGTACTTTTGAAACGGTGCCGGTGCTTAAACGGTGCTCAAACCGGTGCTTAAAGAATGGAGAACACAAAATTGGTCCATAAACCTCTCATGTTCAGCTGTTTTTTTGTAAAAAGATATCAATGTTAGCCTTTTCTGCAGCTATGGAGCATATATGGTATCACTCTTGGCTGGAAGCAGTGCTTAAACAATGGAAAAAAACACAAACTTTGTCCAAAAACCTCTCATGTTTAGCTGTTTCCCACTTTTTCTTTGGTCATTTTAGCCTTTTTGGCCAGGGTGAAGGGAGTATCTGCCATCAAACAAGAAGACAGCCGCATGTAGCTATGATGATGTTTGCTAGTTCACCTTACATGCATTAATGTAATAACGCGGTTAGCCTACTCAACGTAAATTACACACGAACAACATTAAGCTCCTCACGCAGAGAAGAACGGCTGCTGCTGCATCATCATCCTCATCATTTCTGCTACACTGGCAGGGCTAGGGGCCAGGACTCTCCTCTTCGGGTTTTTGGGGGATGTTGCTAACTCCGGGTCCGATAACAGGCACCACACCCGCAGTAGATGTGCTCGGTGTGAAGTCTCGCAGCAAGCTATCAAATACGGCGCATTTCTCGGCTTTAAAAAAAAACTGCTATGCGTCGCCAGGTGTTTCATCAGATTCCAGGTGTTACCTCCTTTGACAGTATCACAGTATCAGCTTAAAGCACTTGTTGCTGCTGAGTTTGCATCTTTTGCTGTGAAGTACAGCCAGACTTTTGACCGCTTTTTTAATCTGTAGCTCTGCTCTAAAAGAACCTATGTACCTGGGCCCGCCTACTATCCTCGGAAACGTAAAATGATTGGCTAGAATCTAAAGCGTATCACATCTCAGGGGGAAAAAAGCACCGAAATGTGCGCTGCTTTTCGGTCTGGTTACTACTGTTTATGTCAGAACCGGTACCATAATGGCACCAGATACCGGTACCCATCCCTATTCGTAACAGTTTATAACGGTAACCTGATCATTTAAGCTAAAATGCAAAAAACAAAAAATAAAACAACACACACACACACACACACACACACACACACACACACACACACACACACACACACACACACACACACACACACACACACACACACACACACACCAGTTAAATCCATGTTGGACCAGGAGTTCTTCCTCTTTCCTCTGTGTGTACTTTTGTTCCTCGGTGTTTGGGGAATCCATTAGCTCAGAGGACTTCTGACAGTAACACGTTTTTCATTCACTCCCCAACCAGTGCCAAAAAAAACCTGTATAAATGTCTGAAGTGGGCCAGAGGTAAAGCAGTCGCTCTGATTAGCATCCTGCCTTCACCGTCACTGGAGACAAACAGCCTGCTGCATGTAAAATACTTCAGAAGAAAAAACGGCTGACAGATGCTTCCCACGACCACTCCAGAGGGGAAAAAGAGATGTTTCCCTGAATTCCCTCATTGTTGCTGTGAGATAAGACAGAATTTAAACAAAGAATAACACGTGTTCTGCATTTTAAACATATCAGACTTCAGAGAGTTAACCCATGACTTCACCTTCTTTTCACTTGTTGGGTAAAAACTGTTGCAATAAAGCGAATGTGAAATCACTCCTGCGTGTCCAAATATGAACTGTGAACGATCACATAGATTTATATAAAAAGGAAAATGCATGCCGTTTTCACATTCCTCTGGATACTTCAGTCTGCTTAGCTCTAAACATGCAAAGAGAATGTCTCATTTTTCTCTTCTGCAGGGATCCACAGATGCATGATTAATTTTATTCATAGCTTTAGCCTCAGTCGACTTAGTCTACTGAGGACTTGTTGTCTGCAGGTATACACACATTAAGTCTGTAACTTTGTGACCTTTTTAATGGCATATTAAATTATATTTGGGACCAAACATCAATGGAAAAAAACCTCATTAACATCCAGTCGTCCCAAGTTTGAAACACCTTCAACACAGCCGTGTTTGCTTCTGCATTTTCAGGCCTTTAATATTTGTCATTAAAGGTTTGTGGGTTTGACAGAAGACTGGATGGAAAGATCTTCTGACATCTACAGAGTTCATGCTGTCTGATATTTCTAAAGCTTTACGATGTTCTCTGGAACACATTGCTCTACATTCATTTTGTAAACTATGAGTTTGGACTGGCTGAAGCTGCTCAGGCATCCCCAGAAGCCTGTCTGCCTCATCCACAACAAAGGGATGCCGTGCAGAGTGATTCACAGTGCACGTGAGAAAGAGGAGTGAGACAATCCATTTAGATTGTTCTGGTTAATGACCGGATCATGAAGTCTACTGCCAGCAGTAAGAGGGGTCCAGTGGACACTTTGTGGATGACCTTGAGCTCCTGTAATTATACCTACTCAACACCAGCAACATAGAACCTGTTTGGCTTGATGCTGCGCAGCTTTCAGGTGCCTTAGCAGCACGATGGATAAGAAGGTGGGACAAATAGTGATGTGAAGACCAGAAAAGTCCAGCACCTTTGTTCGGATAAGCTCCGAAGCTCCAAGGAGATCAGCCAACACACCAAGCTGCATTCTATCAGCCTTACTCTGAAAACAGCATCTGAGCAAACAGAACAAGAAGATATTCTCGTGTAGTAAAATATTCATCTGGAACACATGAGGAAAAGGATGGAAAGTTTGAAGCAAAGTCCTGCATGTTAAACATGTTTTAAAATCAGAGTGTAGGAAAAGTCTCCAGGCAACAACATTTCTGAGTCATGAGATGAAAAGTAAGATAAAAATCAGCTCCTTGTTCAGTCTGAAAGCACCTGCCTGACACTAGATGTCATTTACTGATGATGCAGGTGAGTACAAGGTGAGATGAGACACTTCCTGCCAGAGGCACCTTTAAATCAACAGCATTATGGTCACGTAAGACACAGACATTACATGTCATGACTCACTGAAAAGTTGGATTTTTATCTTCAAATGCACTGCTTAGAAACTTGAGATAGGTAATTTGACATTTCTTTCCCCCCTTTTTTATCATTTGAAAGAAAAACAGCATGAAAAGATTATTTTCTGAAGCTGATACTTCTTTCAGTCTGACCAAGAAGAAATAATTGTCCGTAGAAAGGCCAGTTACATAAAGTAGTTCCCGCTGTTCTTCTTTATTCACGCTTGTCTTAGCCAAATTATGCATAGATCATAAGCCGAATAAAACAGACTGAATAAAGATCTGGCCTCGCACTAAAGCCAAATGTCCAGTGACTCTTAGATCCAGCATGCACATTCATTCCTGCCGGGTTTGGTTATGGCTTGGAGCTGCAGGTAGGTGGTGCTTATCCTTTTTTATTTGTCGTCTGTGTAGATCAGGGTAAACAAATGTATGAATCTCATATTTATTTATCAACTTGAGAATCCAAATAATAATCTTTTATTTTATTTTCAGTAGTAAAACGGGCGAACATACCGAGACAGAAAACAAAGAAGAGCCCTACAGTTTGGCTAAGCAGCTGGAGAATGATGTATGCACTTATTTGCAATTGATCAAACAGCTTTGCTGCAAGTAAGCGCATATGTATGTAATATACAATGACAGAGCTGCAGTAACATTTCTTTATCAAAGCCTTTATGAAAATGTTTCAAATTACCATGGAAACAATATAAATCATTTCAAAGACCAGGCACTAAGCCATCTATGCAGCCTTTCTTCCAGCGGCAGAGTTTATTTTTGTACAGGTTTTCATATTGTAAAGCAGAATGAACTGATGATTTTATTTTTATATGTGTACCAATATACAATATATACATACTGACAATAAAAATGTTAAATGTTATACAATCTTTAGCATTAAGCGACCCAGTCTAGGCCGACTGGAGGCTGTGATCAGCTCCAAACGTCGTGCTGTGTTCCTGGAGTTAACCTTGCTAAAGGCAGGCTTTCCATGTAGACTTCCTGTTCTGTTTGCCAGTTTTTATTAAAGTGGTTCTGAGACTGAACTTCACCAAATGCACTGTCCAACCGCATGAAGCCAAAGCTGGTTTAACCAGGAAAAAAACAGAAAGCATTTTGCCTCCAGATGTCTTGTCCTTTGTCTAAAGATAATGCACAAATGTACATGGAGTAAAATAACATTTAAATACTCTGCCAGATGTGTAGCTATATAGCTCTAACAAAGCTTAAAAATGCTGTGGTTTAGACAGAGATGTGCGTAAAACTGTAAATTTGCCTCAGTTTTAATATACGGCGCAATCTTACTTTCTGTTTTCGATTTTGTTAAATTTAAATTATTACGTCGAGCTCGGCTTTAGCCAAACACATTTGGACAGACATTTGACAAACATTGGATTGATGATTTGGATTTTAGGTCTCTATGTAAAGTTCTGATAATGATGAGGAAACTGAAAAGACCTAATCACACATAACTCAACCAGCCCGTAAAATAAACACTCCACTGCAGGCAAGTTCAGTAAACAAAGCACAGGGTCAGGGAGCTGCAGTGTTTGTAAGGTTTGAAAAAATAATGCAATCCTATCTATCCTTCCACATGAGACCAGCTCTCTGCACTCTCTACAGCTGCTGTGCATATAAAACAATGTTATTCTCAAGGCTCGACCTGCATATACTGCAGGATGCCTGTCGTCCACAAACTGCCTTCTTGTTACCATGGTGACTTTCATCAGCGCACACACACACACACACACACACACACACACACACACACACACACACACACACACACACACACACACACACACACACACACACACACACACACACACACTGGATTCCCAGAGAGTAATCCAATTGTTTGAGGTGTCCTGAGGGATGACCCAAGAGTTGCAGCAAGTTCAAGTTTTAAACCTGGTGTCATTTTTGGATTTTATTAGTGCAAAAAGTGTTTGGCATCACTTTATTTCAAATGACAAAACCCCCTTGCTAAAACAGCTGTGTTGCCATACTGCAACTCCCACAGGGGGGTGCAGTTACTACTGCATGATTTCTTACCACAAAAAACCGAAGTACAATGCACAACACTGCTTCTTTAATAGAAGGGCAGCCTATTTGAAGCACCCATTAATCTGATATGTTCGACCCTGTGCCACTCGCTCCACCGGTCACCCACAATTTAAGTTTAATTATAGATTAACATGGTTCAGTGACACATTCATTACTTGGTATGAAGTTGGGCCATCAAATCAAAGCTCGGTCCTAAAAGTCTGTAAAAAAAGAAAAAGATTTAAAATGAGGAGCAAATGTGGCAAAATTTAAGAATGAAAATAAAACATCACAGTGAATAAATTAATTAAGAAGAAGCCAAGTGTGAAACTGGGAACGCCAGTCATACCTAAATCAGCTCTTTGTGGGAATGACCCATCTTAATACTGGGAGACAAAAGGAGCAGGGAAGCAAATACATGCACATGCATGCCCTTCAATAGGTGGAGAAGGTTTAAAAGGCTACTTTAAACATGTCTGCCAGCAAGATCTGCACCGCTTCATCTCTGGTTCTAAAAAAACCTAAATGTGGATCATGTTACTACAATTAAATCATTGGGTGGGTAAACCAAATTGGAGTTAACCAAACATGTAAGTGCTTTTCTCCAAAAATAGTGTTTCATTGCATATCTGCGCAAACAAAAAGAAAAAGTGAGATGTTTTCAAAATAACACAAACTGAAGGCAGCAATGAGCAAATATATAAAACAAAATATATAATGGGAGGAATTCAGTTAATAACTGAAGGGGATAAGAGAGCAAGACATCCATATAAACATCTGCATAATGCATCAAGCCTTCTGCAACACTAACATACGCTTTCACTGCTGGTAGCTCCTGCAGCACAAGTGTAAAGCATAACCACGTCTCTCAGCCCACACGGGTTTTCCAGCCTTGCAGTCCTCTAAAGCACGCACATGTAGTAGCTCACAGCACCCCAGGAGTCAGCCTTTCCTCCATTGAGAACCACTGCACTTCTTTCCAGCTCACACAGGAAAGAAATACAGCAAGTCATGCTTTCTTCTGAGTCCCGTCTGCAATGAGACAATTTGCTCCTGGCGTGCTGAGAACTGAACTCAGAGTCTATGTTCCTGTGATTTGTGTATGTAAGTGCACTTGGCTGCACTGTTCACCACCAGTTGTTCACATTTGAGAATAAGAAAAACTATTCTTCATGTGCAGCTGAGGTGAATCTAAAATCTTTTGTGCAATGTGTCAGCTCAGAGGCAAGGTCAGAATATCAGCACTCGCCTGCACAGAAATAAAAAGATAAGGAGTTTTATTTACATTACAGGTTAAGATTTTTAAAAATATCTTCTGCTTTTCTGTTTTTTTCTACAGTTTTAAACTTGCCGAGGTCTCACATTTATTCTGAGAAATAGAGAAGATGTTTAGCAGGTTATCCCCGTTAATACACACCAGCCTGAGAACCTGAAGACAAATAGTCCAGCAGACTGACTGGTAAACTAAGACTTCAGGCTGCAATCACAACAAGCAGAGAAACTGTCATAAGAGAGAGTCGGCACACTTTTAGATTCAGGGTTGGTAACTAAATTTTATTTAAAGACAAAAAAGAAAAGACATTTATTTTAGAAACAGAAAAGCGTGACTGTGAAATCTAAAGGGTTTTTTTTGTTGCTCAGCAGGTAACATGGAAAAATGAAAACACCACAAGATGGCAATCACAGTCCTCCACAAACGCCGCACAAGCCTAAATCAATTTTAAAAGAAATACTATGATATTAAGATGAGGCAACATCTGCTAATACTTTCGTGAGAAAAAAGTGAGGGAAACAAACAAACTGCTGACAAATAGATTTGAGATCAAGACAAAACAGGAAAAGGAAAGAGTCCAGAAAATACAAGCAGCATAAAAGCAAAAGTTTAAGAAAGTGCAGCAAAGTTGTAGCAAAGCAGCAGGAAGAAAAATCACAAGGGGCAAAACAGAGACACGAGGAGACCGACAGGGAGGTGCAGAACTATGATTGGCTAACAAGTCACAGGCGAGTTTACAGGAAGCAGAACCAACTGAGACACACGAGCACGTAGCAAACAAAATAAATAGTAAATAAGAACAACGAGCGACACAAAGCTCACACAGACAACAGGGAGGGAAACACAGGAGATATGGTTTAAAAACAAACGCGTTTCATGATGAATCCTCACATATCAATAAAAGACGCAGCAATAACTGTGACTGACTACGACCATCGTCACAAAAATCATGATAACGTTTATCTCACTTAATTGGTCGCTTTAGGCTTCAAAGATAAAGCATCTAAGGGTAAGGCAGCCAGGAAGGCCGCCATTAACGATGCTTCTGCAGGTTAAATCTTGTTGCTCAATAACTTTTTCTCAATGATTCAGACTCGAGCCGAATCAAACATGCCAGAGCCTGGGGAAGAAAGTTTGGGCTTTTAACTGCAACGCTTTCTCAGTGTGTACGCAGCAAAACAGCACTCTCTTCCATCTGCCATCTGCAGGGGAGCATACTGTGTGCTGCACACACGTTTCATCATCAGAGTCCAAAGAACAAAAAAGAAATAAAATACAAAGTGGGAATTTGCATTAATAGAAGCTGATTTAGAGACAGATTAATACTTTCTTAACATATTAGCACAATGAAAGGAACACATGCAGGAGAGGTCCACAGCAAGATTCAAACCAGTAACTTCATAGTTCAATTATTTGACCAACACATTAAACCCACAAACCACAAAGAAACCCAGATAAGAGAAGTGACCCTGTTAGACTTAGTAGAGCAATCCCTTGATGAGGCAACAGTCAAGCTGTGGGAGCTGAAGCAGTGCAAGCAGGCGGGTGGTGGTGGTTTTAATGCAGCACAGCAGCTACCAAAGCAGAAATACAGGTTTTTAATGTTGGGCTATCAAGCCGACCGCATTTGGTCCAATTTGATCTCAAGTGAGCCACACCAGCAAATTATAAATAAATCCATCTATAGATATACAAAAGCAATAAATGCTACTTTTCATCATTACACACTTAATCTTCTCTCATTACATTTGCATTCAATTATATGGTTCACAAATAGACCTTTAAAAAAAGCATAACAACACATAAAAATCACAAGTTGTTAGTTCTTAATAATCCAAAACAACAAATGAAATACTGTACATGGATTTCCACTGGAAAGGCATTTTATTGATAAAATCTGAGGTTATTATTCATTTCTCTGCAGGGAAGTTCAGCCTCAGTCACACGGGTCTAAAGATTAGATGACAACAAAAAATTGGGTGGCAAGTTTCACCTTTCAAAACATGTTGGCTGCAGCATTGAGGCACTTTTACTTTGAAACAAGTGTGCCTCACACTTTTTCTAGTTTCACTATTGCTCGTTGATTAGTTGGTGGGGGCAGACAAGTTTCTGTTTTCAGTGCAAACTATGGGCAACCAAGCAAACTGCTGGCACCCAAAGCAATTGCAAGGTTTTGTTGTGCAGCACCCTGATTTAAGGACTGATTTTAGCTAGCACCATTCAGCAACAGACAGCAACCGCTCTCCAACTGGTTGGGGAATAGCCAATTTTCCTAGCGACCAGTGGTTGCCAGGGGAGTGCAGACTTAATAAATTCTGGCATCTCAGGGCTTCCATAAATTTGTTGACCGTGGCTTTGAACATTTTTAGAAAACATCCACATGACTATATGGGGTGTTGTGTGACGGTTCCTGAGGCTATGTTTTACTGCGCAGACCATCTGTGTTCTGCCCCCCCACACTTCCACCATCACAGACAATGACATTTAAGAGTCAGCAGCTGGGCGAGATCGGGGCGATATCACTCAACCATTAGCCCGTTCATCCTCATCCTCTAATCCCACCCCTGCGCCCCCGACGTCACAGCATCAAACACGGCTGGATCTGCACAAATCCCACACTTGCGCTCTGAGCGGCCGGCAGAGCGCACCATGTGCCACGAGAAGCGCGCTTTCAGGCGACGCGCTTGAACGTGGATTGGTACGGAGCTGAGTGAGAGAGAGAGACTGGCTTCTTTCTGTTTTTTCTTCGGTTTCATATAAATATGTCTCATTCGGAGAAAAGTAGAAATTTGGACTTTTTCTTTAAATGAACGCTGCCCGTTGAGGTGAAAGCAAACAAGGTAGGACAACATCATAAATAACGCAATGGTGAACTTTTCAGTGTTTGGCAGGGCGACGTGAATCTGTAGAATTAATTTTCAGTAACTTTTACTTATCTTCAAGCTGAATCGTTAAAACTGGACAGCGTTTAAAGCTCGTTGGGGCGTGTAGAGGCAGGGAACAAGTGCGCATCCATCCAAACCATTATCACCGCGTTTTTGTCCACTGCCTGACAGGACGCTCTTTGTCCAGGAGCGCTCAGTCATTCAGCTCCTGAAGTCTGCATCCAAGTTCCTCTCATGTGAGATTTACTGGGAATCTGAAGGAGCGACATTATGTCCTGATTAACTTTAATGTTTCATTAAGTGATGTGCGCATAATGGTTGCACAGTGTGTTCATGGAGCTGTCTGCTCGCCTCGATGCATCAGGCAGAATGCTGCTGGATGGACGCGAACTTAACGAGCTCCTGTGTACGTGTTATCATTATCATTAGTGGGAAAGAGGGTCATGCACAGTCATCACTGGGGACTTTTGGAGCTCCATTAGAATTACATTTGAATTGTTTGATTAGTTAATAAAAAAACCCGTAACTTCTTTTCACCTCTTTCATTAAAATATAAAATTTAACTGGGTTTGACTCTAATTAATTAACTTCTAAACACGTAATGAGCTCCTCTTGTCTCATGCAGACGAAGATGGAGCATTAAAATCTGAATACAAACGTGCACAATGCAGCTCTATTAATGCCATTGCAATGGCTGCTTTTAATACATGCTTAAAGAATGATGAGAAATGCAAAATCTGGGGTTGGTGAAAGATGATGAAGGACTGGATCTGACATTTAAGTTTATTTTAAGCTGCGTGTTTGACAAACATTGGAGAAGGCAAAAGGATCTTATTCGTTTTTGAGCTACATTTCCAGTTACACCCTGGATAAATGCACTGTGATCGCAAGTTCACCAAAAAATGATATTAGGGACATGAACACAGTCTGGAATTCCCTTGCGGCTCGCAGCTCATATGCAGTATCATGTGAAGAGCATGTTTAATGACAGCAGAACCTCCACTGTTTATTGTAATAACTTTATTGTTTAGTGAACATGAGTCAGAGGGGGAAGCTGCTCTGAACGTGGTCTTCTGCCTGCTAAAGGAGAAGCAGTTATGGTTGGTTAGTGAGATTAGTGTTTAATTAAGAGGTCATGATCAGTCGATTGAATTTTAGAGGGTTTTTTAACATTAAGATGTAAATTTGTTTTTTCACAAAATGTAAATGTTTTAACATGATAACATGTATTGTTGGGCTGCTGTGGACCACTTAACACAGTACCTCCCCAGTGCAGTAATGTAATTAGTAAAAAACCTTATTTTATAAAGCCTTATTTTAACGCAGATCTTAGTCAGATGACTGAGACGAGGCTCGTTTTGCTGGTCAGCTCTTCCCCTTTCATACTTGTGCTGTTGAAATACAGAGAATTACCCAGATAGAAGGATTGATACACTTTTATGTTGAAGTTCAAAAGCTTTTAGCACAAACCAGAACACAAACTGAGAAGTTATCATGTGATTCCTGAGGTCTTTATTCCCAGCATAACAGTGAAAGCATCTAAAACCATGTTTAGATATTTCCAGCTTACAAATGATTTCCTTTGAAATCCAACAATGTTTCTGACTGAAATTTCATATAGTGGTGCTTTCTTTTATCTGCAGTATATCTGCTGTGGAAGTAATTCACTGAAGGAGGAAGACACTTCAGTTGCACTTTATTTTACAGTTCCCTAGTGAAGTGTCACACAGTGTACCAGCGGCATCAAACAGAGAAAAACACTCATACACTAACAGATTCAGACACTCTGATTAGAAACCGATCTCCAAAATGGACTTGATTTTGTCGGAGGGTCGGCTGCTTGGAGTGGCTGATATATCTGTGTCCACAGCACATGACTGTCCTGCAGAATTCAGTCGTTTTCGCACTTTTCTCATCGTTATAGGTAATGTGGTGGTTGACAATGTGAACATAGTGTGAAAAGATGGCTTCATAGCTGCACAATGAAGCTTTAAAGTGTAGTGTGCACTAGTATGTCCCCACCAATTATACTGAAGGCTCAGCTGCTGTGGGTTAGCACATTAGGACAGTGACACTGAAGTCCTTGAGTGTTTCTGGGTCATATTTTGCTTCTCATATGCATCCAAGTCTACCATAGCTTGGAGCCTGTAACAAGCATTGTTGCCTCCTCCTCACAAACACTAGCCGGCTGAGTGGGGAAAAGCTCTTTTGCCCTTTTCGGCGACTTTCTTCTCAAAGGTTCCTTAGAGCAAGTGATGTCCTTGTAATATCAGTCCTGGGGTAACTGTGGTGCTTGGAG
Source organism: Simochromis diagramma (assembly GCF_900408965.1). Lineage (NCBI taxonomy): Eukaryota > Metazoa > Chordata > Actinopteri > Cichliformes > Cichlidae > Simochromis > Simochromis diagramma. Next base: position 988,270 of record NW_024387285.1, on the reverse strand, counting down.
CCAGTATGTGAGAGATTTAGGAGATTTGTGCAGACCAGTGCACAAGTCCACAGTGTGTAACATGCACAAGGCAACCAAAGGTGCTACCTTTTCTAAGGGTTTACAGGTGATAGAGCAGCCCTGATTACGCTGGAGCTTAGTGGTGCTGTTGATACCGTGGATCATAACATTCTTGCCTGAAACACTGGGTTAGCCCTAAGCAGCGAGTTCTTCTCGGTTCAGTTTCCATCTTAAGGATAGAACGTTGTCTGTTCGTCAGATTTTCTCATCCTCTGCTCTCGTCCAGGTTTGTATCTGTTTCCATTTGGTAATATTATTAGGAGGCACAGCATCTCCTTTCTTTTCTATGCTGATGACCTCCAGTTTTATCTTCCACTAGAACCTCAGGATTCCCTACAGCTTCTTATGAACTATTATGAAGATATTAAAGCCTGGATGATTAATAACTTAAAGTTATAACTGAGATCATCATCGTCAGTTCAGCCAAATCTAGAAGTGCTTTTGCAGGCTGTTTAAGTCATTTCACCTCATATTTAAAGCCCAGTGCAAAAGACCTCGATGCAATTTTTTAAACCCATTTGTTCTCTTGTTAAAAATCATCTTTAAACTCAAATCTTTTTTGGCTTTTCGTGATCTGGAAGTTCATCCATTCCTTTATTACTTTATGTCTGCTTTTTTGGAGATTCCTGTACCTTGGTGTCACCTGTGTCTTTAAACACGTTAACAGAGTTCAGCAGCTAGATTTTATTGCTGATTTCTTACATTTCCAATATCACATTTGGAGTAACAAGGTAACCATCTTTGCAGTCACTGCTCCACAGCTATGGAATCACTTAATGCTTGAGATAAAAGGAGAGTCTAGGCTCAAAACCACCTTTACTCTCTGGCCTTTCCAACCCACTAACCTCTCATTTGTTGTTATATCTGTAACCCTGCTGTCTTCTGGTTGATGTAGTAGTAGTTATGTACCTGCTACTGAAGGCCACTTAATTCTGTATTCTGCATCTCCACTGTTTACTTTACATTGCACAGTGGAACCCCGACTTACGAAATTAATTTGTTCCTGAGGGTCTTTCGTAAGTTGAAAATTTTCGTAAGTCGAAGCACCCGTCGCGCCTTTTAGAGTGAGGCGATGCTGAACGATAGGCTATAGGCTAATTGCTAACTAGAACAACAACACGTTGTTCAAGTGGAACAGCGAAGCGCAATTACGAAAGCCAAGGGGTTGTCACATGATTCGGAAGGCATTGTGGGCTCAGCCAATCAGACCCAGCGGATTTCGTAACTCGGGCAGAAATATTGCCGTTCAGTGCCTTCGTAACTTGAATTTTTTGTTTAACGGGGTATTCGTAAGTCGGGGTTCCACTGTATTTGTATGTATTTTTAATGTAATTACATTTAATGCAACTGTATTCTTTGCACAGCAATTCAAAAGCTCAATTTTAATTGTGCTGTGTAAATCTGATTTTGTTATACTTGTGAGAGGAAGTAAGAGACGGCCCCTTTTTTAACTTTCTTGGCTGATTACATTTTGCTTTTTAAAAGTTGCATCTGCTTATTACAATTTTTTGAGGTTTTTGATTTTCTGAGAACTATAATTCACAGCATACCTAAGAATTTTTATAACAATCTGCAGCAGCTATTAGAAGCTGGAATCAAACCTCAGAAAAACCTCAGGTTACTGGACTTAGGTTAACTTTTGTTGATTGATCTAACTGAAAGTGTAGCCAGCTTGCATGAGTCTGTAACTATGTTGCAGTTTAGTTTGCACTGGGCTTTCTATGCGGAGCTGGGCTTTTTTGTGCATTTCAAACAATGGCAACTAACACTGAGGTGATCCACCTGCTGTTGGACTGATTAAATGTTTAATAAGACTTAACATAAAAAAAAGGGTTAGAATCGACAGAGTTGGAACTGTGAGAAACAGAAATCAGGATGTGGCTACACCGGCAGATTAATGACTATTGCATTAGCATTATGATTTATTTGCAGGCTATTAAATCCTACACTTTTTTGAAAATAATATCTTATATCAAATCACAGAAATGCAGAGACGGATGAAGAAGAGCGCGATACTTCTATCAAAAAGGTGTTACAGAAACCATCTGTCAACAACACCAAATGTGATACACTTAACTGAAGGGGAATTGTTGATCTTGGGTTCAATGATGCAATTGTAAAAACTGTCATGCATCATAAAGGAGACTCAGAAAATGTGATGGGAGGATGACGGTGATTGAAGGAATCAATTTAAGACATCAGCAAAGCACAGGAAGTCAGTTCCAAAGTAATATTGTGTTTTCTTCCATCTAGACTTTCATATTACTCCATGTAAGTAACATCCAATCATGACCAGACAGTTCAAATCAGACTTAATGAGCAGGATTCTCAGCAGCTACCCTTATCTGATCCAAATCTCTTCTATATAATTTCTTGAGTAGACGCTATCACAGCTGTTAATTTGCTGTCTGCTTGAAGGCACACGAGTGTGACACTCAGACAGCTGAGAGGAGGCTGACTTTTTCATTGGCCCATTTTGTTGTTCACATATAAACAGTAGTTATTTTACTTTTCTTCACGTGTGTCAAATTCAGGTGGACCTACTCTTAGAAAACAGATTAAGTTCTGTACGAGCAGACAGTAAAAAATGAAAGTGGATTGAAAGTGTTAAATTCATAGCTTTTCATTCTAACATCAAACATGATATGAGATACCAGTACAAGGGAGGGAGGCTGTCAAAAGGTTTAAGAGACTGAATAAGCCTGTCAGAGAGAGAAAAAAAATCAAAAAAAGCTGAAAGACTGCAGAAAGCGCCTCGAGGAGACTGTTGTTGTGATTAAATAAAACTGAATTAAATAGAGGCCAACTAAAGTGGATGACATCTAACCAAGGCAAGACCCTTTTTGAGGGGGTAAGCGTGTCACTGTCAACATTTACAAACCAAAGTTGGCTTAATGAATAGAAACACATTCAGGGTTTATTACAAAGCATAAACCACTGGTTTCACTGAAAAAGAGGAAGATTGCTTGAAACGCTCTAAAAGAGCCTTCACAGTTCAGACAAAGAAAATTCTCTGGACAGATGAAACCAGGATGGAGAAAATTATGGCGGAGGAGTTGAACTGGCTCGTGATCCACAGCATACCTGTCAAATATGGTGGAGGTGTTTTGGCATAAGTATGTATGGTTGCCAGCAGAACTAAGAACGGATGACCTAACTGCTGATAAAGGTAACAGGATGAAGTGTGAAGTGTACAGGGCTATATTCTTAGACAGACTTAGACAAGTGCTGCAGAAGAGTGCATCAGATAGTGCTCACAGCACAAATGGATAATGATCCAAAGTAGACTCAAAAGCAACCCAAGAGTTTCTCACAGCAAAGAAATGGCACATTCTTCAACCCAGCAGAGCAGGTTTTCAGTTACTGAAGAAAAACTGAATGCAGAAGGATGTCAGAGTAGAAATGATTAGCCTGTACTTACAACACGTTCACCTTTGAAATGTTTTCGACAGCATACGAACATAAAATCACAATTGCGAGTTTGTTGACTTGGTGGGTAATTTTTTCTTTGGCATTTTCTTTTTCCCTCAACAACCAATCTCATCTCGTTTTATAAAACACAATCAGACAGCGACAGCAGGATCCCACAACAAGAGCTGCTCCAGTGTGGCAATGCTCGGGCTGAAAAAGTGAAGGGGGAAGAAGTGCTCTTTTCAAGTAGCAACACAGATGGAAAATAGGACAGTGAAGTAGCGCGCTGCTGCTGGCACGGGGCCGGTTTGACATGTATTGAAAGAGATGCTGATTTATTTATTTTATTAAAAAGGCTTAAACAAAATGTTGAGGAAAGGTTTGATAATCTCATTTATACCAGAGACTGAAAAGATGGACACAGCTTGGGATCTGTAAAGTGAAACAAGTGGTTGTAAAACCAAGTGCAGCTGTTAAGAGGACGACTGGGAAAACTTAATCCATCAGCTTTTCCAATAACGAGTTTGAGTTGCAAGTTTCAAAGTCTTATAGGACACTTTTTCATTTTGTACTTCATAATGTACGGATGTACTGAATGCTGACTATACTAAACTGCGTTTGAATAATGGCCAATAAACGCCCAGTAGATAAAAGTTGGACAAGAGTTGGCAGTTCGTCTTGTAATGGGAAGGTTGCCGGTTCGAGCCCCGGCTCCGACAGTCTCGGTCATTGTGTCCTTGGGCAAGACGCTTCACCCGTTGCCTACTGGTGGTGGTCAGAGGGCCCGGTGGCGCCAGTGTCTGTCAGTGCGCCCCAGGGTGGCTACAATGTAGCTGCCATCACCAGTGCGTGAATGTGTGTGTGAATGGGTGGATGACTGGATGTGTAAAGCGCTTTGGGGTCCTTAGGGACTGAGTAAAGCGCTATACAAATGCATTTACGTTTTAAAATCAGACTTACTCCAGCCTGGAAAACCTCAGGGGATAAAGTACAAGCAGTTACAACAACGCTGTTCAAAATGGAACTTTTAAAAAATAAGTTATCATCACCTCCATTAAAATAACAGACAAATAAAACACAGCGGGTGATCAGATAACCATCAGATACATCAGCCGACCCGAGCTTTTTTGATAAGAAATGATCAAAATCAAAATGTATCTGCCCACACTCAACATCTGGCATCATGCAAAAATCGCAGCATTGTTGTAACACAATAAAAACCCAACACGCTGCACTGATGTGAGAGTGAAAGGAACAAGGTTTCATCACAGATTCCTCTGAACTTTATCATTCAGCTACAAAGGCAGAAGACTTCTCTTTGAAGAGGTGAGGGTATTTCTTTACTTTTAGAGGAGCATTATCTTTCTTCATTTTGATTTCTTCCTTTTCTTGTGTAACATTACACATTATAATCTGACAGGATGATATGCTTAAGGTATTTTTGTACTCCTTAACGGGTGCTTTTTTAAAAGATTGGGATTAAAACTTTTTGATTAAGCTTATAGTTAAGGCTGGATCAGGTGACCTGAATCCTCCCTTAGTGATGCTGCAGTAGGTCTAGTCTGCTGGGGGATTCTTCTTCACTCACATCTTTTTTGTTTGTTTGTTTTTTTAAATACTATTAATCTCTGGCTCTCTTCCACAGTGCGTCTTTTTCCTTTCTTCCTCCCTAACCCCCAAGCAGTTGATGCAGATGGCTGTCCCTCTCTGAGCCTGGTTCTTCTTGTTTTTCCTTCCCGCTGTCACCAAGTGCTTCCTCATAGGGTCATCTAATTGTTGGGGTTTTCTTTCCAGTATTGTAGGCTCTTACAGTATGACGCACATTCAGGTGACTGTGACTGTGATTTGGTGCCATGTGAATAAAACTGAAATGATTTACAACACTAGAGAGGGATTCAGCCGTGGTCAACAAACATGTTTTCACCAAAAATCCTTTAACAAACCTTCGATTGCAGGATTTTACTTAATACAAAACTAATCTTAAAATAAATAAATAAATACTCCAGTACCTTCTCATTGCACTTTTCTAACGACTTTTCATATTACAGGGTTAAAATGAACGAAGGATTTGAAAACAACTTGACTCAACTGAATGACAACTGGACGTTTTACAACTCCTCCCTGGAGTCTGTCGTACCCAGGAGCAACATCACTTATGTTGGATTTTACCTGCATCAGCCATCCACGGCAGCCATCTTCATCGTGTCCTACCTGCTGATTTTCCTCGTGTGCATGGTGGGAAATGGAGTGGTGTGCTTCATCGTGCTGAGGAGCAAAAATATGCGGACTGTTACCAACTTGTTCATCCTAAACCTTGCCGTGAGTGACCTGCTGGTGGGGATTTTCTGCATGCCAACAACGCTTCTTGACAACATAATTACAGGTGAGCAGACAGTAATAGAGGTGTGTTGCTCTTTTGTGCTGTCAGTGGCAACACTACCCAAAAACTACCTGGTGAAATTGCATCAAATTTGAGAGGTTGAGCATGGAGTAGGGAAGAAACTATTACCTTTAGCACAGAGAGGAATCTCTGCATGTGGATTCTTATAAATTAGATGATTTATTGCTTCTTGCTTCCTGATAACCCAGATAGAGGACAAGCTTCTATTGTGATTAACATCCCGAAAGGCGTATTTAAGCTTCAGTGTGTAGACCGAACAGCAATAATGGACAACAAAATAAAAGGTTGCCAACATGAAAGTTAAAATCTAATTTCCTTGATGAAAGTTTTGCAGATTATCTGCAGAACTCAGCAAATACTAATGAACAGAATCATAACCAGCTACTTAACAGGTTCTGAAGCAGAAAATAACCACTTTTTGGTAGCGATAGAACATCTTAGAAATATCTGAGATTTGGTATACCCACTGCACACATAAACCTAAATTACAAATGAATGTTAAGGCAGCCGGAGTATGGTAAAATCCAGCCTGACCAGCAACAGCTGAGTCACCGTAGTGGAACCAGATCTGATTCCTGGTATCCTGAAACGGCCACCGAGCAGAAGGGTTAGGGTTTTTCTGTCGTCTTCACTTTTGCCCTGTTTTACCAAGACTTGCTTCACATTTCAGTGATCGCAAAGAAAATGCTGTATGAAAAGAAGTGTTCTCACCATCTTTTCCAGAGTTCAACCAGCCATTTAGCTTTCTACTGTGAAATCACAGCGTCAGAGCTGCAAGCCTCATTAATCCTTTGATTAACCTTGAAATCAAATCCACAACAGTTTTTCCACTGACTGCAAAGCTGCCTTTGTATGCTGGCTTTGAGTTGTATTAATGTGGACTACCCAAGTTTTCTGTAGAGCCATCCCTCGCTAAATGAACCTTGTGAGCACTGAGACATGACCCACGGTTTTCTTATCGCCTGTGGTGGTGAGAAACAGAAGAGGCTCGGCAGAGTTGAAATTGCGAGCAGAGATGGAGAAACCGGGGCTTTTTCCACATTGTGCTCCAATTCCGTTTGACAGTTGGTTGCTGATGACTAAATCACACATGAGCAATTTTTAAGGCAAGTGATAGTAGCTGGGGGTTCGGATACTGTCTACAGTTACACATTGAAATTAAATGACTAAAATCAGACAATGATTTTATGATAATTTACACTTGGAAAGTGTTTTCAAATTCCTTTGATTCTGATATGAAATGACAGTTTCAAACTAAAGCCCACGAGCTTCTGTCTTTTGCTAACAATAAGAATCTCAACTGAGTGACAACGAAATCGCTTCACTCATTCAGAGCAACAATTTTGGATGTATAACGAGAGCGGAATCTGCAATTGGTGATTACAGTTACAGACCAATTATCCACATCTTTCCTCTTTGTAAGAGCAGATATTTAGTATGAAAGAAAACATTATAGTCTGAATCAAGAGCCAAACCAGACATGTGAACGTCCAGCTGGCTGGAATTCTTTGTGCGAATAAATTCCTGCTGCGATGACATAACAATGAATTTAATCCAGAAATGTAAGGGACGGCTTGCGCCTACCAGCAGGAAGCATATTCCAGATTAGCTTTCCAGTAGATCATCGCATTAAAAATTATGCAGAGTTTTAGAAAAATCTCTTTCAGTGCGAACCTCTAACCTCAACAGTTCAAGAATACACCAGTGGGTAAGCATTTGCTGCACTATGAATGGCACTGGAACAGCTAAAAATAACAAAAGCATTTAATAAAATAAAGCGTGTATGCAATCCCAGTGTCATGCATTAATAAAAGAAACCTAGAGGAGAGACATATCAACGGAGTAGAAATTGAGCTCTGGAATCGACACCTGCCGAGCACAAAATAATAGAAATAACAGGATAATAGTAATAATAGAAAAAACATCAGTAAAAGTTATTTTGTGATGTAGCTTATTGGAGAGAATGATGATTACATTTGGCTAATAATAGCAAGATTTTTGCACTTGTGCAACTTGGATATATCCATATCTGCAGGGGAACAAACGTCTTGCACAGAGGAAGCCTAATGTGTAAACACTGAACCCAGGAGATACAAGTATACCGACCCCTGCTCGCCACCTCTCACTGAGGACGACTTTACAGACCGTCTTTAGGACAAAGGCTTCAAAACCCGAGCGGTGTGTTGAAGAAAGCATGACTATATACAACTGGCATCTCTCAGCCTGGTGCAATAGCTCCAGCTGCTGCTGTTCGAAGTGCCAAGAACCAGTTTGGATCTGACTGCCCAGACCTTCCCCCCGACTGCTTCCCCATTCATATTGCATCAGACACCAGTGGACCCCCCAGCCAGTAGGGAGGGTGATTGGCAGGGCTGGCCTATGGGGCTGTCTCTGGTTGAGGTCAAGTATGGACCAAACTAAGGTCACCTGCAGAGCACGTCTCCACACAGAAATCTAAAATATTTGATTAGGCTTCATCAGATATAGATTTTGAAAGGATTACACTTTGGTGGGAGGTGCATGCTTATAGCTCATAATTAAGTGGGGATCCTGATTGCTTTCCAGAATGCATTAGCCTTTGCAAAGGATGTACCACCCGAGGCTTTACATTACCTGACTCTCTTATCAGCAAGATTATAGAAAAAATGAAATGTGGATATACCATCTTATTATGTGACACCACCTGCAGCCATAACTGTTTTTGATCGCTCCGAGGTGATTTGAAGCTTCTGTAATAAGTTCTGGCCACACAATTTCATGCAATCATGAAATGATAAAGCGGGGTAGGAGACATCAAAATGAAGGCCTGGTTCAATAAAGGGAGGAACAAGTGGCTGATGACCCCGACCACTAGATGCCTGTTGCGACATTTTTATTTTTTGGGTCTGTTCTGAGAATTCATGAGTCAGCTTGTCACATTTCATGTTACACAAGATAGGATAACACAAGATGTTTTAGAAGAATATACTCCAGTAAATTCTCTGCGGTTTCTTTAGTGTGTTATGTTGCATGACCTAGTGGAGAGGCCGTGCTAACAGGGCAAGAAAGATTGCCGTCGGCGTCTCCAGCAGATTTTTCATGCCACTGAAGATCCAAACATTTGAGCAAGAAGGGAGCCCAAAGTGATGATCAGGCAAAAAAAGATGGCCCTCTATGTTTGCTGGTCGACTGTTGAGATTTGAGTAAAATATCAGTGGACATAATGGTAAATGTGATGCAGCAGACAAAAAAAAAAAAAAAAGGTTCAAGGTGAGTCAAGCTGCAGTTTGTATGAGGACAAAATGAAAGATTCATTCAGACGCCAGCAGGCCAAAGAGCTTTTGGCACAGAGATGAAAATTGAGCTCACTCAGCTGGAACGTAAAGGGCTGTGTCAATCATAAAGTGGGCAGAGCTCATCACCAGTCTGCCTGCACTCCATCTTTCAGTTCTTTCAGTGTTAGGAGTAGGATACAGAGAAATTCAGTGGCATTTGGCCAATAAATCACTCTGACATCTCAATTCAGCTCTGCTTTCCATTATTGCGTCAGAACAGATTAGATGCCATTGTAATCTGTCTGTCTGCAGTTTGCATGTTACTCAGGCTGCATGCATGAAAACATGACCTTATGCATAATTTTTTCTCCTTGTAGCGTAATAGTCATGTGTTTACAGTGATCGTGCACCGAGCTTCGAGTGCAGCCAAACATGGGCGACCTACAGCTGAGTGATAATGCACGATGCATTCAGGCACAGACACAGTATGGGAGCACCTGTAAAGGCTCATATCATGTGATGCATATCCTTTTTTGTATGTTAGTTTCGGTTGTCAATGAAAACTCTGGGTGTTTGATTTATATTTAAAATTTCACAAATACCAAAAAGATATATTTCTGTGATAAAATGTGTTGATGAGAGATTGTGGACAAAAGGAGAAAAGCACAATTTAATTTTGTAGGCAATAATTAAAAGTTAGGACAGGGGCGACAAAAACATGAAAAGTGATAATAATACATTTTAAAAACACACAGTGGAACATCTGATAACCAAGATGTTAATTAGTAGCATTATTTGGAATAAACAGACATTTCCTGAGAGGTTGCAAATTTAATAGAGACTAGAAGAGGTTCACCACTCTGAAGGACTGCGTGTGCAAACGTCTCACAATTATGAAGAATTTTTGGTACATAAACAAGTAAATGTGAGGTTCGGCCTCTCAGGAGCACTCTCTCTGCGATCAGGAAAACAAGTAAAAACTCTAAAATGCAAACAAACAGATGCATAATGCACATTTTCGAAATGCTGATATCTCCTGGGTGCTCAGCACTCAAATCTATGTGAGCTATGAAACTACAGCTAAGCCCTCAGTGGCTGAAAACACCTAGCAATGCTGTTAAAAGGAGAGGTGATGCAACCAGAGGTAACTTGCCCCTCATCTCACCTTTCTGAGACATGTTGCTGGCATGAATTTAAAAATGAACATACTAAAATGTGTTTCTGCATTTTTAATTCACATTTTTTCAGCTTTTTTGGAAACGAGACTGGACTCAATGTTAATGGAGGTCAGGGGTCAGGGCTTTAACACAATGAAGTGAAGCAATAAATAAAACGTACAGCTCTCCATTTGACAATGAGACTGTGAAGCTTCCCAACACCAATGAAAAGCAGTGCGATGACGGTTACAGTCATCTTCTTTCAGCTATAGTGATAAGAGGCTCTTGTTTAGCCCATGAGTGCTCTGAAAAGACTGGACTACTCGCAATCTGCCGCAGTTTCTAAGAAAGCTTTCATCTACAGCTCATGTGATGATGCTCTAGTTCACTGTGATTGATGGTATTGAATCTGCATCAGTGCTTACTGGCAATTCAAACTATATGAAAGAGGCATCGCAAGAAGATTAAAGACGCCCAAAATCTGCCTGCTCGTCTGCTCAGCACTGTGAGCAGATTTGGCAGATGCTGTGTAATTTTGGTTAATAACATATTGTGTGTAACAGAAGTACATTATCGCACTGTATAATATAATTTTGTGAATAGAAATTATTGTAAAAAACAGTAACTGCAGACCTCCAGCAAGAAGGAATTGGTGTTTGAGGATATTTTTTATAATGGAAACGGTAATTAATAATGACACTCGACCGTGTCTGCCGCTTCTAAATGCAGTATGCGGATGGATGGCAGCTCAGGATATCAGCATATTGTCTGCCTACACAGAAGAAATTTGATGAAAGTGGGTCTGTATCTGCCTTATTTAGAGTTTTCTGTTCTGAAAGGGATTAAGAAGCTGAGCGTATTATGTAGACAGCTTGTTAATCTGTTTATTCCTTAAAAAATAAAGAAAGGAAGACAAGGAGGTAAACATATACACAGTGAAATAAAAATACGCTTTCAGTCCAGTTATTTCTGCCATTATATTTATCTGACATCATCCATGTAAGACAGCAAACTTCCAGATCGTTGTGCTCCCAGCTGTGCGAGGCTTAATCCTCAATAATTTACATAGTTCAAAAACAAGACTATCCCCTCCTCTTTCAAATCCCTTATTCTGTTTCCTAGATATACATTTTAATATCTTAAACCAGTAACAGAGATATGCCTTATGTTATTATTAGAAACCGAAAAGAAAAATTATTTCATTAATTTTTTTGTATTTCATTTTGATCAATTAATTTTAATTTCAGCAGGTGGTATCACACTCGAACAGATTGAACAGTGAACAGTGGGAAATACATGATTTAAACCTCCCTATACCACAAAATATTTTTTTTCATTGTAAATAGCTGTGTTATACTTGGTGAGACTCTAGAACTTAAAGAAATATACATATTTTTTAATTATTAGTAATTGTTTGTATGTACTGTTAACATATACTGTTTTATCAAACAGCCTGAGCTTGTTAATATTAAAAACCGTAATTTTCACAATAATTCTAACAATGTTTTGACATTTTGTTAAAATTAAAAGTACGGTATGTTTTAGGTAATATACAGTTGTAAATCGTAAATTCAAATGAAAAAAGCAGGAAAGATTGCCATTCATACAGAGTTATTATGTATATTGTAGGGTGATTCATTGTAAATAATGTTACAGATTTTTCCTGTTGTTTTCAAAGACAATGTGCCATATTAGGCAAGGCAAGTTTATTTGTATAGCACAATTCAACAACAAGGTGATTCAAAGTGCTTTACAGAGACATTAGAAACAAAAACAAATAAAAAGCATGATTTAAAATTGATTAAAACAAGCAAACAAACAAACTAATTAACAAAAAACAAACAAAACAGATAAAATCAGTAGTTAAATGTAAGTTTTGAAATTTAAGCTTAAAAGTGTAGATTTGGTGCTTTATTCAAATGCAGCTGAGAACAGGTGAGTCTTCAACCTGGATTTAAATAAACTGAGTGTTTCAGCTGATCTGAGGCTTTCTGGGAGTTTGTTCCAGATATAAGGAGCATAAAAGCTGAATGCAGCTTCTCCGTGTCTGGTTCTGACTCTGGGAACTGATAAAAGACCAGATCCAGATGACCTGAGGGATCTGGCAGGTTCATACTGGGTCAGGAGGTCACTGTATTACAGTACATTAATATATTTTCAACATATTAGCAGTGTAAAAATAAAAGCAAATCACCATTTTTCAGTTTACAGAAATGTAATGTCCATATTACAATAAATTACTCTTTTTGATTTAATGGTAATTTACCATTTTACAGTTATTAACTGTCATTTTTATGTACATTTCTTACAGTGAGGTTCATTTTCAAACTCAAAGAGCCCCCATCAGATCCCCCAAAGCGTAGTAATACTGCTGGTGGGTGGAGATAGAAACACTATTATAAAGTTCCCTGAAAATCTCGTCCTATAAATGTTTTTCTCGTCACTGTTCAATGCCAATATTTTAAAACTCAGATTTCAACTTCACTAATAAGAATAACACGCTCTGCCAGGAACCCCGTGAGGTTTGTTAGTCTCATTCAACTTTCATCTGGTATAACAATTAATTGCAAGTGCAGATAAATGGCTCATATCAACATCCTTCTAGCCTGCTGGCCTCTCGGGAGCTTGTTTGTGCAGTGAAGCTACTATATGAATGAACTGGAGAGGGATTCACATGTTTTACTGAATGGTTTAAAAGCATTTTCTGCAGATTTTACTAAACTATTCTTGCACAAAGGGCTGATTGAGGATTCCTTGAGTACCGTGTTTCTTCTTCCTGTTCACTCTATACTGATGATTGTCTGCAGGCATATTAAACATCAACACTGTAGATGTTACCAGCATCACTGATTACGTATTGTTCCCAATCAAAACACTTGCTTGTGGCATTAAGACAAATCCCCTCAGCTTCAGCGTACACTGGTGAGTTTGTGGGTGTAATCTTTGTTTTCTCGTTTCTTATTCTTCTCCAGAATTTACATAGGTACTGGAAAACCATCATATAGAGCAGTCGTGCCTCTCAGGCCTTTGCATACATGTGGGTCGCATAATTACGTTAGTCCTTCCAGACTAACCGGCAGTGTTTAACACTATGGTCTGGATTATTAAAAGGTTGTTTTGAAAAGTGGTTCCTAAATGGCCTTCTGGCTTTTTCAGAACTCACTGGTTAAATATTTCTTAGAGGAACTGATGGTTTCCTCTGTGTCCCAGAAGTATGCCATTACATGAGAATCACAGCCTGGGGCTACAGTCATCATGCCAACTGTCACAGTTTGTTGTCTCAGTAGTAAATCAGCTGAGTGCATCTCTCTTGTCAACAGGATGGCCTTTCGGAAGCTTGGTCTGCAAAATGAGCGGCATGGTTCAAGGCATCTCTGTGTCAGCTTCTGTCTTCACGCTCGTCGCTATTGCTGTTGACAGGTAACGTAGATGTATTTTATCTTTTAAGCTGCTTTTGAAAAATATAAAGGTCGCAGCGTCTTTTATGCAATTTGTTCAATATGTGCTTTCCATGAATTTGTGTAATTAAGTACTTTGAAGTCCTGTCATGATCCTGGGTTTTTTGTGAGCTTGTGATTCCTTTTAGTCGTAAGAGTCTCTCGTTTGGAATCTGTTTGTTCTATTTTTATATTCTCGTCCTCCTTTGTCATCCCTCTGTCTCCTCAGTCATGTCCCCCCATCTGTTTCGATTTCTTTTTCTATGTCAGTTCGGTGTTTCTTGTTTCGTGTCAAGTTTGTATATATCAGTCTGTCACCTGTTCACTTAGTTCCTGTTTAATTTGCCAGTCCCTTGTCTCATGTGCTTTGCGTGTAGCTTTGTTTCACTCTGTCATGCTTCCCCTGACTTAGCTCAGCTGTGTTTCCCCGGTGCGTTCCATCTCCCAGATTACCTCTTGTGTATTTGAGCCTTCAGTTCTCCTGCAGTTCCACCCCCAGCTTTATTTAAAACAGTCTTTTAGAGTGAATGATATCATTAAGCTTATGACAAAGCTCAGATGGGTAATAATAATAATAATAATAATAATAATGGGGTGCCGAGAGAAGAACTGTGGTACTGCATGAGGAAGTCAGAGGTATGTGAGGGGGGCATAGGAAAGACAGTGGTACGGTGTGAGGAGTGACAGATGGGTTTAAGTTGAGTGTGGGATCGTTTGCAGTAGTGATGGACAGGTTGACAAGTGAGGCTATGCGGGAGTTTCTGTGGACTATGATGTTTGCAGACAACTTTGAGATCTGCAGTGAGAGTTGGAAGCAGATGGGGGAGAATCTGTAGCGGGGAGGTATGCTCTGGAGAGAAGGGGAAGGAAGGTCTGCAGAAGCAAAACAGAATACATGTATGTGAATGAGAGGGACGCAGAAGCAAAGGTGAACATGTAAGGAGTAGAGATATTGAAGGTGGATGAAATGAAATACCTGGGGACAAGCATCCAAAGCGATGGGCAGTAAACAAGAGAGGCGAAGAAGAGTGCACAGGCAGGGTGGAGCAGGTGGAGATGAGTGTCCTTCTATCACAAGAGTGAAAGGGAAGGTTTATAAAATGGTAGGAAGACCTGCTGTGGTGATGGCACTGATAAAAAGACAAGAGGTCGAGCTGAAGATAGTAAAACTTAATTTGGACAGACCAGGAAGGACGGGATTAGAGGGACAGAGGGCTAGCTCAGGTTAAAAAGTATGGAGACAAAGGTAGAGAGGCACGGGTAAGATGGTTTAGGGATGCTGGAGATACTGGACAAAAGATTTTGAATATGAAGCTGCCAGGCAGGAGGAAAAGAGTGAGACTCTAAAAGCAGCAGCCCAAACAAGAAGACGTTGATGACAGTAGGCAAGTAAATGGTAGTGCTCTGATGCAAAGAAACAGGAAACTGCAGTTCTGAGATAATTTTATGGGGATTATCAAAATTCCCATAAAATCCCCTTGTTTCTATACTTTCTGCAGCCCATCTGGCCCGAGTTGGGCCCTGCTGGCCCCAAACACCACAGATAGCTGACATACATCTATTTGTGTTCTCTAATCGAGGATTACACGCAGGTCAGTGACGGAAACAGTGGATCCTGTCTCCTCTTTTGTTATCTCGTGTGTGCAGAAATGCACCTAAGCCATCACAGTTAGTTACGTCCTCTTGGTGAGTGTTACAGGAGATTTGTACCATTACAGTAACAGAGTGCATGGGCTGAACAACTACTGAGCAAACAGAGAACCTTTGTCTTTCATCCGGTCTTCCTTCTCTCACCAGTCAGGGCAGATGGCCCCGCCCCTCCCTGAGCCTGGTTCTGCCGGAGGTTTCTTCCTGTTAAAAGGGAGTTTTTCCTTCCCACTGTCGCCGAAGTGCTGCTCATAGGGGTCATATGATTGTTGGGTTTTTCTCTGTATCTATTACTGTACGATCTATCTTACAATATATATAAAGCGCCTTGAGTCGACTGTTGTTGGGATTTGGCGCTGTATAAATAAAACTGAATTAAAAATTGAATCGAACCAGAGAATCACCTTAATCTAACTTCTCTCAGCCTTTGGGTATTTAATAGTTGAGCTATTATACCAATAATTTTTTTTTTCATTCTCAGACTGTTGCTGTTTTTGCCTCAGCAGGAAATGGAAATGCTATGGCAGTGTTTCCCAACCTTTTGGAGCCGCGGCACATATTTCACATTAGAAAAATCACACGGCACACCACCAAACAAAAGTGTCACAAGAAGCATATTGATCATTTTTCACCAGGCACAGTGGAGTTGGCTCGGTTTGTCCCCAGTATACCTTTTTTGCTTTCTTCTGACCACTACTCCTGCCTTCATCTGGGTGAGAATTTTCTCCGGGACCCAGGTCGGATTGACCACTTTTCCTTTTCAAATATGTATCTATTGCTATTACAGGCTGGTTATCTCACTCACAGCATGACATTATGTAATTTCTTCTTTGTCTTCTGTTTTACTGGCGGTTGGCAACCCATTTAATAAGAGCAGGTAGTTGTGCTGCCCTCTGGTGGAAGAGAATGTAGTTGTTACTCACACCGATCACTTAGAGTACTAATCAGGTGGAACCGGATAATCTTCCACGGCACACCTATGTGCCGCAGCTACGGAGCATCTGTCAGCTAAAGGAGGAAAGATTTTCTCTTGGGTGCAAAAAGAGACCAAAAACAATCCTTAAAATTGCCTGTAGTGCAGGGTTCTTCATAATGCTTGAAGTTGGAGAATATTGGACTGCAGGCATTAGATCACAGAGACACGTCTCTAAAACACTGCCAGTCTTCCTTAGCCATAAGTGGCGGCTGTGTAAAGAAGCATTTATATTAAAATTTTATCTGCTTGTTTCCCTCAAGTGGCAAAAAAAAAAATTAAAAAACAAAACAACTATCCTGCCCCTTTTTTCAAATTCACCAAATGTCAGTGAAATCTGTTTTGTGATGTCTTGTTGAGAAAGACATAAGCCGGACAGGCTTGTGCAGCTTTATTATCTTTAACTGGCACATGTCTTCATTTGAATTGCTTCATTGCCGTCCACAAAGATGTCAACAGTCGGATGTTAATCCTGCTTAATCGCTTTACAAACCAAAGCAAGAGGCTTTAGAATCCAGTCTGTCGCCAGCACTCGAGCCCCACAAAAAGCCCCACATCCTAAGTGGAGTTAGAAGGTGTAAATATGAGGGTGACAAAAGCTCTGCGTGGTGTAAACTGACAGCGCTGTATATTATCATCTCTCTGTCCTCAGACACTAGACATGCAGCGATATCACTCCATCACTATTTGATATCACTAGAGGCTGTCTGTGCCTCTGGGATGGACAGATTTTGAAATGCTTTGACATACAGAATTGAAAGTCACCTTCAATATCCATCAGCTACATACTTAGAATTAAATTTGAGAGGACAAGGAGACACAGAGCTGTGTGTTGTCACCTTTGCTGTCATTGTTCAGTGAGCCAGTAATCACTCCGTCTCATCTTCTGTGCCTTCACCTTACTGCTGTCACGTTACACAGCACTGTATCATCATGACTAATTTAATACCAAAATATCTTTTCAGTCTACGAGCAATTCATTTTAAACTCCGAGAGTCATGCAGGTTGAATGTTTGCACGGCATCTCCAGTTGGATTGAAGCTTTTGATTATATGTTGTTGTGTTACCGTGAAGTCAGTGGGCAAGACATGTCAGACAATGGCTGGAGAAAAAGGCACAGAAGAAGGAGGGACATTAGCATTTTTGAAGTACCCGGCAGTGACATTTGTAAACACCGAAAAAGCAGACTGGCCCGGGGGAACTTATTTAGTCACTCGTTTATCCAGCGCTGCACGGTGACAGGCATCAAGGGAAAAAAGGGCTTTACTTCACAGTGACATCCACAAAGCAAATTAGCCACACCAAAATAAGTCCAACTGAAACTTTTCAAATACAGTTTGCATGCTTAGACACAATGCAGCTGACATGACTGTCAGATACTGCAAACAAATGGAAAGTGATGGTGTAATGTTTGCATGGAGAGGTGAGAACACGACCATATAAGCTGATTTCTAAATGAATTGTACACTGCAACTATAGCTGGCAAGTGCTCACTTCAGAAGGAGTCAGCACAGAGACTACAAGCCCATCATCATCAATGGAGCTCCAGAGGAGAGGGTGCAGTCCTTCAAGTATCTTGGTGTCCACATCTCCTCAGACCTGACATGGGCTGCCCACATTCAGGTCCAGACCAAAAAGGCTAGGCAGCGCCTGTACCACCTACGACAACTGAGGAAGTTCAGGGTCTCCCCAAAGATCCTCAGGATCTTCTATACAGGCGCTGTGGAGAGCATCCTCACACAGAACATGACATCGTGGTTTGGGAACAGCTGTGTGAAGGACCAAAAAGCTCTCCAGAGAGTGATCCGTACAGCAGAACACTGCTGCAGGATTGCTCTCCCCCCGCTTCAGGACACCTACACCAGGAGATGCCGGACTAGAGCAGATACTGAAGGACCCGTCCCATCCTGGCAACAAACTGTTCCAACTTCTGCAATCTGGTAGAAGGTTCCGCATCATCCGGGCAAGGACAGAGAGACTCAAGAGGAGCTTCTATCCCCCCCATTTTTGCACATGTCGAGGAGCGTGTCAGGCTACATTTCACTGTGTGTTATACTTGTATAACTATGCATGTGACAAATAAAGAACCTTGAACCTTAAAGAACACATTTGTGCTTCTTCAGGCTTTGAAAACAAAGGAAAATGACACAAAAATAGTCCTCGTAAACCTTAATGTCCTAATGAGCTAATCAGCAGCGTTTATTCAAACAGCATGCCAGGTGCACGGTGACCTTTAGTGCAATATGATGTGAACGCCATGTAGCTTTTCAGACGCACATGCTCACGTAGTCAGAAAAAGTATTTTAAATGCCTACATGCATCTTAACCATCACCTTTTGTACCCTCTTGCAGGTTCAGATGCATCGTCTACCCATTCAAACAAAAGCTGACCATCTCCACAGCCACGCTGATAATAGTTATCATCTGGGTTCTGGCCGTATCCATCATGTGTCCCTCTGGCGTGATGCTACAAGTGACCAAGGAGCAAACCATCCGGGTGTTGCTGGGATATGATAACAAAACTATTCCTTTTTATTGGTGCAGAGAGAACTGGCCAAACCAAGACATGAGAAAGATTTACACCACAGTCCTGTTTGCCAACATCTATCTTGCCCCTCTTTCCCTCATTGTGATCATGTACGCCCGGATTGGGATTACGCTTTTCAAAACAGCAGTTCCAACGGGAGGAAAGCCGGGCCACGAGAACCGCCACACGGTGTCCAAGAAAAAGCAACGCGTCATTAAAATGCTTCTCATAGTTGCTTTGCTCTTCATCCTGTCCTGGCTGCCTCTGTGGACTCTCATGATGTTGAGCGACTACGCCAGGCTGACTGAGCAGCAGTACAGGATCATCAACATTTACATCTACCCCTTTGCCCACTGGCTGGCCTTCTTCAACAGCAGCGTCAACCCCATCATCTACGGTTTCTTCAATGAGAATTTCCGCAGAGGCTTTCAAGCCGTGTTCAAGTTCAGCCTGTGCACAGCCGACGGCCAGCGGAGGAAAACCTACTCGCACAGGCTGCAGGGAAACTCTGTCCTCCCTGCGAATAATGCACAGACCTGCCTGGAACCCATCTCTCTCAACAGCTTGGAAAAGAACACATCCAGGCGAATCAACCATGTCACCGAGCAGGATTTGGTCATGGAGGACCTGGAAAAGGCATCTTGCAGTAGTGGGGGTGTGACTGCAGTGTCTATTTGAGGACGCACACACACACTTTGTTGTAGGCGGTGAGGAAAGATATTTGAATCTTAAATCATGCTGTGCTGTGCCTAAGAAAACCACGAGGCTCCCTTAAATAGATTTTACGAGCGGATGGTGAGCTGGAAAATGTCCAAGATTTCAATACAATACAAGATTTCAAGGCAAGAAAATAAATAAAAATAATAAATACACATCTTTAAGTGACTAGTTTTAAGGGGAACACAGCCTTTGGTTGTAATCTTATCACTTCAGATGCACACGATGTGACACACGTGCAAGGACAGGACTTAATATTCCTGCTGTCCGTTGCAGAATGGTCAATTAGACTTGTCGATATTGCTTTGATAACAGGCTGCTGCACACTTGACATACAGATGGTGTCAAATTAAAGGGGAAAAAAGAGCAGCCAACAACACCATGTAAGATTTCAGGTCCAAAACTGTGACGGAGGGATGAGCGCCATCCTTTCAAAATGCATTTCTAGTCTTTTAATGATTCATAACTTTTTAAGGAGCCCCTGTCAAACTTGAAGAAACTTCCCTGATCACGACAGAAACGTTTCATTATAGGAGACAAAAACAGACGTACAGATGTGATAACTGTCCCCGAAAGCATAAAAGAGCCCCCAGATCCCTTCACAGTAATGCTCAAGTGTCCCTTTAATCTTTAATCTGCACCACATAAAATTTCTGTGTATAAATGTATAAAGATGCATCAAACATGACAGCATGACACTTGCAGAGAAGATTTCAAGATATGTCTTTGTAATGTGGCAAACTACACGAACAAAAATTCTCCCAACATCTGTCTCGTATTATTCACTGCTGCTGCTGCTGAAACCTTCGGCAACTTTCAGATCACGAGGAGAAATCCCACGTTGTGTGGTTTGTGTCGCCTAATGTTTGAACTGCTTTATTAAGTCAAACAACATACACGAGATATAAAAGTCAAAGGGCTCAAATGAGGAATAAAGGAGTTGAGAAAAGAAGTGGAGGTTGATGTAGCAACTATTAGCAACTATTAGTCATCACGATCTTTTATATTCACAGATGCATTAATACATGAGAACAGTTCTTTTTTAAAGCGAGGCATGTTTTTATGCTCTGCTATCACAGCCACAGCATGTCACACTCACTTCAAAGATCAACTAAAACAAGTAATTTCAGTAAATAAATCTTTTTCTATGATTTTTATGCCATTAATCTAGAGGCTTACAACAAGCTGTTTTGTAACCCAGTTTGTAGCTGCTCCTATAAAAATGGTGCAGAAAGGTGACATCTTTACACTAAGAAAGGCAAGTTTGTGTGAATCAACTCAAAGGGAAAAAAAAGTAGTAGACTGTAAAGCAGGAGCAATCAGCCTTTTTAAATAGCCTCAGAGGTGATTGCTGACTGGAGTCAGGTGGCAAACGAGGCCAATCAAAAGCAGCTGTGTCCTGGGGAGAGAGGAGAGTGAGAGAGACAGAGGGGGTAGGAGTGGCAAGAGAGGAGGCAGGGAGAGCGGGCAAACACCCCACCCACACACTCCCACAGCCTCACAGGATGTAACAGTTATGAAAGTAGCCATAATTAAGCAGTTTTTGATCTAACGGTCTTTAGGCGTAGCTACGGATGGTTATCTGTCTTTCTGTGTCAGCCCTGCAATCAACCTGTCCAGGGTAGCCTCCTCCATGACAGTCGGATAAGCAGCTAAGAAAACGGATGGCCTTCTTTGAAACAGAGTAACTCCAAAACCACAAAGACAGAGAAAACCCTGTTTGTGCAAAAGTGATAATTAAAGGTTGTAAAACTTAAAAAAGGAAGGTTTCCACTGGATTTTGATTAAAGTCCAGCAGCAGAGCAAACACACCAGTAGTTAGGAGAGTTTGCTGCGAGTTCTGATATTCACCAAGATTTTTCTCAGAGACACTGGAGATGGACAAAGAGGCTTAGGTTTGAGAGCCCTGCTATAGAGATCGAATTAAAAATGATAAACATGTACTTTGCTTATGATAACTAAAATAAGGTCACATAATAAATGTGCTAATGACCTGTTGACATTAAAACATTAGAATCATTATTTGTGAAGATGTTGCTTTGAACTGAAGACAGTTTGTGTCTTTTTATTGACAGAAAGACATTAAGCAGGAAAGATGAAACTTGCCAACAGATATTCTGCAGGTGACACATTTACTGGTTTTTTTTATTCGGGCATAAAGCCCTATAGATGGCAAAGAGATGAAAGCTATGATTATCCATTTACAAAATTTTCATTCAGGATTTTACCCTAAAATCTGCTCTGTAAACATCCACACGTCAACGTGCAATTATGCACATTATTTATACAGAAACCTTCAATGAGCCCTTTATGAATGTGCCGTGTAAACACCACATCAAATCTTTTCCTGTCATTTTATTTTATTTTTTAAAATCTCTCTCTGAACCCTGTTGTGCTGTCGTCACACTGTAAATATGATCCAATGAATGACTTCAGTCGCTTTTTGTACTAAATGTCCTTTTTCAAGCAATTTTGAAAATATTCATAGAAAAGATTATAAATCACAGAAAAAGTAAAGCTGTAATCGACAAAAACATCATGATTTTACATTATTTACATTATAAACTCTGGCAGCTGTGAGATCTAAACTAGAACAACTTCAAGGGGTACCTCGGTAAATACACAACACATTCAGATTGCCAACACTTTAATGCTTTGGTCTTGTTGACATCTTTATATGTGTCGATTTATACAAAGGTTAAAATTTAACATTGCTTTATGTAGTTTACCCTTTCAGTAAGCAACACATCTCGTGTTTGCATCTCTCTCCTGCTACAAAACCCCTCAAGTAAGCCTGAACAGTGCAGCAAAGGCTAACCAGGCCAGCCATCACTAAATAAAATCACCCAGAAACTCGACTGATTTTAGTCGCTGCTTTTGGCAAAACCACCGCGGGCAAATATTTACTGCAAATAGCATCAGAGCAACTTCATATCAGGCTGTAATGAGTTTGCGTACAGTTGGAGTTTACAATGATTTGCAGTCAGTGATCCATTTTGGAAACACTGTCAGCGTTCTCTAACGATGAATGCCTGCAGTGAAATGTGCAGGACAGCTGCTTTTAGGGACAAGGCAGTCACCCAAGAAGTCATGAACCCGCTAAGCCCAATCACTAATATAGCTCAGTGCAGCTGAATCACGTATGCTTGCTGAGACTGCAAGAAAAAAATATATTCTACATCCCGAAATGAAAAGAATACCACTACATCCAGGATAAGGCATGTGGTGTCAGTTAAGGTAGGCATTATTTACCTCTCAGATAAACATGTTCACAGTCCGATAATTTCAACGTTTTAGATGCTAATTTCATGCAGATTTCTACTGCTGAGTCTTTACAGCACAGATATATACGCACTGATAATATGCCATGTAATGTGATACAATTCAGTTTTAAAGTTGAGCTCTACAACCTAAAATTTCTTCATATCGCTCCAACCTTTAGCTTTAGTGTGAATATGTCATGTTTTAAAAAAACAAAACATCAGATTATTGCAAAATCAGCAGAAGCCTTTCAGCACAGCAGGTTGTAGCTCTTTGCCTGCTGTGAGTAAGTGCACAGTGATCACTGCCGCCCCAGAGGGAAATAAATGGATCCGCTAATGCTAAAAAACTCTGACACTTCTCACAGGCAGGCAAACTTACGCTTGACAAGTTGTCCACATCAACCAGTTCAGTAACGATATCCACGTGCACGTTGAAACTAACTGAACTTACAAGAGACAAACACATTTAGCCTCGTTTGAAAGTGGCTGCTTCCCTGCAGTTGACCGGTGCGCGGTCTCAGCATGATGAATGAATGAATGCAAGGCTCAGAGGTGACATCCATCCGACACTTTTTTTGTGTGCACTGGGCACAATGTACTGGACTCGATGTCATCAATTATTGCTATATGAGAGTCATTGTCCCAAAACATTAAGTTTTCGAAGATTAGATGAAGACCAAGTCTCTGTCTTGTTTAGAAATATCAAAAACAAACTGCCATCTTTACACTGTTTTATTATGGTGCCAGACATGGTTTCCAGGCATTTTATAACTCCCGCTAACCTTTACACTGCAGTCACACCCTTGGTCTTTGTGGTCATAACGTATTCTGTCATTTAATGTAACTGCTAACAACATAACCGCTGACCTCGACATGTCTGCTGAAGAGGGTGCATGTCTCCCTTTAGACCCTGATTTGACCCCAAACAGCCTGCTCACTTCTTCACTTCATACTGCTACTCAAATTCAACTTTGTGCCATATTGATTATACATGCCGAAAGAATTCATAATTCACTGTAGAGAGGAAAACAAATGCAGCGTGAATGTGGGCAAAGAAACATATACTCAGCATAGCTGAGTGTTTTTTAAGTTAGAGCATTGGGTGCCACTGGTCCTTTAATCAAATCAGTACTTCAAATATGAATTCTCATGAAATAATAATAAAATTTACAGTACTGCGCAAAAGTCTTGAGCCACCACTCATTTCTTCATATTTTGCTGGGGAACCTGGTGCAGGGATTTATGGATAGCATAAACTGAAATACAGTGTATAAGACAAGCTTTATTCATTCTTGTTATTTCTTTAAGTAGTCTTCAGGAATAGTTCTCCAGGCTCCCGCAAGGACATTCAAAGCTCTTCTCTGAATGCCTTTTATTCCGGTCTCCGTCGAGACGTTCCCAGTCTGCTTTAATATATTGTTCCAGTGTGCGTTTTTCTATCCTGGTATGCTTTTACTGCATAGGCACTGTGTTTGGGATCACTGTCATGCTGAAAAATGTAGCGATTGCTAATCCACGTGCTTTTCAGATGGTGGTTCAATTTTCCGTGCTCGTAATTCATCAATTCTGAGAAGATCTCCAACACCACTGCTTGAAATGCAGCCTCAACCATGGCAGCGCTCCTAAACCATCACAGTTATACCGTTTAGGTTTAGGTTCATCGCACCATCAGACCTGTTGCCACTGATTTGTGTGTAATTTCTCTAACCTCAGCCTTTTCCCACTGTTTCCCTTCAAAAATGGCTTCCTGGCAGCCAACGTGTCCACTGAGACCATTTGTGATGAGACTAGTGAACAGTATATGGATGGAGGGCCAGATGGATCTGAAGTCCTGAAGAGACGCATCTCTTTCTAAGGACCTGACTTTTAGATACTGTTCAGCTGCTGCAGATATTTCATCCCTCGATTAAAGTGCAGTTTTTACACTTAACACTGACCTATGAGTCATTCAAGTGTCTTAACAAAGCAACAAAAGCATTGCTCTAAAAATAATCAGAGGATTGAAATGAGTGAAAAAGCAGTCAATGTCCAAAGAAAAACTTTGAAAGACCTTCAGAAAGCCTGGAGAAGGTTTGCTTTAAAAGAATGAGAAGAAAATCTGGCTTCTTGGAAGCAAAAATAAAGAACTGAGGAGTGGCTCAAGAGCGCTTAAAATTTAAGTTAAGACTGGGGAATCTGGGCACTTACGAGATCTAAACTTGGATCCAAAGTGCATGTAGCAAATCCAGCCTCTCTTATCCAAGCAAGCCACAGCATGGATACATCACAGCCACAACAAGGTTGTTTTTTTTAAATATTAATGCTAATATAAAGAACAAGTTTCGCTACAGCGTCCAAATAACACATTTTATAGCACCATTCCTGGTTCCTGGTTTAACTTCTTACACAAACAAACAAAAATACCTGCAGAAAAATAAACACTGTAAATATTAAATGAACAGAACCAAGATCCAGATGGTGCATTTGATAATTAATACCAAGACATCAGACAATACTCACATATTTTTGTTTTTCAGCTTCAAAGTACTAGCTGTACCATTAGTTAAGCCAAAAATAGATATTGGTTCCACATTTTGGTGCGTTTCTCATTTTGTTATGTAGCCGTTACACTTTTCTCTGATTCAAGCAGTGAGCTGTTTTGATTTTACTGCCAAAGACGTCAACAATAACTTAAACACGACAACACTGCTGAGGTACACAACACTCCAGCAAACACATTTAGCACAAACATGTGTGAAGGTCCAGTTTTGAATGTAATGAATTTGTACTTTTTGGTGCCTGTGGTGAAAAAAAATAATCACGTTGGGATGAATTACTGTGAAATACTTTTTGTGATCTCTTGGTACCTTTGTGTAGCTTGCATGTGAGTATTTTGTGTAGTAGCATGTGTGTTCTTTTGTGTTTGTGTTCGTAAATACTGTTTATTTAATGGGACACAAATGTGGACTTTTTTTAATAGAATGGAGATTGTAGGTTTTTACTGAAGGCGAGGAAGCGAACGGTGTCCTATTTTAAATTGTGAAGGGCTATTCATCAGATTATCTATTACCTCTGTGATTGTCAGCACAAAATTTAGGCATGGTTTATAATCAAGTTTCTAATGAAATGTCTTAATGCCTCTAATTCATGCCAATAGTGGTAAAATAACAATTCCTTGACACGTTTGTTATATATTAGGGAGACCAGAAGTTTAATGACCAGATTTAAACAGATGTGCCTCTGAAAAAGCCTGATGACATTAAAACAGACAGACCTGCGACAAATCTTAGACACTTTATTGGGTACACCTGTTCAGCTTGTTAACAGAGATATCTAAGCATCCAGGTGTGCAGACATGTTCGGAGTGACCAACTGAAGGTTGTTGGTGCCAGATGGGCTGGTCTTTTTCAAACCCCCCCCGGATTTTCCCCACAAACCATTTCTATGGTTTACAGAGAACCTGGAAGCAGAAGGGCTACAGAAACAGAAGACCAGAGCCACTTCTGTCAGCTGAGAACAGGAAACCCAGGCTACAAACTCACTCAGACTCACCAATATTGACTGACTGATCCATCCATCTGCTTCTCCGGGGTAGCAGCCTAAGCAGAGAACCCCAGACCTCTCTCTCCCTGCCCACCTAGTCCGGCGGAACACCAAGGCGTTCCCAGGCCAGCCTTGGGGGGTCTGCCCCAGGGACTCCTCCAGGTGAGACATGTCCAGAACACCTCACCCACGAGGTGCCCAGGAGGCATCCTTATCAGACCTGATCCACCTCAATTGGCTCCTTTCCTTGTGGCGGAGGAGCGGCTCTAATCTGAGCCCCTCCTGGATGTCTGAGCTCCTTACACTATCTCTAAGGGAGAGGCCAGCCACCCTTCAGAGGAAGCTAATTTCCACCGCTTGTATCCGCGATCTCGTTCTTTTGGTCACTACCCACAGCTCGTGGCCATAGGTGAGGGTAGGGACGTAGGTCGAATGGTAAATTGAGAGATTTGCTTTTACACTCAGCTCTCTCTTCACCACTGATGGACCAGTACAACGCCAGCATCACTGCAGCTGCAGCACCGCCTGTCGATCTCCCGCTCCCTTCTCCCGTCACTCGTGAACAAGACCTCGAGATACTTAAAGTCCTCCACTTGGAGCTTGAACTCATCCCTGACCCAGAGTGGGCACTCCACCCTTTTCCAGCTGAGGACCATGGCCTCAGATTTGGAGGTGCTGATTCTCATTTCCACCGCTTCACACTCGGCCGTGAACCGTTCCAGTGCGAGCTGAAAGCCATCACCCGATGAAGCCAACAGAACCACATCATCTGCGAAAAGCAGAGATGAGATTCTGAGACCACCCAAGTGAAAGCCTTCTGACACTTGGCTGCACCTTGAGTACAACAGAATTGGTGACAAAGACCAGCCCTGCCAGAGTCCATCACCCACTGGGAAAGAGTCCGACTCGGATTCATAATATTAAGATGGAAAGGATATTTCCTTGGTCCACTTTGGGGCCATTATCACCAGCTGACCTTTGTTTAAACACCTCATGCCGACCTGTGGCAAAATGAGGTTCAGCCTAGTACTCCAAGGTGTATCTAATAAAGTGGCCTAGTGACATCATTTACAAAAGAAAAAAAAAAGGGGGGGGGGGGGGGGGCATTTGTGAGCTGGTGTGGCACACATGGCAATCTAACCCATGATGACTTATGCACTGCCTTATTGGAGATAATGAATAAGAGAAGCATCTTCTTACGCAGACCAGTCTGAACGTGGTCTCAAACTGGTTGCTAGTGACTTTATGGCAGCCACTTTGTGTTCTCATATGATTTGCTACCTGTGATATGACGTACTTGTAGCTTAATGCTTAGCTATGTAGACTGAGACGAACAGTCTGTGTTGTTGTTGTTGTTGCTGACGGGAAGGATGGTGAGAATTCGTGAGTGCAAAGCATATGCTCTGAATTCATCCCATCCTGAAAGGAGCTAGATGTGTTTTCAAGGTCTGTGAACGCTGCTCCACTGTACGACGCACACGCTGTAGTACTATTTATTTATAAAAACAAACACAGGATTACTCTGGTCTATTTTTTGATAGTGTCTTTGAGAAAAGATGCATATTTGTCCAAAATGGTTCATTATTTCTCTTTTAGTCTACAAATTTCTATTCTCCCTTTTTTTCCCTCTAATGTCGTCCAGCTGTCTAGTGAGAATTAATGTCTATGTACAGTGATCAAAAATTATCAAGTATGTTAAAATGACTCATTAACATGACCTGAAAACTATAGATGGTCACGACTTCTAATTTTTCTTGTAGTTAAATGATTTAAAATGAATTAATTTATGTGACTGCCTTAGAATAATGTGTAAATGGTGTCCAGTGAATATCGGAAAGCAATTTCCCAACTAAGCTCATTCCTGCTTTTTAAGCTAGTCTGGAATAGTGAGTGATTTTGGACAGAATCTCTGTTTAATGCTTTTCTGATTTCTTTTTGTTCTACTTTCAAAAGCTGATACTTGCCTTCCATCTCTGTTTTATATGCTCAGTGACCAGAACAATAGAGTCTCTGCTTAGTACCACCTTGAAGCTCTGCTCGAGGGGAGTTCAGAGACGATAAGTATTCTGGCTATGCACAAAAGCAGAAGTACAGTTCAACATTAATATGCTCCCGAGTCTAATGGCAAACTAATTTCCTTGAACATTCCTACAACTATTCTTTGTTTATCTTCTTATAATGACAGGATAAAGTGGCTTTTCAGTGTCTACTTAGCATTAAACTGCTTAATGTGTTGAAACCAAGGCAGCTTTATATGTTCAGCACATGCCCCATTTTCTTAATTTATTATGTGCCTCTGATGTTTTGCTGCTTTTTGCAAAAATTCTGCAGGGCATGACTCAAGCTAATCATTTCCATGATTAGATGAACCAAAGCTGTGCCAAGTGAAAGCCCTCCATCTCCAGCGTTCATTCCACATTGACAGAAAACACCTTCCTTCACAGACCAGTAGTTTCATTGTTCTGATCACTGAGTGTATATTCCCATAAGGACCCTAATTGTGTTAGTGTTGAATCAGTGGGGAAAAGTGGTGGTTGTGTGTATGCTTTTTTTTTTCTGTCCTGCTTTTTTCTTTTCTGTCTTTTTTCCCTCTTTAAATCAAGGGATATTTCAACATGCCCAGACCGTGTGAGGGTGTATCTGTGTTTTTGTGAGCAACAAAACATCCAAATGGTCATGAATAAAGATAATATTGTACAAACGTCTCGTGCAAATCTGTTGCCAGCTGCACATACAGAAATTCCCATTATCATTCAGAGTCCAGCCGGAACCTCAGACTGGAAGAAATGACTTCACAAATAGTGACAACGTTGCTGCAGGAATGAGTTCAAATATGAAAACGATGCTTGGCGGCCCTGCATCTGTGTCAGGAACGTTATCAGAATACAACCAGCTGAGTGAAGTCTAACCACAAAGAGATGCAGATGACTTTAGCATAGATGGACTCTACTGAATATAAAGAGTTGGTCATCTTTTTTATATATTTGATGGCAATTATGTCTGTTGAGAGTGATTGCAATCAGTCTGAGTTGGAGCACAATGACTTGGAGGTTGCCTCCCACTAGGTGACCCGTGCAATTCCCTTGCAATTGAATGTAGGAATTTTGGCAACCAAGTGGTCACCAAGAGCGTGCAACATCCTCAACCTCTGGTTAGTTGCTGCAACTACTTCAACTTAATTCAGGGAAGAAAAAAATTGTTGTCTCAAGTACCATTAAGCACTATTGACAATATTTTGAAATGCACCTAGTAAATAAAATAAAGTATAGAAGAATTTGTCAATACACATAATTTAACTTAACTTCAGTTACTCTTTATATTTTATGTGCTGTATCCGAGGCTTCTAAAGGTTTCATTAGGTTTCAGTGTCCATGAAAAACATCTAACATCACCAATAAAACTATACAGGTGCAAAAGATTCTATAAAAGTACAAATATAATACAAAAAACACTGGCCACATTTTCTTGAGGTAATGTGAATCACTCTACAGATGCATATTTTGATGTCATACTCACAGATGATGCACTGCTTAGTTAACATTTCTTAGATAAATGAGGATACACCAGACTGAACCTAATTTAATCTTGCAGATCATCACAAGCAGCCGCTGCAATTTCGGCCATGTGAGGAAACTTCAAAGATGGACGGATGCAGGTCGACCACTCATTCAAAACTTTATTTTCACTGTGAAACACCATTGGTGATGATTTTAAAAAGTTCAAGTTTAAAATTCAAAGTTTAAAAAACACAGCCATGTCTTGTTCATAACAAAACGAGCCACACATCCACCTCTGAACAGAAGAAGTCACCATCGACTGTAGTAGGAAGAAAATCTTTATAGGAACTGTGTGCTGCAGATTTCTAAGTGTGCAAATAGTTGACAACCTATTGTGGATCACTAACGCATTCTTGTAATCAGAAACACTCAGAGCATCATCAGACAGACCATCTTTAATGGGGAACCACTGGTGTCCATCTACTACTGTTCACTGGGATACTGCTATATTACTGCAGCCCTGCAGGGATGACTGGCTGTTCCTTAGCAGACAGGGGAGTGCACTAGAAGGTCATTTTCTCCACCTAGAAAATTACTGCCTGCCTTCTTCCCGTCCTTGAATGTATCCACACCATCTTGCTGCCTCAGAAGACCCAGGGATATATTACAAAAAAAAAAAAAAGAAAGAAAAAGAGCATTCGGGACTTCTGCTCTCATGAAAGTGCTACAGACAAAAATCTAAACAAGAACAAATAAAAGTTTTTAATCCTGAAGTGGAGTGCAGTAACTTTTACAGAGAGGCAACCAGAGACAGTGAACGAGCTGCTGAGCCTGCACCCGTTCAACTCGCCGTCTCCTCTAAATCATCAAGGCGTTCTTTGCTAATCTGCTAACAGAGTTATTCAAAGTTTCTTCACTCTGCACCCCATCTTCTCTCAAAATAGCCAAGGTGCTCAGTAAGAGAAAGCGTATCTGTTGTGATGATAAATCACAGAAGCTCATCTTATACTAACGATAGTTGTGTTCTCACACAAAGCGCAACTCGCAACTGATCTCAGAGCAGTGAAAGCAGAGCCAGTGGCAACTCGTGTGGCATGCTAATCTCCCATCAGTCTCCACTCCACTCCACCACAAGTTCATCCATAATGTGTATGCAAAAACAAATTAGCTGAATTTGCTGGCCTCTCAGCTTGAGAAGTTCCACGTAGCATTAATAAGAGACAGATCGCCTGTCAAACAGCAAACCACTGGTCTAATCTCAATTATTTTTCAATGTGACCCTAAATAAAATAAAAAAACAACCCAAAAAACCCCAAAACAAATGTGCAACATCTTTCTTGGTTTCTTTACAGAAGTATAAAATACAAACTTCGCATTAAGTGGCATTTTAAATGTTTCTGTTTATCCCATTAATAATCTGAGGTATGCAGACAACGTCAACATCTGAAGAAAACATGACCGGAAAACATCGTAAACGAGAAGAATGAAGAAGTGCGACTGTTCCCGAATGTGAAGACAACTGAGACACTGGTCATGTCCAAAAAGACAACCCAACATGTAACATCAGACTACAAAAACTCAACAAGTTCAGTTTTTTGGGTAAGACTGTGAGCAGTGACACTAGATCGTTGCATGAAATTAAGATTCGGATTGCAGCAGCAAAGCTGGCTTTCACTGACAAGATTTTAATCAACCAACAAATTTCTTCTGAGACAAGACAGAGTTCTAGATGCATACATTACACCAGTCCTCATGCATGGAAGTGAAGTGCAGACATTTTTTTTAAAAAAGTGTAAAAACCATCAGTGCAGCAGAAATGTGGTTCATCAGACTGACTAATGAGTCTTAGAAAACACCCAAAGATCATTATGTAAAAAGATCAGAGGGAGTCTTTGGATGAATTATGAGAAAAGGAGGATTGTAATATGATGTCACATTGGCAAAAATGAAAGGGAAAAGAAGCGGAGGCATAAGGAGAGAAGCCATCACTGAATGAATGAAAGAGTGGATGAAGAAAACACCAATAAGTGCTGCACTGTGTGAGAGGGCATCTCGGACAGGACCACGATCACCGGCACCATTTGGCAAGAGAAGTTTTTCTGGATCAAAATTAAGGAAACATTGTTCCTGTGTATTCTGAAGCCTGTTAAAGTACTCATTAACTAGTGAGAGAGTAGTGGTTTACACATTCATCTAACAAGCAGAAGATCCCTGGCTTGATCCCAGCAGAGACACCAATACCATTACATCAGGCGTCCAAATCTGCCAAATCAAACATGTTGAGCTACTCACTGTGGCACCGTGTGATGAAGGAAATGTCCAAAAGTAATGCTCAATTTATGAAACTTCAAATAAACATGTTCAGAACTACTTCTCGCTCTTCTTCAGATACACTGTGTCTGCAGAGGAGAAGTAACATCATCTACGCCTACGCAGCGTTGCGGTTCTGTCTGTGCCACAGAGTATGCTTTACAGCAGGATACAGAGTATGGACCTGAATCATGCCAGCGAAATGACACTCACAGCTCGTCAGAGCTACCAGCTACTGTTATTGTAGGCGTCACAGATAGACTGTAGGCTTTTTGTTGCCATCCACCTTTCATGCAGCGCAGCAGAATCAAAATTACAGCAAGCAGAGTTTTGCAGTTGCACAGATAAATATTCCCTTGATTGGAAATTTTAGGGTTGTGTCGGCTTTTCAGGGAATACAGGCGACATAAAACATCGGCCTCTGGGAAACTAACGGGCAGTTTTCATGAGAGACTAAAACTAAATTGCTGAGCAATGATTTCATTTTTTTTTAAATCACATCAGGGATTTTTTCCCTCCCACTTCTCCTCATGTCAAAAAGCTTCCTGCCAGGGCGAGGTAGCAGTGAGCTTTTACACTTCAATTACCCATAACAGTCTGATGGTAACAACTTCCTTCTGCCTCAGAGTATTAGAGATTCTGTGCCACTGAGAATCCAGCGATGATTTTGACCCAGCTTTTTGAGTTGTTACGTTTTGGTTTATTTTTGAATGATGGATTATTCTTTAGGTTTCTCTGGTCTTTGTGCTTCAGTTATCTTGGTGTTATGGATTGTTTTCTCAGTCTCTTGTGGTGGTGGTGGTGATGGATATGATGATGATAGATTATTATTAGTTTCATGTTTCTGTGTATCCGTATTTAAGGATTTGTTGTTTCATGTATAATTCAGTTCCACGTGTCATTTTCTGTCTCTCTGTGTCGGGTCTGCGTCTTTGTTTAGTGTTTTCTTGTTTCCTGTTTTATTATGAAGGTCTATGTCTTATGTCAGTGTGTGCAGCTTTGCTCCCCCTGTCTCGTTAGTCAGGGAGACACAGCTGGGAGACACACCCCCAGCTGTGACTCCCTCCTGTTGCCCGTTCCCTGATTACCACCCTGTGTATATAGCCCTGTGCTCCCTGTCGCGTCGCGCCTTTGGATTATGCCTGTGTGTTTTCGTGTTCAGTACCATTGCTCAGTTTGTTTTGTTTTCTGCCAGCAAATAAAGCTGAGTTTTTTTGAGTTACTACTCAGTGTTCGAGTCCTGCTCTCTGCCTGCCCGCACACAGAGCCCTGACAGATGACGGCTTTACCCACCAGCGCCTGACAGCTGCCATTGACAGCAGGAGGGGAAATACAGTAAAAGCAATATGTTGTTATCATGTTCTGTCCGCACAGGCTCTGGGTGTTTGTTTCTGCCACGACATTCAGAGCTGAGCTCTACAAGCAGAGTGTCAGATTCTTCCAGCTGTTTAAACAGCTGTATTTCATCTGAATTTTACAAAGAAATCAGAGCGTCCACTCTTTCTGGGTTGTCCCGCAACATTAGCCTCTCCCCCGAGCATCATAAAGCTGTAGTGTATTCCCATATCCCATTTGTACAAAGAAGCACTTTACTGTATTATTTTAATCAATATTTGATACAAATGCAGCATTTCTCCCTGTATTCCCACATCCCATCTGTATAGAAACTGTCGAGGTACAGCTGTGTGGCAGGCAGGATGTAGGACCCTAACGCAAAACAGTCAACGTAGGAATAAACGTAAAGAGGCTGTTTTATTGCAGTTGCATGCTTTTCACAAAAATAAACTTGCAAAAACCAAACTAGAAACTGGGAACTAATAACAAAAACACTGGGAAACCTGGAAACTAGAGACAGAGATCTCAGGGAGAACGGAAGGAGACA
This sequence comes from Simochromis diagramma, assembly GCF_900408965.1. Classification (NCBI taxonomy): domain Eukaryota; kingdom Metazoa; phylum Chordata; class Actinopteri; order Cichliformes; family Cichlidae; genus Simochromis; species Simochromis diagramma. Next base: position 954,212 of record NW_024387285.1, on the reverse strand, counting down.
CAACATGGTGAGGGGACGACGCAACACTGACAGAAAGAAACACAGGGCTAAAATACACTGAGGGATAACGAGGGACTGGGACACAGGGGGAGAGCTGTGGGAGCAATCAAACACAAGACAAGGGGAAAGCAAAACCACGCTGTGTCCAAATTCAGGAGAAGGATGCTTCAAATGCCATATTTGGAGGCAATGATGTCACAGCGACGCAACGAAGGCTGTCCAAATTAGAAGAGTCCTCGAATGTGATGTCCAGACGGTGTTCCTCTGGTGTTCTGCTGTGAAAGCTTTTGGATTTAGGGATCATCATAGTTGCCGTGGTTTTTTTCTCGTCTCTTATATTTTGTGTGTGATCAGGACAATTCTGGAGAATCAGAATCAGAATCAGAATCAGAATGGGGTTTATTGCCAAATGTTGAGCAGGTTTACAACATTAGGAAATTGCTGCGGTGCTTCAGTGCAAACATGGTGTCATAAATAACACTTAAATAGACATGGAAAAAATAAAAGTAGGGATAAGAATTAAAAGTGCTACGTGGAAAGATATGTGCATGAGATATACATGAGATATATACATGAGAGTAAGAATTAAGAGTGCTACGTTGAAAGATATATACATGAGTGCAGGTGGTGATCAGTGCCAAACATGGAATGATACAGTGAACACAGCGTAGGGTCATGTGTTAGTGGCGGGGATAGTCATATGGTTATTGTTCATGTGTCCGACAGCAGAGGGGAAGAAACTGTTCTTATGGCGAGAGGTTCTGGTGCGAATGGACCGGAGCCTCCTGCCTGAAGGGAGCAGGTCAAACAGACTGTGTCCAGGGTGAGAAGGGTCAGCTGAGATCCGAGCTGCACGCCGCAATGTCCTGGAGGTGTACAGGTCCTGCAGAGATGGGAGTCTGCAGCCAATCACCTTCTCAGCAGAGCGCACAACACGCTGCAGTCTCTGTTTGTCCCTGATAGTGGCTCCAGCGTACCACACGGTGATGGAGGAGATGGAGGAGAAGATGGGCCTGCAGGGGAAAGTCACCCACCTCGCAGGCCAGAAAGAAATGAGATAACTTAAAAAAAATACAAAGTATGTATGTGTGTTATCAACAAGATAATTCTTAAGAACACAAGTTAATAAATGTACAATTACTAAGAGTTGTTGTTTTTATTTGTCTACTGACATTTTTGAATACCTTTGCAAGTATCCAGGGTCAGGAGAGGGAGTCAGTGGGAAGCCCACTGCTGCTACCTGGCTCTGGTTTGTGTGGGGGGGGGCCACAGCCCCGTCCTCCAGGGCATGAAGCAGGTATGGAGGAGATCAAAACTCCAGACATCCAGAGGCCCCCAGAGCAAAGGAGACCAAGGAAGACCAACAGAGGGGCAGCCGCGCCACTGTCCCAGTAAGAGCTGAGGAGAGTCCCAGATGAGGGCTCACTCAGCAGCCGCGGAGCAGAAGCCAGGGGGAGTTGCAGTGACGTGCATGTGAGCTCCGCCGGCAGCCAGCTGTGCCTGAGTGACCGAGCCCCAGGCCGAGAGGCCGGGGGCACCCCACCTCCGAAGTGGCCCGAGTGAGCCCCAGGCTCCAGGCCCCGATAAGCGGCCGCCAAGGAGTGAGCCGGTGTGTACCCTGGACGCCCATCCCCAGACACAAAGAACCACCAACGCACCGATGTCTGAGGGCGTCTCCCCCCACCAGGGGAAGTGGTGGTGGGGGGAGATAGGCCTCCAAACCTTGGAGGGCCTGAGATGTCCCCAGATAGGTGGCGCCTGACACCCGACCTGACATATAGACACAGACATACAGGCACACACAGACACAAACATCCATTCCCACCCTCATGCTCTCATATGCACTTACTCCACACTCAACCAACGTGGAGACAGACATAAAGAGACGCTGTACACACAATCACACTCCCCAAGCGTACTCTAAGAACCGGGTCTAGGTACCCTTGCCCCTGGAGGGGGGAACTGCACCCAGACCCAGGTGGTGTTACCCTTTTCCCTGCGGTGGGGGGAGGCAGACCGCCCCGACTCCGCAGCAGCAGGGAGGCCCCACACTCCAGACCCACATGCTGTTTAACCTAATGAGGAAGAGACCTAAAATATATTCAGACAGTGGATGAACTGAGGGACTTCAAGGCTCAGTGGAGGATGAATATAGATTACTTTAAACGGCATAACTAAAAAGTTTAGGTAAAATACTTTATTCTGAAGTTTTAGACTGCAGAATCTATATGATTTTACAGTGGCTAATGTCAAATACTAAATTCACCCGAGTGAGTGCACTTGTTGCTAAATATGCTCTTATTTTTATCTTACATTATTTCACGAGTGGAGATCTAGTTTTTTCATAGTTTACTGAATTTGTGTTCCATCATCTGGTCTTCAAACAATCATAAATAACATCTAAATGTATAGATTTCTGTCAAATAAGCTACACAGCATCCGGTTTAAAATATACAGACCCGTCCTGCTGCAGTAAACCACAGCTTTCGGCATCTTCAACCACGCTGCAGTTCACAGTTAGCTATTCCTAATTGAAGTAGGGAACAAACAGCCCTGCTGAGGTGGAAGCACAGCTGCTGTTAACCATCTTCACTGAGACGAGAGTGCCAGGACAGATGGAGGAGCTGAAGAGGCAGCAGCAAACTTGGCTGTATGTGCAAATATTGTCCAGCCAAGCCAACAGAAACCACACGAGATGCCTCAAGAAAAGGGACCATTTTCAGCTAGAATCATGCATTAATTCATTTTCTGGATCCCCCTCACAAACAAAATTTAAAAACAAAATGTTTTAACTGGCTTTAAGACTTATGCTGTCTACAATATTACATTTTCATTCAAACTAAACAAAACAAAAAAGAAATCCTCCCCTTTTCACATAACACATGTTCTCCTAGCGCCCACACTCCTTGACTTTAGGCCACCACAAAAGTCTGAGATTGCAATTTGGAAATGATGACAGACACGCAGATGTACTACCTGATCAGGTCTAGGTCATCAAGTGGCATCCTCTTATTTATTATACTTTTTTCATGAGAAAAAAAAAGGAGATGAAATATGCACATAAAAAATGTAGAGCGACATCAAATAAAATACTCGCACGACCAGCAAATTTACACTGTTTTATTTAAGAAAAACTCAAAGTCAATCTGCAGAAAACGGGGAACAACCTTACAGCTTCCATATGAATTGGTAGGCAAGTACTGTAGCAGCCACGTACTGCTAATCAAATGTACTTGAATAATTGATCAACGGTGGTGTTAGCACCTCCACAAAAGCAGAGGTTTTGTCAATTTGCTGGTCTGGCGCATTCAGCTGTGTGTTAACACAATGTCAAAGCCTTCAGTGTCAATGACTCTATAGTAAGAGAGGTTATTCACTTATTCACAAGTCAAAAACAGCTGCAAATGTTCCTGCATCCAAACAAATTCACCCTGAGGTCAGAGAAACTCTGAGAAAGTGCAAAAATCCCCAGAGCTACATCTAAGACTCTACAGGCCTCAGTTAGTTAGGATGTTAAATGCTGAACTTCATGACAGTAAAATTAGAAAAACACTGAACAAGTATGGCTTGTTTAGAAGGTCTGCGAGGAGAAACTCTCCTCTCTCTGAAAAGAACAAGCGTGGGTTGAGTTTAAGCAAAGCTGGATCTGATCAGGACTCGAGACGTCTGGAACAATGTTGTTCGGACTGACAAGCACAAAGTATGTCTGATGTAATGCACAGTGCCATGTTTAGTGAAAAGCAGACACATCGCATCAGCACAAACACCACACACCGGCTGTCAGCACCATGGTTGAGGGGTGATGATTTCGGCCTGTTTTGGCACCTCGCGGTCACAGCACTGACCATGAAATCCTCTGTATATCAAAGTATTCGTAGGGTCAAATGTGAGGTTGGCTCTCTGACAGATCAAACTGACAACAGGACAATCATCCCAAAAAAACAAAACAAGGTTCAAGGTGCTGCAAGGTCCCGTTGACATGCAGACCAAATCTGGACCTCAAGAGAGCCGTGCATAAGAAATGCTGCAAACCTAAACTGAAGCAGTGGTCTAAAGGACCCAAACCCAATTCCTCCACAACGTGCGACTGATAAATTCATAAAGAAAACCACGACTTCAGGTTATTGCTGCTAAGAGGGGTTCTACAAGCTGCTGAATCACGGAGTGTTAGCAAGTCTGCATTTTGGTTCGATTTCTGTTAAATAAATACTTTTACAGTTTAATACATGTTCAATTTTATCCTTCGGGGTTTGTATATTTATACAGTATCGGTCCGATCCTGACCTAAATTACTGGATCGGATATCAGAGAGAAACAAAAAATGTAATCGATCCATTAAATATCACAAAAGCACCTCACAAACCTTGCGACATGGCGTAACCCAGGTAGTGACCTGAGCACGTCGGAGCAGTATGTGTAACATGATAGAGCGGCTGTTGTGCGCGAAACCTATCGGCACTCTGGAGCTGCTTCACACTGAAAGCATCTGGAGCCTCGCTACATGCTTCCAAACCAGGTGTTGTGCCAAGGTAGGCATCCCGACAAAACCCGCTCCCCCAGCGCCGAGAGCACCTGCTGGGCACGGAGCGTGGATCTGGTTTACTCCGCTTCCATTACAGACAATTAGATGTGGCAGTAGTGATGTTTTAGTTTTGTGAAAAGGTGAAAAGTGAGTGTCATTACATTACCATTCAGTTTGAGGATTACAACAAAAAAGTATATATTTATTGTTCTCACGTGGTATCGGACAAGATCAGTTTAACAAACGAAGGACATTTATTTTTATCCTCTTGTAACTTTACTGTATAAAGAGCTAAAACCTCCAAAGTTTCAGGAGTAGGTCATTGTTTTATGAAGTTTTTGTGAACAAAAAAAAAAAAAAAATCACGACTGTGGGATACCGTTTGTCCGTGATTTGGACAGCCCAGCGTGTGCTCCCGACGCAGGGGAAACAAATTCCACCAGCACGACGCGACCAAAACACTTTTTTCATACTTTTGTTACATTTTGTATAGAAATGACACAAATGTGATAGAAACAGTTTACACTGACATCCATCTTGATAAAAGATGAGACTAATGAAGCTGTGTTTGCATATATTTGAACTGCTTTCCACTCCGGATGTCTATTTATGTTAAGCTTTAAGTATAAAAGGGTCCATTCTACAAATTGTTGTTGGTTATAAACATTATTTTGTGCAGATATTGCACTTCTTTTTTTCAGAACCAAAGAGTTTTTGAAATCTGCATAAAATTACATATTAATAACTTTTCGAGTATTACTTTAAATACTTAGATTGAAAGTTCTGCTACAAGTTTAAAAGATCAGTATTGCTGAACTGCAAAAAATATTGTGAGTGCAGTGCATGTTTTGCATACAAGTATAATAGAATAGCTTTAGTGTTTTTTTTTTTTAAATTTTAGTCTGAACTTGTACAAAATGCAGCAGGACATTAAAAAACAGTTTTATTCGTTATATAATTGACTATATCGATTCATATCAGTATCGGCAGATATCCAAATTTATGGTATCGGACATTAAAAAAAAATGGTATCGTGCTATCTCTAGTAAGGACGGGATAATTTCTTTTACCAGGACTCAGTACTTAACTTGGTCATGCTAATACAACTGGCATTCCCAGTGTACGTCCTCCGATACACATCAGCATGTTTGTATGAAAGCAGCTTATTTTTGAACAAGTATTAAAAAACTCAAGGTTGCATCCTCATTTGTATTAAATGATGCTTGGAGCAAGCAGATTTATCCCATGCTAAATCACATAATGAGGAAGTAAATCTAGCTAATGATTGAGCCTTTGTAGTTATTGTTCCCTGTGCAGCACAACAACTCAGTTTCCTGAGATTTCTGGCTTCCTTTCAGTCGTTCAGGGGACACACATTAGCAGGGTGTGTCATCATATAGTGCATACTAGGCTTCAGTCAGGGGTGATATTACCTCCTCAGTAGGAATACAGACAGCTCAAAAAGTCACCATTATCCTCTCTTACAGACCCCATCATGCTTTCAAGATCAAAGAGGAGCAAGCTTTTATTTAAGATAAAAGCTAGTTATTTATACTGCTGCTGCTTTCCTCTCTTTTGGGCCAGTCCTCAGAAAGTTCATTCAGTCCTAAGAAAGAAAAAAAAAAATTGTACCAGAATGTTTTTTCTCATGTTATTGTTGAAGTCAAAGTGATTTATAAAATCAGGCTACTTTAAACACACAGGTTTTCTTCATTCCACACATCTTTTCTAGAAATGAAACCCAGGAAAAATATCTGAAAATGATTAATTCAGTTCTATTAATTCAGTTTTATAAAGCAACAAATCAAAATAACAGTTGGTAACTGTTGTCCTAACAAAAGATGCACATTTGTGTGCGTCTCAACCCTTTGCCTTTAAAAAGAAAGAAAAAAAAAGGCTGTGATAAATGTTCACAGTATGCATGTGCAGGTGATTTTTCACCTCATCTACACCTAACTGAGCACTTAAAAACAAACACTTCTCATAAAGACTTAATTTTCTGTTTATGAAAAGAAAGAAAAATATTACAAATTTTACTGCGTCATTAAACAAATTTTAAATTCCTCTCATTAACCTTTTTTCCTTGGGTAGCGATGAGGAGATAAACAACAACGATTCATTAAATGAGGAAAGCTTGCACAAAAGCAGTTAACCTCCTACAGATACGCAGAATAACAGATGAATTTGCTGTTTTTTACCTTCAAACACTGGAGTTTGGGCTTTTTTCCCCCTTTGATGATCTTTCTTATTCTGTATAGAAAAGTCTTTTTTTGTAAACATGTGGTCCACAAAAACAGAGTTCCAATTTGTAATGAATTGGCAACGACTGTAAGAGAGGAAGAAATGTGTTGGTGAGTGCTGCACCATGTAAGGACTAACTTACGGCTCTCTGGTGTAGAAGAACAAACGATGAACTAAGTATAAAAGAGCTTGTGTCTTCCTAAAACAGATATGATGAAGTCCCTATGCTCCAGCACACCGTGTAACATTATTCCTAAAAAATGTTGCCAAAGCTTTTTAGTTTTGCTTTGTTTTAGAATTCTGCAATACTCCATGTAAGTTTATGAACTATGCACTAAGAAATTCATATTTGCTGTAATTGACCAACTTTTGCCAACGAAGCAAACTTGACCAGAATTCTCAAGCAGGAAATTAATTAACTGTCCTCGTAATCCTTTGAACACGGTGCTGCTTTGCTGTGAACGGTTTCCGCTCGTCGTTCAGGAAAGCTCTCCAAATAAACAGAAAGAGTTGTTGTTTTGGGCAGGAAATAAAAACAAAGCTTCAGCTTTTACTGTTAAAGTGGGTTAAGAATGCAAACGTATGCCTCGCTGTTACACTTTAACTCTTAGCAAAAGCGGGGGGGGGGGGGGGGGTGTTTCAGGTCTCACGAGTGGCAGCAGGTCAGTAACAGGATCAGGTATAAAAAGAGCATCTTAGAGAGGCAGAGTTTCTCAGATGTCAAGCTGGGCAGAGGTTCACCAATCTGTCTACTAACTGTGGAACAACGGTTTTAAATATCTCAACGTTTATAGAATCTGGAGAAATGTCTGTGCAAGCAATAAGGCTGAAAATCAGCGCTGGATGCTGCGATCTTCAGGACTTCAGGGGGCACTGCATCAAAAACAGGCACGATTCTGTCATGAAAATCACTGAATGGCTCAGGAACCCTTCCAGAAATCACTGAGCACATTTCCCCAAACCACCCAGGTAAAGAATAAAACTCTATCATGCAAAGGAGAAGCTATATGTATATAACTATATGATTCAGAAAAGCTTTGCTACAGTCTTCCCTGCAGGCAAAGCTCGTTTAAAATAGACTGAGGCAAGATGGAAAACTGTTCTGTGGTCGAAATCTGAAATTAGTTTTGGAAAACGTGGCATACGTGGAACTAAGTCATGGAATTGACAGCTTGCACACTGAAAGGTTTGTCCAGGTGTGGCTGTGGCACAGCGGGTTCAGCGGCAGTCAGACGATACCAAAAAATGTGATTACTACAATACAACAACACAAAAGGTCTTTTCCATCTTTCACAACATTTAGTCACTCTTGGTTTCACACTCGCATGATTAACACATGACTCGTTTCTGATTTGGACACTGACACCCTTTCAGGAATAACACTCACAGCAGCACTGAAAACTGGCTGACTGAACTGAACAGTTGAATTTTAAAACATGAATAAATATTGTGATTAAGAGGGAAAGAATTTTTTCTAAATTCAAAGGAGCTTTAAATGCTAAATAACTTTAGAGAACATTAGGGGCATTTTAAGTCAAATCATTGGGGTACAACACTAGCTTGGCTTTTAAAATGTGGCCTGCTATGAGGTTGGTGCCAAATAATTAGTAAAATAACAAATTAATAGAACGTAAATGCAGATTTCCACTGTTTCAGCACAAAAAAGGCAGCACACCTGTAAGGAAGCTGCAGTGTAGACTGACATGCTTTCAGGTGTAGAGTGACTTTAAAGTGCAGTGTAATACAGGTTTGAATATCCAATTATTCACTTACAGTATGATAATACCTCTGAGTTGCTTCCTACAGCCTCTCCGGCCTCTCGCGAGCATCTTGACCGGATGTCTGCTCGAGTCTGTGAAGATGAAACCGAACAGTAAGAACAGTAACAGCCTCATTATCATTTTCCTGACACTCACCGAGTGACAGACGAGGAGAGCCCGCAGAGTGCACTGAACAGGCTAACAAGCTGTCAGGCTAACGCGCTGAAACTGATGTGGTGAAGTGCACAGTCACAAAATGAGGGAGGTTTTTTTTATGCTTTTCTTTGTCTTGTCACTTTGTGTCATTAGCGTCATTTACAGAAATAGTTTTCTAGTCCATCTCGAGGCACATGCCCATGAAAGTCACACACTGACTTTACAATAGAATTAGCAATCTAGTGTGAACGTCAAAAACCTTTGTCGGGTTCTGAACAAAGCTAGAATTTCATGTGCTGACAGGAAACAGCTAACAGGCTCATTTCTTTTAGTTGAAAACTTTTCTAAGACAAAAGTAGCACATTTTGAAACGTCGACTTTAAAAAAAAGAAAAGACAAACAACACCAATTTCACACAGCATGTAAGAAACAATACAGATACACTACAAAACAGACAGGAGAACATAACAAGAAGACAAAAGAACAAAAAAAGAAAAGACAGGAAATACAAAGAAGAACATATCTATGCTGAAGACAGCAATAACATTTAGGGTGCACAGTAAATGTACTGGCTCTTTTCTGTAGACCATCATATAATGCTTTATATCATGGTTTAACATACAGAGACTAGAGATGGTCGTGTCGGTATCGGTCCGATACTGACCCTAAATTACTGGATCGGATATCGGAGAGAAATAAAAAGTGTAATCCGATCCGAAGTATCACGAAGTCACCTCACAAAACGCGCTACTTGGTGTAACCCAGCCCGGCGCATCGGAGCAGTATGCGTCAGGTGGCAGAGCGGCTGCGTTGGAGCATTTGGAGCCTTGCTACATGCTTCCTAACCGCAGCGTTTCATCTCGGCGAAAACTATCCCAGAGAAGTAAAGCAAGTGTGTCAGTTCATCCCTGAGTGTTTGCATAGGTTTTCCACGTTAAGCTGAACAACTGATATATTGAGCCACAGCTGGACTGGCCATCGGAGTTCCATAATGAGGTGAAAAGGAAGCGATTTATGTTATTACTTCAAACATGAAGCTGATCAATGATCAGCTGATCTGCTTTTCTGCCGCAAGTCCCGCCTTTCTCGTTTGTTTATGGCCCACTTTGCGCTAGAAAGAGAAGACCAGCGGATAAACAACAGCAGCACGTTTAAGCGTGATCAGCTGTTGTTAGAATGTATTTAATATTACTTTCTAGTATCAGCTGAGGTCTGCTGGAGCCACGGCTGTAAAGCTGCTGGTCATGATGTCGGTTTGGATATGTCACGTATCCAAAGCTCGACACAGCTGCTGTAACATCAGACTGACATCCAGCTAACCACAGCTAAAAAGACATTTAGAGAAAACTTACCGTTTCCTCAGGTTACACGAGCTGAGTTGTTTTGGCTCTCGCTGAACACACAGCTGTTCTTTTGTGCTGCTTTTAAGCGAAACATTCTTTGTATGTGAGGAAAATGCTGTTCATCCTCTTCAGCTCTAGCGTAGCCTCTGCCATGTTTTCATGTTTCTTCTTTCCGGGTGTCTGCTGTGAAACGCTTGGGCCGCTCTGCCCGCCACAGTTTCACACTGGTCATGTGACTGCATGGCCACATCTGATTGGTAAAAAAGTTACCGGAAACTCCACTGGCAGCATGTTATCTAATGTGTTAAACTAATTTTTTTTTTTAAAGTAACAAGTCGAATTTTGCAAATGTAGCGGAGTAAAAGTACCGTTTCTTCTTCACAAATGTGCTCAAGTAAAAGTAAAAAGTATCGTGCAAAAAAGGTACTTCAAAAGTACTTTTTTTTTTTCAAAAACTTACTCAAGTAAATGTAACTCGTTACTACCCACCTCTGGATATGTGAGATGGAAACATGATGATGAAACCAGGAGATGTCCTTACTGGATCATCAGAGCTGAGCAGGTGATGGAGAAACAGGTTTACCTTTTAGGTGACATGGATGAGTTGAAGTTATGAACTGTTTCTGAGAGACAAATAACACCAGGATCCTTTTTTATGTAGCTGACGGCTGGTAACTGTGCAGGGGCGGGTCTAGCAAAGTTTTGTCGGGGGCCAGGTTGGGCATTAACAGGGAGAGGGGGGCACAAAGAAATATCTTTCTTTGTTATGTCATTTAAAAACTTTGAATAAATAATTATCTGAATCTTACAACAAAACTGGTCATCTGATTAAATGTATAGAAATCCATTATTGTAAATAGTAACTATTAAGTCTAACATACACCCAGGTAAGCTATAGTACTTTTTCCTTTGGGAAGGTACCATCTGTGCAGTCTGCAATTCTGTTAAAGAAAGATGTTGAATCTATTTAAATATTGAAGAAAAATTATTGATTTCTGTGCATTTGTTTTATACTTGCATTAAATTAAAGTTGATTACATCGATTAAGGGTGGGGGGTGGTTCCCTAATATTTTTGCTGGGAGTTGGCAACACTATTAGTTAGGTAGGTAAGCAGGTATGGTGTAGGTTTAAATGTATTAGATTGATCAGTGTTGCTGAACTATAAAATGTTTTGGGTGCAGTGTATTTTTTGCATACAGGTATAGCAGAATAGCCTCAGTCTCTTGTTTTTTAAAACTTGAGTATGAACTTAAACAAAATGCAGCAAGATATTTATTTAAAAAAAAAACAGTTCTATTGATTACAAAATACACTATATCGGATTCATATCGGTATCGGCAGATACCCAAATTTATGATATCGGAATTGGTATCGGACATTAAAAAGTGGTATCGTGCCATCTCTATTAGAGACTGGCCGATATAGCGGTTAACGACGATTTTGATGCTAATATCACCTGATTTAAATAAATCAGGTAAAAAACAAGCAGATTTCTCAAAGATTTATTAATATTTAAGTAAACGGGAAGCTGCAGAGTTCCCTGTGGTGGTCAAACACACAAGGCAAGCGTCTTCTTTGAAGTTTTCAAGTAGAGTAGCACACGCTAATATTGGCTAACATGTATCATTAGGTTGATCAATGTCACAGCTGTTAAACAAACAAAAGTGTCTTTGTTAACTTTCTTGTTCATTTGAATTTATAGTTCATACATCTACATACATGCCAAAGCCATAAGAAGCAAGCCCTGCAGCCAGGCACCCAACTTGAACCACCACTGGGCACAGGTGTTTGTGTCTATGAAGCCCATGCATCACATTGTGTGGGTGGGTTACAGGCTGTTGCCTATTTAAAATGACAGGTCTTTCTTTGCAATGATAACCACAGCAGCAAGCAGTCCCAACAGATGTGTCCAGACAGGGTGCGAACCAGTTACATCCCATTTTGTTTCATCTTCTTACTGTAAAGCTCATCTCATCTTGTTTTTAACCATTACTTCAATTATCTTTGATTTCAATAATCAGCAGAAGACAATATATGAAGGTACAAACTCTGATGAAAAGAGGTTTGTTCATCACTAAGAAGATTTTCACTCGCCACTTTGTTAGGTACATCTGCTCAAATGCTCCAAATATTTAATGAGTGAATCGCAGGAGCAGTTGGTGCACTCAGGCATGCAGGGGACTTCAGGGTGAAGTTCAAAATGAACATCAGAATTCGGAAGAAACGCGATACTATCGTGTCCTTCACCAGATTCAAATCCAATAGAGCACCTTCTGGCCATAACTCAGCTCTGAGCAGCTCCCACGTTAGATTCAGTGTCTCGCTCACTCTGCAAAACACCACCACAAGAAAACCACATCATAGCTTTTTTAAGACCATTTAAAAGGAGGGTGAAATACAGAAAACACTGAGTACCCGAGTGGGGTTCCAGCTACGACGGGTTTTACTGAGGTCTCATAATGTGAGTTATGTTGTGGCTTTGAGTTACTTGGAAACTGGTCAAATAGATTGTTCGGGGTTTTGAGCCAGTGGTTTGGCTTTTCAGATGAAAGACGACAGGGAGATCTTGGCCAAAGAGGCACCATTACCTCCAACCAAAGCTGTCCAAAGGCCAAAGACAAATACTTCCATGCACTTGGGTTTGTAGCTGAGGTGATGATGTCTATCCAGCTCATACAGTGGCTTGCAAAAGTATTCGGCCCCCTTGAGCTTTCCCACATTTTGTCACATTACAGCCACAAACATGAATCAATGTTATTGGAATTCCACGTGAAAGACCAACACAAAGTGGTGCACACGTGAGAAGTGGAACGAAAATCAGACATGATTCCAAACATTTTCTACAAATAAATAACTGCAAAGTGGGGTGTGTGTAATTATTCCGCCCCCTGAGTCAATACTTTGTTGAACCACCTTTTGCTGCAATTACAGCTGCCAGTCTTTTAGGGTCTGTCTCTACCAGCTTTGAACTTCTACAGACTGAAATTCTTCCCACTGTATATGACATTTTGCGGGTGGTAAACACAGGCTGTTGTCTACTCAAAATGAAAGGTCTTTTGATCCTTGCATTCACAACCACAGCAAGAACAGACCCAAAGAAATTACAGGATGTCATGCAGAGCTTCAGGGGAGGAACAAAGCCACCGAGATATAAGCTGTATATCTCCTGTATTATCTCACACCGTCCTGGACAGTGTGAGAAAAATTGACAGTGGAGAAGCTTGCGGCCATTCTGAGAAATTGAAGAGACTTCAGTGTAATAATGTCATGATTCACAGACATGGCAGCAGGTTTAACTCTGGATCCCATCATTATCATCAAGGCTTTCAGGCAGTTTGGGCAAAGCGGAACAAACTGAAAGTGGCGAGGGAAGACTCAGATGGGTTGTCACTTTTATTAACAACAAATCGTGCTGCACTGATCATATAACCGTGAAAGAAAGTAGGCAGATACTGAACAGTTAAGGGACGCACACAGGGGAGAGAAACACCGCAACGCAGCAATCAGGCTGTGAAAAACCAATGAAATCTGACAGAACCCCAGGTACAGAGGAGTAGGCAGGTGCCCAGTTACATTCATCTCAACCTTGATGGGGCATGATTGAAGCGACTGCTCTTAGGAGCAAGGGTCCTCCTGGCCTAACAAGCAAGAGGTTTACCCACACAACTACAGCCTGTGCTGTTCACCAGCAAGTCAACAGAATGACACATGACAAACAACTTGCTTTTCATTTGGCTGTGGGGTAACATCCACTCTGCACACCCGCTGGCGCTCTCACATGCCACTTTAGTTCTTGTTTACACTCCCCTCCCAGCTAACCAGACAACCACGTGTGACCACATCTGCTTTCTCTGCCTCGATACTGCACTCTTGTATAATAGTATAATACTCTTCTAGTATTCTTCTGCTCTGTTTCTTGTAATTTTGTGTAATTTCACACATGAATAACCCCGTGAGGAGGGAAACTGTTTCCCCCTTAAGGAATAGTCTAAAACTATTGGAGCAAGCACTGAATTCTCTGTCATCTTAAGCTGAGTTGGCTATTTTACCAAGATAGCTGCATTTTAGAGGTGCAGGAGAATAAGCTTGCCCACAGCAAGCCCGTAGGCATGTGTCAAAGACAGTATTTAGCAATCATGGAACAACGCATGACCCGTCTCCATCCTTCCTAAATCATAGGCAGGAAAGGAAGCAGATAATCAACTCAGACTGCAGCATTTATTACATTTTTTACATTATGTTAAATGTCATTAACTAAACATTTCCAGCTGTGGAAGTAATTGATTAATATATGGTGCACAGTCTCCTTATATGCCCTCCTGAATGGAGCTTAAGGGAGATTAAAACCAGAATACATTAGAATACATTAGCCAGCAATTAGAAAAGATTGTTAGTGAAATAAAATTAGAATTGTGTTATTTTTAAATAGAAAATCAAGAATTTTTTTTCAATATTTTATTTTTTTCACCTTTTACACGTTTGAATCTCAAGCTACTAAACTTATTCATATAAATAATACTCACAGCGAGCATTCGTCCGCAGTCAGACGCCAAACGTTTGAGTCGTCCTCTGACATGCGCAGTAGCGTTAGCTTAAAATTTCCAGTGTGCAGCAACACTCGCTTGAATATGCGCAATTAGTAATATAGCCCCACCTCGACACAAATAATAATAATAATTATTATTATTATATTTTGCATAAGACTGGTAAATATTTTTGGCTAAACATGAGATGCGGTCATTTTCATCAATGGCCGGAAAAATGAATGAATAAAACAAACACACCTGAACGAGTGATGAAGATGATGCCCACACACGCCTCTGTTGTACTGTCAGTGATGCCACGATGAAATATGTTTATTTATTTACAATCCAGCTAGGCTAAACAGCTGAGCATTTTAAACTTTTAACATATATGTTTAATATTTAACATATACATTCTAATAATTATTATTTATAATTAATAATTATCATTTTTAAGTTTCTGGGGGGGGGGGAGTTGGGGGGGTATTCTGTTTTTGAAGGTTATATTTATCATTCATGCATCATGTATGTTTATATGTTGCAATTTGAATCTAAAAACATGAGAAGTATTATATAGTTTTCTAATTTTGACAACCGAGGTCGCGTTGCATCATTATTAGCAATATTTCTGAAGAACTGGATCCTGTACAGATAATATTTTATGAAATCCCCCTGCAGAAAATTTGCATCAATACTTTTTTAGAATTTAAAATTTAAAAAAGTGTGGTCATCGGGTCATCGGGATACAAACAAGCTGTACTATCTATGTGTTTATACGTCTCTCTGCATTTAATCATTAGTTATCATTAATCTCTGGTTCTCTTCTACTGGGTGTCTTTGTCCCCTCACCCCAACAGCCCGCCCCTCCCTGAGCCTGGTTCTGCTGGATGTTTCTTCCTGTTAAAAGGGAGTTTTTCCTTCCCACTGTTACCAAGCCAGGCTCATAGGGGGTTGTCAAATGATTGTTGCGGTTTCTCTGTGTTATTGTAGGGTCTTCACTTTACAGTATAACTGTGACTGTTGTTGAGATTTGGTGCCACATAAATAAAATAGAACTGAACCGTTGTAAGAGCTTGGTTCGCATTGCCGGCAATAAGTCGGACTTGTTCCCGGTGGGTGATGGGCTCCGCCAGGGCTGCCCTTTGTCACCGGTTCTGTTCATAATTTTTATGGACAGGATTTCTAGGCGCAGCCAAGTGGCGGAGGGCTTTCACTACGGTGGCCTCAGAATCTCATCTCTGCTTTTCGCGGATGATGTGGTTCTGTTGGCTTCATCGGGTGAGGGCCTCCAGCTCGCACTGGAACGCTTCACAGTCGAGTGTGAAGCAGCGGGAATGAGGATCAGCACCTCCAAATCTGAGGCCATGGTTCTCAGCCGGAAAAGGGTGGAGTGCCCACTCCGGGTCGGGGATGAGTTCCTGCCCCAAGCGGAGGAGTTCAAGTATCTCGGGGTCTTGTTCGCGAGTGATGGGAGAAGGGAGCCGGAGATCGACAGACGGATTGGGGCTGCAGCTGCAGTAATGCGGACGCTGCACCGGTCCGTCGTGGTGAAGAGGGAGCTGAGTGTAAAAGCGAAGCTCTCAATTTACCGGTCGATCTACGTCCCTACCCTCACCTATGGCCACGAGCTGTGGGTAGTGACCGAAAGAACGAGATCGCGGATACAAGCGGCAGAAATGAGCTTCCTCCGAAGGGCGGCTGGCCTCTCCCTTAGAGATAGGGGGAGAAGTTCGGCCATCCGGGAGGGGCTCAGAGTAGAGCCGCTGCTGCTCCACATCGAAAGGAGCCAGCTGAGGTGGTTCGGGCATCTGACAAGGATGCCTCCTGGGTGAGGTGTTCCAGGCATGTCCCACCGGGAGGAGGCCCCGGGGCAGACCCAGGACACGCTGGAGAGATTATATCTCTCGGCGGGCCTGGGAACGCCTTGGTGTTCCCCGGATAAGCTGGAGGAGGTGGCTGGGGAGAGGGACCGTGACCCGGCCTCGGATAAAGCGGATGAAGAATTGAATTGAGCTTATTTTCTTCTGACAAACTTGGTCTTAAAAAGAAAACCGAATGAACTGAGAAACAACACATTATCAGGTTTCCCCGGATCTGTTATTATAGAGCTGCTCAGAGACGCTTTTCTTTGTAAAACTACAAAGATGTAAATGTGCTGGGTCTTTTATCACATGCATTTCTTTTCACAAGCAATTTTAACCATTGTTATTCTCATTGCCACTTATCACAAATGCTTGATTACAGTTATTGCTGCCAACGCAATTTAAATTCCATCTTGTATTTTCTCAGGTTTTCTTAGTCTAATATTAAGAATTGATAAAATATTGAATTATAAAATTGGATCAGGTACTGTACATAAAAGCATCTGACTTTTTATGAAATATGTTCTTTTAATGTTCAGGTCTGCCTGTAGCCTGTAGAGTCCCAAACATGCTGATAACAAAAAAACCTCTCCTTGGAGCACAGAGGTAGGCTTGGCTGAGTCTGGTAAGTCTGTCAAGCATGAGCACATCACAGATTTAGTCTGAATACTTGTGTAAATGTTATTCTCACTGACTTCCTTGCAGGCATTTGTATAAAGACAGCAAATTATGCAGAAGCTCTTTTCTTTGTCCCATTTTTAATTTCTGAACAGAATGGCTTTCCATATAAAAATCAGGGTGGCACACCAGCACGATCAGTCCATTTTTACCTGAGGAAAACTTCCCCCTCTTTTACTTTGTATGAGAATGTCACGTTTAACGCACAAAAAAGGGAAAAGAATAAAAAAAAAGAAAGAGCTGTCAGCCTTTTCTTTCAGCAAACAAAGAAGAATCAGCCGTCGGTCAAATCACAGATGTTCTACCGCACAAAAAAGACCATTATTGTGCCAAGATTTTGTCAGACTTCCTTGCATGTGAGCTGTGTCACAAAAGATTTTGGCAAGCTTGTCCCTTAATTAGACAAACACACACAATGAGAGACTGTGTCAGGGCTCAGGCTGTGCCCACGTGGTGGCCTTCCCCTGGGACGGACTGTTGCAGTGCACGCTGCAAAAACTGTCAATACAAAACCATCTATCTGTTCTCTGACCGGATCTATGGAAGTACAGCACAGACAGCCCTGTTAAAATGCCTTTCTCTTTGTGAGGCGGCTCCTCTCTGCGCATCTGATTTCAGAGCAGTGATTTGTTACCCAGTGGGCCTGTGACAAAATCTGATCACAAACCATTTTCACAGCAGCCGCGTCGATACAAGAAGAGTAAATACGCACAGGTGTCAATAATCACATTACTCAACGTGAATGAAAATTCACTCATTTCAGTTCTAACACAGTGTTTACCTGTTATTTCATTTCAAAATGACTGTTGGGTTGTTTCGGGCCTTAATTGTTATTTCATCATCGTGCCAAAAATGGTCTCAGTCCCACGTGGAACTACAGGACACTGCAGTGTCACAAACCACAACTCATCCAGTAATAAATATATTCAAATACAAAAAGAGCAACGAGAGAAAAAACAGAAGCACTGAAGGTTTCAGGATGTTGACCTCAGGAGGTTTTTAAGATGCTAAATTTGGGCTAATAAGCTAAAATAATCATAAATAGTTTTATAACCCAGAAAACACTGAAAGCATTTCCTTGAAAGCACAATGCACTCAAATTTAAGAAACTACAGCAGCAGCGTTACAGGTAAAATCCCACATGACCGATGCTCCTTCCTTTTTTTTGTCCCTTCTTTTCCAATGATTGTGACGGAGGATTCTTCAGCAGCGTATAATCTAGACTCCTCACTGACGAGTCGAAGGTGCAGCAGGTGAGAATAAAGCCTGAAAAAGTTTGTGATGTCAAGATGTCAGAAAAGAAGAAGTCAGACACGAGTGGCTTTTCTGTAGCAGACTCATGTCACGCTCCTGTAGCACCGCCAAAAGCAGCCACCCAAGTCCACAGCGGTTCATAGTGCGTCAGTCAAGACGTGCACTGTCATCACTCGTGCACAGTTGCTACTGCCTGGCTGTTGTTCGCACACAAAAAATAATAAATTATGCTGCTTTCTGTGGAGAGCTCCTCACAAAACGTATTAATTAGATGAATGAGAGAAGTCATGAAAAAAAGCTGTCATTAATTTAATGTATGCGTCTATTCAGTGTGCCGTGGCAGTAATTAACTTGTAGTCAGCGTGGCTCTTGTGTT
Organism: Simochromis diagramma; assembly: GCF_900408965.1. NCBI lineage: Eukaryota > Metazoa > Chordata > Actinopteri > Cichliformes > Cichlidae > Simochromis > Simochromis diagramma. The sequence goes on along the minus strand of NW_024387285.1, from coordinate 935,496 downwards.
CTCTGGTTTAATACACGCAACCCCCTCAACTTCCATCTTTTTCTCATTTTGCCACGCAGCACTGTGACAGAGGCAGGAAGTCCTAACTGTGGCGGCCCTGTGACACCTTCTATCCTTTCTGCTCTTGTATTAGTGGGGTAGAGCTCAGAGGCTTACATGCACCGGTGACTCCACCTGCAGTACTTTGCTTTACCTTGAATTCTTTTATCTGAGTCCTTTTGCTTCAGCCTCTCAGAGACGATGCAGTGCTGAGCAAAGAGCTGAATTTGAAAGGAAAGGTGTAAACAGAACAACTTCAGTTCATCTTGGCACTGATTGATTCTCCACGTTTCTGGAACTCTGCTGAAGCCCGTTGTTCGTGTGTAAAATCCTCCCAGGGTGTTTTTGGGATTGAGATGTGCCAACGATCATTTCCAGCTCATCAAACCATTCACTGACCCCTCGTGACCTATGGACGGGGCCTTTAACATCCTGGAGGAGACTACTTCCAGCACAATAGGAAGTTTTCATCTTAGGATGATTGTGGTCACTCAGCACAGTGATTGCAGTGATTTTTCAGAGGCCCTCTTCTTTAAGGTGAGTGCTCATAACAGAACTCCGCCACTCTCTCATCGCCAGGACAATAGATCAGGTTTTTCCTACACCAACGTGTGGGCAAAGCAATTTTAGGAAGTGTCAAAGGATAATAATACCAGTGAGATACTGGCTTCTGTCAAGCAAACAGCCACACGCAGCTATTGTTGCTGCTGTCACACTTATTAAAAGCAAGACCAGGATCCTATTGCACAGAATCTATTTAAAGACAAGACGGTACAAGGTGCACGCACTGATTTTTATTTTTTGAGGACATTTTTGTTAAATCTAGGAGGAAATTCAGTGTAAGGATGAAAAATGCTTTGCTGCACATTATGTAATACAACATGGAAGACCACACAATGGCTGGTTTACAAAGGAGGGTGTGGGCGTTCATCAGCAAGGGCGTAGGTTTGATTTGCAAAGTGGGGAGAACATGAAATCTACAGTGGGATGCAAAAGATCGGGCAACCTTGTTAATAGTCATTATTTTCCTGTATAAATCGTTGGTTGGTACAATAAAAAATGTCAGTTAAATATATCATACAGGAGACACACACAGTGATGTTTGAGAAGTGAAATGAAGTTTATTGGATTTATAGAAAGTGTGCAAGAATTGTTTAACCAAAATCAGGCAGGTGCTTAAATTTGGGCACCGTTCTCATTTTATTGATTCCAAAACCTTTAGAACTAATTATTGGAACTCAAATTGGCTCGTTAAGCTCAGTGACCCCTGACCTACATACACAGGCAGTGTTGGTCAAGTTACTTGAAAAAAGTAATCAGTAACTAATTACTGATTATTTCCCCCCAAAAGTAATCCCGTTACTTTACTGATTACTTATTTTCAAAAGTAATTAATTACTTAGTTACTTTTTAAAAACACGATTTACAACCTGAAGAGGTGATAAAGCGATAGATCTTTCAGCCCAATTCTACTTTTTCTGCATAATCCATCATACAAAATGTAATCAAATGGAAAAGTCTCTTTTTTTTTAAACTTGTTTTATTAGTTTTAATCTTTTAACTTTATGCATCAAGCAAAAATTTAATTATATGCAACATTCTCTGACTGGAAGAAATTAGTTTAACATTTAAACCTATTTTCTGCACATTCCAGCACATAAAATAAAATATTTTTTGTGTTTACACTCAGTCTTTCAAATAGATGCAAGTAAAACACAGCAGAAAATAAATAAAGTCACAGACTCAGCGGTCCTGTTGCTCTATTTTCACCTGTAAAGCAGGAGTGGGGTAGGCGGAGGTTTACCCTGGTGCAGGTGTGCCGCGGTCAGTGGAAGAATCCGCGAGTTTCTCTGTGAGTTTCCCATTACGTCGTAGCTACTCGGTGCTTGCTCGGAAGTTTAGGGGTTTTTTTCGCTGTAAAAAGAAGTTTTCTTCCCACGCACAGCGGACGCTAATGTTTTTGTCACTTTTTATGGAATCAAACTCAAAGTAAGGTCAGTACTTCCACGCTTTAAACGCTGCACGCTCATACTCTCTCCCGCACTCGATATATGATCCATTGTTGATCTGCACACAGCTGTTGTCACTAACAGCGCACTCGCTTACGTCACTGTCATGAGACATTCTCGCAAAAAAAAAAATCACGGTTTTAGTAACGCAGTAACGCAGCGTTCCTACGGGAAAGTAACGGTAATCTAATTACCGTTTTTGCAATAGTAATCCCTTACTTTACTCGTTACTTGAAAAAAGTAATCGGATTACAGTAACGCGTTACTGCCCATCTCTGTACACAGGTGAATCCAATAATGAGAAAGAGTATTTAAGGGGGTAAACTAAGTTTCCCTCCTCTTTTAATTTTCTCTCAGTAGCAACACGGGGGTCTCAAAACAACTCTCACATGACCTGAAGACAAAGCTTGTTCACCATCATGGTTTAGGGGAAGGACACAGAAAGCAGCACCAAAACCTGTACATGTAAAAGAAGGCATCTATCAATCTCCTGCCAGCAACTGCGAATAACTCAAAACATTAAACAATCACTTAATTGTGATACAAGGAAAAGGCAGGAAGCTGTGATCAATGAGGAATTGGTTGGCTTTTAATTTGAAGGAGACGAAGATTTTGGAGTGCAGGAAAACGGCTTCAGCGTCGTTGTATGTGAAAAGGAAAAGTGATATAATGTCATGTTTTTAGTCTGGATTTCATTAAAAAAGCCAAAAGCAGGGACCCATCGCTGACACATGATTGGTCTTTTCGTTAATAAAAGAAATTAAGCATGATGATCAAAATCTCTGAATAAGCTTTCGTGGTTTTTTGAGTGTATGTCGTGTTCTGAACAATCCAAAGATATCCAAAGATAGACAGGATGTTTACAGACTGCAGGAGCTCTGGGCTTATTTTACATCACTGTTATTACTACATACCAAGAATATCTCTTTTCTGCATCAATTCACTTCCCAGAAGAAAAAGCAATGGTGGAAAGAGCCGAAGGCAAGAACACAGACTAGATAATTATATCTTTTATTGCTATGTGCTCCCCATTACAACAAACAGCATCAGTAGTGTACACTTCAATCTACACAAATACATAGTAAAGCAAATAGAACAGAGTGACTTGCGTTCATGACAATCCAATACTTCAATGCATGGACAGCACAGGGGTATTGATACAGTACATGGAAAATCCTATGCAATAACAGCTGTCTGAGGCTCAGGGATTGTCAAAGTAACATCTACGGCTACTCTAGTTATCATTCCAAGCTCTCTATAGCATTAGCAGCAGTGTTTATAGGCAGCAAGTAAATGATGTGAAAAGAACTGGGGAGGAAAATGAAAATACTGCCAACTACAAACAGCATAAAACAGCTTTACTGGTACTACGCTATTCATGTTTTATCGGTTAAAATAAAGCATCTGTCTGGTCAGTTCACGCTGCTGCGTTGCAACGACTCGGATAAAGACTTCTACAAAACAGCTGTGAAAAAACAGCTTTCTGACAAGTAAAACATCTCAAAAATGAGCATGTATATTTACATCTAATTGTTTGCAAAAACAATGTCATTTCTACTCTACTGTGTTCGTTAACAAGCACAAATCTGCTTCCAATGTGAAAATATGACCGGAGAAAGAGGTGATCAGTTTTCAATGGTTTATCCAATGCAGCTTATCGGCCGGCTGCTGCACACGCTGCGACAGCAAAGCAGAACCCTTTAACTTTCAATAAATACTTATGCACTCAATGCTATATACATGTTCTATACATTGGCACACAGGACTGAGTGTGGATAGTTGCAAGCTATTTCTTTGCTGAAAACACAAATCTGTGCCTTTTGCTATTGCAGTCAGATGCATGGTGGTTGCAAGGAAATCCACTTATAAATAAATAGCTTTCTCTCTCCAAAACCTTTTCCCACCTTAATAAAAAAGCCATTTAGAGAATACTTTGGAAAGAAAGATGTTCCACATACAGTAAGTTCTTTTTTTAAATTCCAGCTTATTGTACTTACAACAAAGCTTTGTTCCTGCAAACGTAACACGTACCAGAGAACCTCGTTCAGGCTAATCATGAAAGGATCTAACGAGCTCCAAGGGCCATTAAGCAATTTTCATATTAAAACTGAATGACATGGCTCTGTATTGGCAGACTGTGAAAGGGTAGATCAATTTTCCAAGCTCAGTACTGACAGATTACATTGTTTTAGCTCTTCATAAAAAAGCTAAAAGCACAGCTGGAACAAACAGCTGGGTGGTGAAGACCGTGAGAGATGGCGGGGACTCCTGAGCTAAAATAAGTCGGACTTCATTGCACGGGCAGAATATTTCATGTGTCTAAAAGTTAAAGATAATTTGTTTTTGAGTTTGTCTGGTCCCTAGTGGTCAAAAGTCAACTAATGCAGCTTTAGTTATTAGGCTCACCTGTGAACGCGAATGCAATCCAACACAGCAGTTCTGCTAACAACTCATCATTTTCACTCTTTGCTGACATTCCTCAAAGGTTCTTATGATTTTACCTGATTATGGAGGTTTCAGGCAGTGAGGACGTGTAGGCTACATAGGCTGCCTCCCTTCCTTCCCACATCACTGCCCTCTACGACCTCAATAACAATCACAAACAGAAAGCTTCACAGGACAAGGATTTATAGCGGTGTGCTGATATCGGATTGCATTTCTTTTCACAGGTTAACGAAAAGTCACGGTAAAAGTGAGGCTGAAGTAAAAACACATTTTACATGTATTAAGAATAATTTTGGTCCTTTGACCTGAGTGTTGTACGGTCTATTTTATATGCGCATGCTCTTTAGTTAGTTCTCTTCTTTGCCCTTAAGTATTTCTGAGAAGAAGAGAAAAACATGGAACAAAGCTAAATATGAAAGGCAGCCAGCTTGGTGCAGCAAAGCGACTGTTAGCAATAAGTGAGCTCTGTCTAACAAAGCTGTTCCTGTACTAAACACAGAAACAGGATGAATGCTTCGGTGCTGATAGGTGGTGTTTTCTTTGGACAGAGCCGGTTAGCTTTCCCCATGTTTTCAGTGTTTATGAAAAACTAACTTAATTGTGTCATACAAGGTATCAAACATCCCATCTCTCTGCACTTTGACTTTTCCTTAAGTTAGAACAGAAACCTTCATGGCATTCTGAAAGGAAAGCTACATCAATAATCAGTCAATAATCCCTTTCTGCCCATGTGAACAGTCCCTGGAAGGGTAAACACTGGCACCAACATCTGTCAGAACTGCTTAAAAATGTATTTGAAAGCATCCCACCTTCTTAAAATAATACTGATATTTTCATGTACAGCATTTACAGGAAGCTTTATAAATAGTGCGCCGGGGAAATTCATCTCTGTTCGTGTTTCATATTCACTTAAAGTACGGTAAATCATTTTTCACTGAATACTTTGACGGCTGAACTTTCTGTAAGTCGAGCTTTAAAGTTCGATTTCTGGCAAGAAAACTGGCAGTTTGTAACATTCAAGTAGTGGGAATTCTCAGCTGATCTGGCTTTGACTATTGTTAACTTTAAAATGACACCGAACTCTGACATCTACCTCAAAGGTCACAATGTGGGGACAGGATATGGATGCAATCAATTAAACGCACCGTAAAGCTGAGATTTATCCAAAAAGAACCAACGTGGCAAACGTGCCCACATGGAAGAGATATTTATAAATCTTATAAAGTTTGTATCTGTCTTGTGTGAAACTTGAATGAAAAGCATATAAGAGTGAAAACAGATATAAGATCCCTTAAAAATTATATAATGAAACTTGTATGTTTTGGATACTAAAACAATATATGAAAGTAATGAGAAAGTGGCCGCTTTCATGAGTAAATCATAGAAGTTTTTCCATGTGGGCGGCCTTTAGTGGAGTCATTTTTAAATGAACTGAAATGCAAGAGGCATTTAAACCAATTCCTGCATCTATTTACTCTCTGAGTTCTGCTAAATCTACACAGCTGGATTAGCTCTGGTCTCTGCACCTGCTCACACGTTCTCTCTGGATACCTGCAGCAGCATAGCTGCTCTGCAGGCAGCAGGGGTCTGCTTTATTCAGTAAGGAGACCAGGCGACCGCTCGTCCGGAGGGGGAATGCAGACACCTTCCTCCACCTGCTCTCTCAGTTTTCACTGTGCAGGTGACATTAGAGAAACATTTGCCTGAACAAGGTGATAAAATGAAATAAATGTCAGACATCGGGAATGTATGAGTCAGAGCAACAAACATCTTTTGAATGCTGAACTGTCCTTTGGCTGTTTTGTATCCCTGAAAGTATTCACTACGAACGTAATTTAGCTTTTCATTTGACACGGTTGAAAACTGCCCGTGGCTCACGTGCCCCTACACCTTGAAATGCTTTCATATTTGTTTCATATTAATATAGAAGTGTGAGGGCAAAGTAGCACGGCTGTTTCAGCCTCAGTATTCTGGAAGCTGCAGGTGGTTAAAGAGATATTTAGAGTCCGTATCAGGGTCAAATTCTTACAAAGTGAACCAGCACTTTTCTTTCTTTCTCTGTGTTTTCTGGTGTGAGAAGACTCAGGATGAAGCTGGATTATCTACTGTACATTACGAGTCCTAAAGGCAAAAGCTATGACTTTCATCGCTCCACTTCAGAATATGCCACAGGCTGCCGACTGTCCACCAAACTGCTTGACCTTTGACCATGAGTAGGACCAGCCTGGGTGGACAGCTTCCTGTCAGTGAGGTCCGCATGCCGTGGAACCCGCCTTGGTGCTGTAGCGATCTTTGATGGGGTTTTCTTAACTGGAGCAGGCGTGGTGATGTGTTTTGCTGCACCGCCCGATGTGGCGGATCCTTTGCCCGCGCCTCGTTTCCCACCGCGAGTGCCGTTGGCCGCTACTGCGGCCGTTAACGTCTCAAGGAGCTGCGAGGCTGATCCGAAGCGAACGTGTTCCTCGGTCTCAGCCGCCTCCGAGAACATAGACAGGGCTCCGGTGCGCTTACTGCAGGAGTCGCAGCACAGCTTGCTGTAGCCTGGGATAGAGCAGTATCTCGCTAACACCTCCATTTGGCAGAAGATGGATTTGTCCCCATTACACGGCTCATCTGTAAGTCAAAGAGCATACAGTGTAAGCTCGCCGCAGTGTCAAAACTCTGGAAAGTTTAAATGGCCTTGGAAAGAGATCAAAAGAAAGGAAGGGATGCCTTACAAAGCGCAGAGGCGTTGCTTTTAATTAGAGACTGACAGCAAAGAAAGTGTCTGTGCACATTCTAACAGTACATTCAGCATAACGATGCTCATTCTGTTCTGCCTGGACGGGAGATGTGACCCAGTTTCTTCTACTACTGTACAAACCAATTCCAAGCGTGTTTGGTGTTGGCTCCGGTTCATCCCCCTCACGCTCTCAGGCACCAGAACTCTGCTTTTGTTTCTCTAACAAATAAAACTGCTGAGTGTTGCTTAACAAGACTTACATCCGTCCTAAAACCACTTCCAGAGACCTCAACGACTCTTCTAAGCACATGCATGAAAATGTCTCAGGTCTAATCAGAAAGATCTTTTACCTTGTTTAATATTTTGGCATTCAATTGCTGCCCTTTAACACAAAAATGCAAAATAACTACCTTTATCTCTGCTAAAATTATAAATAAATGTGCACGGCAGCACGGTAAAGATTTAAAGTAAAGCTAATAATCGCACAGCAGCGTCGGCCAAACAAACCACAGACGTTTTGTTCATTCAAACCTCTTCTTTTCCTTTTTGAGGGACGATGTTCTACATAAACTCACAGCATGCACAGATAAAACAAACACATGCATATATAACAGCTGGAATGCTACCTGCAGAGAGCTTAATGTGCTCTCGCAGACTTATGAGTGTGCTACATTATTATTATTATGAGCTGTATCTCTGTAACTTAAATACTGACTTGGCATTTATGTTTCGCATAAAGAGCATGCAGCGACATTTACAAATGACATGCACTTCCACTGACACGATCAATAAAATACGCTTGTTTAAAAATCTGTGTGCTGTCTCAGAAAAGCCACGTAGGTGCTTAGGGCGCGTTATTAAAATCAGAAGAAGTTCCATGAAAAGGTTTGGATTTGGCAGGATTCTGTTTGGGCTCCTTTTGCTGATTTTCATCGCTGTTGTGAACAAACACAATGCTTTGGGGGGGTTTTGTCTCATTTTTGTTTCACTGCACGTTGTCCTAGAATAGTGACACACAATCTTAAATTTCATGTTTGTGATCGCGTCCCGTCACGGCTGTACAAGTAGGTAAACTCTTGACTTTAGTAACCTGTTAAACGTCCTTCAGCAGCAGCAACCTGTGTTAGCTTCTCATAGACACCAAACTGTTTACATCACTGGACAGCCCCTTCAAACATGTCACAGCATCTCACTCGTCCTGACTTTAACACGATGTTTCGTCTCCTAAACGCTAAGCCAGCCTCCTGCCTTGAGTTGGTTTGTGTTTCTATTTTTATTGAATACAAGTCACCCAGACCCTGCATGCTTTGGTGTGCAGTGTAGCTTAAGAGTTACACTCTTGTCCCATCTGTTCGCTAAACGCTGTCCTAGAAATCTTGTGTGGAACATTCAGTTCTTTTGAAAAACTGAGATCTGCCAAAATACAGGTTTGTTTTCTACACTGGACATATAACATGGTTTTTATTTCATTGTAGAGCTTTCTGCAGGTTTTTGTATGTTAACTTCAGGTTCTTCACAGATCTTTGCAGGACTGTTGGCGAACTTCCTTCACATCTTGTCTCATTGCAGATGAATGAACAAAGAATATTTGGAGCATCTCTAAGGTTGTGTGACAGAAAGGTTTTAAAACAACCAACAGCAGCAGACTTCATCATTAACCTTTGTATGTTTCTATTTGTAGATTAAGCACAAGCTAATTAACACATAATGCACTTAGAAGCATGACTGCTTGAAAACAACGTCGGCCATTTATGCACATGACATCGTAAGCTCCACGAAGTTTCCCCTCAGAATAGAAAGTGAGCGATTATGCAGTTTACTTAATGAAGACACAAAAGTCTTATTCCATTAGATCTATGAATGAGCTTTCGATCAAAGCAGAATGGGACGATTCCTTCGGCTTCACTTGCTTTGATGCATTTCAAACCAAAGTCTAGCAAACATTCGTGCAGGCGCAGACGCCTTCCTGTGCTACCACAGAGCAGAGTTTTTGTGGGGTGAAGCAGTTTCATACAGACGCTGGACACTTTCAAATGTCATCACAGCAGCTCCAACTGGAAGAATGACGTTAGCAGCAAAGTAAGAGGAATAATGTGTTATTTCTTCACATATGTCATTGTCTGGGCTTTAAATCACTAAAGGAAATGACTTTAAATGAAAGCGTGACAGGGCGGCACGTTTCAGTCAATAACAGCATGTGAAAGGACGCACTGTTAACATCTGAATACATTTTTCTTCCTTCAAGCAGTGACTGATTTAATTTTCGAACCTGCACAAAACTCGAAGTCTAAATCAATCACGGGAAATGCTTAAATGAAGTTTTACTGTTGTTGTAATGTCAGCAGAGATGCTTCCGTCTACCTGGTCGTGAACTGCACTCACCCGTGAACAATGTTGGTACTTTCTAATGAATTATTGCAGGCTAGATGGACCGAGCCCGTTTCGAGGGGCTGCCGATTGATTTTCCTTTTCATTTAAAAATAAATGGAAACCGTCGGCTGGCTGCGAGGTCGGGGGAAATGCAAGATTTGGTTTTTTTTTTTATCAAGGACGTAATCTGCTAAAATGAAGAGCAAATGACATGCATTATGTATTTTGTCTAGAGGACCTGCTGGACTGAAAGACGGGCATGTTGGAATTACTGATTATGTGGAGGGAAGCACAATGTGCTGAAATGTTAATGGAGTAAATGAAAAGAAGACGCTGCATGTTTGCTACGAGGATTGCACCATCAGACATTCTTACCGTGGCAGGGTCCAGGTTTGCACGGCCTCACGTTTTCGGGCTTTTCTCCGTTACACTGATCTCCAATCCGGCAGGTGATCAAACGCCTTTCTATCCCCTCTCCACACGTCACAGAACACTGAGCAAGAGTTTGAAGATAAGAAAAGTGAGCTGAAAATTCGCTTCAGGTTTGATGTTCAAAAAGAAACAACACTTCTTACTTTCCTCAGTTTTATATGCCAGAAAACTATCCTGGGAATACATCACACGACTAAAGTATTTTGTCTCAGTCTCACTTTGCCCTTCGCTTCAGTGGCATCTTTATTTTGTACCCAGGGAGTCTGGTGAATTAACAAACTTAAAGCCCTCAAATGAAGCCAAACAGCATCTGAAATCTCAACAGGCCCAGGTGGAGAGATCCTCTTTCTTCTGTTACAACATGTTGAATAATTTATTGATAAACCTGCAAGACTGCAATACTGAAGCAATCAATCGCATCACCCGTGGCCCCGTGTGTGACACGTGGCTTTTTACCCAACCTTTAAGTTTGGCCACTGACACCAGAAATAAACGTTTCCCTTCAGTTGTGATCGGTTAGAAAGACGACATCAAAACCTCAAATTAAACTGCAATTAATAATGTGAGAGCTGGTGAAGCAGCAAACACACCATTAATTATTTGGTGGATCTTTGTCTCATGTTTTAGACTGAGATCTCCTGTGAATGTCAGCAAAATAATTGAAACTCGTGCATGAAAACAGAAAACTGCGACTAAGAAGTTTGACTGTTGGTATTTTAATGAACACTGTAAGTGGCTAATTTCATGAGATTTTGTCCGAACATATTCCATCAGCCTAGAAGTAAAAAAGCAAGTTTTTATGATTTAAAAACATCTTTAATTTACCAACAAATAATTAAAGAAACTGCACCACTACTCTCACTCACAGCTTAACAGCTTAACGCCCCAGGCAGGAATCGAACTTGCAATCCTCTGTTCCAAAGGCGTGTAGTCTAACCACTACGCTATCCAGCTGCTATCTATCTATCTATCTATCTATCTAAATATTGCTATCTAAATAAATATATATATATATATTGCTAATCAGAAGCTGTAGCCCAATCATGTTACAAAAACCCCACCCACACAAATGAACAACTAACACAAAGACACACACATCTCATTAGCTCTTTTTTGCATCGTGCCACTCAGCCGCACGCCTGATTTATTGAATTCTTTGATGTGGTTTTTTAAAGGTCTCATTTGGAGGAAGTGCAGGCTGTAAAACTGGCATGTTTGCAGATGAGATGCGACACGGCTCTAAATTAAATATTACAGATGCCTGATTCGTTGTACAGAGACCCTGCTATGTCAGCTGAGGTGCCATTGGGGAACAGAAAACAACGTTACATTAAGAATGAAATCAGTCACAAAAGTCTGGGACCAAATTCTTCACCCTCACATCAAAGACAAACAGCAAATATAAACGACTCTTTCAGATGCGATTCTTTGATCTGCGACTCAAAAGAAAATTGCTTTTTCAAGCTCAAACCCAGTAACGTAAAATATTTGCCACCTTAGTATTTTCTCCATTTTTTGCATATTTAACATGTTTCAGATCATCCAAAGTTACCTTTGTTACCCAAAGTGACAAAGCAGCAGTCGTCTAAACCCAATAAACGGTTGTGCTACACTTGCACAATCACACTTTGCAATCAAACAGATAAATGGGAGTGTTTCATATCACTGTGGAGGGAATTTAGGCCACACGTCTTTCCTGGAGGGTTTGCAAACATGAACGGCCTGTTTAAGGTCATACCATCGCACCACCACGTCTGATGTTTGTTTTTTAATAAAATAGTGTTAGCTTGAAGCCGGATGTAACAGGACTCAAACCTTGCAGACAGTTCTGCTTTTGTCTTGTCAGTTCCCAAAAGTCTCGGCGATGATCCAGATGTTTTTTGGCAGATGTGATTCGAGCTTTTGTACTCTTTTTGGTCAGCAGTGGTCTTTGTAACCTTTTCCAAAGTGACAGATGTCAGTGAGTTGGTTTCTCAGCTGCTTCTTTATATCGTGGAATGATGCGCTGTTTAGTTTGCTGCACTTTGTCCCACTGCAGGTCTGGGAGCGGGGAGTGAACTTGAACTCCACTTTCAAGTTCTGCATAAAGACTGCATATTGTATGTTTTTGCATTACCTTTATTTAATAATATATTTTTTTAAAAGATCTGAAACATGAAAATATGACAAATATGGCCCCCGCCCCGAAGAACAAATACATTCGGTGGATACCTCTGACCAGGCTCCGGTCCTCCACTGGGCAGGACACGGCACTCTGTTACAGGGCCTTCGGCTCTCGGGCTTCTCGCCGCTGCAGTATTTGCTGTGGATGGAGCGGTTCGTGCCATCATGCAGGAACTGTACGCAGCGAACGGTTCGGATCTGAAAGCCTAGGCTGCTGCAGGTTTTGGTACAGTGCTCCCATTCTTCTGAGATCCATCTGCAGGGAAAACAACACAGGGTCACTGACGTCACCTGGTAACTGCCACTGAGGATGTAAACACAAGGGGTACACATTTTAAAAGAGACCAGTTCCAATAATATGCTGTATAAAAAATGAAATAAACAATGAAATAAAAACAGAAAGAAAAATGAATCTCTTGGCCATGATATCTACTCTTCACTGAGATAGAGAGATGCTCCCAAACCAGCCAGCGGACACAAACTCTCCAGAGTATGCTACGTCTGCTTCAGGCTCTCCTACTGGTTGCTTAAACCATCTCCTCTGAATATCGGCTCCCTCGAGCCATCTCTAGACTTCTGGAGAAGCTATTTGTCATATGTCAAAGTATGAATGCAGGTCAGCCATTTAAACCAGTAGCTGTGCCTTTATGCACACCACAACAGACCAGACCAGTGTCCAGCTGTTCTACCTTAAATCCAATCAAATCAAACCTTCAACTGTGACCATAATTTAACATGCTTCATAATAAAACTAACAATTGATTTTCTGAGGTCAAAAATCATGCGAGCAGTATTTATTGCAGATTTCCAAAATAACGTCACATCTTTTTGGAAGGTGGAAATTCCCCTGAGTGATGTTAGAAAGACTGATGGTTAAATCTGCTACATACATCAATCGGCAGTGAATAAATTATTGAGTAAAAATATACTTTTAGATGCGGCCTGTCACAACAGGAAGGGATTTCTGAACGGAGGAAAAGGGGCAGGAAAAATGGGAAACGATTTATGTCGAGTTTTCACGGAAGGAAGCAATAAATAAATAAATAACGCGTGGAATCCAGGAGCAGGCTCGGATACACTGTTCACTGACGAGAATTAGTATGCAGAGGTGAAATGTTTGTTAACAGAAAGCCTGAGCGCAGACAAACACCTCAGACAAAAGACGCCATCAGCACAGAAAGCTGCTGACGCCTCCACATAAATCAATAAAGGCATTTAAAATTCGGCATGAATCCTCTTACATTAGATTTCCATTAGCTCTAATCTATACACTAGCAGGTCTCTGAATGCACTTCATTTCTCAAAGATTTCCCAAGCTCTATGAAGGCCTTGTATGAGCAGGTTTTTCTGTTTTTGCATGCGTCAAGAAACATTATTGTTCAACGTAGGACGAAAAGGCTGCATAATAATGTTTAAATAGGCAGTAGCATTTTTTACTTTTTGTTTTGAGTGCTGTAACTTTTCTAAAAGAAGCCAAACTGAAAAGAAGCCAACGCTCTGTGCACATATCTTTTCTCCGGTGCCATTAAAGAGGATCTTGGCAGGTTTTCCAATAATTTTGTAGTAAATGTATAATTTATGTCCATCTAAGGTCAAATTATGCTGCATCATGTCAGAGTTTATCCCAGTAGGCTAAACCTGGCAAGTTACTGTGACAAGATTTCAGTGGATTACACAGTAATCAAACTCCTTTTATATACCGAGGGTTGCACACTGACTATGTGCCAGAGCAGCTTGAGTTCACCAAACAATCTCACGAACGTTCGGTGAACATGAAGAATGAGTTTAATTAAAAACTGTATGTATTGAAGTTCTTGTGCATTGTAAGACTGATTAAACTAAATGTGAAAATACGCCAGCTTCATGATCCCACATCAGTCGTGAGTCGATGCATTTCTATCCTTTAAGGTGCAGCGATGCAAACATGCTCTTTGACTTTTCTCATCTCTTTCATCAGAGCGTCCTCAAGATTCACAAAAACCTTGGCCTCACGTTGTGAAGCAAGGTGGAACAATGATGGGAAAAAGAAAAAAAATCCAGCTATTTAGGCAATTTGCCTTCCTCTTCAAAGGCCTGACCAAGTACCTGAACATGACCATGCACATCATTCATAAACAAAAAGCACAGAGTGAAAGCCCTGAGAGACTGCAAAGACCCATTTAGACGCTACAATCTTCTTCATCATTCACTTACCGAGGTAGAATATTTGGACGTTTATGTTATAACTCATTCGCGAGCTTGCATGTGGAGAAGGATTTAAAATGTGATTCTGAAAGCAACAAAAACACTGAAATGCAAAGTAATTAGACAATAACTGATGGGTGCACAGAGATCAGACAAACAGACGATGCTGAGAGTGAGGCGGCTGTGTCAGGAGGTCCAGCAGAGGCTGGTGGTTTGATGCCTGGCTCCTTCGGTCTACATGTCTGTTGAGTTTGTAATCAGGCAGCGGAGGCGACGTCTGGGTTCAACACTTTATTTCAGGCTTTACAGCGGAGCTCCATCTCTTTTACCTCTCTCTACTTTCTTCTTCTCCCCTCTCTCTTACCCAGCATCATTAGCGGCGCCCCTGGTCTGACAGGGTAACAGCATGTACTAATTTGCTTCCTTTATTATAGAGCCTTGTAAACACAACTATGTCATGTGTCCTTGGCAGGATACTGAACCCTAAATGGCCACAGATGCCTCCAGTTGCACAAGCGTCTGCTGCGTGAGTCTGTCTATAATAGAGAGTGTGCTATATTACAGACCCTATGCTGAATGATCAGTCAGACTTAAAAAATTCAATCAAATGACCAAAACAAACGTACTCGTGACAAACAGCACACACACCAGAGTGCATCGAACTGGTACAGATGGTTCTCTGGTGTGTGTTGCTTTTACAAAGCCATGCTAGTAGCTCTGTGAGACTATAAATACAGTGGCTGTTGTTACAGTTGCTGACCTCTAGGGGCTCTGCCCATGTGAGAGGGCTCTTTCTCCTCCTGTGTTTCAGGTCTAACCACAGATGAGATGTGTTGCAGCTCGTCAGCCACTGCATAAAGACCGCCATGTCCAAATGTTTTCACCTGCAGTGATTCGGGTAGTGGACTGTAGCTGTGCACAACTAGTGAAGCTTGGTGTGACTTTGTTTTGTTTGTAGGTGTATCTTTACAACGGGGACTGTAGTGATCCACAGTGGAAGCAGGAAGGGTTCTCTGCCATTTTTGTTTCAGCCTTTTTCTCCTGGTTTGTGGTTGGACGGGGAGCTCCGCCTCTGTACTCTGCTTTCTTACAGATAGAGTGGTTTTAGGTTTTTTTAGCTAGAAAGGAGTGTTTTGTTTGTTATTTTGGCCACTGAGACGATGACGCTTAGAGTTTCCCCGTGTCTTATTTGTTTGTAATTGTAAATTAAATGATGTTCCACTGACGTTAACTATTACGTTTTTTTCCCCCACTTTGTTACACCCCATCCCAGATAACACTTAAGTGGGTTGTAACATACGTGGGCGCTTGAAACCAGGACCTCTCACACCCAAATCCATCACATACTTTTTAAAAACTTGTTGAAGAGCCCTTTGTGTCACATTTAAACGCAGTGATTGTGTAGTAATAATAATAATAATAATAATGTACAGCATTAAGGTTCATTTGTAACTCTTTTTCTAGCCCCTTATCAAACAGCTGTTAGAGCCTAAACCTGACTGAAAAGGAAACGCGTCTGCAAATGAAAAGGAAGCTACACAAAGTGCATGTACAAAGAGGAGCGCGAACCACAGCCTCATAGCTAAGACATTTGCGACTGAGGCTCTCACCGCACTTCTATCCTCACAATGAGAACTTTATCACTCAATGAAGGACAGCCATTATCTCAGGGCACCGGCTTAACTCACGGGTTGGGCAGGCGATCGATGCCGTGAGGTTCACTACAGCGGCCTGGATCTCCACCCAAGGCCATTTCTGTCTCCTCCACTTTTATCCCCCATTTAATAATTGCCAAGTCTGGGGCATAAATACAGTAACATCCAAGCTCACAGTGACACCAAATGAAAAGCAGGTTTCTATTTGGAGATCGGGAACATCAGCAACATGATGTAGATGCTGCCATACTCCATTAGATAAATGTCAAATTAATTCTGGCTTTATGAAACGCCAAGAAACTCATTCATCTACTACGGACCATGAAAGCAAAAAAATTCACAGATAATTATTTTCACAGCTACACTGGAACAAATTCTTAAAGACAACAGTGACATCAAAACACTACACATCTGAAAAACGTATGTTCTTCCATTAAGATACACAAGGCGAGTTTCCTTTCTAAGAAAATGATAACAAGAGAAAACGTCGTGCCCAGGAGACATTTGCTCTATTAGTTCAAACGCAGCTCCGCTCTGAGCTGCAGCCAAATCCTTCCCCCCCCAAAGGGAAGTCAATCGCACTCAATCCGTTTCCAAAACGGCAGTGAGTGAATCATCCAGCGTTAGATCTCAGGAGCTTTATGATCTCTTCTCTGGAGTTTTGGTTTAAAGCTAAACGGGACAGCTTACATGTAGCATTAGCTTCCTGTGTGCTGCATCATCTCAGAGTTCTTAAGCAGGCTGATGAGCTGTGAAAGGAAGTGTGAAATTTGGATGGATGATTTCATTTGCATTTTCAGAGGTCAGCAGACGTTAAGCTTACGTCTTTTCCTTTTCCATTCACAGTCGCGCGTCTTTTATCAGCGTAACAGCTCCGGAGGCAGTTTTCCCCTTACATGATTATGTGTCTTTACAACAGACTGCTGTGATTTTTCTCACAACTCATTGCTCAACTAACAAGTCGCACTGAAGAGTAAACGTGCCCACAGGTCACTGCACGCTGAGAAACCCTTTTCAACTTTGGTTGGTCTCTGAAGATCTGAGCCGGCCTGTGAACTGAATGAAACATGAAGAGCACTCCCAGCTGAAGCAGGAAACCTGTGTGAACCACTGAACACCAAGTTAGTGACAGCATGATGTCCAATCAAGATTTGTAAAATAAGCAGTTCGATTAATAGTGTAACAGTCTCACTCTTTTCAGTTCAATTCAGTGTTATTTATACAGCGCCAAATCATAACGAAACGCCTCAAGGTGTTTTATATTGTAAGGTCGACCCTACAATAACACATACGGAGAAACACCCAACAATCATATGACCCCCTATGAGCAGCACTTTGGCGACAGTGGGAAGGAAAAACTCCCTTTTAACAGGAAGAAACCTGCAGCAGAACCAGGCTCAGGGAGGGGCGGGGCCATCTGCCATGTTTGCCACACTTCAAAAGTCACAGACCTGTGAACATAAAGACAGCTGTCACTGTTTCACTCACTGCTTTGCCTGTTAGTAGCTGCTCCCCTTGCCACAGCTGTAACTACAAGCATAACCCAGCAAATACTTCAACACTGAATAACTCGGCTGTTGCTGACGGCTGGACATATTTCATGAGCACTTACTGGATCGTCTCATTGAGCAAATCTGTGTTTGAGAATTGTTTCATGTTTTCTTTTGTGACAGTACAATAAGAACACAAGGGATCCACTTCCGACTCAAACCAAGGCCTTTCACTGTCACTACGGAGCATTTCTAATCCTACTGAGCAAACGGGCTACACAATGAAGAACTCGCATCACACGTTTATCATGATGCCACCAGCGGGGTGATGGTTATGATAGCACAGGAATTAAATAAAGAGAAAATTAAATGATTGAAAAAGTGTTGAGTGTAATATTTGTCGGTTTACGCAGAGTGGAAAACAACCCGGAACTAAATGTAACTGACTTAGTTGTGAAGTAAATGTCACAGCTCATTTTCTGATATCCCGAGGCAGCTGACTTATTATACGAAGTTATAAATTTCAGATTTTCTGTGAACGCTGTGTCGTCGGGACCTCTCGGGCTCTGCTGCTTTAATTCTGATCTTTCTAATTCTAACCTGTCACAGGTCATTTTAACCGAATCATAAAATACGCAGGCTGAATAACGATTACTTGATGGTGCTCATTTTGGGAATTTTGAGGCTTTGCAGATGTCAAATTATGCAAAATTGCAGAGATGAACAGAGCAGAGCTCACTGAGTCATGCTTTCACTCTGCACATTTGTAAACTGTGATGTCACTGGGTGTACTTCGATACTATAATATCTGATTTGTGGAAAAATCAATGTGTGTATATGAAGGCAAATACTAATATAATATATTTTTATCTGATATATATTATATGGATCCAAAATTAATTCTATATTCAGAAAAATATGATATTAATTCATCGAATGGCAAATATATCCATATACATATATATCAGCTAAATGATCTGTACTTGTATAAGGTCACCGTGTTCAATTCTGAGAGGATGTTAAATTCAATGATAATTCGCTCCAAAGGTGCTCCACTCTGTGTCGCCCATATCTGACCTGTAAACAATACAAAGTCATTTTCTGTGCCTAAAGAGGACGAAGTGTCTGAACCAGAGCTCACATCTTGATAAAGACAGCAGATTTTTGGCTGCTAAGCTTTCATTTTCACTCCTTTCACACTCTAGTACAGTCCAGTGATAAGAAACAGATAATTGAAATTTAAATGATGCTGACAAAGGCATTTACCTACTGCTCCTGTGAAAACGTAAGGAGACACAAGACACCTCTCAAGTGTGTCCTGGCTCTGCAGCTTCCTCCAAGTTGGACACGCCCAAAATGCCTCATCTAGGAGGCGTCCACGTCAGCTGTCTCCTGTCGATATGCAGGAGGGTACGTCTCTTTTGAGCTCACAAAGGTATTCTTTGGGTTGCTACCTGCAGATCGTGGCCATGGAGGGCAAGAATGTAGACTGACAACAGACCAGTAAAACGTCTGCAACACTGCCGAGGCAGGACCAATCCTACTGTCAATTTCTTCAACAAGCCCCTGATATACTTAAACTCTGGCACTTGAGGACGAAATTCATCCCCTACACTGATTTTGCACTCCACTCTTTTCCATCTGAGAACCATGGCCTCAGACCTGCAAGTGCTAATTCCCGACCCAAACACTTCAAATTCAGCTGCAAACTCCTCAAGTGTCAGCTGGACGTCGCCATTTGATGAAGCCAAGAGGGCCACGTCATCCACAAAAAGCCCTGACGAGCTCTCGAGACCACTGGCTGTGATACCCTCTGCTCCTCGGCTGCACTTAGAAATTATGTTCATAAGTTGCCACTGATGAAGAGAAAGAGTGGCAAAGGGCAACTCTGGTGGAGTCAGTCCCACTGGGAATGACTGAGACTTAATGCTGGCAACATGTTCGTCAGGTCCAGCTTGAGTAGAAGTTTAACAGAAACCTTTCTTTAGCTGGAGGATGAGGGGAGGCCTGTACTCACTGAGGCTGTGTGCAGTCCTGAAGGTTACACATTCTTCGGATGGGTTTGGGCCTCTTGCCAGCGTCGCAGTAGCCTCGATGAACCATCTTGGTGTCTCCCTTTTTCCGACATCCATACTTGGTGTACTGAAACCCTGTCCAGAAAACCCCCACCCCCAAAAACCCCATGTTTTAATTAGAAAGACAGTTTACATCCTTTTACTGGGGTTTGACTTTCAAACTTCCTTTGCAATTACTCAAGTCACATTTTTAGATCTAATTTCCTTTAAGTTTAAAATATGTCTTAAAGCTTTTGTCTACTTTTAAGTTAAATACCAGCGAGCTTAAGCCTGCTGCATAAAATCTTAGAGGTGTATTCAGGCTAATATAAATATATATATATATATATAACACAAGCATGTGTAACATCAAAAAGGGAAAGAACTGCAGTTCAAGTGTGAATGTGTGAATGAGACACGAAAGTGCTTTAAGTACTCAAGTATAAAAGTTCCATTTACCATTATGGGATATTTAGTGAGCTGGAAAAATGTGTCGTTTTCTTTTGCAGGATTACAAATTTCATGCTGTTCCCACACTAAAGGTCAGAGTAGAGGTCACATATCAAGTAGATATAAGATGCAAAATTTGACAAATATTAATGTTGTATCAGTTTGTTTCTTTGTTTGAAATATTTGCAGCTATGAAGTCGTGAAATTTAAGCTCACAGTGACATCTTTGTTGGCCAATTCTGCAGATTTGAAATGCTGATGTTCTTCGCACAGGGATGTTTAAAAAACAAACACAACATTTGACATATGAATAATACCAAAAAACACAGTAGAAAAATGATAAATGAAGTTTTTTAGGACTCATGACCATCGGGGGAAAAGAAAAAAAAGGTTAGGGTAGCAAAAATCAATCTTATATCAAGTACCAACCTTATCTTTCCTACACTAAGAAACAGTGAGTACTGCCAATAACACCTTTTCGATATTCTGTGTATCCATGCAAATGAAAAGACTTTGTGGTTAGAAGTGCATATAACAAATGTATGTCAATCATCTTGTTTGAAGACACAATATTTGGTTTAATTAGCTCACTCAGTCAATAATTTCTTACTTCAAAGACACAGCTTGAGAATGTGGATAAAAGCAGATCATCACAAACACCTATAGACTGAATATGAAACTTCAATATACAATTTTGATAATTAGATGAACAGTATTTATTCTTCTTCATTCATTTTTTTTTTTTTTAAGTGAAGGTAGTTTCTGAGTTTACCTCCAGCACATGGCTTGGAACACGGAGACCAGCTCTTCAGAGCCCACTCATAGGTCTCCTCCTGGATGACATTGTTATTGTTGATGGGCACCGAATCTTCATGGATGATGTACTTATACATCAGAGTCGACCGTGTCTCATTGTCCTTTGGTATAATCTAGAAATCAAAGGAAGATAAACCATTATACCATCATCCTCCGTGTCTAATATCAAAACACGCAGAAAGATTGCCCTCTCTCAAACACGGCTCCTGATTGGGTGGCAGATAATGGAGGAAATGGCTAGAGAGGAGAATTCATGGGCAAGTTGAGATGCACCAGTTTTGCTCGTGTCCCCGTCTCAGAGCTTTTCATCTGGATCAGTTTAAGATTTTACAATTATATTAAAAGACACGATATATAAGGTTTGAAGGTGAAAGACGCATAACTGACAGGATAACTGACAGGCTTGCAGGAAAAAAAGAATATTTCATTTGTGGAATTAACAACTCTTTAAAATCTATGAAAGGCTTTTGTGTAAATGTGTAATCGACAGCTTTTCATGGTGTGTGCCATTAATTTTACATCATCGTGTAATACAAAAAACACAAGATGAGTAATAATATAAGTTATGAAGAGTAGCCTTGAAGTGAAATAAAATTCAGCAGTTGACTTCAAATTCAAACATTACGTCGTCACCTCTTCACCACAGAGTGTCTATTACTGTGCTACAGAAAGGAGGAACATGGAGAAAATCTCAGCATTTCAGCATCTACCTTTTGGCTTTTAGGTCTCGCTGAATGAAGTCTTTTCAAAGGAGAATGCAGAGTTAAACTTTTTGAACATACTTTAGAGTCTTTCTTTAAAAATGAGACTTTTCTGTTTTGTACTCAGGTGCCCTTCAGGTCAGGCTGACTGCAAAGCAGAGCAGCCAGATGGAAATATGAAATGTGTGGTGTTTATTTCATTTTTTTACCCCAGAAAATCTGAAAGTTTACAAGACTCGCTAACATTAAAGCAGTTTGAAAAACAGCTGAAGAGGAAATGAGCTACGGCCGTTTTCTTTCTTTCAGTCATTCAAGTCTAGAAGCCTGTCCTGGTTGGAAACGGTGACTCGAAGTCCCAGCAGCTACTAGTGTCGTGGCTCAAGAGTTGGGAGTTCGCCTTGTAATCGGAAGGTTGCCAGTTCGAGCCCCGGCTCCGACAGTCTCGGTCGTTGTGTCCTTGGGCAAGACACTTCACCCGTTGCCTACTGGAGGTGGTCAGAGGGCCCGGTGGCGCCAGTGTCCGGCAGCCTCGCCTCTGTCAGTGCGCCCCAGTGGGTCCTTAGGGACTAGTAAAGCGCTACACAAATACAGGCCATTTACCATTTACACCTCACCAAGTGTGGTCAATTAGCAATTCAGCCCAAGCAACACCTGGAGACTCTTGCACTGCCACTGCAAACAGAAGGCGCTCCTCGTGTTAGACCTTAGTGTAGAAAGGAAGTGAAGCCTAACAAAAGCGCCCGGGCTTGCAGTGCAGCAGCAGCTTTTGTTCCTAACTGTACCCAGCAGTGAGGATTCACAGACCTCCCTGTTCCCTGTGTTCTGCTTTGGTTTAGAAGCTAACGTGCTGCCGCATTAACAGATATGAGCCGTGACTTCAATTCACAGAGTAACATTTTAAGTGCTGGAATCACAAATGGAGCCGAAACCACTCAAGCATCTATACGGACCAGAGGGACATTTGCATTTAAGATTTAAAGCTTTGTTATGTGCCACAGACGATTATTTAATTTGCTTGGCAACCTTTAAACTGTGTTTTCCTCAGCGGATGATCGTTTGCTGAACTATTACAGGTGCAAGGCAACATTTGAGTGTAATGTCAGGAGTCCTAGGAAAGAAATGCATGGTGTTCAGAGTCTGTTCCTCTTGTGCTCATACAAGTCTCCTGTCTGGAGGTTAGACACTGGTTCATTTTGGATTTCACCATCTTTGTTATGATCGTATTTGGATGAGAGGGTTCAGTGCCAAGACATCTGCTAACGATTAAAGCTCGGAAGATTCATCCACAGACGAGTTCAGGTTAAAGGATCCACCCACCTCCCACTCAGAGCAGGCCTTCATTATAAATACTTTAGGTTGAGTTTCAAGTATTTATAATTATGACAGGAAAATATCAAACTGGAATTTTTAGTCTAACAGGCTACATGTTTATTTTTGAGTCTGTGGGGTTTGACTGTCAGACTCGAGTAGCCAATTAAGGAACTGCAATCTCTGCACTTGTTTGTGTATTGTTGCTTTGCAAACACTCACGCTGAGACGGATTCATTAAATGTTTTAGGAAAGACTTATAAAAGTAAAACATTTGATCCTGTTCAAGAAAACACACATCCAAGCCCAGACGACTTCTCAGCAAATATTATCTTCATTGAGTTGACAACACGTGTTGCAGAGACACACAACTGAAACATATTTCTGGGGTCACAGACGATGGTGGTGATGTTTCGATGTTCACACCGTCACAAACTAACAGCTGGGTAAGTTATTGTTGCCAGTTTGCAGTCACTTCCATTATAATCTGTCATAACTGCAGCACATTTGGATTCTTTGGTTTTGTGCATCTACATGTTCACACTCATGTAGATGTTTTCTTAATGACTTTGTAAGCACTTTTTTTAAGTGTCTTAATCAAAGACAAAGAGATTTACCGATTTGTTTTTATCCTTGACTTGTGCTCAGAGAGAACATGAAATATTTAAACGATTTGCACACAGCGTCCCTAAAATCTGCGAGATTAAACTCCATGTTTTTTCAAGTTGCAGGAGAAAGTTCCTGCTACGTCGCTCGTGTTTTTCTGACAAAGCTCTGTTCCTGGGAAAACTCATCAGTTTCTGTCACATCTGTTCTCTTCGATACGTTTGGAACAAACACGCCTGTCTAATTATTTTCCCGTCATAAAAGAAAAACAGCAAATATCCCAGACGTGGCAATTTAGAAAAGTCGACCGATGTGACATGCAAGAAATCAGAGTTGATGTCCACGAGAGAAAAACGATGATTAGAAAAATAGAAAGTAGTTTCTTTGTTTTTTAACAAGCTTCTCATACAAGTGAGACTTGAGACTAGCTGAGATTCTAATAAACAGAAACAAGGGGAAATAAATAAACCACCCTGTCAGCCATGACTGCATCATTTGATCACTTCCTCTTCTTTACCCCTTGAAAGTCTACCAGCAGCAGCCCATATTTCAGCCGGCTGGATGTACATCAGATGTTAGTGAGGGGGTCTCTGCCTGTGCAGCTGCCCCTGGAAAAACCTGGAAATTACTCTACCCACATCTTCACTGATATTTCCTGAGGTGTCAAAACTCATCATTAGTGATAAAGGGGAGGTGAAATGTCCAGTGAAAATCATTACTAAACATCCAGTTTATAAGTGATGAATGTAACGCAGCTATTAATTTTGCATTTTTTCCTCCTCGCTGCTGGCTATGGTCTCATTAGTAACTCTGACTGTTTTTCGACCTGTGGGAGCATTTTGAATGAGACGGTCCCCTGCTGCAGTGGGACTGGCTGTAAAACTGTCCTAATAGGCAGTTAAAGTCTGGTCTTCAGGGCACTGACTCAATTTTATGCACTACTTCAGTTCTCTTCGTGTCTTTTGGGATGACTGAGAGTCAGCGTTACCCTTTTCTGATGCTGGAAAAACCATTTCTCCATTGATCCGCGTGCACGGGTTTGTTTCGTTAATGTCATTCAGACACACAGTTGTGAAAATAGTTGTTCGCATGGTCACCAGGTCCTTTAGGCATTCAATTTCAAAGTGCCAAGTGTTAGCTCGACTTATATATTTATTATATTTACACATAAATATATGCCCCCCCAAAAAAAGAACAAAAAAAAAACCCAACTCAAATGCCACACAACCCTTTTAACAACAAGCACCCACATTCAAAGAATTGTAATTCCACTACTGTGAATCACCACAGTGGATTTAAATAAATCAGTTCAGGCACAGTCATTAATTTAGCAGGTTTATCAAGTATTGCAATAACTGTTTCAGAATTACAGCTATTTTTGTACGTAGTCCTCCACAGTTCCAGAGGCTGAAAATATTTGAGCAGCTGACTGAACACCAGTTTCACAGGCTTCCTAACAAGCTGCTCCCTTGTTATTCATATTAAGCAGATATGAGATATGAAGTTGATTAAATTTAATTTTGCTGTTCACTGAAAACTGTCCGAGGGCCAAAGATGTGTCGATGCCTGATGTAAATGAGGCCAAGTTGCAGCATGGGCACGTACGTCTGCCAGTAGGAGCAGGTGTTTATTGATGATGTGACTGCTGATAGAAGTAGCAGGATGAAGGGTACAGAGATACTGTATGCTCTCTGCTCAGATTGAGCCAAGCACTGCAAACGTCATCAGACGGAGCTTCACAAGGCTAATGGATAATAATCCGACGTAAATGCAAAAGCAGCTCAATAGATTCTAAAGGTGAAGACATGGAATATTTTTAAAAACACCTGATCTGAACCCAGCAGAGCAGACTCTCAGTCACCGGAAACAAAACTGAAGGGAGCGAGACACACAAACCAGCATCAAAGTCCAGTTTTCTGCAGCTGGTGTCCTGCAGGTTTCAGATCACACCTGGGTCAACACACCTGAATCACCAGACCTCTGGAGAACTTCAAGACATATTGAGGAGGTCATTTAACCATTTAAATCAGCCGTGTTGGATCAAGGACACATCTAAGTGTTTGGAAAAGTGTACTGCTAAAAGTACTTTTATTGCACTACGTTATTTCACTCTTGAGCTGCTGTAACATGAATCAAGCAGCTGAACTGCCACCTCAGCATGCACGATACAGAGTCTTGCTAATGGCCTACTAATGTTATTCAGGTGTGTTGCAGCAGAGACACATGGAAAAGTTTCAGGACACCAGCCCTCGAAGACTGGAGTTTGACCCCCGTGGCCTAGTAGACCATTATGGAGGAAAAATAATAAATAAATAACGTCCAAATTCTCACGGCCCTGACTGTATCCATGGCATTTGAATTTTAAAGTTTCACCAAAGCCATCACGTGCAGCTTGGAGTTGATTTGGAGGTGGCTGAACAAGTATCTATTTCTACGATCAGAGTTAAAAATACATAAGAAAATAAGAAAATCTGAGTAAACATGAGTGCTGACATGTAAAAGTGTATTAACGCTCATTGTCAGTCCATTCTATCGTGGAAGCAGAGTTACTAATTATTCCTACTTGCTCACGAGCTGCATGTAAAATATTCTGCCGGATATTCATCGCATTTTCATAAAAACAGGCAAAGCATCTGGGGAAGGAGAAGGCGCATCTGATGATTATAGCTGCTGTATTGTGGTAAAAACTAGCTCATTCACACTGCTTATTGTGCTGTATTTCACTGGCTTGTGAGCATAACAGGGTGACAATCAGATAAATGCAATAATCTGATGTTAAAGAGTCAAAAAAGGTGCACTGAATGCACTGAATGTGGAAATGCTTCTGAATGGCTTTCATGAATTTTATGTAAAATATGTCTCTTATCGAAATGTGAGACGATGCATTTCCATCAAGCCGCATGCACAAAAACTTTACTGTGAAGAACTTTCTTCAACTCACCCTGGGTCAACACACCTGAATCACATGATTAGTTCGTTACCAGGCCTCTGGAGAACTTCAGGACACGTTGAGGAGGTAATTTAGCCGTTTAAATCAGCTGTGTTGGTTCAAGAACATCTAAAACCTGCAGGGACACCGGCCCTCGAGACCTGGAATTGCCCACCCCTGCTCTATGGTGTATAACAATATTTGTCATGTATTTGAAGCTTGATTAATCACTGACTGTGCACCACCAATGTGAACCACTTAGATGCGTACTAACTTATGCTGTAAGTCCTTGTCTAACATGAATATTTGTACCATTACAAATTATTACAAATTATTTTTTTCACTATTCGTGGCTCATTTCAAGAGACCTTTTAAATATTTGCCCAGTGAAAAAGCCACTTCCTGATGAAACTGTGGATATTACACTCTCCACACTCTATAGAGAACCCATCTAATTTTCCTGTATATATTTTCATCTGCTTATTCAAGGAAATGCATTATTGAACTGCAGGCCTTTATTGCCACAGAGTAACAGTATGTTTATTATGCTTTATTACAGTTTGAATATATTAAAACTGAAGACTGCATTCATATGTTTTCAGAAGTGTAACCTCCACGCTATCAGAGAACGCTATCTCGCTTTAGTTTTAGCTGACAATTGAACAGCTCCAGCATCTCAACCAAATAAAGTCTGCTGTGAAAAGAAAAGAAGCTTACGATTAAATTAAAATCATGACAGGAGGAGGAGGAGGAGATTAAAAGATTAAAAGATTACGTGAAGTACCCTCAGAAGGTCTGCTAGATGATGTTAATGCAGCACTACGGACGATACCTACAGCCACGATTACAGAGACTAACAAGCTGATGTACAATACAGCAGCAGTGATCAGTGACATGCTTGGCTACAAGTTGAACAGCCGCAAGGGGCAGTGCCCTCCATGGAGAAGGAGGCTAGAGGCTAAGATCAAGGTAGCACGGAGGGAGGTCAGCCAACTATCGGAGCTGCAGAAAGGCGCGATGAGGAAGGTGATAAGAAATACAGCAAGCTGTCCATACTTGAGGCCTTGGAAACTGCCAAGCAACAACTCACAGCCTTGGCCAGCTGCTTGAGGAGGCACACCAGAGAGATAGAAGGCAGGAGAATAAACCAGCTGTTCTCCACAGAACCAGCCAAGGTGTACTCTCAGTGGCAGGGGAACAATAATAAGAGAACAGCACCACCAATGCTGGAGACAGAACAATACTGGAAAAGCATATGGGAGAAGGACGCAACCCATAACAGCAATGCTCAGTGGCTAGTGGATCTGAGGGCAGACCACAGCGACCTCCCCGAACAGGGTCCAGTAACCATCACAGTGGCAGATATCCAAGAAAGGGTCTCCAGTATGAAGAGTTGGACAGCACCAGGCCCTGACATGGTTCGTGCCTACTGGCTGAAGAAGCTGACTGCACTCCACGAGCGTCTGGCAGCACAAATGAACCAGCTGCTAGTTGACGAGAGACACCCGGAATGGCTAACCGAAGGCCGGACAGTCCTGCTCCTCAAGGACCCCCAGAAGGGGCCGGTCCCCTCCAACTACCGACCAATAACCTGCCTCAGTACTACATGGAAGCTCCTGTCAGGCATCATAGCGGCTAAGATAAACAGGCATATGGCTCAATAAATGAGTGGGGCACAGAAAGCATTGGGCAAGAATACCAGAGGTGCAAAACACCAGCTACTAGTAGACCGAGCAGTCAGCCGAGACTGCAAGACCAGACTGACCAACCTGTGCACTGCCTGGATGATAAGATACTGCGCAGGACCCTCAAGCTCCCAGGCCTCTGGTAGAGGACCCGAGCTTGAAGGATTAACCGCCCACAGGGGCGAGTGGGGAATTTATATATATATATATATATATATATATATATATATATATATATATATATATATATACACACACACACACACACACACATACATACATATTAGAAAGCATGGTGTTTGGACCAATGATTGGATAAAAGCAGAAGTATGTGGATGCCTCAGTCGGTCATGGTTTTGGAAACTAAATGCTGAACCTCCTTCTCAGTGGCTGCGGCCACCAAAGCTGTCATAATAACGCTGCACCACAATTTTAAAGCATCGAGTTAGCAATTAAAATCAAGCTTATGACAAAGGTGACCCCTCAAACCCAACCCAGAGTGACGAGAACTGTTAATAATGGCAGAAAGAATCTTTGGGAAAAATTTATTTGTGGAGACTTTTTGTTTCAGGTTGACCCCTGTCCTATCCAGGGAGGGGGCAGGGTTATGACTTATACTGCAGTCAGACACCGGGGGGCGATAGAGATGGTTTGGCTTCACTTTTTGGGGGGGTGAGATCGTCTGCATTTTCTGCAGTCACTGGTTTCTCTCCGTTGAGTCCTGATGTTCTAAAAATGTCTCCAAATGAATCATTTCATGTGACAGATCCTTATAATTTGTCCTCTCAATCACATAATAATCATGGCTTGCCCGAGCAGCAGACGAACCAATATGACACTACAAACCTCACATTGTGGAGTCGTTCAAGTTTCAGTCATGTTGTATTTGGCTGAGAGTAAACCAAATGATGGAGGTCAGGTCTTTCCTTCACTGGCAGATTTAGCCAAGTTCACGTTTTCTTTGATCTCTACCAGGTTTGATTGATGCACCTCACAGTAACTCACTCACTGCTCAGCAGGAGAAATCCACAACTCCAGAGAGCTGCTCCAAGGAAAACGATCATATGACCACAAATATGTGCTGTGAATCAGCTGCCTGTTAGTTTTGGTTTTGATTGGAAGATTTTGCCGCTGGTTTTAAATGATTTACATGAGAGCTCTACTCATACTGTACCCACGATTTTCTAAACTGTCTAAACCTGAATAATAACGGTCCTCTTTTAAAGCCCTCTTTAGTGTCATTGCACCTGTTGAGGTTAGGAGCTGCAAAATACAGTTGCTACTTTACTAAAGTAGTAGTACTCAGACTACTTTGCAAACAAAAGTGTAATTTTTGCATTTGAGTAATGCAAAAATTACAACAGCAACAACAAACAAACAACCTAATGCATTGTTTTCTGTTGTTCTTGTGTTTCTTGGCAGACAGCTCTGTGCTAGTGTCAGCTCGACAGCAGAGTGAACTGCAAACTGTGTTTGGTGAAACCGAGTGCATCTGCTGGTGCCCCAAAAATGGCGATAGCTAGCACTGAGTTCAGCTAAAGCTATCAGTCTAGGATAAATAGATGAGCTGGCTGGTGGAGGTGATGCAACCAGTATGTGGTTGGTACATACTGGTAGGAGTCACAGTGGAGTGTTTGATCGCACAAAACTCCTGTTAACTTATTTTTCTGATCAGGTAACATTACGGTAACACTGGAAGGTCCAAAGTTACTGTAAAAAGTCATTTAAATGTAACCCTGGGGACGAAAACAACGTTAACTCGTTTCGTTTTGGTGCACCATGACAGCCTCTGCTAGGTCTTGTTGTTTTTCACGGTCATGCCGATGTCTCTACGCTCTGATCTCAGTTTCACTGCGTCTGTTTTCCCTCGTGCTCACAGAGAGGCGCAGCGATAAAAGAAGGGAGCAGCTTAATACTGTACATGTATTAAAATCTTCCCAGCAAATGCAAATGTGTCTAAAACAACTGAAGGGACTGACTCGTTCAAATTTATCTCAAGTAGTATTTTATCTTAGGGATAAGCCTCTTCCTTTGGAGACATTCTCATATGGTGCATTTACATAACACTAATGATTTTCAATAATTAAAATCTAACAGATAGCCATAGAATATAAGTGATAAAAGGGATTTTGGGAGACTCGGGCAGGAGGGATGAACTGTTTTAGTGCTCATTATCAAGTAAATAGCCTTCTGAATGAATTCATATATGAGTGCGGTAGATAAGGAAGTTATTACCAGCACCACCACGGGGTCGTGCAGAGGGCCATCGGTCTGCAGCGTCTCTACGTCGCCCTCGATGATGTAATGCCATTCAACGCCCAAGTCGATGAAGCTTCTGGACTTGACCTCCTCTCCTTTGCCGTTGAGGATGTAATGCCCCGTCGCCTGGTTCTTGATTGCTGTAATCAGTCACTTGTTATAAGCTGCTGACAAACTTGAAATAGCTTTACTTTCTAGATGACAAAGATCAGAATTATTCACAGAGAAAGAAAATGCACTCTCAGAGCAGTCACTCGGAAAAAGACCGTGCCTGAACAAAAGCATGTCTGAACTATTCCTCATTCTGTGCAAAACAAACTGCCAAACTCATAGTTTAATAAAACTTGTGAGGACAAAAATGAAAACTGGCATGTTAATCAGATGCTTTAAATACATATAAATGCATTTAAATGCATCGAGTGGGGAAAATGCAACACAAGTAAAAGATGCTAAAAGGATGTTGCAGATCATTTCTTTCTTTCTGCTGCTCAAGTTTTACTTTATGCTTTTAAAAAGCATTTAAGATGATCCACTGCAGCACCCGTCTGCTTTACAACAGTTTTTAACGATGCAGTCTCCAACCACTCATCAGCTCTGCATCCTATTAAAACAGGGAAAGTAGTTCCTGCTGGTTTCAGCTGTGCTATTTTGTTTGAAGTGCACCATTATTGTCAAACATTCAATAATTAATTTAAAAACACTACTATTAGTGGTTTATACCAGCAGGCAAATGAAAAAGTTCACAGAACTTTAAAGTAAGTATGTGAAATCGCTAATTTGGATCATATCATCTTGTTTCGGCTGCATCTCCAACATCCTGCAGCCTCCTTCGCTGCATCCTTGAACCTCTTTCTGTGGTCTTCCTCTGGCTCTGCAGCATCGTCTTCAGTGTGAACCGTCCCCCTGATATTTATAATCCTGTTCTGTCCGAGCATCTCCAGCTCAGCCACCTGTTCTTTCTCAGTGCCATCATGGTGGGTCTCAGCAGCATCTCTTCACCCGGTCCAGCCTGCCTGCACTCTCTTCTTCATCTCTCCTGTCCACTGTCCTTTGCTTTGGATGGTTGACCCCGGATATTCAGACTCATCTATCATCTTCTCCTTCCATCCTTAAGTACTCTGTCTTGCTTCATAACCTTAATTTAAACCACTGATTCTTTTGTTTGGTAGAGAGGTGCACAAACTTCTCAGAGCCTCACATCTAAGACAACTGTAGGCTCTACGAGACACCGTTCAATAACTCTAATAACACAGAGTCCATTTTTAATGCAGTTATTTCATTTTTCTTACTTGCTCCATTCAGTAGAATAAAACGCGCTTGCAATCAGGCTGCGTTTTGACTGGACTACTACCCCGCTGCTGAACCTTGGGCATCGAGGTGCCGTATGAGTGAAGTCAATGAGATTCAGAGCGTGTGAGGTTGGACAGACTGAATTAAACATGCAACCTATCATCTTCTTTAGCAGTAATAGCTAGCTTTAGACTCAGTTGTTAGGTATCTCATGTCATTAGGGCCCTTTAGTAGCGTCGGTGTCAAACAGCTTCGTTCTGTGCTAAGCAAAGAGCTTTTGTTGCTTCTAGTCAGCCTGGAGTTTGGACAGCAGTCATCATCTGTGTCACCTTTTGTGAGCGCTCAGTCACTGGAACCTCAGGTTTACATGACGCATGAAGATCTAGAGACTTACTGTTGGATTCAGTCTCACTATCTCAGGTCCAGACTAATCCTGAGAACAGTTCTAATTTTGTGTACATTTGAATATTTTTGGAAACAAGCTGTACAAATATCTATAATTTCTATCACCTTTTCATTCCACACAGAAGTGTTGTTGCTGTTTGTTTTGGTGTTTTTGTGCTTGCATTCATCTTCTTTTACAGGTTTCACAGGATTCTGTTAAATAATTGTCAGTGTAAATATTAACCTCAAAGAGCTCTTTGAGGAAATAGAGCGATGCTGACCTGTATCACCTGGCAGACACTAAATAGATCATCCTCTCCTCCTCCCACTCTTTTTACTGAGCAGGTGGTTTTTGCTCCTTTTGAAAAGAGGAAAATATTGTTTCTGCTTTTACGATGTTTTATGAACTTTCATGTTTATTCTTTATTTTTTTAAGAGTTTAACTCTTAATATTTTTATGTTAGTGTGAGATCAGTTCACTTCCTCCACTGTCAGTCTGCTTGTACTTGAGTTACAAATACTGACATTTGGAGCCTTTTTAACCACTTTGAGGTCGTTTTCCTTTTTGGCATATTTACTGTCTTCTAGCTGCACATAAACTCAGTCTGACTCTGAAACAGGATCCTTTAGTCATCACTATCACTAACTGTTCTACCAGACCCAACATGCGACTTGACTAACTGGCATTTTAAAGGCAGAAATCGTGCTTTTTTTCACTTACAGTAAATTGACCTTTCAATGCAAAGACAAAAACCAAGGATCGATCCATCTACTCCATCAGAAAAAGTTGACACATTACGTGATCATTCGACTGACAGACGCGTGTTGCACGAGGATTAAAGAGTATAATCTGACATGTAATCATAAAGTTCTTCACTGTTTTCATTAAAGTTGCTGTTATCAGCAAACTGCCAGCTTGTCAGATTCTTATCACTCACATGTGTGTGTCTAGAATACACAAAGGGCCTCCTCCAGTGGGACAAACATTTCTCTTTTTTTGTTCTTTGTGAAATTTTCTAAATGTTATTTTCTTAAGAGGACAAAGTTGGAGGGAATCAAACCAGCGACTACACTGATCGTGTGTCTGTGTTTGCTGCTGGTCGCACTCCTGACGGACTCTTCACCTTACTTCTGCTTTTGTGTTGTTGGGTTGTTCTTGACATCAGAGTTGGGGGGACAGAAGTTGATGTTTGACTTTGCTCAGGTTTGAGCTCCAGGATGAAATCACAGACGCACAGAACTTCTAAAAATAGCAGCAGCGCAGGAAGCAGTCCAAAGGTGCACAAGGACATGACCTTTAAATTGAATTCAGGTATTAATTTTATTTAGCTTGCACTAAGAGTAACTACATAATCCCATCTGTGGAGGTTATTTTAACCATTTATGAATAAACTTATCCTATAACAAGCCACGTCTTTATGATTCATTCCTGAATATGGCTGATTAATTCTACATGTCCTTGGTTGTTATTGGAAATTCAACTAAATAAAGAAAAACTAGTCCTATTTTGCAGAAAAGAAAGAGCACGCTCATCTAGCAGACGATTAATAATGAATGCAAATGAGAAGATTCATTTTCCTCAACCTGGGAGGTGACAAGAAATGAATTATGCAAAATCTATGATTTCACAGAATCTTCCCATCGGTCTTCTGAGGAGACATGAGGAGGATGGCAAAGAGCTTTTTAAGATTTCATACATGTGTTCATCTCTGAAAATCACACTTACCAAGAATGTGAGGGGAGGCCTCATGTTCTTGGATGATCACATGTCTAGCTCCAGGAGGAATGAGAAACATCTTAAGGTAACCTTTGCCAAGTTTGCAGCATCAGCAGCAGCAGAAGCAGGACGGGGGGGTTAGGAAAGATAAGACAGAAACGGTACATTAAGCAGATACAAGGATAATCTGTTCGGTTTGCTGAGGCTGACATCCCGCATGTTCCAGACATTTTGTTCACTTTGCTCTACAAGGATGTTTGAAGAAGTTAAAGAAGGAAGAAAATGCTTGGTTGGCTTTCCTCCTCAATGTAAAAAGGTTCTATTGAAACAGGCCCTGAAGGTTTACTCGTGTCTATTTGGTTATCAAATGAGAAAGTCTCTAAAAGGAAGCCCATCGTCCTTTACTTCTGCTCACACTGGCTCTGTGCAAACAGGATGTATATGAAGAGAGCCTTCGGCCGCGTTTCAATAAGGAAGGAGGTAAAAAGCTTTTCAAACTACAGACCAGCAAAGTTGTCTGTCAGGGATGTCTGCCTCCTACAAACCCACCGTGACTCACCAAATACATTTCGAGAGTCCTCTGTTTCATTTACAAACACATTTCGAGCTCCTTTGGGCAAAGAAAAGGCGCCTCTCGTCTTCCCTTTGGAATGAAATAAATCATTAGTCAGTATCACATGTCCCCTCCTCTCGTTTTCACTGTCTAATAGCAACAAGATCACCTACAGGGGAGACGTATTTAATGAGCATAGGAGGCACCAGAGCAATTGTCGCTGGATGAGAAAGCAAGCTACGTTTGCCGGCAGGGCGGCATCCGCCGCTCACAGGAGAAAACTGCAGCTGTAATTACTCGCTTTTAGATTTGACAGACAGGCCAAACACTCTGGGTGTCCTGGCACGCACACATCGGTGCGGCTGAGCTGACTATAAATGCAACTGTACGCTGAGGTGCAGCTAACACAGGGTTACGGCAGGTGGCGGAGAGGCATTTTTACATGGTCTGCATTCCAAGTTTTGGAAAAGACCGCTTGCTTCCAAGAGATCATCGTCTAATCAAACCCAATTTCTCAGCCACAAGACGCTCAACAGAAATTACAATCTGATAACAGAGCGTGTGCAGACTGATACACCGCACACACGCTGGTTATCTAAAATGACCCTTTGGAAGCGGATCATTAGACTGAACCAGGTTTGAAATGGCCAGCTGTATTCAGACTGCCTTCAAAGATCTGCAGCTTTGTTTAATGTGGCATTTTTTATCTGGGCTAGGACGCTAAAGTTAGTTTGTTAGGCTGTTAAATAATAAAATACCACTAATATCACGAAGCGTAACTTTTGGTAAAGAGTTTTATAGATGTATGTCGAGCCTGTGACATCTACAAAAGCTAAGTCAGCTCTATAAAGACACTTAGTGACAGGGAACAGAAGAAACAGCAGCTTATGTCACTCGAGTCTCTGGATCTCTACAGTGTTAAGCATCCATCTGTACTACAAGCTGGGCAGGAAATACTAGCAAAGGAGGCGCGAAGGGATTCAGTAACACTGGATACTTGCATATAGTGTTTTCGGACACAGCGGTTTCTTTTTGGGCTCTCTTGCTTAACTGTTTCCCTGTTAAAAAAGGTGAGTGGTTAACTGGGAGAGAGAGATGTGAGGAAACAAAGATGAAGGATCACAGTTACATTAAAGTTCATCCTTAAACGATTTGATGAAGCCATCACATCGAGACTCGCACTTCAGTGAAATCCAATGAAATATGATCCATGACTGATGGAGCCGAAAACGAGGGTGGATTTTGGTGGTTTGGTTAAATAAATTTACAAATGTATTCAAAAATGAAAGCACATTATTAACATGCAGAAGGACATGATTATTTCTCTTTTAATTCATAAGAGCCGGACTGTTCAGCGTGACGGCTGAAGCACAGCTGCGTGTCACTCCGGCCCTGTAGAGCCTTTTATTGGCTGCAAGGAAAAATGACAAAGATACAGCAGAAGGTGGTCATAATTACACCATTAATGTAAATCTGCATTATATTCACAGTAGAAAATAAATGAATAAAATCCTTAAAAGTACAATGCAAAATTAATTCTTTCAACCTCACTTGAATTCTCTTTCTTTTATGGAAACCTCTCATCTTTATGCTGTTTCTTTCATGTGTTCCAACAGGGCTGTTTTACTGAAACTGCATAAATGCAAATACAGTTTCTACCCATCTCCTCTTCTCTTTGCCGTTACGTAGATGACCTTTGTGCACTCATATAAACTTTGTAGCTGTGTCCAATGACTAAGCAAATAAAAAGCATCGACATCATAGTTTATATCAATATGTATCCAAATATTGATAAAGCCAGTGATTTTGATGACACTGAGTAAAAATAACAAGCACTGGCATCGATATATTTGATCCCAGACAAGTTCAGATTTCACTGCCACATACATTACATCAGAATTTGTTGTGTTTGAGGAAACACTTCATTACTGTCATTACTGCCAGCGTGAGGTGATTGTTATCTGGATAAAATCCCTTTCAAACACCCTGGTTTCTGTTTACATCCACCTCCTGCAAATAGAACAAATCAATTTTTGGCTGAGGAGGAATATTTGCAGCATTTTTCAGCTGTATGACTGCACAGCAGAGTCAGCTACCAGCTCTCGCACTATCCCGTATCGATTACTGACTACAGGAAATTATAAGTGGTCAGATTCCTCATTTGAGTCCGGCTGCGTTTCAGTGGCTTACCACACAAGTCTGAAAAGTGGAACATCGGAAATGTTTCCTCGCTCTGCGACAGGCTCTTTATCCGTTTGCCACAAAGTGCTCTGCATGTTTTTGGGTTAACTGGGTCGGGCTTCAGATATTAAATGTGTTTTTTAAACAATATTCTAAAAGGGTAAATAGAGACACTAGAAACTAAAATGGGATAACCAAGTGTGGCATGCTGATAATGGGCTGTATCCGGTCGACTAATCAAGATCTATTTTAAAGCGTTTGCCACTTTGCTTATTAAATCAGTAGTTAAAGGAGTGCATGCTCTCATAACAGTTACAAGGCCAGAGAAGACTCAAGCTGAGACCTTTCAAAGCCCACATTTCATGCTGACAGTACGCTCTGGTATACAGCATTTACTGCTCACATTTAACCCACAGTGTATACACTTATGCAGACTGAGGTTATTTATGTTCAGTTATCATGAAAATAAAGTGAGGATTTCAGAAGGTGTCACATTACACAGGAAGTCAAGTGAAACAGTACTTTTCTCATCTTAGAAGCGAGCAGCTCAGATTGCTCTTGAACGACAGTCATGTACTGGGATTCCATGAAGTCATGTGACCTGCTGGGCAGAGGTAATGGCACAAAGCTTAGTGATGACTCACTCACTCACAAATGGATTGCTGATTGTTTATATAAGAAGCTAGTAAAGCTAGCAGCTCACATTAATATAACCTTAGGTCATGTTAAGGTGACAACATCCCTCAAGAATCTCCCAAAAATCTTGAGCCTTCTTGTGCCGGTGGCGGCAGATGGCCCCGCCCCTCCCTGAGCCTGGTTCTGCCGGAGGTTTCTTCCTGTTAAAAGGGAGTTTTTCCTTCCCACTGTCACCAAAGTTCTTGCTCATATGATTGTTGGGTTTTTCTGTATGTATTATTTACGGAGCCCCGCAGGGGACATGGGAGAAAAAAAAATTAAGATGGACTTTTGCAAGATCTCGCAAAACTAACTCGGGATCTCGCAAAACTTTTGCGAAATCTTGCAAAAGTTGAATTCCAACAATGGCGGCAGCTACTTAGTTGTAATATTACTCTTTCTGGGTCACAAAATACACTTTTAAGATATTTTGAGGCGTGAATGTAGTTGTGTAAACGTCAGACACCTGCTCGGTTTACAAGACATCACATATTTGCAAAAGTGCTCCGACGTTTTCGGAGATCTGACACCCACTAGCTCGAAGCTAACGGGACGTCGAGACCTACTACAGCCGGGAGGAACACCGCTTTCCCGGCACATCGTGCCTCGACCTCCCGGTCGGCTTCGAGCTGGCGGCCTCCGAAGAATGCGGCTAAAACTTTTGCGAGATCTCGCAAAAGTCCGTCTTAATTTTTTTTTCTCCCATGTCCCCTGCGGGGATCCGTGTTTATTGGAGGGTCGACCTTACAATATAAAGCGCCTTGAGGCGACTGTTGTTGTGATTTGGCGCTGTATGAATAAAACTGAATAGAATTGAATTCTTCTGCTTTAACAGATGTGAGAATATCACCAACATGCAACATTTCAACATTTGAAGCTGATTTTAAACATGCTAAAGTCACAAACTTATTTCTGTTTCTGTCTAAAAACTACAGTTTTTATAGATTTTTAAAGAAATTGTAGAAAAAAAGTAAACAGGGGGGTTGTAATTGGGCTGAACGCCACATGCAGGATGAGGACAGGTGAGAAGACCATGAAAATACAGCAAAAATACTGAGATGTTAATGACCACCTGTATTCTATATTTGTCCCCGGCATGTTTGTGGAGACTTTAGTAAAGAATACACCAAATGAAGATTTGAGTTTATCATTTATAACTTAATGTTTAAAATAAGTGACTATCTGCATGAATGATCAGGCAGTTAAGAAAAACGCAGTTAAATAAATCATTCATGTGACGACAGTAAATAAAACAACAACAAACGAACAATGATCCTGTTTAAGATGATGTGCGTTAGCTCCGAGCTCTTACCAGCTTTCTTCGGCGTGCGGGTGAAGGTTCCTTTGACGGTGCGGCAGTGAGAATTGTCTCCACCGCAAACCCCACATCTGTCCTCAACCTTGCTAGAGCCAATTTCTCTGTCACAGCCAACTTTCTGGAGACCAAGAAAACAACAACACAGATGAACCCCGACTGCTTTGTGGCCGAGGGCGCGAAGCGTTACCTTCACAGCGTGTCTGATGGTAAGCGGACCCGGCAAATGTCACGTAACAGATTCATTAGCTGTTGGTTTATCAGCGCCAACTGGACACGAGCTGATGTTAGCTGACTGCTGTTGGGGGTGGAAGACGAGTCAGGTCAGCATTTAAAATCACGACCTCACCTGGATGATTAGACACATCGAGGGAATCTCTTCCTATTCCTCGTTAGATTTTTATTCTTTGCGAAAAGTTTTGACCGTGAGCCAAAAAAAAACTTTGTCCATGGAGCTCATCATCATCTTCAGGATATTCAGTAATAAACAGAAGAAGCTGTTTGCTTATAATTTGCCATGCTGCTCTCACAACTGAGCTGAAAACAGAGTGAAAAAGGCCCAAACTCCACTGAAAGATGCCTTCAAACAGAAAAACAGACTCTTCTTTAAATAACATCTCAGAACAAATTAGCAGTACTGGATATAAACATCATAGTGAAGCCACCTTCTTCCTTCACAGCAGTGAGTACACACTGTGGATTCAATCACAGTGAACCCGATGCTGGTTTACTTCCATTAACTCTGTGTAATTAAATGAATTTGTGCAAAGCTTAAGTAGTCCAGCAGTCTGCAGCTGCTAACGTGGCTGACGAGCACACACAGCTCGTAGAAACGTAGTTTGATGTAGTTTGAATACACCCTTACCACACACTCTCCACGCACGCAGATGCTGTAGGCGTCCTTGTAAGAACATCGTGTCCCATCATGCACCAGCACCTTCATGTACGCCACATCTTCTGTCTCCTTGGACTGGCAATACAAGTGGCATCTCCTGTTTGCTGCAAGACGATGAATTCTTAGATTAGCATAACAAACTGAAGCCAAGTGGTTTTGAAACTATCTGAAAGTTCCTTAGACAGAGAAAAAAAAACACCCATCAATCTATTGTGGGTTTTTTTTTTTGAGTGGTCAAAGGATGCTCAGCGTGTGTCGTGCTTCCTGTGAAGTCTGGGATAGGCTCTAGCCCTGCTAAACGGTTAAGAAAAGTCAGTGGAGTTGGGAAAAGCTTGGATCGCTGAATTTTGATAACGCTAATAGACTACAAAACGTGCTTTAGGAAATCTGGGGAGTCAGTGTGTGAATAATACCTGTATTAATATGCATGCAGACATGAGGAATCTGATACCGCTGAGTTATGTCTTAAAAAGCATCGTATTAGCAGTTGTTCGTATGTGTTCATGTTTTCTTTCCTTCTCTGCATTTTGGGGCTTTTAGCTGTGCTCAGCTGCTTTTTCATGAAGATTTTCTTTCAATGTTTGGATGAGCCATCAACTTCCTCCGACTGCCAAAGCAAAATTGCCTTTGTGACTGATTCTGGCACATTTACATGATGAGCACTGTCTCTTTATGAGAAAAATAACAAAAAGGAAAACAAAACAACCTGAAGGCTCCGAAAAAACTGGATCATATGTAAAAAATGACAGAAAACCTCTGAATGCTTCTGTCCTTTCATTTACACAGCTGTCAAAGGCAGGCTGGTTATCTGCAGTGCGGTGATTAGTTCTCGTCTCAAATGCAAAACTATTGCACTTCCAAAAAAAGAATATACATCTGCAAAAATATGTTGCAACTGATCTTTTTTAAATTATTAATTCATATTTTAAAAATCAGTCAATATTGTTTTTTTTTTCATTCTGTTCTTTTTAAAAATGTGTTTTTAAAATGAACAAAAACCGCCAGAAAAACCTGTTCAGACAAAATCTGAACATAAATAACAAGAACATGCATGAAAACATTTACGCTCAGCACCCAACAGTCAAATCGCACCGCAGACATCATAAAAAGCTCTCTGCCTTCCACTGAAGGCCGTGATCGGATTTTAATTTCTCACCTTCCTGCAGTTTCTCAGTGTGCGTCCTACTTATTTTCTACATGACTGACTTTCCAAATCCCTGCCCAGAGTTTTGTAATTGCACAGGTGATCCATTACGTTTGCAAAGAGGGAAAGCTTGAAGGTTGAACGGGTTTAAATTGTTCATCCCAGCAGACAGATGGAAGACTAAACAAGGACAGGAAAAAGCAGAACGGAGAGAATACAAAAGAAAAACATGACAGAGGACACAACACAAACATTGCCTTTGCACAAAAGAGTGTGGCCAGCGTGGTGAAGGCCTGGCTGCGTCCCTGTCTTCACTATATGTTTTTTTCAGCTGTGTCTGAGTTCAGATCTCCTGCCCTCGTCTGCTTTCATTGTTCTTTTTGGGGCATAAAAGCAGCAGCAAAGCAGCCTCAGGCCTGAGCAAAACAATCTGTTGACATTTTTCTGGCTTACCATCAGGATGCTCGTAGGGCAGCCAGTGGTGTTTGGCATTTTGGAATTCAAAGTGGGAGTTGCGGAGCTGGCACTGCTGAGCTCTGAAATCTTCAAAGTGCCTGGGACAGTCATCTGCGTTGCACAACTGGTACTCGTAGTTTACTCCTGGGCAGTCCTGGCCGCCGTTCGATGGGCTGGGCAACGAAATGGATGAACATCAGAGGCGCCGATCAGACAGCGAAGACTTCTTATAAACTTTGAAAAGTGGAAACAAATCCTCCTCCACGGCTTTCGTTGTGTAAAATCCACCCGCACATTTGGCTAAAAACGACTCTGAGCTGTTACGGCTGGTTTGCAGGTGGAGCGTCATTTCAGGGCAGTAATACTATTTACATCACAGTTATTCATTTAATGGGAGTTGATTATTTAAATCAAGCCTCCTGAGTTTTGTTGAAATGACAAATACTTGCCTTTGAAAAGGATTTAAGAAGGAGAAGCCGTACGAATAACACTGATGATTTTACACAAAAGGTTACAAAGCAATATGAGGCTGAACATAGAGTCTGATCGCTTAGTGTTAAACTTTATATAAAGTCATTTTCACAATGCTTTGACTTCCTTTGACTAAAACCTACGAAGAGACAGGAGAACGCTGCTGTAAGCTGCTTTCATATCTGTCAGCCCTGAAAAACAGCATATATATAAATTAATGAGCTTCACACCAGCTGGCAGGCAGATTTTTGGTTGCCTCAGGACTAAACCAGTGCCTCCCCTGTTTCCTATCCTTATACAGACTTTCATTTACCGCTGAGACGGCCAAAAAGAGAACAGGTGACTTTCTCCAGAGGAGCATTCCTTCGGGTTTAGGAAGCTACTTAAAGAAGACTGACACGACTCACAAATACTGGAGGTCTGTCACAAAAGTGATCAGTGTTAGTTTGTGTCATTGGAAAGTGATCATTAAGACAGTACGAAGCACAATATTCCACGGTCAAATAAAACTGTCTCTTTTAATCAATTATTATTCAAGTATGATAATCATTCATCATATTTGAACAATGACACTTTTCTGTGGATAATTTCATCTGTGTACCCCCCCACAGTGGATTCTAAATCAAAGAATCAGGATATAACTGAAATGAAGACTTTACCTTTAATTCAGGCGTTTAATAAAAAGTAATTAAGTGTCTACAGCCGTGATTTAAATGGGAAGATTATGAAAGTTCAATTTTATTTATATAGCACCAAATCACACCAGCAGTCGCCTCAAGGTGCTTGATATGTAAGGTAAAGAACCTACAGTAGTGTAGAGGAAACCCTCCCCCCTTGAGTAAGTACTTGGTGACAGTGGGAAGGAAAAACTCCTTTTTAACAGGAAGAAACCTCCAGCAGAACGTGGCTCGGGGTGGAGGCAGCCAGGACAAAAGTCACGTCATTGTTCAAATACTTTACTATTCCTATTATTCTTGATGCCGCCCTGAATCGAATCAATGCTTGTCCACTTACGCAGGGTTGGCGCACTGACGGGTCCGTAATCGAACTCCAGTTCCACAGGAGCGTGAGCAGGAACCATATTTGCTCCAGGAGCCCCAGGCACCATCTTGCTTGACCTGATTAGGGTTTTTCCACATGCAGTGACCTTTGTAGCACCACTACATGAGATGAGAAGGCAAAGAGAGACGGGGAGAGTAAGCCAGCAGAGAAGGTCTCCTGTCTAAATGCTAAACTTTTTAGCCAGAAGGATGTGGGCAGGAATGTCAAGATTACCGTGGTTACCACAGTTGCTCGTCCTGTGAAGTGATGACGTCATCAGAGATATTTTAAATGTTGAAGTAATCCTCCTAATGCTACTGGATTACCATGCACACTGAAAAATAGTGCGTGATAATGTGGAGGCCATTATCATGTACTAGTACATGTATTGAAACTAGTCATCAAGACCACAGAGCTATTCAGAATCCCAGGAGGCTCTGTGACCTTAGGATAAGTAGAGTCATTTTTTCATAGACTTCTATACAGTCTGAATTATTTGCACTTTGCTATTTGGTCATTAGAAAGCATGCGTGTTTAAGCCACCTCTATACTGGCTCCACCTTTCAGACCTGGAGACAATGCCCATCCATGTGATACAGTCTCTGCTTAAACCGCACTCGTTCCCTTGCAGCTAGAAGCTGCGACGACAACATCTGCACGAACCATCTCCACCATCCACCGGCTTTTCTCCCGGCGGTGCCCTTATAGTGTTGGTCATGATTTATTGTATGTAGGTCTAATAGACAAACTCACTTTTCCAGGTGCACACTCGGTCCCATCGAGAGGTGGCCCTTTCTTGGTTTTACAGAAGTAGGGGTTGTCTGGGTGGCTGCACCACAGCTGTTTACACGGGTCAAATGTGCGAAACTGGAACACAGACAGCAAAAAACGTCAAGGCAACTGAAAACATGGCACACTATAGGTAAAAATATAACTGCAGGATAACTCAGCTGCTCATTGTGTTGCCTAACTGAGTGAGCAGAATATGGTCACTTAAAAACAGCAAAGGAATGAGTATCTGTCAGACTTTCTTTTCATATAAGACGAGAATTTGTGTTATATCCAAGAGTCCTTGATAAACTAAGGTGCAAAAGAAATGAACATAATCACCCACGGCACAAAAGTAACGATGAAAGTTGTCTGATAAAAGAGGGAGACACTCTAAAACTGTATGTCGGTATTTGTCGTTCTCACTTCTCTTTATCTACCACAGAGGGCCGAGTGGGCTTCTTTGATAACGGCTTTTTATTAAGTTCCTCGTCACGTAAGGTGGTCGAACATTTCTGAGGGATCTAAGCAGACAATCAGATTAATTCGAGATAACTTAAAAAGCGACAGTTAAGCTGCCCAAAACATCTCAAAGACAAGAGACTGTGCGACAGTTCAAGAGCAGACGTCACTGGTACATCTGTGAGTGTCTGACAGTCAAACAGCTTCCTTCACGTCTGCAGATAAATGTGTGACGCAAGACGTTTTTGGTTGTTTTTGGCTGTCGATCTCCAGACAATACACAGTTTATAATGTGTGCTACGTGCTAACAGGCATCTCCCAAATATTAACACAGTCGTTATTTTTCACCATGTTTGTGTCATCATCTGTTGCTTCTAAAAGAAACTGGTTTCCACTGTCTTGCCCTCATCCAAAGCAGTTACTGGTACGACATTAATGTCTGTGTGAAGCCATCTTCTTATTAAGTTCACCTGGATTGGGAACTAGTTCCCCCGTCCGCCTCGTTAGCAGTACTTGAGAGCACCGCTGATAAAACT
Organism: Simochromis diagramma; assembly: GCF_900408965.1. Taxonomy (NCBI): domain Eukaryota; kingdom Metazoa; phylum Chordata; class Actinopteri; order Cichliformes; family Cichlidae; genus Simochromis; species Simochromis diagramma. The sequence continues at coordinate 891,291 of NW_024387285.1, read as the reverse complement.
GGGACATCTGCAGAGGTTAATAAGCCTTTCTGAACATGTCTGCTGCGGCCACATCTCTGTTGCCGGTGCTTTGTTTGCAGCAGCATAAACACAATTACCTGGAGGGACTTCTTTCTCTAAACAACAAACAAAAATCTTTTTAACTTGTGCAGCGCAGCAGCCCCAGTGGGGCTTAGACAGTGTGCTTATGATTTGTATACTCGGGGTGTTTGGATCCTGTTCAAGCAGCTCGTGTATTTTGATCACTTGCTAATCATTATGCATTTAATCAATATTCAGAATCTGTTTGCAAAAACACGGTTTTTGGATGCTTTTTTTTGTTTCCATTTGCAGACTGTTCCCTTTGTGAGTAGTTTAACGAGTCTCAGAAAACCATCTCTGAATTATCTGATTTTCTGTTTTTAATCATCTGCATTCAAGAACAACGACCGGGCAGGTAAATGGAAGCCAGATATTCTCTGCAGTCGTGACCTGATGCAGAGGAGCATTTCTATGAAACAGCAGAATTAGTGGGCAAACAGTTTAACCTGGACAGAGATGGACTTTGTAAACAAAACCGAGGCAATAATTTAGCTTTTTCTTGCAACCTTATGCAACATTATCAGCCTCCAACTGAACTGCCTTTCCCTTCTTTATGAGGCAATCATCAGGAGACAGAAAAACATCCTAAATTCTTTGAAAGCGCTCGGGTATTATTCTGCACAAAGGAGCAAAAATAACACCTCCATGTTGCCATCTCGCTCTTATTCCTTCTTCCATTCCACATCAGGATGACATTTTGACAGTACATTGACTTCTTCAGGCCTGATTCCTTTTGGTTTTGTTAGTAAGGTCGCTCGTCATGCCTTTTGTTCCTGCGTAGCTTTGTTTGTTTCCTTCAAGCGTTCCAAAAAATATTATTTTTCAGGATTCGGCAGTTCCAGAAAAGAGGTCAGAGTAAGGAAGACACACAAGAAGTTGTGTCTTTTATTTTAAAGTTCATTTGGGATTCTATTATTCTAACATCTAACAGCTTCACTAACTTTCTGTCCGATTCTTTGTGGAAGTTAAATTACAGCAACGGTGAGCGCGACAGCCATAAACTGCGGGACTGTTTTTGGTCTGACAGGTCGATAATCAGCTGTCTCTAAAGGACTGTGTTGTTGTCACTGTTACACATTTATCTGTCTGCACTGCGAGCACAGGCCCTGCGTGGGGTTTTAATAAAGAGTAAGACATCTATAAATCAAACCCTCAGGCTGAAGCAAACTCAGGGTAACTCTACCACTTCATGTTTTTCTTTTACAGCTTTCCTGATGCTTTTGTTTGATGGAAAAAAGCTAAAACTAAAAAGGAGAAGCATCAAAAGCATAGAAAACATGGTGTATACATGTATATGGGGTGCATGTAGTATTACCTTGATAAATCTTTTTTTTTTTTCATCTCCATATTGTTCAGCCCTTCTTTGTAAAAATGACTCTTTTTGAGACCCAACAGAGCAGCCTGCCTTCGCTGGCCGAACCTCTCTGTGGATGTTCGGTTAAAAAGGCAAAACTGGGGCAAAATGCAGGTCAGGTCCACCTACAGGCAAATCCTGTGACCCAGAAATGTGGGTGTAAAGCTAACGTGGCCTTAATAGATGTAGATAAGCATGCAGGAATTAAACCGGCCACTTGATCTAAACAGTACTTCAGAATGGCCCAGTAAGCAGTAACAGCTGTAATCTGCACAGCTGGGCAATGACACGCCTAATTTGTGATTTGCTCATTTGCGATGCTAAAACAATCATCTGTGCTAGCATCCAGCTTTTGTGGAAGAGTTAACATCATGGCAAACAAACCTGAACCAACGGAGGTTTTAAAGAGGCTGATCAACAGAGCGTGTCTTGAATCTCTTCACTTCTGGATTTCTTCTGCTTTTTTAACAGCTGCAGGCTGTAAACAGCTCGTAGGTAACAACGTAGACTTTTGTTAGGTTGAACTTGAGTCTTTACTGTCATTGCACAGTCGTACTTAAATTAGACAATTGTCCTACGTCGGCACTAAAACACAACACAGGAAACTTTAACGTGGAAAAAGTTTACTTCTCAGTGTAGATGAAGCAGAAATGTTTGCTTGATCTTACACCAAGCTGACACTGGAAATAATTCTGGAACATGAGGTGCAAAAAAAAGTTACTACTTGGCCCACAGTGTTTTTTTATTATTGGATAATACTAGAGCAGCTTTGCATGATCTGTAGTTTAAAATGATCTTTATCCCACGCTGGGCCTTGCTTCATCCTCTGTCTGAAAACGAGCCTTTCTTTAAAGTCCTCTGATTGGCTGCCCCTCATAAACAACAGGGCAACAGTAACTGGGTGAAAGTGACGCGCTCACAGAAGCTGAAGCTGCCTCCTGATGAAATATCATATTTAATTAGCAGTACAACAGGACTGGTACAACACTCCTGAGATGACCATCGCTTCTCTATGACGTCACAGAGACCCAACAGAAGAAAAAAAAGCATTTAGAGCAATCAGTCCTTTTGTCTCATGGTGGCTATTTGCACATATGCTGAGCTCACTGTTTGAAAGCTATTTTTAATATGAGTGTGCATCATTTGAACTGCAAGTATATGACAAAATATGGAAAAGCAAAATAGGTGCCTTTGAAGAAAACCATTATTTCTTTTATTTCTTACGTCTTTATTATTTCTTCTGTGAGAAGAAAATCTTTCTCATTTATTACTTTTACACAAAAAAGCGACTACAGGTCATATCAACCTGAACACGAGCCGAAGACTCTCTGTACTCTCAGAGCGAGGTCTCTCTCTTCTAGGTAATGTGAAACGAGTTGTGTCAAATTTAAATAGCCGGTGATGTTTTTAAGTGTTTTAAATACATTTTTAGCAGTTTTTCATCATTTAGATGAGCATTAGATTAGAGTAGCATGACTACAAAGGAAGCAGTCTCGGTATATGAGCAACCTGCTCTCGGTGGGCACATCCCTGCTGTCTGTAAAACCTCGAGCACTGTAATAAATTAAACCTCCATGATGTAAATGTCGGTTTAGATTAATTTCATCTAAGCACTTTAACAGGCCTTTTATTAGATTTGAAGCAGAGCACAGACATTAATGGCAAACCTGAATCAAGCAGTTTACATTTTGTACTTAGAGCAAACAGGAAGTTACACTCAGTAAGTTCACTATTTAAACACTTAGCTGTGGCCGTGGTCTCACATCTACAGGGAATATTTTGCTCTACAGTCACCAAATGCTGCATTAGGTGCACATCTAGTCACAAACCATGTCTATCTGCCATCTGACGCTGGAGAGGAAATGTTCAGTTTGTTGATCAGAGATCTCGGCAGGTATTCTAGACACACACACTGTAGCTCTGTAGCACTGCGTGTAGCTGCAGACTTTCATAAACAGCAGAAGTGATCATCTGATAAATTTTTTAATAAGATGGTGAAGAGGAAGGAAATTTTAAAACGGCATACAGCGTCTCCTCTTAGCATCGTATCATCTCGTGAAATGAACAAATAATTACAAAGCAGAAAATAAGAACCAAAAATTGATCTTTGTAGAGAACAAAGGGCATCGAAAACTGTCAGCTACAACCTATTAAACCTCAGACAGAGCAGCCGGGCCTCCTTTATAAGCTGAAATCAAACAATGCAGCCTTCAGCGATAATAGGACTGCATCGCCGGGACTCTGTTGACTTTCGAAATGCTTTCAAAGAAATGCCAACCTCAGTGTAAAGTCAGGACCCCAGACATCGATCGACGATCGTAGCCAGACGGCCAGTCCTCAGACTCTCATTCTGTTCCTACAGCTCCCAAAATAATAAGTCGTCCTCTGCAAGTTTAAAGCTTTTTTGAGTACAGCGTGACACTTTCTGCGACACACGATCAACATCCTTACGTCTGCCTCTCATCAGGCTGCTGCTTTTCTGACTTTTTAAAACTCACTTTTGTTGTACGTAAAAAAATAAATAAAACAAAATCTTGCAAACACTCAAAGCTTAAGATTCAACAGCTCATACTGAGCACATCTGCATTTTTATTAGCGTGGTATTCACACAATTAACAACTGGAAAAGCTCATTTTTATCTGTTATTTGAGCATCTCTGACCTGCTGGAAACAGATGACAGCAAACGGGGACAACGGTGATCACCCTGCCATCTGCAGAGGTCCGGGGAATCACAGGTGTGATTGAGGTTAAACGAGCAGGCTTCTGTTTGAAGCGCTCGATAACCTGCAGACGGTTTCTGATCGTCTGAGATTTCAGAGTCCGTTTCCTCTGGAGGCTGTGATCAGCACAGCTTTCTGCAGAAACCTCACTGAAAGTCGCTGCTCGCTCATCCCAAGAGTCTAAAGAAATAACTTCTTCAACAGACCACAGAATATATTTTAGCTGGTTTCTGCTATCGATTACATATTTTTTTTATCTTTTACTCACGGAAGTGCAGATCTTGTAGCCGACCCCGAAGTCAAATCGACACTGCTCATCCATCGAGTAGTTGATGCCAGGAAGTTCAGGAAGCTCCGGCCAGTCATGTTTGAAGGGGTCATCCAGGAGACAATCATACGTGCTGTGAGGACATGAAGGTTCATGTTTTCACTCTGAACAAGCCAAACAAAGTTCACAGGGCCAAAAAGGTTTATTGACACAAACTAGAGATCTTTATTTGAAAGGGCATCTGTACCTGGAAAGCCTGAGGCCACACCCCCTCCTAGATGTGGCCACAAGCCGTCGCATAATTTTTACTTATTTGCTGTCACGAATTAATTCACTCTAAGTGAACCCAAGACATCCAGCAGAGCAAAGGCATCAAACCCCCTCACTGCAGCTTTTGCCTGCAATCATCAGCCCTCTGCAGATAAAACCATCAGTCCAACAAATGATCCATATAACTCAAGTCTCTGTTACAGTGATATTTTAGCATAACCGGAAGCGTTGTTTTCATTTGTTAATTAGTTTCATAGTTTTGACTTCATTCTGTTTGTTCACTGTGGGAGTTACTGCTTAATGGATGATTGAATTTAAAGGCCCTGCAGCAACTCAAACCGTTGCATGAACACTAGTTAAACCTGCTCAATATAACAAGAGAAACGACTTGTTGCTCTGCTGTTTGCAGATGCTATAAAAGCTGTTATACGCTGCGTGTGGTTTGTTGTTACAAAGTAACACATTAGAGTAAAGTTAAAGAAAGGACTTTAACAGAAACTTTCAGTTTCATTAAAGAATAATTATATTTTGACCTTGGGAATCTATTATCAACTGAGACATTTAATCCCTCCATCGACGTCGGTGCAAAATCTAATTATTAAGCAAATGATTAAGAAACGAACCCAAAGGAAAGCTAAAAGGCTAAATACGCCCCTCTGATATTTCTTAACTTTTGACCATTCTGATTTTACCTGAATGCGGCACAAAGCTATCAGAGAAATCCAGAAACTGCTTGTTTTCCCACTGAGATTTATGCACATACTTCCTAATTTAACGACAGAGCCAGGTGGTGAGAAGCGGCTCAGCTGCAGTAAATCCCAGCCTGGCTGTTTGTTTTTTCACGGGGCACAGCTAAACCCAGCGCAGAGACAGAGCAGGCATATGTGCCTTTTGAAAATGTGGAATGATTTTTAAACTTCTCATTAAATTTCTTCTCAGCAGCTGCCTCACAAAGTCTTCATATTGAGATAACGCAGAAACTTTTTCCTGCTATACATTGATTTTTGTCAACAAAGGCACCTTTCATAATAAAAGCCAGAAAAAAAAAATCGCAGTACTGTTTGGTGATTGATTGCTCGCTGCCACTGTCATCCTCTTTGAGGCTCTGTCAATAATTTTGTGTCCACGCTCCGCTAAGCTTTGCCTGTCAGTTACAGAGAGAAGAAGAAAAATCCATGTCTATGAACTGAACACAGGCCAACAACGCTGGTGTCAAAGCTCAGACGTCCTCGGGTTAACACGTTATACGGTTATTAGCAGGACACCAGACGACACCCACGAAGCATAAAGAAGACAATTTATTCTGGTGGGCGGAGCCAGACATTTTCATCATGTTGGCACTTGGCTGTAAATAATAAGATATTTTAAATATAAAGTGTCTCAACAGATTGAAGTGCTTTAGGGGAATTTCTCCTCTCTGTCACACTGCATGAATTAGGTTAATTATTCTGTTGTTACCTTCAGCCTGCCTGTTCTGACTCTAAAACAGGATTTGTTGTGCTTGCTCACAGATCGTTGGCTTCCTCTTCATATATTTCTTGCTGGTTTTCTATCTTATGATAAAACATACACTGACGTTACTGTTGTTGTGAGTGTAGACAACACTAAATAAGATGAATGCATGCTGAGGACAAACAGAGTATGAAATATGGGGCAGATAGAGCAACCATGTAGCTCTTTATATTTTGGCTACTGAGCTGTAAAATGCAATTTGCTCACTGGGCTGTGATTGATTTGACGTTTCTGACACTCCACCGACAACAAACAGCCTGCTTGTCTCCTTTATACGTTTCCAAGAGTCAAAATTATGGAGGAACATTAAGATGTGCCAAACTCATTCTCCTAATTTTGGTGGCGTTCCCATCCATCCCTCTGTGCTGCAGGACATCACAACTGCGTCTGACCCCACTGCTCCAGCATCCGACTGTCGGGTCTTACTGAGAATTTATTTACTCATCCACCCCAAAATCTCTGAGCAAATGTATGTAGCTGAGGAGGTTGTTGTTTAATAAAGCTTTTAATAAAACATTTCCCAATTGTAACTTAACTCTTATATTTTGTGGTTTTATTTTATTTTTTTCAGATTTATGCATCCCAGGTGGAGCTCTGGAGTCGTGATTGTCAGCACCCATGTGGAGTACTGTGCAGGTTTATGAACTCACTGGATGTATCGCTTCAGCTCCTGCCCGCTGCACATTGACCAGTGGTATCGATGGAAGGCCGCCTGCACCAGCGGGGCCATCACGCTTCCCATCGCCGTTTCGTCCCCACAGCGGTTGCCTTGGCCATCGTGCTCCATGCCCAACCTGCTCTCACAGGCAGAGACAAACCATAAATTACAAAACAGCAGAACAGCAATACAAGATAAACCTCGACGACAAGGATTTCATTATTTTTTACAACTTCAATTCATAAAACAAGTGGAAAGGTCAGAGCTAGGGCTGCCACGATTAGTCGACTATCAAAATCGTGTTAGTACTTTAATCCAGTCAAGTTCAAACGTTCCTAATCAGACAGACCTGCTTCTTCAGTGTTCACAGTAACGCCCACCATAACTGATGAGATATGTTTTTGTAAGTATGAATACTTAAAAAAAATAAAATAAAATCACATGATCACATGCCATTGCTTATTTTTACACGTGTAGTTTTGCATAGAGCACAGAGCCTGGTGTCTTTAATGGGTTTCAGCTGATTGTATGTTACATGTGACTTCCTTTGGTCATGGCTCCAGAATGATGGTCCCAGCTCACACAGTGAGAGAGGATCAGCTGATTCGGTCTTTTCAAAGATGGAAACAAACTGTGACAGTGTCAGAATTCTGTGATGATCATCTGGCAATGTGAGCACCACCATGACCTCCACCTAACCACCCAACACAAACGCTAGAAACAGCATACTCCATAAATAATATGTACAAAGCAAATCATGCTTGGTGCTAATGAACCTGCTGAATCCTGTGTCCTTACTGTTTAGATGAGTCTGTTACATTCATCCCGTGACCGCAGATAACTTTACCGAGTGATGGCGTGGCCTGCTGCTTTAGTTTCTCCCTTTAATCAGAGGAGACAGGACCCCCACTGGTGATGTTCAGTCTTGTACTTCAGTGCAGTCTTTTTGTGAAAGTACTTTTCTTTGAGCTCTTTTTTGGAGCAGGGGTTTGTTGTTTTGCACAAGGATTTTGGCAGCTGTCCCGTATTAGATCCATGAATGGAAATCAGTATGTGTTACAGTTGGAGATCGTGGAAATTCTTTTTAAGAGAGAATAGAAATAAACCCAGGTACCGTGTGAGCATCCTAACATACACATGATAGGTTCATTTACAGCTGAAGGAGATGTTCATTTTATGACTTCTAGCTAAAGTGAAACATCCATCATCAGACAGTGATGGTCTGCTTTGCCTTCACACAGCTGACTGCAGCCACACTGAAAACCACATTTCCTGCTGTTTGGTTTGCGTCAGACTCAGAGTGAAAAGCTTTCACACTGTCTCACACGAATCAAACCAAAGAGGCAAACAGATCAGAGCAAATCAGCAATGATTCAGGCAGGTCAGATCGGAAACTCTCAGGAATCAACCCTTCCATCTATGGGCAACTTTTAAATGCAAAATTCCTAAATGAATGAATGAAATCCATGTTTGAGAGCGTTATTAGCCATGTGTTCCCTCGTGAAAGTACTTGGAATCTGAGTTTGCTCTCACTTTAGATTAAATGCCTTTAGATTACATTAATAATTTATTCCCTTAAAGAGTTTGGATGTGGGATGTGGTAACTGACAAACTGATAAAAACCTGCAGATCAGAAGGATTTAAATCCCTGTCTGGGATAAAATACAAGAAGAAATACTTATATGACACAGGCACTTATTTATGAGCTTTTTCGTTTTTTCTGAACTTTCTTTAAAGGGTTAATATCTATCTATCTCTATCTATCTATATATCTATCTATATCTGTATCTATATATATATATACACACAAACACACACACACACACACACACACACACACACACACACACACACAGTGCGCTACATGCAGATACTCACTCTCAAAGCATTCGTGGTGCAGCACTTGTTTGCAGATGCAAAAGTGACAGAAGTCGTTGCACAGTGACCCTGTTCACATGGTCAGCCGCTGAGGGAAGCGGTAATGATTGCCGCATTGTTTCGTGTTGAAAGGATGCAGAAATTGTCATCGGAAAGGTGTGGGAAGAGTATGTGCTCGTCACCTACAGCTCACGTCACACAGGATCTTGCACAGGTTAATGACAGAGTTGCAGCAGACGTATGCGCTCAGTCTCATTTTAACACAATGTGCAGACTGAGTCTGACTGATGTAATCGTCGACGGCAACACACCCGCCTTTTTAAGAAACTTGACTTGATGCTTACTTTCTTATTTCGCAGCAACATCCTCTGAGGATCTTGGCCTAAACTTTACTGGCAGGATTTACTGGGTGTGCATTCTAATAGGCTTCATTTCTAAAAACCTCCAGTGGTGCTGGAAACATCGATGTCTCTACTACTGTACATGACATCTGAACTATGGAAACAGGTTAATTAAAATAAACTGAGTTCATGTTCTTGGGTTCCTTCTACTTTAAGGTCGTTCGGGGCCACAGAATGGAAGCTGAAGTGAGGAGGCAGGATATAATGAAGCCCAGCATTTACTGTAACTGAGCACATGTTCAATGAGCCCAGGGTGTTTCCACACCTCTAATTAGATGAAGCATGTCCTTCAGAGGTGCTCAGAGTGGACGTCCACAGCTCACTGGCCACTTTAAAAGTAGAGCGTGTTGATTGTAAATGGACTGATTCTTATATAGTGCGTCTCTGCTCTACCTCAGCCCTCGGACATTATACGAGCACTTTTTCCTCAGCTTTGTCTGCCTAAGTGATTTTTTTGCAACGTTCACACTGAGGTTAGTATGTTGCCCAAGAATACTCTGGCATCCAGCCTGGATAAGCCAGGGACCAAACCACAAACCTTCCAATTAGTAAATGACCTGCTCCACCTCCTGAGCTACAGCCAGGCTGCAAATGTGAAGGTGTATTGGAAGGACTGCTGCAGCGATGCTCACACACAGATCAATAAGGCGAGAGGTGGGGTGCACCCTGGGCAGGTTCCTGTTTCTGCCACAGCGCTCACAGAGAGACACAAAACCTAAAACTAATTTAGAATCACCAATTAACCTGAGTCCACTAACTGCATGTTTAGCTGTTAGCCAGAGTGCAGGACAGAAGCCACGCAGACACTGGAAGAAGCTGCAGACGATGCACAGAAACGACGGACAGATGGTGGATTCAAACCCACCACCCTGGTGGTCCTGGGTTTCTGCAGCAAGGCACCAACTTTAAAATACTGCCAACATATAAACTTGTTCATTCAGAAGCTTAAGTACTTTACTTCTATAAATTCACAGTTTGTGAGCAAAGGTTTAAGGTCGTCATTCAACACTCCTCTCCTGCCCACATCAACATTGAAGGAGCTCTCGATTGCTGAAACCATTTCTCCGTCTATAAAGGATTTTAAAAATCTTCCCCTAATTGATATGTGCATATCTGTGATATATCTCAGGACTAAACCGATCCTTGCACAGTCTGTAGGGCCTAAAAAGCAGCGATCACCATCATCCTGCCTCTGCCTCGTGCTGCTGTTCCCTTCTCTTCAGCTCCAGATGCTTTCAGCATGTTTAAATTGATTTTTTCCCTCCAATAGAGTTTAATCTTTGACGGTAAATTAAATACCTCAGTATTTGCCCTCTAGGCTCTTCTCTCAGAACCAGAAAGCTGTCGGTGTGTACTGCACAGCTGCTGGTTTCCACACTGCTTTAATCTGTTTTATTTTCTCAGGGCATCTATCGATCCCCGGACATCCCTGCTCACTAGGCCTGCTTCGTTTGCACAGTCGGAGGGTTTCATGCTGTGCCCTGGGACATCTCATTGTGAAGGACCCTCGCCATCTCCGCTGGGTTTCAAAAAGCTTCTGTTCCTGCTGAATACCTCCGTTCTCCACGCTATAATCCAGTCTCCCTTTCATTCTTAATATGTTCAAACAAAACCCGCATCATGTACCTTTGTTATTGATCATTTCAAACTCCCGTCTCATGACTGCTTCATCTGTAAAATCACCTGATGCTTTTCAGCAATACTGACATATCGCTCTGAGCGTTTCTGATAATCTCTTAAATCTACCGTCTTTTTTCCATCCTGTCCAACTGGACTCAGTCTACTCCAGAGCCAGTTTCTGGACCCAGCTGGCAGACAAATATTTGCTCTTTGTTGACAGTCTCTCCCGCTGCGTTTATTTCAAATTTCAGAACTCGCAACAAAAGCTCCACAGGAGACGTGGAAACAGCTTGAAAGAGCAGGAAAGTGGAAAATTAGCCTGCTCAGTGTTCTGTTTCACACTGTAGTCCAAGTTTCACCGCGCTGCCACTTCTCATGTGAAGAGTTCAACTCTGACTATATCACATGGATTAAACTACAGCGCATATTAACCCGAAGGTTTAGGCTTCACACATTCAAGAGACTGTGTTTCAGATGTCTCTTGTTTAACGGCAGACTACAGGAAGAAAGCGCGTTTAAGCTGCAGAGGAGTGTTTCCTGTGTGCAGAGTCGGTGTTGTTGGTGAGTTTGAATGTTTCCTCTGCCTGTAGCAGACAGTTATCATTCAGGGGGGTCGTTTCTCGTTGCTGAAGGGTAGTATGGGCTAATGCATTTCTACATTAGCTGACAGGTGGGTGGGCCATGCAGTTTTCAACAGTAACATATGAGGTTGAGACGCCTGTTTTCTCTCTTTCTCAGACTTTTTACCTTCATATTCACCTTCTGTTCGGTTCAGGCATCACAAAGAAAAGTGGCTTGTTTAAGGTTTCAGAAAAGGTTTGTGTACAAATGACAAATTATAAAAACCAATTTGATATTCGCCACAGGACTTTTGTTTCAGCCCTTCTTTTTTCTTTTTCCAGAATATCTTTTCCCACCACTTCTTTTCATCAGTATTTATCATTCAGCAGCACAGGAGCCATCAGGGATGGTGCGACCTTGGCTATTTTCTGTAGCTACAATTTACAAATCTCCCATAAACACCTTACATGTAAGACACCAACTGTTCTGGAAGCCACAAACACACGCATATGCATGTGCATGCACTCCCTCACACACACACAATATATAATTTTAGTATTAATTACAAAAACGACCACGTTGTGAGTTTCTTTCTCTATGTTTTTAGATTTGTTTTTAAACTCCACACTCAGAGTTTGGACATTTGGAAATGTGCAGAGATTTCATTACAGCGCTACAGCTTCATTTGATTGGTCGGTTTGTTTACACAGACAAAAAAAATCTTTATTGATGCTACGATAAAATTAACGCCACTTTTCAAAGCAGCTATTCCAGGTGATTTGGACACACCAGCCAAACGGCCCTCACTGTGTCACGTTAATGAGCAAACCACACTCAGCCAGCCAGTTTAATTTGTTGCCCAGCAACATGAAGCTAAACGCAGCTTATCCACCCTGCAGTCTGTTATTGTGCATTTACTCAATATGTGCTTAATTCTGCCTTTCAGAGAACGGCAGGTTTTAATAACTTTTTAATGCTTCCAGCTGATGTGAGTTTGTTTATCCTTATTTCATATGTTGCAGGAAATGTGGAGAAAAGGAGAAGATAATGAACAAGGGCTGAGTTCATGGACACATGCTTATAAACAACCTCTGGCATTTTGTCCAAAGATGAAAACGAGGAACTCACACGTGTCCGGTCTCATGAGCCACAACAAAGGCGGAGGAGAAGCCGTCTTCATGGTTCAGGGTGCAGCTCCGGACTGGGTGGCACATTCCTGTGACCGGAGCGTAACCTGCCGGGAAAAAGGATGAATGTTACCACAACAAATACAAAGATGAGGACGCTGAAAACAAAACGTCTCCTCGCATCTCAATGAAAGGCGTCAGGGGAAAATGTTTTGTGGAAAAGTATAAAAAAAAAAATTAAACAAGTTAAAAATGCAAAAAAGTCAAATTTATTCTATGAAATAAAACTAATTTTGTGTGAGGATGAAATGCTAATCTTATAACCAAAAACAAAAAATAATGTTTAAAAAGTTAACTGTGCCAGAAGAGAACAATAAAAATATTATCAATGAACATTTCTTCATCATGCTGAGTCATCTTCATAGTTCATACAATAACAAAACATGTTTTCATCTGTAATCGTTTCACTTTATAACTGCAGTTTGTTTTAGCTACAACGACATCATCCAAGATCTCGACTGCTGACCACAAACCAAGGAGCTGTGCAGTGATTAAGCACAGACGGATGGACATTATGAGACCACAAGTGACAAACATGTGCAACAAATGATGCTGTGCTGAGGGCTCAAGTGAGACGTAGAGCCATTTACATACAGAGGAGGGATACTGTATGTAGGACAGATCTGTATGCATCTCTATGTTTAAACGTGTCACATGTGTCACGTGTGCACATCAGTGATACGTGTTGGCACTGCTGCCAAAAGACAATACACATTACACACAGCAGCACAGTGACAGCAGGGGATTATTAATGGCGATTATTGCTGCTTTGCCATGACTTCCTGCTATAAGCACGATTCACTGACATCACATGGTCACTGCTAATAACTGGAGCCACAGGCAGCAGCAGTGAGAAGAATAGAATAAGCAGGGCCAAAAATAGAATAAATATTCTACTTATTTTTATTGTTTTAATGTCTACACATCCAGTTTAGCTGCAACATCATGAAGGACGAACTTTGTTTGGAGCCAAACTGCAAGTACTGATTTACAGGAAGTGAACCTCTCACTGCAAAGAAGAAAAATGACATTAGGAAATATAGATTTTGGCCCAAATGTGCAGCTGGCACAGTGCACTTATGATGGTCTGCCCGAAAGCTAAAACGTACCCACTGATCATTACGACACTAGGTTCCAAATCGAAATCAGATTACTGCCTGCGGACTGATGGATTTCCCCATGCTGTTTGTTTAACTCTTAACAGTGGTACCAAGAGGGACACACACACACACACACACACACACACACACCCACTTCAGATCAGCACAGTTGACTCTTCATCTGTAATGCCTTCCCAAGGGTGGGATTACCTTGGGAATTGTAGTGGTGCACTTTAGTCCGCAGAGGATTTATAGGCCGAGTGAATGTTCCAGCACTTCCTCGTTCGCCCAGCTGTCACGGTTTAGATGAGCGCGTTAGAAAGCCGGTGAACACCCAGCAGTCCGGGACCATTTCAAGGCCATTAACCACAGGTAACCCCAACACGCTGGCAACAATAATATTGCGTAGACCTTCATCATCATCCACTTATTGCTTTATTACAGCGACAAACTAAAGGACAGCGAGCATTCATTAGCAGCAGCTAGGGTTTGCATCACGTGCTGTTCATTAGTGTTGGTGCATTAATAATGCAATAACTCATGAAGCATAGTTGTTCCTTGTGAAAGAGCGAGTGAGCAAACATGGTAAACTTAATGAGAGCACGCATGCAAGCAGAGCCACCGAGGCAGGGTGTGCGCTAGCACTCGAACAATAATAATAACTGCTGTTGTTGTTTTGCCCCTGATGAACACTTAAAGTCAAGTGGACCCTCAAAGCTGTTTTCTAAGAACGGCCTCTTTTTGTGCATATAAATCAAATCTAAATCAGAACCCAGAGCAGCTTTGTCGATTACTCCTCTCACTTTGTTTTTATTTAATCAGACATCGCGGGCATTTCCATGGCTGCAGGTCCCCCGAGCGCTGAACTGAAATCTCTCGGATTACAAATACTGTGAGGAGGATAGAGAGGGATCAGCGTTTTATCGGAAATCAAGCTCAGAAATAAACAAACACTTTTCTCCTGAAGTTCTTAAACCTTTGACTGCTCATTATTTCTGCTCATGCTGACCATTAAGACAGAATCTCCGAGTGTTTGTCAAATACATCGGTCTGTAAGGAAAAATGAAATGTGCATTTTGGGATGTTTTTGTTCTGTAATGCTGTACATAAGACACGTCTTTGGAACCGCCTTCTTTCATCTGCACAACACTGGCGTTCATGCATTTGATACGTCCGGGTGAACTTCATGATAATCGCAGTAGTGACTCCAAGCTAAGCTCCATGACAAGTACTGGCATGGACTAGTAAGAGAGGTCACATGTCTGTGAATGCCAACGCTCACATTTTGGACAGATGGTTTCAAAGCGGGGTGAAAGAAGCCATCTACACTGTCAGCGACCATCGTTGAACAGAGGGCGGGGCTTACGTCACCAACCATACCAGTTAATGTTCTCCTGTCTTGATAGCAAGTATGGCCACGAGGCTTAGTTAATGAATTCTTCTACACAACAACAAACCCAGTATCATCGGAGCTGTGGCACAATCAGCACACACAATAATCCTGCTGTTTGGTTCCTGCTCAGATCAGTGAGGCTCTTACAGATTGTGTCCATGTAGCTCGACTCACATCTCTGATTTTGGGCTGTAATGGACTGAAGGATAACTCAGATCCAATTAAACTGAAATTCCACTTCCAGCTCAGGATGGAGATTGTTTCGCACTCTAAGTGGAGTCCTCACACCTTGAGCTCGACTACATCACACTGACTTTATGTATTTTGACACTCTCTCTACTTTATGCCGGAGAAAAAGAGGCGTGTGTGTGTGTGTGTGTGTGTGTGTGTGTGTGTGTGTGTGTGTGTGTGTGTGTGTGTGTGTGTGTGTGTGTGTGTGTGTGTGTGCTGTTGTGTGAAAGCAGCAGACGACTGGTTGCAGCCACTTCTACCTGGTAATTGCCGGAGTCCAAATGCTGGGAGGACTGGTAAATCCTGAAGTGCTGCTTCATCTGTGCAGCACTCAGGCTGCAGGGAGGTTTGTTTTATTTCACTTGCAACTATATTTCATAATTAACTTTTCTATACGTTTCCTTCTTTTTCATTTCTCCCAAGAATTGTTTAAATGTTACCCTCATTCAGTCACACATTTGGGGAAAACAACATTAACCCACATCTCACCTGAGATTTATTGCAAAAGTGGGGGAAGTGATTTGTAACAGTTATACAAACTATTTAGCCTTCACCGAGAGTCCAGATCGGCTGTTTCCATCTTTCCAAGTGACTTTATTATAACTGTGTGTCTCTTGTTTTCAGAGGAAGCCCACGGAGAGATCAGAGTCGGGGTTAAGGTTTCAGGGCTCTGAATGCTGAAGCTGAGGCTTGTACGGTAACGTTCAGGCTCCCAGAGGTGAGCCAGTAAAGCTTAGGTTTAGAAGGACCTGAGAAAACTTTCAGTTAAAAACCTCTGAGTAATCTGTCTTGTGAGTGAGACTAATATGTTAATTAAATGAATGTGAAAAGGTTACAGATCCACTCGAAGGGAGCAGTTCATTCAGTCATCAATCTGATCTGATGTTAAAGAACTAACGGAGCATGAATAACTGAAATAACTCAGAACAGCAAAGAAAGACCAACCAGAGAACGGCTTAAAGCTGACAGTGTTGATGCTCGGAGTCAGTGCAGTAACCACAAACATGAGCATCGCAAGTGATCCGTTTTTGGCTGCTGGTCTTTTGTGCTGAAGAACTCAATGCAAAGAAAAAGACAACTGACCAAACAGAACATGAGGGAAATTAATTGTTTTCAAAGTATTCACTGAAAAATTGGACAGAAATATTCAAGCTAAGTGGCCAAAAGTTTGCACGACGACTGGATTTTAATACCTCTCAACAGCTTCCAAACAGAAGCCCAGAAAAGATGCACTGCTGCTGAACTCCAGCTCCAAAGACGTAAATCAGCACACCCGTAAGGTGAATCTAAGCTTCCTGCTATTCCAGGAGGAGAATGCTGCTCACAAAGAAGACTGACAGAGAATATGGCGAACAAAACAAACACATCCTGTGTGAACAGATGAGCTCACGAGACTGGGAGCGTAATTGGACACCATCAGGTCTGGAATTATCCAGCAGTAGTCACAGTTATTCACCCACCCACACCAGCGCCCTCAGTACTGGAAAGAAAACATCAGATCTGAGCTTTGATGGATGGAGAAACATGGACTTAAACCCACTAACAGGGTCGTTATCCACAGAGTGGGCTACAGACAGGGAGCAGCAGCACATTAAGCTTTAAAAGGGACCCGACCCTGCAGGAGACCTAAACAGGTCCCACACTATACAGGGCAGGTTCATCCTGTGGTTGTGCCGTGTCTATTGGAAATATTCACGCACAATGTGTCTGATATGTTGCCCTCATTTGAGGTGTCAAATGCAAAAACATGCACTGTCATGGCCCAGGGCTAAGCTGAGCAAAGTAAAGACTGTGCACCAAAGGTGAAACTGCCAAACCCCACCAGAGAATATAAACGCTTATTCTGCTCATAAATTCCTGTTAGATCCCAGATGAATGAATCTCACAGCTTCCTGCTACAGAGAGAAGAACTCAAATAAACAGCAACAATCGAGTCGGGGAGGCCTGATCGGACAGCCTGCACCAACAGAGACCGTCTGCTGTTAACAGCACGAGCTCTCATCCCTGTGAGGGAGACAGCTTCCTGTGTCACACTGTGGGCATACCCCACACACTGCAAGACCAACAAAAAGAGCAATAACAAAAATACTATACAGGGACAACGTTGCTTAAGTGCAAGTTTTTTATTTAGTCTAATGCTTGTTCCAATATAATGGATAAATCTTTGGCCTGAACATAAAACACAGGTTATCAATAACTGTTTCCCAGTGAGCAACAGCAGCCTGACATAACAGCGTACAAACGAATACGAAATGCAAAATACACGGACAGTAAAGATGGGAGCACATCAGGATGCAGAAGGATGAAACAGAGCATCTGACCTGAGCGTGCAGTGTGCTGTGATCAGCACCTGACTGACAGAATCAGTGAAACCATTAAACAGAGCCGTCCTTACATATGAATCTATAACACATTTCCATAATCAAGCGCAGACCAAATGTCTCTGCCGTTGCATTCACTTGCAAATAAAACGTCTGCTGCAGCTGCTGTAGCAAATAAACGAAGAATACAGCAAGTGGAGGCTTTTAATAGTGCTGACTTTGGGCATTTGGCTGCTTTCACTGCTGAAGTTTGGCTGCTATGGAGAAAATAAAAGGAGGGAGGAGAAGTCGATATCTGGCAGACACTGGAAATTGCTTCCCCCCCCCCAGTCTTTCAAATCAGCCTCAGCAACAAGAGTTAAAGTGCCAAAAAAGTAGCACAAAGGGAGAGTCCGCCCTTTCTGTGCGTCATAGCAGTAATAACGAGGCTTTTCATTGTTTTCTCTTCTTGGTGCCTCTTTGTGAATCATTTCAGTCAATTTAACTCAAGCAACTGGGGCACAAACAATTTTTATAGTTGCATTTAAAATGTAATCAGAGAGAATCTGGAGTGAATTCACACGTAAGACGTGTTTCCTAAATGTTGAATTTGCAGAACGAACGCTTCAAAACTTTTTTTCTGCTCTCACTGACAAGTTGCACATTTTGCAACACAGAAAGCTGACTGGTGTGTATCGTGACGGGTGATCTCCCTCCGGGGCCTTACCCTGCATCCCTGTGGGGCCGAAGCCTTGGCGAGTGAGGAAAATTGCGTGGTCGTGGTGTTCGGCGTGATCGGGATCGCCTTTCTGCTGCACAAAGGCCCAGCGGCACACGTTCTCCAGGCTCCGCGATGGGTTGCCTCTCTCAATGAGGCTGATGGACTGAGAGGAAAAAGGAGAGAGAAATGCAGATGCAGATGCACATGTTGGTACTCTGGCAGCAGCCTGTAATTACTCAGACTGTGAAGCAGGAATAGTATGTGGAAGCCCTGGGCTGAAAACGAGAGGATAGCGAGCTGAAGGAGTCGTGGCGAACATAAATCACCTAAGTGCCACTGCTGATTACAGCGAGCAAATGGAAATGTGCGTTTTGACACTGTGTGTAAAAGTGAGTTAGACTAGGTGACCTCTGCAGTCTGCACACATTTTCATCTCTATTTCACTCCTCTGTCATAAAAAGGAATGTCACCTGCAAAAAGAAGCTTAAGAATTAAAAAAAAGCAACGGAAAAGGACGCGGGGACTCACCTTGGCATACCCCAGCATAATCATCCTGACCAGCACCACGTTGATGTGGACTCCCAGAGACTCGTCATGGTAAATCTCATTCACCTGAGGTGCAGGGGGACAAACAACACTTTTAAGGAATCGGAAATCTGAAATTTAAGGTAAATCTCAGTTCTAAATCCGACTCAGAGTGAAACAGGTTATTCCTCACGACTCCCTCCACGAACGTCTGTAATCAAAGAGCTCTGCGAGCACTGTGCCGGTGCATTGCAAGACCAGGTAAATATGAATAATATGAATAATAGGAGGGAGCAGCTTGTGATCTTAGTTTTGATCTGTGCAAGAAACAAAAACATCACGCTTTGGATATGATGGTGCCTTCAGCCTGCACAGCCGCTACTAGTCATTAAAAGAGAGATTATGACTTGATATGGAAATGTGCTTATGCATGTTGTGTCTGTATTTAGATAGATAAAAACTCAACTCTTCATGGGAATGATTTCCTGTAAAGAGCTCCGGAGAAACCAAGCACTGAGCACGTGACAAAGTCGTTTAGTATTCAACCCGTCTTGGTTTCCTGCAGCCTCGGAAGTAATGTAAAGAGAAGCGAATGAGTCAGTGAAGCAGGCTGGTGAAGGACTCTCCACAGGCAGCCTGACTAATGTTTTCTATCGATTTGAATCTGAATGAAACAGTGAAGTGAGACTTGTGCACACAATCTGTAGCCTTCTATTTTAGCAGTCAACACCATTATCATCTGCAGACATGCATGTTTGTTCAGACAAAGGCATCGCATCTCCTCCGTATCTGCAGGTGTGTGAGATATATAAAATGCACAAATGCATTTCCTGTTTAAATTACATCCATGTTCACGTATCCTCATGAGGCGTGAATAGCAAAGACAGTTACGTTTTATAATCTTAATGCATGAAGACTTTGCAGGACTGCTTGATAGCTGCAGAGCTACAGTTAGCACAGGACACTGTGACAGTCCACCACCCATTTTCCTTTAATTTAAAGTCATTATAGTCCTGTCCCACTTATGCATACATGTTATGCAATTCATTTAATGCTGAATATATGACATGATGCCACGCGTGACACAAATTGCCAGTTTCGATTGACTTTGGGGGCCGTATGCATGTATTGGTGCTTTGAAGGAGGATTTTGATGTTCTGACGTCCCGTGCACTTTGATTGGGTCATAATAGTGAGAAGTGTGAGATTGTCAAGCTCCCAGTGTTCACATGCAAAACATTTAATCGGACATTATTATTTGGCTGGAAACTGAGCGGCAGATGAATGAGCCAGTGACGGTCACCTGTGAATGGAAGCAGCTGCAGCAAGCACACTTCCTCTGCTGAACAAAGCCAACTCGGTGCACTTAATTACTGTGATCATTCTTTTGATATTAATGAGAATCATTCTGCGTTTTCAAACTTGTATACTAGATACTACAAACATATTTGTAGATGGCAAAAAAAGATCCGTTTACGTAGTTGTGATGGTGACCAGAACGAATGTGTGAAAATGAAGAAGATTGGATCATGGGGGTAGATTTAAGGGACACTTACCACCAATATTTAAAATACATCCATTTGTCTAAAATGTGAACGAATCCTTATTCAAGAAATCTACTGTAAATGTTACTCAGAGGTGCCCGTTTCTCCTCCTACAGTGGGTCTTTTTTACTCCTAAAACATACACTCACTGTCCACTTCACTACACATGTCCTCAACTGCTTATTTACCCAAATATCTAATTAGCCAATCACACGGCATCAACTCAGTGCCTTTGGGCATGTAGACATGATCGAAACAACATGCTGAAGGTCAGACTGAGCATCAGAATGAGGAAGAAAGGTGATTTCAGTGACTTTGAACATGGCATGATTGGTGCTGGTCTGAGTATTTGAGAAACTGTTGATCTGCTGATCCAACAAAAACATCTCTGGGTTTATAGGGAGCAGTTCAAAACAAAAAGATATCCAGCGAGCAGCAGCTCTCTGGGTGAAAATGTTTTATTGATGCCAGACGTCAAGGCCGAATGGGGCCGGCTGTTTTTGGCTTAATAGGAAGGAAACAGCAACTCAAAAACCACTTATTAACAATAATGTGGTTTGATGTGTTGTGCATTCATCTCTGAGTGCACAACACATCAAGAGGCTACAGCAGCACGGCACTGTACCAGGGGCCACTCCTGTCAGCAAAGACCAGGAAACAGCTGGCTCACCAAAACTGGGCAGCAGAGGTTTGGAAAATTGTGCCTGATTTCATGAGTCTTGATTTCTACTGTGACATGTAGGCTCACAGTTTTGGAGTAAACAACAAGAAAGCATTCAGCCGCTCTGCCTCGTATCAATGGTTCAGGCCTTTAGATATAATGTCAGGGATGTTTTCTTAGCATATTTTGGACCCCAACTGAGAACTGTTATAGGACACAGCCTGTATGGAGTATTGACTGTGTCCATCCCTTTATGATGTTGTTAAAAAGCATCTACCCTCTAACATGGTTGTAATGCACCGCGTCACAAAGCTCAAATTATCTCAAGCTGGTATCTTGAACATGATGACGTTCAGCACCTGTGGGATGGGATAGAGGGATCTGCAGATCTGGAGCAGCATCTGGCTGATGCTAGCACGTCAATATCGTCCAGATTCTCTGAGGAATGTTTTGAGCACCTTGTTGAATCTGTGCCATGAAGGATTAAGGAGGTACTGAAGGTGAAATGCAAGTATTAGCAAGGTGTAACTAACGAAGTGGCCGTGAGTGTAAATATGAATGGTGATTTTCCACAACCACTGAATGTTTTGTGGTAAATATAATTAGCCCCGCATCACCACCAACACCAACGTGTTATGATCATAGTACCGACTACACAGCATCTCCTCCTCTCCTGTGGCATCGAGGCAGGGAGGAGAAAAACGAGGAGAAGGTGCGATATTTGGAGAGTAATTAAAGCGTTTTGCACAGTTTTCCTGAATATCTATATATAAACGATCGCTGTGTGCTGAAACACACTGAGCAATGGAAGCCACTGGGTCCAGTTACTTAAAATAAATCCATCTGAACAGGTGCCACATGCATATTTAAGCAGTTCACTTCAAACAACAAAAATATTCTGACACGGACAAAACTGTCAAATTGTTCCGGTCTGACTCTCACGTCTGGATCCAGGCGAAAACAAAAAGTGGACAGGAGAGTGCATCACGTCTGCAGGAGTTCACAGCAGGAATGAAGTCAACGTGTTGTGACTAAGCTCATATTTCCATACTGTCGTGAATATTCGATTCTGCTGGCACAAGGAAGGTCCCCAATTCACAATTAGGAGAAAGGATTTGTCACTGCTTGGCTGCACAACAGAGGGACAAAACCCAAATAAGAAGTGAAGGAGACTCACAAACAGGACAAATTCATCACAAGCCAGCGAACTCTAGCGCTAATCCCAGCACCAGGACACCTGACAAACATTTTTACCAGTCTGGTGTGATGGCCCCCCTGAGGAAAAAAGGTACCACTTAAAAGTTTATCTACAGTGTCAATACACTAGGTGTGTTCTCTAAAATGCTAAATACTGCTTTCATTGCAGTGGATGCTAACAAACTTGATGGCAGGGAAACTGTCAGCATTTTGAGTTTATTGTGTTCTTGAGATTTTAATGAGTTTGCTTATATTTCCAGTTCATGGTTTCCTGTATGTGAAATTCCTCTCGTGTCCTTGTCTCATCCCTGTGGTGCTTGTGTGAGTCTGTAGTCTTATCTGTGTTGTCTCCGTCTCCTCGTCCTTTGTGTGCGTCTCCCTTCCTCAGTTTCTTCCCCCCGGTCCCTGGGTCAAGCCCGCGTGTCTTAGCCTGCATCTTAGTGTGTTTCCTGTTTTATTTTGACAGTCGCTCGTCCCAGGTTCAGGGGGTTTAGTTTACTTCCCCTGTGTCATTACGTCTGATTCGTCCCAGCTGTGTTCCCGTCTGTTTCCGCTTCTTCTAATGACCCTGTGTAGTGTAGTGTAGCGTAGTGTAGTGTAAGGTTTTATTGTGGGAAATTATTTGGGTCACGAAAAAAAGTTACAAGCAGCAAAAATTAAGAAAAACAATAGAATAGAATGAGCTAAAACAGAATAACATACTATGTTACATCGGACAGTATTGCTCAATATTGCACATAAGAGAGACATTTCTAAGACTTAATTTAAAAGTTACGAGAAAACAAAGGGGAAATAAGTAAGAGTAAGAGCTGCTGTAACATGCTGCCACACACGGGGGGCGCCAGACGGAGGTTGTCTGTTCATTTCGGGTCATGTTCAGGTTTTTCGATGCTTAAGGTTCTACGTCCGTAGTGTTTAGTATTTCAGTTCTCAGTTTGGTTCTGGTCCTTGTTCTTCTGCCTTTTGTTTGTATTTTTCGTGCAGCCTAAATAAACGGCCGTTCCTGCCTCGAGTGTCTGCGTTTGGGTACAAACACAAGGTGCAGACAAATAATTTCACTCACTACTTTATCCAAATACAAACTGACCAAAGAGTTTCACCTCCTGGAATTACCATTTATTTTCACCACCTCCCGTGATCCTTATGTGCGTCACGGGGGGGTGGAGCCTATCCCTATGTGCAGTTTAGAGTTACCAGTTAACCTATCTGCACCAACTGCACGTGTTTGGATTATGCCAGAGAAATGCAATTAAAATCAATTTTTCTAAAATATTGATGTAATCTTAATTTCGCAGAGCACTTCTCGTGTAACATGACAACTGGAAAAAGAACATACATGTTACTGAACAAACTCTGCACGTGCCCATCATGCAGCTTTCACCGCTGTTGTTTTGTCACCAACTGATTGACTGCACGGTGAGCACCAATCGAATCAGTGAACAGGTCAACATCTTGCCATCTTTCTCTCTGACATGTTACATGAGAAGTGCCAATTAGCAGAGCATGAGGACCAAAGTCACAGGCAGTGGGCCTCATTTTCTTTGGGCCAGTGATTTCTCACTGAGCTCATCTGCCACATTACACAATAAGTCAGTGCTCTCCACTCAGGACAGAAGAGGTGGAGAAAAACATTTCCCGGCAGCGTATCATCACGTTAAACTGTCCCCAGAGCATCGTTTTTGCTTTGTCGACTTTTTGAGGCGATGCAGCGCTGGACGAGCAGGACCACTCCCTGCTGCTCCTTTGCATTTGTCACTCCTTGGGACTTTATGAATAACAGTCTAGGTGAATGTGAGCCGCATCACAGATGGGAGCTTCGAAATGAAGACAGATAAATGCTGCTGATCCTGAATGTGTATCTACTAGCAAAGCAGCTTTGCTTTGCTTGCAGTAGCTGCACTGTGAGCCTCTCCTTCAGGGAGAGCTGAAATCACACCATATGTGATCCAACACACTGAGCTGCTCGCTCTCAAAGACTCATCCCAGCGCTATGACTCCCTAACAGCTTCCTCCACATAGAGGCAGCAGGACTCATCTCATCGTATGCTGTCACTGGGGCTGCACAATTAGTCACATTTTAACCTCGTTCATAATTTTTGGCTTCTTGCAATTAAATGAACATTGAGTGATATTGAATAAGCATGCTTCACCAAGAGTGAACCAAGCCCTAAATCACCACCTGATGGTGTTTCTGTTTGTGTATGTGGCTGTCGCCCACACCACGTGGATGCACAACACTACATTAAAAACAAAAAACAAAAGTTTAGCAACGCAAAAGCTGAAGAGCTGAAGAAATCATATGCAAAGAATCCTGTAGGGTTGTGTCACCACAAAGCAACATGACGAACACGTTTGTCTGCCTGAAAACACAACACAAACTGCAGCACAACTAATGCATGCAGGCCAAGAAAAACAGTGCAATGTGACACATCCAGCGTATCACTGCATCCATCCAGATCACAAAGATGGGCTGAACTCACCAACACAGTCACACTTAAAGATAGATGTCCAATAAACACACAAGGCTTCAGAAAAAATGTTCGACACATTAGACAAAAGATGTGTTATAAGTGGAAAAAGCAGTGGTGGGGAAACGGAGAGGGCTCTCACAGCTGTAGCGCTTTAGTCTCATCACGCTGGTACAATGAAGGGAGTGAATGAGGTTTCTGCTTCTGGGAGATGAACTTGGATGAAGTGAATAAACACCTGGTTTGTCTGCAAAGAAGGGTTAATTAACAGGAATGTAGCTCAATGCAAAGGTGGGAAATGGGAAGATGTGAAAGCAGCGCTTGGTTTACATGACACCGCTATAACAACACCTTATGAATAATCATTCCCTCAACACTGATCAAAACAACAGCGATGAAATTCTGGCCATAATCACACAGTCCTGCTTATTGCTCTCGAATTTCATTTGGCATACACTCACTTACTCAATTTCCATCACAACCAGGATGTCCATCTCTTCCTTTTACACAGCCATGCTATAGGTGCTCCGTATTGAACTAGACTTCAGCACAGAGCACCTGCATAAGTCAGCAGGGAGTGGGTGAAAGGTGGACCCACTTGACAGGTCAGGTTACTCGTCTATTCCAGGTAAGGACAACCGCATGCTTCAGACATAACTACAGGACATTCCCACCTATTTATATATAGAGATAAAATTATATATCCCATTTTTTTTATCTATAGATGCACCTTTAGTTTGCTTTTTGTCTCTAATGACATCACCTGTTCTACATCTGCACAGAGACCGTGTCCATGTGTTTGTTCTAATGCTGATTTGCGTTATTTGCAGTTAAGAAAAATATTTTAGAGCTCTTTTTTTACCAACATGGATGATGGTACTGCATCTGTTGAGCATCTGTGTACAAAACCAGTCCCATAAAAAACAGTTCTCCCATTTTGGTGTCGAAGACCTTGACCAGTTCCCAACTACTCTGGATAAACCAGTTTGCTTACTGTGAGCTGGGCCTTATCACACAACACAGGTGCTGAATCTCACTGCAGCCAGAAGCTGGTTGGATTTCTAAAACGAGATGAATTTAGATTTTTACAGCAGCATATTAATGTTCCTGGGTTGCCTTTTTTTTTTTAAACCCACATACTATTGAATATGTAAGTCGACCGACATATCGAGTAGGTGACCATCGCCTCAGTGCTTTATGCTGATTATACTGGCAGCAGGCAAAGAGGAGGAGGAGAGCAATGTAGAGGAGACTGAAGAGAGAAATCTGAGAGGAAACGAGCAGCGGAGACATGAAGACAAAAGAAAGAAGATTAAAGGAAACGAGTGAGAAAGAGGTAAGAGGAGAAGATCAATAGCAATGAATAAGAAGATGGTGCTGTGGTCGGATGAAGCCCAACACAACCGAAACAACACCATCCCCACAGTAAAGCATGGAGGTGGAAACATGTGTTGGAGCTGTTTTTCTTCACATTCACGGACCAATGCATGGAGTCATGTACGGTAATCTTGGCTGAGAACCTCCTTTTTCAACCAGAATAACTTTTCCAGCATGACAATTATGCAAAACATACTGTCAAAGAGACGACGGAGTGCAAAGAAGGACGTTGAGGTCACCTCGGTGCCATAAAAAGAGTCATGTTACCAAACAGGGGAGAACTTAAAGGAGTTTCTGTAAAGAGGACGGGGCCAAATCCCACCTGAGATCTACGCAAACCTGATGACCGTCTCAATGCTGTGCTTGACAACAACAGTTTCTCCACCGAGTACTCAGACATGTTTTGTTTGTTGATTAAATTCTTATTTCACTCCAAGACATCCAAATCCATTTATAATTCTCTCACTTAAAATGAAACTACCAAGAATCTAGAAATAAAAAGGAAAAAGAACTGAGAGGCTGACTCTGTAAGCCTGCTGCACTTACTGTTGGAGTCTCACTAATGATGACGTATGTAACAATGAAAGAACGGAGTTCATTCTTCTCTCATTTACTGTAACAGATTCAGGACTAACGTATCGCTTGGACACAACCAAATAATTTAAATGCAGTTTGAGTGCTGGTGTGTGTGTGTGTGTGTGTGTGTGTGTGTGTGTGTGTGTGTGTGTGTGTGTGTGTGTGTGTGTGTGTGTGTCTATATGCAGAACTTTCCATGAAAATTAAGTTGCTGTTGATTGGACTGCTCGAAGAGTCGCTTGTGAAGATGCCCACAGAATTCATACATACATGCTCATTAAATGGTCCAATCAGTTCCAATTCTCTGGAGGATGGTGAACACAAAGAAGAGGATGGCTCTGACTTGATTAGCAAGAGATATCAAAGAGAAGGAAAACTGGAAGACCAGAGAGGGAAACTGGGAAAAGGGGGAGATGACAGGAGAAGAGTATTGAAACAGAAGAAGGAAGAAAGGAGAACAGAGGGAGTGAAGATGATGAACACAGATGAGACGGGGGTGAGGAGAAGAGGGAAGAAGAGAGCTGAGAGGAGAAGAAGAATAAAAGAGGTGGTGTAGGAGGGGAAAGAAGGAGGAGGAGAGGAGGGAGAAAGAAGAGCAGAGGAATATAAAAGGGAAACGAGGAGACAAGAGCGAAAGAAAGAGAGATAGAGAGAGAGAAGATCAATCACAGTAATCAGCGCTCAGAGACTGTGCTGCGTCCAGATAAAGCCAGCGGGGACCTCTACTGGAAAACACCATCAATAACCTCAAACTTCAGTGCCAGACACTGCAGAGATCCAGAGCGATAGAGTGATGCTTGTGGCAGACTGAAAAGAGCATTTAGTACTTTGGAAGTTAAAAGGAACTGAGGTTATTATTATTATTATTATTATTATTATTATTATTATTAGGGATTTTGGAGGCATTTAATGTAGAGATGGGAATATCATGACAGGATCAGGGACACTGAGGTTTATGCTCTGCTCCTTAAATCCAAGGACACTGCACACCCAGTGTAAATGCACAGTTTTACTATTCATGCCAGAAAAGGCTTAATAAAAACATCTATACATGGTAAACTGCACTGATAGCTAAAATCATGAGATGTACAGTTCTGCTCATCATGGGCACGAGTGT
Organism: Simochromis diagramma; assembly: GCF_900408965.1. NCBI lineage: Eukaryota > Metazoa > Chordata > Actinopteri > Cichliformes > Cichlidae > Simochromis > Simochromis diagramma. The sequence goes on along the minus strand of NW_024387285.1, from coordinate 863,571 downwards.
CATGGCTCCACACACACGCTCACTTAAACTTATTGTAAGTGGTGCTGAAGGCTACAAGGAACAGACTTTTCTCTTCCTTACTAGTGGACAGAGGTAAAGTCCAAGGAGCTCGGTGAAGATCTACTGAGGAGGAGATTTTCACCTGTTCTTGTATTATCCAAAATTTAAAAGGCTGTAGTGCATGTTTTGAAAGTGCTTCACCACAAAGATTTATATACGAGCACTATGAGATTTCATTTAGAAGATATGGAATCAAAAATGATCAGTGCTGCTGATGATGAAAAAACCTGAATATCAGCAAATGTGCAAATATGAATGTCAACAAGTGACAAATTAAATGTAGCAACAGTAAAATAAGCTAAACTAAAAAATGATGCCATAAAATATCAATAGGACCATATGTGACGCTCATTATAAAACTAAATATTTGACCTACTTTCATGAATATTATAGGACGAGATCAATTTTTGATCTGTTTTTCTTTAGTCTGAACTAAAAATATGCATTTTCTCAGAGTGAACCACATCCAGACTAGAGGGAACATCAGTACCAGTGACTGATGGGCCCTGATTGGCTGTCACTGACAAACAAACTGCTGCAATCCTTCCAGTCAGTCCAGGCTGGAGCGTTCGAACCAGAAAGGACCTCGTTTAAATAAAGCTGGCAGACACACTGCTTTCATGTCCAAACGCAGGATGGGTCCATTATGGGGAACATCAGCAGCATCTGAGAGGCTTGTAATTTGAATGCAGCGCTACAAATAATGAGATAATGTTAATACAGCGCTGTAAATAATGAAGCCGGTGAGGAAACGAGAGGCAATCCTGCCTTTTTACAAACTCTCACACTAAATGAAAACACAAGCAGAGAAACAACATGTGTGTAAACAACATTAAGCAATCAGCACTTCTGGACTGGACCATATATCTCCCGCTGATGCACCGACGCGTTCGTTGCTTTGATTTCTTTAAAATCCTTTCATGTTTCAAGTGAAATTGTTCCGCCCCACAACATGTCAGCGACGACACAAAAACCGATGTCTATCAGAATTCGGTGGTACGCGATCATCCGCGGCCCATCGCTTCAGAAAGCTTTGATCAGCTGCTGATTTGCTGCCGAGGAGCGGCGACGGCAGAAACCCGAGTGACGACACTCCACGGAGAGCGTGACAACGCGGCGGGAAAAATGCTCCGCCTCTTCCATCTGCATTGAAACCTCTCATTAAAGGAACACTTCACCTTTCTGCCAGGCAATAATGGCACATGTGCCAATCTCTCACAACGCAAGCGAGGTGTATCTGTGACATCTGTGAGGACGTGATGAGCGAACACGGCATCTAATCTGCCTCCAGAGACTAACGACAGTCTGAGCTAACTGCCTAAGGAGGGCAGAGAAATCCCTGCTAGGGATCATACGTGAATGGCTGTAATAATGCCCACGGAGGCACGATTAGCATCCTGTGTGTGGACAACAGTGTGAATTCACACCGGAGGAAACAGATGCACTTGGCATCCCAACAGCTGCTTGCGGGCTCCATTTCTTTCTGATTCAGACAATATAACACTGATCCACAGCAGAGAACCCACAGGAGTGGGCTGCTGTGACACCAATGACTCACTTATTCATATCAACACCAGTTCCATACAATATGTGATAGGAAGTGTAGATTAGAGGGTACTGTAACCTCAGCCCAGAGCAACAGAGAGACAAAGCTGAAAGGTGTGGATAACTAGAAATGCACTTTGAATGAGTCTCATTTACACCTTGAAACGAAGATACAGTTAGTGACTGCTTTGGGAGACAAAGAGACTTAATAGTGTTTATTATTTGGAGGTTTCTTCCTTCCTAGTTTAAACATGGCTGACTCGAGGGAAGAAACATGTCAATGATCACAGAGATCACAGAAAAAAACACTAAAATAAAGTAAAAAAGGAATCTGACTCTATCCAGCTTTAGGGTCCCAGGATGCTGAAGCCCAGCTCAGCTGACACAGTCCAACTTTTTGCTGTCAGACGCCAGTCGCTGATCCACTGTGCTGCTCCTACAAGCAGCCACTCTGATTCCCAGCACCATATTTGCCTTTTATAAAGGTTAATCTGCATCATCATCATCATTTACATTTACGTGTCAGTACAGTGCATTCACACTACCCTTTATTCTGTGTGCTTTAAGCACATCCAGTGCCAATTTAAAATCACCAATTAACCCAGAATCCCTTTGGGTTGTGGGAGGAAGCCGGAGCACCTGGAGGAAACCCACAAAGGTAAGGTAAACTCCAGAGGAAGGCCCCAGCAGAGGTTTGGACCAGCAGAGCAAGAAGCGAGCCGGGTTCCCACTGCACCACCGAGCTGCCCAGTGGCATCCCTAATGCATGCTGTGCTTACATGAAATCCCTGTTCTGTTACATTCAAAACACAAGTCAGGTTTAATACACAACAGTTTTCAAACTAGGAACAAAATGAAGTTGTAGTGACTCACTATGTTCATCAGTGTGAGGAGGTAATTCTGCACATGCTCCTTGCCGTGAAATCGGACCACTGAGTCATCGACTCCCAGCAGGATTTCGATGTTGTAGTCGTCCTCTCCAGCGTCCCTCCGTCTGCGGCGCCGGACCGTCTCATTCACCTGTCGGGTTACTGAGTCGAGGCTCCCGGGAACATCGAGCTCCGGTTCTGTAAGATTAAGACGGGAGAGATACGACGGCGTTCATTTTAAAATGCTAACTGGGTAAAGGCGCTCACTGATCTGCTATTACATAACAATTACATTGTGTTAGACGATCAACATTAACGAGCGAGTCGTGCAGCTGCAGGTCTGCAGGTTCTGTCTGCATATGAATGTGTCAGCAGAGGCCAAAGCTTGTTCTGAAGTCGAGTGCCTGCTGGCCTGAATTATACATGTTTCATATTTGATGGTTGGAAAAGGGTTTATCCAGTCGGAGCTTGATGTTGTTTTTTTCTGATTAATGATTAGCTAATGAGCAGTATGAGGCGATGGCGCAGCGACGTACGGAGAAAGCCAAGCAGATGTTTTCAAAAGGAGACATTTTCCAGCCGGGTGCGCAGCCACAGCTGGATTTCATAACACTTCAACTCAAGTGCTGAAAAGGCAAATAACATGTTTATAATTTCCTGTTTTAATCATTTACTGGAGCAAAAGTACATTTTCTGGTTCCAACTTTAAATGAGTGGATTTGTGTGACCTTCTGTTTCAGATCATTTTCATTCCAGCATCTTTGGACTTTTGGTCAAACAAATCGAGCACTATGGGGATAACACAGCAGTGCTCCTTATTTACCTGAAAAATGTTGATTTAGCAAAACAAAAAGAAAAAACAAGGAGAGAGAAATAGAAAACTACTTTTGTTTTAGTCAAAATGCCAGAAACCCCCTCGTGTATTAGACGACCTTTGTGTTATTCACCCTGTTTGTTCAGTGCTGACTGTGTTGTGGAGCTTTGACAGGTAAACTGATGCTAAAAGCAACTGTTAAAGCTTCAAATCTGTGGAAGGATAAAAAGGTCTGTGACAGCAGCTCAGTTCATTCAGTCCACAATTCACTTCAATCCAACAAAGGCTGATGGGGTTCACTGCCTTTAATTAGTACACGGGATAAAAGAACTTGTAGTTTTTGAGGCATTTTTACAACCCACAGACTTTCCTCTGTTGTTACATAACTTTCAAATCAGATTTGACTTCAAACCGAGTTTCTGCTTCCCCCGATATGAAAATTAGGTGAACTGTCTGACTTGACAGATTTCAGGCTCCTCTCCTCAAACTAGCTGAATGTGCTAATACTTCCCACTTTGATGGAATGGACCACCAGTACTTAAAGCTCCCATAATACTGCTTATACTACTCACACTCTGGAGGCTAAGGGTATCTCTGTGAAACCGCAGGCAGCAGTGCAGATATCGGGGCCTCGAGGACTACAGAGGGGGTATCGAGCGGCTGCTCTTCACTCCACAGTTTGCTGCTTTATAGTTAAAAGTGTTGCGGATTTAATCATCTTATAATAAAAGGAACAAGTCTTTGTTTTCGAGCAGACTGACTGGTTATAATGGCCGGAGGGGCAGAGCTGCAGGTTGAATGACTCATCAGGATGTCTCCGAGCGAGACTGTTTTCCTCTAGTGGAGCTGGTGGTTACCAGTAAGGCGGTGATTATGCTTCCAGTGTTTTATTTGGTTTAACCACAGTGGACTACATCCTGTTAGCTCTGTACTGACGTGTGCAGTTCGTTTCAGATATAATCAAAAATAAGAATGAACCTCTTCGTCAAGGCAGAGAAAACTGTGTTTTAACGGTCATCATCACCTCTCGCTGAATTGCACTATTTGTTATAACATGTTATATGATAATTATAATACATGTTAACATGATAACATTGCAGCTTTTGATAACTCACCAACAGTGACTCTCTCAGTAAGAGGAATTTGTTTTTAGATTTTCTTTGTAATAGTGTAAAAAAATGAAAACTCCCATTTACAAAAAGTATTTAGAGTCATTGCTGATTTCTTTGTAGAAGACTCTGGCTACTCTAAAGTGCATTTATACAGTGGTGTCAACGCAACAATCGGCGGCAACTTGAAAACCTGGCAAATATTGTGTAGATGTACAACCAAAACAGCTCTGACGCACCGAGGCATGGACACGGCTCGTCTAGGGGCTGCTCTCTGGCTTCTGGCAAAGCACAGTTGGGTCCACTAATACAAGGTGTCTCCTCCGTGAGGAGAATCGGATGGAGGTGGGGGGGCTCCTCAAAACTTTCTAGGGCATTTGTTGCAACTTGGAGGGCAGGCTGACCTGCTGGAGGAGGCTGCTGACATGTGAGAGTTTCAAACCGGGGGGGTGTCTGCTCTGAAACAACGTTCAAGTGGCCGTGTGTGTTAAATTACATCCACGTTAAAGCCAGGAGGAAAGGTTTCTCAGCACTGAGTGAGATTATTGATGGTTATTCACTTCACATGTGAGGTTTTGAGGTTGAGCCTGACAGGTGTATGTAATCCAACAGTTATAAAGGCTTCAAAGCCATTTAAAGATTATCAAAGAAAAATGTCAAAAGAAGGGAAAAAATGTTTAATCTTTTTCACACCCAGTCCAACTAAATTTTGCTCAGACCTTTCAGGGTGTTGCACACTCACAAGGTGATTGCACAGGTTGCCTAGTTTCCTATCAGGAGGCAACCTTTCTGCAAACAGCTGCAGTCTGACTACAACCACTCTCAGACAGAAAGTCAGTCATTTCTATCTCCACTCCGCTCAGCCGGCTCCCAGCTGCTTGTATTCTGGTTATATTCACATAGAACAGGAAGGTTGTGAGCGCAGATGTAATATGTGTAAAATTTCTGTCTATGCAGACAGCAACAAATACACAATTTTCAACTACTTATTACGGTTAATTGCTGTATTATCATAAACAGCATGAATGTAATGACTAAGCTGAACTTTGAGGACCATATTTGCGGTATATGTTAATGCAATATGCAGTATACTGAAAAATGTACTATGGTATCATCAGTGAAAGATTGTGGTAATATCATATTGTGGGGTGTTTGGTGATCCCGCCTCTATCAGTTAACCCAGCATGCATGTCTTTGGGTGGAAGCTGAAGACCTGGAGAGAACCCACAGACACGGGGAGAACATGCAAGCTCCACACAGAAAGGCTTTAGCCGGCCGTGTGTTCGAACCTCCTCGCCGTGCAGCATGTATTTGGTTCATTATCACAGCTCAGTGCAACAGGAGAACACTATTTCAAACCAAACTGAGTGAGAGCGTGAGGCACGCCTTGGCTTCTTCTGCAATTTGTACAAGACCAATGAATCCTCAGAGCGAAAAAATAAACTGAAAGCAAGAAAGGTCATTGTCCATTCAGCAATAAATACAAATGTCTGTCAGCAAGACAGCACAGGCCTGGAGCTAAAAATTGGGTTCACGTTGGTTCATGCTCTGGTTCATTTACAAACAAACCAGAGTAGGCAAACAAAAGTGCCACAGACTCACAAGAAGCTCGTATACTGAAGACGTTTCGGTAAGCTCTCATCAGGCCGTGTTAGAAAGTTTGGCAGCGAGGTGAGTCAAAACAAATCGTGCTGTAGAAACCTGTGACTTCAGCTAAAACTGATGGCGCTGGAAATAACCTCGTCACACATATACAGCAATCCTGTGCAGCACTGATGAATGGCAGAGCAGCGTTACAGAAGACGAAGACATTTTCAGACAGAGCGGACCCCTCACCTGGCCAAAGACATGGAATATAAAGAGCAACTCCTGCAAACCACCAAGAACATATTAAGAAAAGCTGAACTGCGCCTGAAGGACAGTAGGGCCGAGCACGCCTGCTCTCTGAATTTTCCCTGAATAAACGAATGACTGAAGTAAAGTAGTTCACAGTTTTAGATTTCATCCACACTGGGCGAAGATACTCTGCTGGCAAATACGGGTAAATCTGAAGCCATAAATAAAAGCACAGGCCATTTTTCATTTTTCCAGGGATGCTGTGGACCACAGACAGGGCCGGTGATTGAGTGGAGAGGGAGCTAAAATAAATAGGAAGAGATGGCTGCCACCTCAGCCGTGGCCCGGCTTCTACAGTGTTGGGATTGTGGAGCGCATTCCTCCTCTCCGCCGCTCCCGTCATGACACAGGCATTCTTGTGCAGCAGGCCAGCTCCCCCCCCCTCCCCTGCCTGAGTAAACAGGCTCTCTGAGGTCCCTACTTCAAACGCACAGGACTTCCCCTCAGCAGCGCTCCTTAAGACTGCCAGTGTGCTTGAGTCAGTGGCGAGCACCCCACCGCCCTCCTCTGCCTCGCCCCGCCACGGGCCACAGCCCAGTCCCGTGGGAGCCCCACCATGCAACAGCAGCAGCCCAGGAGACGGGGGCCCTGGGTCAGCGTCTGCCCACACATGGCAACGTGCGGCAAGGTGGCAACGAGGCCGGCCAGAGCCGCCGCAGGCTAAAAATGGCACAGACGTAGGCGACAGGCATCGCGCCATCAGCTGAAAGTGGAAATCTACTGTCTGCTGTGACAGAATTAATATCCACGTTGTACGGTTCAAGGACACTCACACGAAACCCATTAGTAAGATGGACACTGATACGCAGCCAATAATGACACTTTGTGTAAAATCCTTTTTTTATACATTCAAATACGCACGCAAAAAGCTTTTCCCTTTTCAGTGCAGATGTATGCACGTCTCCGCGGAAACGTTACTACAGGAAAAGTATGCAATGCCCTCATTTAGAGGAAAATATCCACGAGCTCCGAGGTTTTACAGCAACAATAGGCAGGAATGTGAATTAAAATATGGCTCGTAATCCTTTTATCTGTTTCTGCAGCAGAGACGGGGGATTGGGCAGGATGTACTCCACCAGGTGTGCAAAACGGTACAGAAACCTTTATCGAGATCGGGGCAGGAATTCGCACAAGTTCAAAGTGATTTGTCTCGTGAGCCAAAACTAGACGTGAAATACGGCGGGACAAACAGATCAGGAACAAGTACGGGAGTTTGGTTTTCTACATTTTCTTTGGAAGTGCAGCTGGAAATGAAGTCACTAGATTCTGAGTGGGAATGAGTGGAATTTCATTGGAAAAGAAGGCTTGCTTGCACTCAAGTCAGAAAGGTTATTCCAGGTTAAAGTCAAGAGTGATGTCAGACTCCTGAGTCAGAGCCACTAGATCATCTCTGTCATTTTCCTTTATGCAAATGGACTGGAAGCATCCATTTGCATAAACTGAAATAGCAGCAGTTAGAGCTCCATTTCCATACCCCGTGCCCTCATTCGCACAGATAAAAGCTTAAACTCTGATTTCACACACTGTGAAAAAGTTGGGATTAGAGGTGACAGGAGAGCGCCACCCTGACCGCTGCTGTTCTAAAGCACAAGATCACAGAGGAGGAAAGCAAAGAGGACAAACCACATCTCCACATGGGAGATGTCACCAGACAGCAGGAAAGGGACATGTGAGTCAGACCGTAACGACCAATCACAATAATTTATTTCATATCCCGCGGTTATGAACTTCAATAGTAAAAGAGCGATTCTGGCCCCAACCAGAGTCAGACTGTGAGGCGGTTATAGAAAATAAAGGTTTATGGCATATTTGTGCTTTAAATACTTAAATCTGTGTGAGCTACATGCAACACTCACAACAAGATGCTAGTTTTAGGTTCCTCTGATCTTACTGTAGTCTCCACATTAGAAACGTCACTTTGAGAAAGAAGGGAGATGACGTTTATTTCAGCTCTGAATATGATCAGTCTATAAATAGTCAAAAGTTTGTGCTCATCTCTCTCCTGTCCTCCAGGTATTGTCCTTCCACCTTGTGAAGTGTGTGCAGGAGCTCAGCAGTCTCCACTCAGCTCATCAGGAGTACTAAGGCTGGGAGAGAAGAGGAGGGCAGTGCCAGCGTGGGCTGTTTGCTAAAAGCCTGACTGAGTGGATTTTGTTTTTATGGCTGTCTGCTGCACTTTTCTTACTGAAATTTGCAAAAAGGCTTAGCAGCAACGTTCTGTCCAGCTGAGCTTGAATTTGACATCAAATTCAGCGCGGTAGTTGGAACAGACTAATCAATTTTCCTGGATTCAGCACCTCCTAGTTAGTAGATGCACCCATGGTATCTATTTCTAAATCCGCGGTCACGTTTTTCTCCATTTATTGTGTTCACAAGATATCAGAAAGCCTGGCCTCTGTGTTGCCTCATTCTTAAGTTGCTCACCCAGCAGGGTGGCGACAATCCCCCAACGGCCGTTTACCGGAAACAAAAGATAATCGCTGAGCCAAAAATATGTAGCTCTGTAATCGGTGGGTAATTGCTTTTTAGTTACGTACGCAGACTTGAATTAACTCCACGTCCAAAAGGGCTCAATGGGCTGAGGCGGATGTACACTGGGTCAGCTTACACATTCAAAATGTGGGGAAAAAATGTTGTTACAAAGAAACTATAACATCAAAGAAAGTTAATCCGTCAATGGGCAACGCTGCGTTTCCTCCAGGATCATGACATGCTCGGTCAGCTACCGGACTCCCGTGGTAATCACTTCAGCGATAAGGAGCCACACTCTGCATCGCCTGACATGGCAGTGATCTGGTGTTCGGGTTTTTCTGGTCACTGACCACATAAACCAAACTCTCTTATATGAAACACACCAAGTTGTTTGATACGTGACATGTAACAAGTCCCACTGGCAAATGAAAAAGGAGAAAATGACGATAATTCAAAACGATCAAATTCATCTATAACTTTGTCTGTTGTGCGTCGTGTTTGTCGAATGAATAAAATAGCAAAAGTTAAAAACCGAGTGTATGGAGGCAGTGACAAGGACGCAGTCACAGTTACTGTGTCACCCGAGCAACTCTGAGGTCACGCTGACACGTGTCTCATATCAAGTGTCTTTACTTTTTTAAACAAATGTTTTGAAAAACCGCAACAACACAAAAAGAAAACGAGGCGTCTGATGTTAGTCACCGTCTCATGGTCCCGCTCTGCCCAAACTAATCTCACAGAAGCATCACAGCTGCTCCTTTATATACACAACAGTTATGTTTCACAAGGTCTGACAATGAAAGCTTTTTAGTTCAGCAGCAATATCAGAGAGCAGCACAAAAGAAACACACACGACTCTTCAAAGTAATTTAATATTTTTCATGCTGTGAAATGTGGATTTTCTCTCACTTTCCTCTAAAACTTCCTGTCTATAAAACATTGAGATATGGTGAATTATGACAAAGTGAACTGAATCGGATACATCTTGAAAAGTTTGAGAGATCGGATCGATCAGGACGCCTCACAGACGACAGATTAAAAGCTCCCTGATAAGGGGCCACGCAGCACTGAGGGCTAATAACAAACGGCTTCATGTTCTTATCTGACAGCTGAGCTTTAAATTTCATAAGAGTTGATCTGTTTCCTGATTTTTTATTTAGTTATTTTTTGTGCATGGATTTGTACCTGTAACATAAAGGATGACACATCTCTAAATATCGATGCAGCCCCAAGAAAATAGCTGCCAAGGTTAAAAAAATAAATCCATAACCTCATGCATTATTCACCGTATGTACTGTCAGTGTTGTTAAATCTCCTGCACAATACCTACTGGCAGCAGAAGACTGCAGTTCCATCAGTGTTACAGGGTTGTGTGAATGCCTGAATGATAATGCCGTCACTGTCACACTGACACAGCAGGTCCTGTTTCATGTCTGAAAAAGTCTAATCAACCTTTTTTGGTTCATTTCTCATTTAATGGGCTCATAAATACTGTTTGTGATTCATTATTGTACAATTTATGGAGCTGACAATTTAGGATTCAGTTAGCCCCCCCCCCATGGAAGCCCTGTACACCTGTGAGTGCACACCAACCCACCCAACCAACATCATGGGCTCATCTCTGATGGGAATGAGACAGTGTAGAGAACTTGAACTCTTAATGGGCTTCAGGAGGCAGAGAGCGGGGTTATTAACAGAGAGCAGGGGGAATCTGACTTAAACTTCAGGTTCCTGAGCACCCACATCTGCACTGATCACACCAGGACCTACAACACCATCGCACGGGTAAAGAAGGCCGAGCAGCAGCTGCAATTCCTTTTCAGGAAAACCTGGGCCACCACAGGTGACCCCTCGGACCCCGCCCATCACGTGTTTGAAACGCTTCCCTCTGGTCGGCACCTCGACTCAATCAGGTCCCACACCTCCAGACTCGCCGACAGCTTCCTCCCCTTGGGCTGTTAACAAACACCATGCCCCCAAACTCCACCCCTGCCCACCCACCACACCAATCTGAGCCATGGTCTGAGTGACCCTCACTGCTCAGGCCACTCGCACACGGACTCTACACTCAGACCGAGTCCCTTTGCACTGCTTCCATGCCCTTTGTTCTCGAATGTGCACCTTTCTCTACTTTGTATTCCTGTTGACTGCATATACTTTTATTTATTCCTTCTGTCTTACTATTTATATTTTACTCGTGCACAGTCGGTGTGGAGCACCCATAATTCTGTGCATGTACAATGACAACAAAGGGCTCTTCTATTCTATCCTTTTCTATTCTAATGTGAACCTTTCAGGGTGAGTGAACAAAAGGTCGAAAACCGACACGCTACCTCAAGACTGACAATTTCATGTCACCACTAACAGCAATGTCCCGCCCACCTCTGCTCCAATTTACTGCTGCCAATTTACCTCTTGTCATGTCAGTGGATTTTTGGCTCCCCGGGGTACATAAAAGCTGGCATAATTACACCGGGCTTTATGACTGAGGCAATATTGTTTTGGCCCTCTCTCTTCTACAATAGAGCTGAAAATAAGCGGTGACAGCAGCAACAACAGCAGCCTAATTACCAGCAGCGCACCGCAACAGGAGAAAAGATGCTGGCCGAAGCATTTCCCGTGATGGAGACGCCACGCAGCTTTGTGGTTCTGCGCCGATGTGCGATGGGGACTTTTAAAAAGGGGGCGTGTGCATTCTCTGTGGCCCACCTGAAGCTTTTGAATCATTATTAACAGGCTCATGGGGAGTTTCAGGCATAAAGTTGAAGCAAACACTTCTGCTCCCGCTGGGCCGTATATTAAGGAATAACTAGACTAATGATTTCTGCGTCTTGGCTGCTTTGCCTGAGGAAACTAACTTTGAGCCTTTCGTTGCAAGAACAAAGCACCAACACTCCCTGAAGAAAGTTGTTAGAAACCCCGATGCTTAGATCAGACGATGCATAGAGGACTTGGCTGTCGTGTACGGGTTATACTTGTATTTAAATAGAGACACATTTCATGCTGAGATTTTACATACAAGTAGACTAAAGTACAATTTTAGCAGACAGTGAGCGTTATAGTTTAATAAATAACCTGCTATATGAAGGAGTCAAAAGTCCTGACCACTGATAAATGTTTCAGGGCAAGACTTCACAAACCGAGCGACAATGAAAGAGTCTCCTGTTGTGCACGATGATACCGCGGGGTCACCCCGTCATAGTGGACGGGTTAGCCCTGCCCAATACAAGTGGTGCTAAGATTTTAAAAATGACAGTAGCCATCCTAAAACACCGCCCTCTGTTTATAACACTCCTGTAAAAGGTGTTAAAAGGTGCTTTGCTCTTTTAAAGTCTCAAAACAGCTATCAGATATCAGAGCATTTAACTCTTTTTTCGCTCTTAACAGCTCAAAGGAAGCTGAATGCTACAAAACCAAAAACATTTGGTAATAATTTAAATAATGTGAACAACATCACCTGAAAGTATTCAGCCCATCCAGTGTCTAAACTAGCCAGAATAGCCGCTAATGCTTCAACTGAGCTGAGCTGAAAACTTGTTAGCCTGTGATGCAGCCCAGCTGGGAGACATGCCAGGAGGGCAAATGTTGAATGACACAACAAGTGGATTAGGGAAGAGTGATTTCCTTGATTTGTGGTTTGGACTGTGTAACAGCTCTGAAATTTGCCACCCGTTAAGCCATAAAATGAAGCCTAACCTGACAGAAAAAAGGTCTGTCAGCCACGTGGACCTTCAGGAGTACGCGGGTCCACATCTGCTGCTACTGAAAAGTCAGACTGTCACAGAGAGTGCAGATGCAAAGAGACAAGATAAGAAGCAGCATCTAATCAAAAGTGAAAGGCATGCTCTCAGATTGGAGGCACAGCAGCTGAAAGGTATTCCCATCAAATTTCCTGCAGTATATTTTTTTAATCAACAACACATCAGATTACCTCCAGAGCAGTCCTGCATCACAATAACCTCCACATAATAGATCCTAATAGGAAATTTAAACAGAGGATAGAAGATTTAAGATCAAAGTCAATGTTTGTCACCAAAGCCAACATCTTTGAAGTCAGGTCACTTTGGCAGGACAAATGGGACATTTTATTAGAGACATCTCCACAGGGGGTGTGCGTGCAAAACCGATAACATGAAACTCCATATAACTCCAGGTAATTTCAGGCTTCAAAAACAAGGCATCAGCCAAAAATTAGAAGTTTCACAAGGTGGAGATCAACACCAGTGGGTCACATCACAGCGGATAGATCCAGACACTAAACACACAAATCTGGAAATTGTGCCTGCAACAGTTAGCAAGCCTGGTTTCAAACATGTGGCCAGGATTAGACGGCTGATCTATAAACTACTGCAGAAGATGTTTTTTATCAGCCGTGCTTCAGGTGTCACTCAGACTTGGTGTTGGCAGCAAACCTGTTATCTGATTTTTGTTTTCTGTTATTTGTTGTATTTGTATAATGTGGACGTTTGCTTTGCTTCATCATTATATTTACAGCTTTGGCAGAAAATGCTACTCGAGCGATTTGTGCCTGTGCTGACTGGTCTGGGAAGAAAAAGGAAGTGACAAACTGGGAGCCAATACCAGTACATTGTAACCATTCAAGCTTTATTTTTAATGAGCTCTCTTTTCTTTCCTCTGGCACTTCAAAGCTGAATGAATGTGCATTTGGACTACTAACGTTACTACTGCTTATTACAGTACCGGGTCACCTGTGATGGCCCAGGTTATTATTACGGGAATTATTAAAAATAAAATGTGACAAACTGCTGTAGCCAACCATCAAATACAAATGTGCTATATATGATGTTACACAGTATCGTTTTGAAATTTGGACAGATTTCAGGCTTTCAGGCTACGCTAGCCCCGTTCTGCATTTAGCATTCAAACATGGTAAAAAGCAAATAAGGGGACCTATTCTTTAAACCTGGACTAGCTTACCGTTTGCACTCATAAATAGTCTAAATGTCTTTCTGTTGCCAGGTTGCTTATCTGTTGTTGAGCTGCAGAATATCAAACTTGTGGGGAGTGTGTTTGTGGTGACTTAAGAGCAGCAGAGCGAGAGTCCTGAAGCAGACAACGGTAAGCCTTGTTGGGCTCAGTCAGTTACAACATGCTGCAAAACTTAGGCTTCATTCATGCTGGGTGTGAACTGGCTCTTTGGAAGAAATGCTCACTGTATTTCCTTTCAGGGGGTTCAATATATTTTGGTGATCTGCATCCGTTTTTTCCCCCCACTCTTTCTCACAGAGTACAAACAACCCAATGTCATCGCTGAAAGGTCAAGCGACAAACTGTTTCCAGTCCTTCCCTCCCCTAAACTACTGATAAAGTACTGAAATGTAAGAAGCTCGAGTACTGAAAGGTGACTGTCAAAGGTTTTGGTGGAAGGTCTTTACCTCCAGATCGGATGTTTTCTGCCTGTTTTGTTTCTCGGATAAAAATGTAATCGGCTTTAAATTTCCAGTTAGAGATGACGATGTGTGTGACGATGCTTCTTTCACACTCCAGATAAACAGTCCTTTGAAAAAGCAGATTTAAAAGATTTTTTAATCTTTCCAGTCAATCTTTTATCTTTATCTCAAAGACCGTTCAACTCGTAAAGCAACTCCCACAACAACAGAGAATTTCTGAAACAAATCTACTATGTGATTCTTATTTGTACGCAGTTACATCATGATAGAAGCAGATATCAGGGAGCTTTTCACCTTTTATCATTTCTGGCAGCTTTTGCTCAGAAAGTAAAATAAGTTGTCTGCTAATGAGATATTCAGGGTTTGATCTCTCCGTCTGAATGTCTCGTTCCCTTGAGTAACATACAGAACCCCATAAACTGCTCCTGATGAGTGTAAGTGATGTTAAAAGTGTGAATGGGTGAATGTAAAGTGCTTTAAGTGGTCAGCAGCACGTCTATATAAATGCAGGGTGGTACCCTGTAAGCTCCTGCTGTTTGTATCTTTGAAACGTCGGGGCTTTGTACCTGGACCGGTTTCTTCTGAGCGACCAGCTGGTTGCTGCACATACCTGAACTCTGATGCCAAATATGAAAAATAAAAGGGTTTTTTTGACTAAACACAGATACTGAGCCCTAATATCTCAAAGAAGCAGAGAGTTTGTGTTACTGCTTAGGAACATGTCGTATATGCATGTCACGTTTTAGGCTCGTGTAAAAATGCAGACAGAAACACACCGATGTGTCGACTCCGGTGTTTACCGCACCCTTATTTCTGAGAGTGTGGTCATCCTCATTCAAGACCTCATGAAGGATGATCCCTTGGATTTAAACAGACGTGTTTTGTGTGCTTCAGTATTGTTCGGGCCAGCGCCGCCCTGTGTGCTTAATCTGTGTCAGTGTTTACTTTTAATATGCAGATTTTTCTTGGCAGTCTCTCATCGCTGTTTGGCCTCTGACTCCAGGGTCGCCCGCTCCGCTTCCTGCCTATAATCCGTGCGATTCTAACGGCGTTCAGTTCAGTCCTGCAGTCAGCAGACTCTACCTGCTAAAATATTTCAATTTAGTATTGATGTCATGTGTGTACTGCTCTGATTCCTAAGTAGTTTGGCTGCACAACAAAAGGCACCTGGTGTCCTGCTTCGAGCTTTTGCACTCGCACTCGTCCTATTAATCATTAGGAGGAGTTTTTTTTTTTCTTTTTTGTGAGACTCACTATGAACCTGAGATTTTTTTATAGTTCATTCACCAAAATAACAAACTATCTTTTGGTTTTGCACCTGTGGACCCCGTTTCTTTGCAGCTTATCCTCATTTTTAACCCATGTGTAACTTCAGGCGATGCCCGTGTGTTTTATGATGCTTGTCTTTTTCTCAGGTGACCAAGGACAAATGAATTATTCACCCATACGTGTTTATTTCGGGGGGAGAGGTAATTTTTCAACTCTTAATAGTCCTTCGGTAATTATGGCTTTATGCATCTTTGCATGCAAAAGTCAGGGCTCGTCATTATTTGACAAAATATGTGAATTTTTGTAAATAAAATGGTAAATGGCCTGTATTTATATAGCGCTTTACTAGTCCCTAAGGACCCCAAAGCACTTTACATGTTCAGTCATCCACACATTCACACACTGGTGATGGCAGCTACATTGTAGCCACCCTGGGGCGCACTGACAGAGGCGAGGCTGCCGGACACTGGCGCCACCGGGCCCTCTGACCACCACCAGTAGGCAACGGGTGAAGCGTCTCGCACAAGGACACAACGACCGAGACTGTCCAAGCCGGGGCTCGAACCGGCAACCTTCCGATTACAAGGCGAACTCCCAACTCTTGAGCCACGATCGCCCTGGGAAGTTTTTTGACAAGACAGTCAGTCAAAACCCTTTTAACACATTAGATGTCGAGGTTAACAGCATCATCATGTTGAAAAAAGCTTAAAGTATAAACTGAGATAAGAAAACCTATTAAAGAAGGAAAACACAATCTACAGACCACAAATGATACAACTAACAGCAGACCGGCTTCTGCCACCTACAGCAACACTTTTGACATCCGCACGTAATCACAGAAAGACTTCTGGGTAATGTGCTGTGAACTGCGTGGTGTAATTTCCAGTCATGAGGGCAGAGTCAGATTCTTACACAATGCAAAGATATTTTCAAAGATATTTTTATCAGGCAATGAAAAATAAAGCGTTGCAACACTCTGACTAACAAACGACCACAAGCCCGTCCCGTCTCCGAGCGCTTCTCTGTAAAAGGCACAGTGAATGTAGTATAACGACAAGCTACAGGAATCTGAAGTATTTGGCTCACTCACAGACAGACTGGATGGAAAGAAGAAAGAGATACTCATCAGCTCCTTCCAGCTGCCGCCTTTTGGAAAGCAACTGGATGATTTAACAGCGAGTCAGAAGAGAACACAGGCGAGCGCTTTTCGACTCAAAATATTGCTCAATGCTCCCGAGGTCTTTTCCATTCTCCTTCCAGATCCTTGGCCTGCACCCGCGTCGCTAATTATCACCAGGTTTAGCATGGAAAGAACACATCAGGCGCATTCGGGAATCGTACTTCTGAAGACGTAATGCAATGTGGAAAATATCTTCCCAATCTGCCGGTTCAGGACACAAACAGGGAAGAGTATCAGGTGGAGAACGGTCTCCTCACAGGAGGAAGGAGCTATGTTGTTGCATGCAGGCTATAAAGACAGATTTATGATGCGTTCAGCGTGAGGACTCGGCAGCGACTTCAAAGCTGTGGATGACTTTTGTTGTTGTGTGTTAAAGGCACACACACACCCGTCGGGGATGGACGCCGAGTGTTTCCACTCACCTCTGACATTGCTGGAATTACTTGTGTTTACAGAACATTAGAGAAACCATCCTCGCTAACAGCAGCAGCCAAATACCAGATAACCTTTACTGTTTTTAAATTACCATAGCTAAATTGCTTTTCCCTATCAATACTCACTCGCACGCATTACAATTTAAAACACATGCCCCGCATCTCAGCAGAAATCAGAGGCTGATGCGCTTTTTATGAGCTCCTCATGAGGTTGATTCACGTGTGGAGCTTCAGACTGTTGTGTTGGATTCACACTAAGCATGAAACAGAAAAGTCATTAGCTTCTTCTGAGGACAGTGTAAACAGAACATGTCCCAAGAGCACAAGTTCTGCATTAAATAAAGCAGCGAAGCTTTGTCCTTCAGTGTTTTTTTGCTTGCAGAGTTCAGCTTCGTGTGGGCCGTCTGGATGTTGGCACACGATGGTTTCGTTTGCAGCTTTGTACCTAGTGTTTGGCGAGCTATGATAGCATATCAAAAGAAAGCCAAACAAACAACAAAAAGCCGGCTGGCCGGCGCTCGCCCTCCCTCAAGCCTGTGGTGTGAGGAGGTTTCAAAGAGCTCACGTGCAGCTGGTCCTGGGTCGTTTGACCTGAAGTTTTCTTGTATTTAGGTGTCATTTTTGTGTTATGGTTTATGTTAAGGTTCACTTAGTCCTGAGTTTCCCTGTTTAGTTCTTGTCCGTTAGGTTCCCCCTGTGTCTCTGTCCTCTGTGTGTGTTCGGTGTTTATGTGCGTCCTTGTGTCCCGTGTCCCTCCTCGTGTTCATTCATGCCTCCGCTGTCCCTCCCTTATGTGAAACTAAGCTCGTGTTAGTTTCACTGTTTCCTGTTTTATTGTGACATTCGAGTCCAATCATGCCTGCTGCTCACAGCTAATTCATGACTGTTGTTAACTTATAAACTGACCTGTAATCAGGAAGCTGTGGGCCGACCTCAGTCGTATATTTGCTTGATGATAATTTGAGTGCGCTGAGTTGGTGATACGCTGGGCTGTGTGAGCAGTTAGTCACAGAAGAACTAGAACCTACTTTTGTTCATGACATGCAATCATGCAGCAATGCTTTACAGGTTTGTGTTATTAACGACAGTACATTACACCACGCAGGCACGCAGCCGCCAATCAGTGTTAAAGCAGCAGCTGGTGACGTGACTTACACAAAGCAAATGCACAAAGCTTTAAAAAGAGACAAGGATTGGGAAGAATGCTAATATTTTCCATGCAGTCTCAATAAGTCAGACAACCGGCCATGTTATTGGCCGAGGACTTCAGGGCCTTTTGGTCATTTTTGTGGTTGTCAGAACATCAGGTGCTCTTGAGTTTGCTGCTAGTCTTATTCTGCTGGCCTGTTTTTGTTTGTCCGTTCTCCTGTTTGTCCTCGGTTGATAAGGAGTTGAGATGCAGCTTCGTTATCTTTCTCTTTAGCTAGGTTAAGACTGTTTTGTTTGTCATCCGGGCCTCTGTTAGCATGTTTCCAACAAAGCTTTGCAAACTGACTCAAACCACCTTGTGTTCCTCCATCAGTTTTAAGTTACTTTCCTCACCCTGAGAACTTTCTGGGGTTGTAACCTTTACAAAACCAGCATCCTGAGAGAATCAGGTGAAGGATTACTTTTTGACACAAGACTGAATCTGACACGAGTCAGTGTCCACAGTTCACAATAACCAGCAACACAACACACAATGCAACGAAATCCAAACCTGTCTGCAGATTATTTATAGTAGAGACAAAGTAAAGAAAGTTCATTTCTTCTAAATTTGATCCTTTGAACTTAGAAGTGATAAATAAAATCCCCACACACACCGACTTCTTGTTCTAATTAGATGTATGACTGATGATGTTCGATGTCTGAGGAGCAGCACTTCCCTGTGTGAGGGAACAGTGAGTGACTTTGTGGTTTCCAAATAGTTATGAAGTTTGCCATTTTTCAATCTGCAGGTGTGTGCGATGCAGTACGGCTGTCACGGCTTTCTGCAGGGCGCGTACGTGATAAAACGTCTCCGCTGACCCAAACAGCCCATCCAGTCACGCTCTATTCTGTGACTCGAGGTCACAATACTCATCTCTTACAAGAGCCAGCGAGTGACAAAGTGTTCAAGTTCTGAATCTTTTCTGCTGCCAGACAGAAACTCTTCTCAGAAAATCCACCACCACCTCCGCTTCCCCTCCGACTACAAGGTCAAGCAGCATCCCCGACAGTCTTCACTGGTTTGATGTGGTCCTCTTTGGTACAGCTGCTCCTTCAACATATCAAAGTATTCCTGAGGTTGAAGGGAATAAATTACTTTGTTCATCTTCTCACAACACGCCGCAGCATCGGTATTCAAAGTGAGAGGCAGAAAAGCGAGCTGTTGTAGGGCCAACCTGCACGCAAAAGAACAGACAGCCGAGCAGAGCGGACGCACCGTGCACAGGTTTTTCATCCAGATGAGCTTTGAGCACACACGCTCACACTTAATGGCGCCCTACTTTGCACTGCATACATTCAATGAGCAGCTGACTGGGAGAAACAGGAAGTCCCTGCTTTAAGCAACAGTAGATTTGCCACAGTTGCATTTGTCATGAGTCTGTTATTCTGATTAGTGTAATAATTACAGCTGTAAGCAGCTTGGCTGTGGTGAAAGCATCTTCTGCTGTTTATGCTGGGAGTTTACTCTCCCTCCTGCCAGGCCACATCCCATTTTCAGCCATATTTAAGCAGGATTATCCACTGCAGGAGCCTCTGCAGCCTTCTCTCTTTATTTCACTCCTGCAACCTCACCAAATTCCTCCACACTCAGCCCGACTCTGCCTAACACATTTGTGAGATTATAATAAAAAATCAGCTTCCTCTGCTGCTCACCTCGTTCTCCCGTGCGGGGTAGTGAAAATTACACATGCAGCCTCAGACAAGAGGCGTTTCAACACTTTTTCAGTCTGTCGTCACTAACGTGTGAAAATAAAGCCGCATTTTCAACAACTGCAAACTGCGAATCCCTCGCCTGGGCGTCAGGCCAGATAACAGGAGATGAGCGCTCAGGAGCACACTCAGGAGTCCCGCCATTTGCTCTCACTGTAACTTTGACTTTCCCCCCCGAGCGCCGATCCATCAATGACACTGGCGCTGTGCGCGAGGGCGGGTGTGTCAGAAAGGGAAATATAGCATCTCACACGTGTTATGTGATGAGATACTGCGATTCATTCTCACGGTTAATACTGTGTCAAACCTCTATGTGATATTGGAGCAAAAACTACTGGTTGAGTAATAAATACACTGATTTATTAACCATCCATCCGTCTTCACGTATCAAACTCAGGACAAAGAGCTGATGCTGTTTGTGTTTCGTTCTTTTTAAAGGGTTGAATCAGAGTAAGCCCACTGCTGCTGTGCTAGGCTGTCAGACGTTCACTTTACAATTACAGCGGTTACATAAATAAAATTATATCTTTGTTTACTCTGAGTTTTTTCAGGGAAACTCAAAAGCGCAGTCATGATTTGTACAAAAGCATACAAAAGACAATTACAGCTGTTTGCGGCATTACTAACTATTCCTGTTTGTTCTTTTAAATTCAGATACAGCGTTGTGGAGCCCATGGCACCCAGCGAAGGTGTACATCCTGGACAAGGTGACACAATATCACGACTTCATTTTTAACCTCCTAGGACCTGGCGTCCACATATGTGGACATAAAATTTTGGGTTGTCTAGACCAAAATACTAAATTTTGCTCTACAAGAGCCTGATATCCACTAACGAGGACATTATGGTGCCACTGTTCTATTCAAATTTAAAGTGAATGTCCTCATATGTGGATCTGATTCTTCTCAGAAACAAAAATCAGGTTAAAAAAAAAATTCAGTTTTTTCCTTCATCGGGTCCCAATCAGCCCAAATAGCAAAGATAAAATTAAAAATGCATGTTATGAAAGAGTTCAGGTCTCAGGGCCTCATTCTCATGACGGCACTAGTTGCTAATCTGTAATAATAAACTGAAGATGAAACTATAAGCCAAGGAAGTGCCTGTAACCGGCTGCAAGGTGTCATGTTCTTTCTCCCCTCCGCTTATTTCACACCGTGTGAGATTCCTTTTCCCGTTTCCTCTCCTCACATCGTAGTTCCTCCCGGGGAGCGGGAGGTGAGCAGAGGAGCCCCATTCAACAAACATCGCCTTGCTTCAGGAATTCCGATAGTGCAGTCGATCATCTGGACTTCTGTGACCTTTGGAAACTAAAGCCATGTCTTCTTCGTACCGTGGTTTATATACTCAAACTGTGCTGCGTTTGTTTTAGATTTTATGGGTGAAGAACAGAAGAAAATCACACACACAACAGTGTTGTTGTTTCTCTCTCTCCTGTTCCTCCTGGAATCAAACTCCGCTCTCCTGAAGGGGTGGAGAAGCACCGCCATCCTGAGGTTTCACGTCGGGATCAGCAGGACAAAGACCGGAGATGGAGGCGCGTGGAGCTGTGTGTGGTGTTCAAGTGGACGTCTGCTCTTGTAAGATTTTATATTGGGAAATAAATCTGCATCTTTTTTCATGTATTTTTATTTATTATAGTCACTCCCAGTTCCCTGCTTCCTGCATCCTGCACACTTCAGGTGCTGCACCCTGAGATTACAGCCATCATTAATCAGTTTAAGCAGGTAAACTGTGCGATGATGAATGAACGAGGGCCAAGATGAACAGCTGTTACTCCTCCATCATTCATT
This sequence comes from Simochromis diagramma, assembly GCF_900408965.1. Classification (NCBI taxonomy): domain Eukaryota; kingdom Metazoa; phylum Chordata; class Actinopteri; order Cichliformes; family Cichlidae; genus Simochromis; species Simochromis diagramma. The sequence continues at coordinate 841,824 of NW_024387285.1, read as the reverse complement.
TTGATGCTCCATCCTCTTTTTTACTTCCATCGACTCCCTTTGTGTCTCCACTGTTGCTGTCACAGTAGACGTTGGGTCACATTGAGATGGTCTCCCTACATTTCTGGCAGGCTCATCTTTGGTTGGAAGAACATTAAAATGACAAACGTTGAAGCTTCAGCTCGACTTTGATTCTCTGCACCTGAGCTGGAGGACAAATCGTTATTAAAAGAAATCCAAACATTTGTTCTGATCATTGTGCAGAGAGCGCTAACACTTCAGTTCAAAGTCTCTGACTGTGTTGGGATTAAGTTTGAAGACATTAGCAAACGATCACATCAGTTTCGTGTCCAATGGGATAAACCAGCAGCAAAATGAGCCTCTGCGCATCCAATCAGTTCTCTTTGCTGTCCCGTCATTATTTATGAAAGCCACAAACCGTTTATAATAAATCTGCTAAATGTTCCAAAAAGAGTGTACAAACACGTGTTTCTAATTTCTGTCTAAACTCAAAAGCTTTCTTGGATGTCGAGGATGGACAAGAGGAGCGCTTCAGGCTCAGCCATTTAAATAATGCAGTCGATTAAAAACAGGCCTTTTCAAACACACATGGCTGGAAAATTACTCAATGTCCCAGAAAGCACAGCACAGAAGCAGGAATATGAAAACCTGGATACAACACAAGCCTTTTATCCTGACGTGTGTGAACACAGGAGACTTCACATCACAGGAGGAGTGTGGTAACGGTGTAGCAGACATAATTACAATTAACACAATGAGTCCCATTTACTCCAGTTTGTAAGACTCGTCTACTCACGAAGAAATTCCCTACAGGGTGGCAAACTCAACGTGAAACTCACATTTTCAGATTCAGTGTGACTCAAGTTTGCTTATCTGTGAATAAATGTTCTTAAACCACAGAAACGAGACATTGTTCTTTCAAACGTTGCTTCATTACAACCATATTTCTGAGTTTTATTCAGCATTAAAAGTAATCCACCCGTGGTAACAGTGCACAGAGTCACTGCCAACAGTTAATTCAGCGTGCCTTCCATTTCAGTGACAACCATCTGTTTTGTTTTTCCCTTGTAACACATTTGTTTGTCATTACCCAGCAAAAAAAATCCTGTTTCCAGCACACATGCAGGCAAACGTTCAAACTGCTTTTAGATTACATGTAACATGGTTCACGTGGAAACAAGAAAAGACTGTTACTATTTTATTTTTTTGTAAGATCAAAATTAACATTTCACTCTGAGATCCTCCATAAGCTGCAGACGTGTCCACTTTGTCCTGAACTGAAAGGAGCTGCAGGCTGTTTGCCTCGAAACGTGCACGAGGATACAGACTCATAAGAACCAGACGAGCTGATTGGTCAAACTTAGAACTGTTATTGTCAATGCACAATGAAATTAGGTAAAAAGCTGTAAGATGAGTATTTAAAGAGTTTAGTAATAAAGTAACGAGAATGAAAACAAAAGTGACTAATAGATGCAGAAAAATCATAAATTTTATTGGGGAAAAAACAGCTGCTGCGTTCACATGGATACTGTTCTTCACCTTTCATTCCTCCTCACCGTTGTGCATATCAACACTTCCTGTTTCAAATTAAAAGCCCGTGGCGTTTAACTGAAGAGAAAGCGTTCATTTCGATTGCACCTGTGATTAAAACAGAATCTGATTTCTGGGTGAGCCTGGCCTCTCCCTGTGTACTGCTGCAGTCCAGATTATAGAATATGAAAGAGGAGCCATTTGCTTAAATTGTACTGCTTTTTTAAAAAATACACATCTCCTAGAAGTAAACATGATCAGTGGGATGCTTTTGAGATCCAAATCTCTTCCACAGATCCCACTGTTGATCCACTCGAGGTCTGTAAAGAAACACTGTTCTGGATGCTTATTAGCACCTTTCCAAGCGTAATCCTGCATCTTATATTTGCTGTCTTTGGCATCTCATATCACAGGAATTTGTTTGATAAGAAAACAGGAATTTCTCGTGGCTGTTTTATTTGAAGGAGTGTCTGCAGAATCCCGTTTCCACAAGCAGCGATGTTAGACGGAGAAATTTAGCAAAAATGTTGAGAATTATTTTTTTAGATTCTTGCTCCACAAACGGAGGATAATCTTTCGCTGCAGGCAAAGCTGCAACAGGCACGATTCCCACAGTCGAGGTGACCTCATCGATTTATGAGGATACGGCCTAAAGTATGTGGACACGTTTTAACATTGGTCTCAGTTTGTGTTTGTGCCTTGAAATGAAATCAAAGTCAGCTCCAGTTAGCGAGGAAGAGCCTGACCTCAATCCCACCCAAACGTTAGCGAGCTGGCGCCTCAAAAAATGCCTGAAAAATGCGCTCAATTTAAAAATGTCCAGACAAAGTGGAACTTCTATTACAACTGTTCACACTGTGATGTGACTGGAAGCTCCAGTGGAACATCAAAACTGCCCTTGCAGCAAGACTGTTTCCAACTATAAAAGTGCTTTTACCGCACTAGAAAATAATTAGAGCAACAATAATTTCATGCATCGTCTTTATAATTTCTAGGTGAGAGCAAAAATACGCTGTTCGTGTCTGAAGAGCTACGTGAAATGTGCATGTTCAGTGTGTGATATCAATAAATGCACAAGAGTTGAGGAAACTTTCCTGCTTTACAACAATAAAGAGGAGGCTGCGTTTCCTCCACCCAGTTGTGCTGTAGGAGTGAAGGCGGCTGTTTTCATCCCTCTGCATCAAAGGCTGCTGCTGTCAGACACAGCCAAGCTCGCAGAGATATCTGAGGAGTCCTTTTGCATCAGTGCCTAGAAGCACGGTTTGTGCACTGGGAGGGAGGAGGGCTGGTAGTGGAGCAGCTCGTGAGCTTCTCAGGCAGGTCACTGCGGTTTGAGTTGGGAGGAGGCTTTTTCTTTTATTCACATTTTACTTGTGTGGGGGATAAAATATGTCCAATCATAACATTAACTGAAGCTTAATAATACCCAGTGTTTTTAAATCTGACACGAAGGGCTGGTCTTTATATGCATCCCTTTGTCAAAGCTTTGGACCAAAGCATGGCGACGATGTGGTGTGTTAAGGCGGCTACGCCTAAAACACACTCTCAGTAAATTTCTTCTTCACTCACCTTTTTAACTCACGATGTGTTTATACTCCTCTCTGCATTTAATCGTTAGTTATTCTTAATCTCAGCTCTCTACCACAGCATGTATTTTGTCCTGTCTCCCTCCCCTCAACCAATCACAGCAGATGGCCCCGCCCCTCCCTGAGCCTGGTTCTGCTGGAGGTTTCTTCCTGTTAAAAGGGAGTTTTTCCTTCCCACTGTCACCAAAGCTCCTGCTCATAGGAGCTCATCTGAGCTGGGCTTTTCTCTGTACATATATATATATTTTCCTGGTATGTGACGTGGAATCGAGTGATTTTAGGGGTGAGGGGGGGGAGTCTGAGAAAAGCAGAACTGCTGCCACAGTTTTAAGGTGAACGGCATGTTTTCCTTAAAGCACACTTTCAGGTACGTGCTCTGTTGTTTGCCGTGTCAGCGTTACCACATCAGCAGTGGAGTGCAAACATGAACTGAACCGTGTCAAAAAGGCAGTGTGCCTGATACAGGCACAACACTTGTGTAACGGTATTCAACGCACCATTGCTTCTGTTAGTGAGGTGATGCAGCTGGGCTGGAAAGCAGTGCAGGAGGAAGTGGCTGACATGGAGCCACAAACAAAAACAAACAAACAAAGAGGAAAAAAACAAACAAAGAGAAAAAAAACAGACTGACTAATCATCACAAAGCAAGTCCCACTGAGCTCGCTTTGACTTTCTGTACACAAGTGCTGTGAATTAAAGAAAAACTGGTCTTTACAGCCCGACTCTCACACCTCAGCAGGCAATAAAGGTGCTGAAAGAACCAGCACCTAACCACACACACTGTGAGGAGGACTGCGACCAACACAAACCATAAGCTTCACCTTTCACTCTTTGTACCTGTGCAGCCCATTTACAGTGGGCGCTGATTTATTTGAAGTTGCCTGCAGGAAATCCAGCACCTTGGCTCCTGGTGCAAGTTCACACAAAACAACTTTTCAACATCACGTAAAATACAAAGCTAACAAATAAATAAATAAATGGCTGCACGCCATCAGCATCCAGCACGGCGAACAGACGGCTACCTCGCCTTCTGCAACATCAGAACTAAAAAGTAACAAAAGTCGAAATTTAAACCTTTGAGACGTGAATGTTTCTAAGATGATGCGCATGGATCCAGTGAGAATCCTGTGCTTTTAAAGACAAATACATTAAAACCTACAAGATAGCACGCCTGAAAGCTGCGAGTTAACCTCCCGCTGAGCAGGATGTGCCTTGGAAAGCATCGTCACAGCAGCAACAGAAAGAAAAAGAACAATCTACACATCCGCCATCATCATCCACAGTCCTCGGGTTACAGGACATGACACAGACTAGATGGCTTCAAAGTAAGAAATCCAATCAACACCAAAATATCCCGTGATGGGAACCCAGCCAAGAACAACACAGCTCTGCGTACAGTGCAAATAATCTCCTACAGCAGCGCTCCCCAACCCCCGGGCCTCGGACCGGTACCGGTCCGTGAGTCGTTTGGTACCGGGCCGCGAGAGTTGAGGCTCAGGTGTGAAATGTATAGTTTTCAGGGTTTTTATCTGTTTTCAGCGTTATTTTGTTATCGTTTTTATCTCGGTTTTCCTGGGTCTTTTCACGTGTTATGAATAAATATTTTTTTCGGTAGCTGTACTACTTTTATTTTGTTGTATTTATCCGCGACACCTTAAAGGCCGGTCCGTGAAAATAACGTCGGGCATAAACCGGTCTGTGGAGCAAAAAAGGTTGGGGACCGCTGTCCTACAGCACCTCCGAGGCTCAGCGTTAACCCTTTACTGTCATCTGATATTTCTCATTCCTGTGATGTGTGTGAGACAAAGCAGCGCACAAGTCCTTCACTTAAACGGCTCCTGGAGCCGGCGAACTCTTACATCACAAAGTGCTGGTTTGGTTGATCATATTGACTGAGATAAATAAAGTATATCTAGTAGCTCACTGTCAGCTGAATATTTTTTGCAGGTGTTAAAGCACCAACAGTTAGGTTGAGATGTATTGCTGCCATAGAATGGGTCTAATATTACTGACATGCTATTATACAGTCCCCATCAAACGTTTCAGACTATCCATTCAGTTTAAGTGTTGTTTTTAATAAACTGCATGCTCAAAAAATGCCTCGTTTCTCTCCCATGTCTTCTTGTTGCCTGTTGAAGCTCTACTAGAAACCTTGTTACGATCCAACCATGCAAAATATATATAGTATACAGTCCCCATCAAAAGTTTACGACGACTTTAGCAGCTGTTTAAGTGAAACATATCATAGCTGTTGAATTTGTTTTGTTGTTTTTTGTAACAAAGTAGCCGATTGATCGTGCTGATGATTTCATTATCGGTGCTTCACACCAGTTTGACGTCAGGACTCGGACGCTGTGACGGGATCAGAATCACCATCTTTCATCATGTCTGCGCGTTTCTACAATGAAGCGACCAGATGAGGCCTCGCCACGCCACCTCCCTCGTGCCTTCCTGTCTGTTAGGAAGCATTTCATAATAAACAAGATGCAGCACGTGTAAATAATGGTGCCAGGGCTCAGCTAAGTGATGGCGTACTGTGGCCTTTAAATGACTATAAATGTACTAAAGAAGCATGTTTACTGTGGAGCAGCAGCAGATCTCTTTCACATGTAGCCACCGCATGAAGTGATCAGTAAGTTCAGCCTGTGCTGATCAGCCTGTGCTCGCGTCCACTCGCTGTTTTCCAAACGTCTTCCTCCCAGTTGAATTCCCGCTGTCTCTACTGGTCTGACAAAGAGCTTTCACCCACTGCTCTCAATTTAGATTTAAATGAGCATCTGGAATATTTATTTAATCCATTTATATTTAGTAGTTCTGGTATCCCACATACTCAATATTTTATAAATATCATAAATAAGTAATGTGAAATATGTAAATGGGGGAAATTGGTATGAATGCAGCAACGTGTTTAAATGAAACTAGTGAAATTAATTTAATTTGTACTGCTTGAATTTATTTTATTGCATTATGTGGATATTTTTAATATTTTTAACACTTCACAGAGACCAGAGAAAATTCAGCACCTCAAATAGTGGATTTAGTAGTGCTGTGATCACAGTTATGCTTTGTTTCGCATTAATGTGGATCAGTGATGTGGTTTGTAGTGTTTGTGTGGAGGAGCTCGCCGCCATCATCGGCCGGCGTTCAAATGTTCATTAAATTCTCTCAGTCTGCGGCGTTCGAGGCACAAGATCAGCTTTTCGTAGTTACACTTTCTGCAGATTTATTCCATTTTAACTTAAAATTATCACCGATTTTGCTACACAGTTTTATTCATCTAACTCTTTAATGAGCCGCTCAGTTTAAGTACTGCCGTCTTTACACGAGGTGATGAAATAACACACTTTCTTCACATAAAGTCAGTTTTTCAGGATTTACATTGTGTAACTAAATCATTGAAAACATTAAATGACCGTTAGAGTTTTGCAGGACGTTTGTTTCATCATATTTCTGGACCTGTTCTCTCAGCACAGCTCACAGCTGTCACAGATGTTTTCCTTTGTCCTTCTTTTCTTTGATTTGTTAGAAATTAATTCCTTAAATGAGACAAATCAGATAATGGGATCATGCCTCTGTCCTCTGCCACTAAAGAATGAGACCACCTGATGAACAGACCTCTGATAACGTCTCTCAGCTTTCTTACTGAGAGCGCTGGTGCTTATCAGCACAATCAGTCTCTCGTGTTTTCTTAAAGAACATCTGTTATCTGTTTCAAAGCAGGCAAAGAGCCAAGACAGAGCTTTATCCCACAGTACCAACTCTCTCAGCTGATGCTAAACTAACTCGAGCCCCGTTTGGATGGGATTAGCATTACTGAGGGAGGTGAGGATGAAATTTACTCTGCTTCTTGGTAATTTACCCTGTGACTACACACGACGTGATAACCATCGGAAAATTAGGTGACAGTCAAAAACTCTCCATTGAATTATCTCACAGTCAAGCTCACAGATGTCTATGAAACAGAGTTTATTATATATTCACATATTAAATGAATTAATGGGGTTTTAGATCCGCACTCGTCCATCCATCCATGATCCAAGCTGTCACAGCCTGTTAATCACTAACGACAACATTCGAACTCCACCTAATTTTACAGTCATGGATGAATAATTTTAGTTATTTATTTACCTCATTATTATTTTTTGTGCATTTTTTACTTTCTATTACTGAATTACATCAGAAATAATAGTTATGGCCTCCGCACCAGAGGCCATAACTATTGCTCAAACTTCCAGGTGAATAAATATCCCTACATGGCAGCTTGCTAGCGCGGGGAAATGGAAACAAAATTGTAGTTGAGGAACTTTAAATTGAGCAACTATTTCCCTGCAACATACTCCGCTCTTTCTTCAGGGTGGCTTTTATCATCAGTTTTTAGTATGCAGGGGCATGAAGGCAGAGAAAATGAATTTTAGAGCAGCAATCAGGACAAATGCATCCACTGGCACACAGACGTGTGGAGAAAAGGCAAAAGAAATGCGACACTAAGCACGTCTGTCACAATTCAGATCTCATAATGTAAGCACACACTGACGCGGGCTCACGAGCACAGTGCGCGCACGACTTAAACACAGTATCTCAGCTCTGTTTACCCACAGCCAGAGGGAGAGGACTCTGCTCCCCCGAGTCAGTCATCACCCTGCTCCATACTTTTAAGCCCTTTTTAAAAATTGCAGGTGAAGCGATTCTATGTTTTAATATAGACTTTGTTGTTCCTAAACACACGGTGAGTCAGTGGTTTCATCACCCTTCCTGAGCACGGTTCTCCTTCACAGTCCAAGTGATGCATTACATTTTCCAACAGTGGCAACAATGACATTTATTTGGTATAAATAGAGGGTAAAATTTGCATTTACAGCTCCCTGTTGCAGTTTGGAGCATTAATAACAACAGTTAGAGCAACAACAGTCAGAGTAGCAGTAAAAGCAGCAGCAGCACAGGGAACGAAAACTAATTACCGTAATTGTCGGGCTATAAGCCGCTACTTTTTGTACCAGCTTTGAACCCTGCGGCTTTTAGTCAGGTGCAGCTTTTCTGTGGATTGTCCATGATTTTTGTGATATCGTAAGACGATTTGTTTTGTTTCTTCCGCTGTTGTACGGCACTACGTTGCCTGGCGGAAGGATCGGGGTTCAAGAGTGGTATGTTGGTCACATGTCCATCCGCCAGGCAACATAGTGCCGTACAAGTAGCGCGAAAAACAAACTTCAAAGTAGCGCTACGCGTTCAGCGGGAGGCGTGGATGATGTGCGGCGATAAACAAGTTATGCTCAACTCCACCGGTGGAATCTGACAGCGTGGAAAAGTGTGGAAACATCCACGATCACCAACGGATTTGAAAGGCTGGACTGCTGCATGATGGAGAGGAGGGCACCGCCACGGCCCTTCTGAGGGTGTTCGACTCTGACACTGACAACGAGGATTTCTTTGGTTTTATAAGTGACAACAAAGGAAAGAAGCTGAGAGTGGATGACGAAGCCATCCTGAGCCTGTTCGTATCCGACACTGGAGGACTTTGGTGGTTTTAGTGCGCAGGAAGATGGTGGTGAATGACTGACTTTTCTTCTTGTTAAAGCCGTGTCACTTCATATACCTAAAAAGTTGTGCAAATATGTACTCATAATTTGTTTTTCAAAATATTAATGAAAGGGGTGTGTCTCCAAACAGCCATCTCTTTCCTGACAATTCCCTTTGTGCATATTCTCTTACATATGATAAGTCAACATTGAAACACCTGCGGCTTTTAGTCAGGTGCGGCTAATATCAGGTGCGCTCTGTAGTCCGGGAAATACGGTAACTGCTTTCACTGATAACTACGAATAAATGCTGAAATGGTAACAAGTGACCTAAACTCCTGTTGCCAACACTTACATTTTTCATCAATATCAACATTCATTTTTTTAATGTTATTTTTGTGTGTGTCATTTTCATATCTCTAAAAAGTTGCTACTGTTGTATTTGTGTGAGGCACACGATGAAGTCTGGACTCGTCACAGATGTAAATGTCCGTTTTTGCTTTTTAGACTATTTGGGCTGGACACAAGTAGTTAACAAAAAGATTTAATTATACGGAGAAGCTTCACAGCAAACCCTCCGCAGTGACCTCACAGCAGTGTCACACCATTAGTTGATAAGTGAGAGAATACAGCAGGAACCGTGGTCGTGCCTCCTACCTTGTAGCTGGTAATCCACAGAGATGTCCAAGGGAGTCTGCAGCAGAGCTGACCTGCGGTAAACCACGTGGACCCTGCCCTGGTCCTCCAGCTCCTGAGTGCCTTTCTCCAGCGGCTCGATGAAGTACTCATCCGATTCTGTGCGAATCATCCCAGCCTGCAACAGGTTAGCAGGTCAGTGACTGTGTAGAACGTGTGCATTAGCATGTTTCATTACTGCGAGCGAGCGTGGATAGACCCAGAAACCTCATTGCTCTGATAGCATTCGTTTTATTAAGAGACAATTAAAATCTTCATGCCCCACAAAATCCCCCATCATGTATTAATAATGTAGAAACTTTGTGACAGTGTTTTCATGTAATTGTAAATTAATGCCTCAGTCTTTAAAATCCAACTAGAACATCTGCTGAACGCCAAATGCCCCCAATTTGTTTCCTCTCCCACGTATAGACACAGAAAGACGACACCAGAATGTCCTACTGAACAATATTAAAATTAGAAAAATGCATAAAATATAGGATGCAATACAAAGCAAAGGCAGACGCACTAATGTAATATTTAGTAATTTATTCAAGAGAGAATCTGGGCCTCTCATTAACTGCTTGGCATGTGCAAGTTTTTTTTTCTTTGCCATTATTAGATATTGTTGCGACTCTTTCTTCAGCTTTCTGTTTGCAATTATCACCTTGTTACCCAACAAAGGCAGGTGGTGGTCCTGCAGCGCGCTGCATCGTTAGTAACACATTGGCACAAAATTGCTTTGTGATGGCTACCTGCCAACCTCAGATTTCCTGCAATAAGAAGCCAGTCATGTCTGTTGTTTATGGCGGATATGAAGGGTCACGCTGCCCGGCTAACGCAATAATGCCCAAACAGACCGAATGTACAACCCATCAAGACCAAATGATGGTCTGAAAAAGGTCAATGCTAAACAACCTAAAACCACTTTACAGCTGTTTCCTTAAAATGATGCTTTCTGGAATGCAAAATTATTCATCTAGATTATAAGCTGAAAAAAACAAGGTCCCAGATTCTGGCTTCACAATCCTTAAAAATAAAAAAAGAAAGGCTTGAAATGTTTCATGTTACCTGTAACGAATAGAAAACACATCACAGTTTTATCCTTTGAATTAAAATGCAAAGCAGCAACTTTTCCAGAGGCCGCAGTAACGTATCTTTGGCGCCATGTTTCCATGTGTCTGCACGCGCCCTCCCTGACAAGCACACATGTGCAGCGGAGAAAGCAGAGAGAGCAGCAGCAACAACACAATATGACATTAGTTCATTAAGAGCACGAAGCGAGCAGCTGGGGTGGAGGTGGGCTGCAAACCGGCTTACAGGGGTGCAGCAAATGTGAGTAGGCTAACTAATGCTACGCTCGGTTTGCTATGCTCCAAAACTACAGTCAGCCATATGAGAGTGTGTGACATTTTAAGTGAGCGCACACACGCTGTACACACAGTATGCAGACACACTGTGTTAGCGCTCAGTCGATCGGTCCTGCTGCGCTGAAACTCCTGGCAGGACTAAACTCCCTCTGGCCTCTTCACCAACAGTCTGGTGGACTGTGCGCTAATGTTGTTAGCGACCAACCCTCACTCTCAACTCATTTCCCACTTCCTGAGACCCCAGTCGGCTGGCACTCTACGCCCTCCTTTACACAAACGACTGGATGGATCCCAAATTAAATTCTTAGTTAAATTTACATGCAGCATCGATACTGTGTGACTGCGTAAGCGTCCCAGCTGAAAGTCTAAACCAATAAACTGAATATTCGTATCTGAAGTGCTGCAAGTGAAATGAAATGAAAACGTCTGGCAGTCACATGACGTCTGGGGGAGAAGCTCAGCGCGGTTTAATGCAAGTTTACTTCTGGCAACAGAATAAGATTCATATGATTACGTACAATAAACCAGGTTATGATGCAGAAACGTGTCACGTATGAACCGGCTCATTTAATTGGCCATCTGTGATTATAAGAGCAAAAATAGTGAAATACGGTAAACGTGCGAGTGTGTTGGTTTTACTGCGTGACAGAGCTCAGGCGTGGTTCGCTGCAGGGAAAAAAACCTCCTTAGTTATCTTTAGAGAAACGGCGAGGTGGAGGTTAAACTCACTCATCGTGCCGTATAAACCGACTCTTTGCCTGATTCGGGGCCATTTGGCGTCACAGTGTTAAAACGCTGCAGCTTATACGGAAAACACGGTCCGTGTTTCAAAAGATGACGAGGGTTTTTATGACATCTCCCATAGAAATGTGGTCTCTGGACATTTCTGCAAGGACAAATCTAAAGTTTGCACAGATGTATAAACACTCAAACAAGAGAAGAAGAAAGAGCGAGCCAAAAACAAACGACAGTGTGCGCAGGTTACCGAGGAAACTCTGTTTTCACCATTTCTGACTTCACTTGTCTAATCAGACACTAACAAATAAGATAAATTACCGCTCGTTGAGTAGCAGACACAGACGTGCAGAAAGGATTTTTAAAACTGCATCAGTGTTTATGTGATCCAACAAAGCAAAACTAACACATGCAGAAGATAAACGCTCTTCACAGTCAAGTGAACTCCAGAGGACAGCTGCAAATGGAAAGAAGAAGAAAAATCCAGCGATTCCTGACGCATCATCCTTATCAAAGAGAGTAAGTAACACAGTGGAGCCTGTAAGATAAAACCTCTTACATCAGACGAATGTCACAGACGTGCTCCACTGCCGTCTGTTTGAAAAGTTTACGTTTTTCCGCTCACTTGAACACGCTTTCTCCTCGGCTTATTTATCGCGCACCTGCAGGCGCCTGCTTGCAAACACAGATTCTAAATATTCTGTAGGTCAGCGTGCATTATCAGGCCGGAGTGCGGTTTGCCTGCTCTTCACCAAATCCTCACAGCAACTGGCATCCTGTGACCAAGTCAGCACATTCTCCGCCATGATTTATTCCTGACAGAACCGAGAACCACCTCGTCATCTTTATTTACTCTGCGCTCATCCACCACTCTGAATCCTCAGCTCGAAGCCAAAGAGGCTGCAATCTTGACAGTAACTGAGCCCGCAGGCATATCTTGAACTGAAGTGAGATTCATGCACCGTAGCTCTTTCTTATTTACCAACGGCAGGTGAAAGCCGAGGATGAAAGATGGCTGAACATCTCAGAATGTACGGGGCTCGGATACCGAGAGCTCTTTCCATCTGTGAGGTTCTTTAAGGGTCTCCGACAGGTCACGCTCCTCTATTTAAGCTCAGCCGAGCAGAGGCAGACTCCAGATCTGAATCTCTGCTCTCACTCTCATAATAAATTGAGGTGCCTTTTAAAGGTGAAGCTGGAGGATCGTGCTAACAAACTGACTGACAGATAATTGGATAAAAGCTGTTTTTCTATCAAGGGAAGCCATTCAAGTCTGACCACTTATGAAGTATTTCAGCAGCTGAAAATGCCACCTTCTTATTCAGACACCCCAGAGCAAACAATAAAAACCGAAATCACAGAGGGGCGTGTGTAATTAGACCGGGTGCTGACATTTGAATCGTTTTAATTTTTGATTAAAGCCGCGCTTAAGAACAACACTCCACAGGGGAGCGTTCGGAGGATCTCAAAGAAACTAAAGCTTGAAAGAAAACAACAGGGACCGTCTGAGCTTTTACTTAACAACAGCTTTTTTGATAAACTAGTTTCCATCTCAACTCTGTCCTGTTGTCTCCATCGCTTCTAAACCTATTTATCTAAGAACAGGCAGAAGTGAAGCAGAGAGAAGAGAGCGGCTCGTTGAATGCTACCACGCTTTAATGTAAACACTCAGAAACAGATATCTACCAGAAACACGCTCACTGCATCTTGAAGCTACAATCCTGCTCCGACACAGTGAGTAACGTGTTTTAGCGATCCACGCCGACCACAGGAAGTGCCGAGCTCTCTGGTTTGAATTGAGGAATAAGCAGTTGGATATATATGCTGCTGTCCTGAGATTAAATTGACATCTATCCCTGAAAAACAGAGAAATTGCAGAAAAACGCACCTCTTTTCATGCTTTTTCATCCAAACACTGAAAACAGAACAGTTCTGAAATGAATTTAAGCTTTGTGCAAATTTCTATCTTCTTTCTGGCAAGGATGAGCTCGGAGAAGCGGTGATGCATTCAGGAAAGGTAAATTAGAAATCATAGCACGCTGAATGTGTCTCGAACAAATCCGTCCTTCCATTTTCTTCTGCTTATTCAATTCAAGGTAGCTGGAAGCGGGGGTGGTGGGGATGGTGGGGGGTGGTGGGGGTGGTAGGGAGGTTGGCAGAGCCTTGCAGGGCTGCTGTAACAAATACTTTTAAACTAAACTCCATTACAGTGATGCCATCTCCTCTAACACTGCTGCACAGCCAGCCGAGCCGTCTAATGAGTCTTATATACAAAACACAGGTCACAGTGGGACGAGACAGAAGAGCGGGGCGTTTTTAGGCTTATGGGCATTAAATGCATGTTGAGGCAGATAGTATTAGAAGGAAATTAAATTCTAGTTTGAGTCCATTACTGCCTGGTTTGCATAACTACCCAGGGCTGGACTGCCGACGCACTTTTTGGCCGATGGGCCGTCCTGAAGGGTCAGACGTCTTAACGTGACGGAGCCTCTGCCTACCTTCGCTGAGCGATCACAGTGGGACGTCTAGACCAAAAACACCAGGGCTGATGTTTGTCCCAGTCCAGCCCTGGGTGAGTTTTCTCACATTAAAAAAAAAATACTGAAAGCTTCCAGTGCTGCCCCTCGGCCTCCTGGTTGACACACCGATGGTATCAGTTTGAAATCCTACATCGCCTTGTTCTCAGGTTCGCATTCACATGATGAAAACATAATCTGGGATTCAAACTCATCAGATCTGTAGCAGTTCCACCTGCAGCATCAATCTGAAGCTCCTGGATCGTCTATTTCCAGAGTTATCACGTTCATAAACTTAGGCTCCACGCCACCCACCCGTCTTCTTGCCCGGCGGGGTGACTACTGTACCCCATCAGCCTCTTACAGCTGGGGGGCAAAAGCACATATTGTGTGCCACCTGCCAGCTTGTTGTCATGTTGTCACTGAACCACAGCATTCGCTTTAAGCTCAACGTGGCCTTAAGAGACATGCCGACCTTTCTGAACAAAAGGCACAGAGTTGTGCAGTGTCTCATATGTACGGGTGTGTTTTTTAAAGACGTAGGTGGCTGTACGTGAAAGGATTAAAGACACGCTGCAGTGTTTCTTTTCACCTGCAGGAGCACTACGGCATCTTTTCATTTATTTTATCGTCTCAGACACGAGGATGCCAGTGAGAGCTTCGGCATTCAGATAACAAAAGTCATTGAATAAGCTCGTAAACATGGATTCTGAATGTTTGAGAGCAGAAATGCGGAGTTCCTATGCCAGCTGAAACACTGGCCCTAGAATCCCTCTCGAGTTGGACGCATGCACAAAACACCTCATCCGAAACACGTCCAGAAGGCATCTGAGTCAGACGCCTGGCTCGTCTCAATGCAGAGGAGTAGTGGCTCCACACTGAGCCTCTCCAAAACACTTCTTTATCCTGCGTCTCACAGAGAGCCCAGACACCTTTCAGAGGAAGCTCATCTTCACCACTTATATTCTTGTTTTTGGTCGATACACACACTCGTGGCCGTACGTTCAGCCTACACACTCATCTCCGTCTTCAGCACAGCAGAGCATCAGTATCTATCCCCATGGATACAACATCAAACCTTAGAAATCTACATTAACATACATATTATTACGTTATTCAGAAACGACGTCACTCAGTCACAGTGAAAAACCTCACTGTGACATCTTCAGATGTCCTTGAGCTGCTGACTGATTCGACTACGCCTCACAGCTCCAGTATAAACCACAATATCGTTTCAATTCAGCTCAACGCTGGAAATCAATCATTTGAATTATCATGTCAGGAAAGTCATGTCCAATCAATACGCACTTACTGGTCCCGCGTACCTGCTGGAGGGGGGAACCATGACCAATGAGGGGGTCTCAGGTATTCAGTAATGTGAAACTAGGTGATCCGTGTTTAAGTAACAGCCACTTCTTTCCATGGTGAAGGTTTTCCAGCAGAACATTCTCATCTGTACTGAGATGTTATTCACTTCATCTGGTTTCTAGTGTATATTTGCTCATTTCTATTCAATCACAGGTCGAACGTAGCAGAGTCAGGATATAACTCAGCTCAGCATCATTATCTGTGTTTCAGCTGCTGTCAGAGCCCAAAATAGTAATAAATTAAAAACTAAAGCACACACCGAGGTTCTCATATTTAGAGGACTGTTAACTTTAGGATGTATTTGGATGCTTTTACCTGGAGAAACAGAACATAATTATCTCTTTTAGGAGAATTGAAGTGTGATAACTTGAGGCCAGAATTTAGCATAAAACATCATGAAATGTCTCCGGCAGCTGGAATTCAGAGGAACTGAAGCTAATCCAATAAAGGAAATAAGCATTGTTGCACTCTCAAGCTTGCATGCCTACCTTGGAAAGCTTTTTGGTGTTTCTGTTAGTCTACACCTGTTATTTCATGCCTAATTGATGATAATAGCCAGCAGTGAGCTTGTACAGCCGGGTGTTTTCCTCACACTTCTGTCTGCAGATGGTCCAAAAGCTTCAAACTGCAGCTTTCTCCTGGTCACGAGTCCCACATTTAATGAGCTTATATCACTAGTGAGGAATTTTTAATGCACTTTGAAGGCTCGTGTAAGGTAAGGGACCGGTACCTGGACTGAACTGAACTGGGCTAACAGGCTCTTGATCAGATGATTCAGGTGGACAAATGTCAGACATCAGAACATCAAAACATACATAACATTCATACTCAGATGGATGCATTGGAGAGCAATTTGGGGTTAGTATCTTGCCCAAGGATATTTGGCATGTAGACTAGGGGAAGCCAGGAATCGAACCACCAACCTTCCGATCAGTGGATGACCTGCTCTACCACCTAAGCTACAGCCACCCCAAACCACCACTATGTCCTATAGCCACCACCACTTTGTTTGTATATCTATATCTATCTATATCTATATAGATAGATGGATAGATATAGATATGACAAATATTTTAAAATGATCTTAGGTAGTGCCGTGCTTCTGATCACTCAGTTCACTGATTCAATTGCTGATCAAACACAGTTTAGAGGTAATAAATTAAATTAAAGTAATACATTAAAAATGTAAACAGTGGTTTCACTCTTGCACACCGAGTTTCTCTCATTTCAGCGTGTGACCCTTGAGGCTGGGCTTGTGGATATCGGGTAAGCAGCTAACATTAACGTGTAAGCTAACGCCGGCTAGGTTAACATGTCAGCTACTGTTCATGTGCTCGGCTGATAGTGAGGGGAGGGGCTGCGTACCTGCCTGCAGGTGCTGTGTGATGTAGTTTCACCGGGATGAGGCAAAGACAACACTGATGGCATCTATATGGTTGTAAATGAGTATCCAAAAGTAATTTTAGCATGAATTAGTATCTGAGACTCTTTTTCTGCTTTTTGGCTCAGCCTAACCGGGACAGCCGAGTCTCAGTGTCTCTTGAATTTGGAGGTCAAAGCTAAAAGGAATTGTGACCTTACAAAAGACATTTTTTGCCTTAATTTCAACAACACTTGGCACAAATCTTTATTACGATAAAATAGCAACATTATTTGAAATCCCTGTGACTAAATGTTGTGCAAAAGCAGCTTTCTGCCCTTTCACCGTACCTCAGATCTGCAGAGCTCAAAGGTGTAAGGTGGCATTTTCAAACCAATTAATCAGAGAGACAAAATATTACTGAGTGTGATCATTTTAACGTATTTCTTCCTCTGAGACCTTCTTGATTTTAAAGCACAGTGATCAGTTAGAGAAACACCTGAGACACCATTCAGAGCCAGACCACAGAGGCCAACATTTCTAAGCAGAGACAGCACAACATCAGACCAACTGTCGTCCATCCAGAGTTTACAGCGAGCACTGCAAACCCAAAGACTTCTGCACAGGCTGAAACCGTTTCACTCCTAACTTTTAATGTCACTGAAATTGCTTATTTAGAACCAAACTATCTTGGTGAGAGCTGAATCAACACAGGCTATTGATGAAGAGGCAGCTGAAAACCTTTCTGATCAAATTCAGTCTGTAGCTTTCTGATGATTAAAGTTTAACAGCTGTCGTCTCCTGCGATGGCCTGCCCGATGATAAGTGCTGCTTGCTTTTCTTTGTGGTGAGTCTGAGTCATTTAATCAATAGCCCAGTTTAGTTAGTTCACTGTGATGAAAGGTTTCATAATCGCATTCTATCGATTTACATTTTACACAGACGGGTGCTCAAATTGATCACAGGTCATTTGTTGACTCCCGTCTGTGCGCTGTCCTCCAAGTAACTTTTACTGAATGCTATAAACACTGAGGTATGAAAACGAGACATGAGCTGTCCTCTCAGGCTTTTATGTGACTACAACAGTTTAACTTTATGAATGCCTGTTATTTTTTAGGGTTTTTCCACTGCGGCATTACTACGATGAGCCAGATTATGAAAATAAAAATGTAAATTTGAGTTGAAATCTTGATGCTCGTGGTTGAAACCAGTTCAGTCCCTCACGCAGACTTCTCACCTGCAGGCAGCCAATCCCTCCTCAGACTACAAACAACACTCAGAATAATCCCAGGGCCATAAATCACACCTATTCATGATTACGATCATATTCATAAGAACACGACTGTTTACAGCAGAGGTATCCAACCTGTTTTGCGCCACGGACCAGTTTATGCCCGACAACACTTTCACGGACCGGCCTTTAAAGTGTTGCGTATAAATACAACAACATAAAAACAGTATCGGTATCAAAGAAAAGGATTTTATCATAACACACAGGAAAAGACCCAGGGCAGCCAAGTTAACAATAAAAACCCTGAAAAACCTACATTTGACACCTGAGCCTCAACTCTTGCGGCCCGGTACAAACGACTCAGACTGGTACGGCTCCGTGGCCCGGGGTTGGGGACCCCTGGTTTACATTACAGGTCGGGGAGCTTTGTTTCCTGCAGCTGATTCTCTGCAGTCACCGTAACTTTATGCATTTATTATCAAGAGATGAGTGGTTGCAAGCTGAATAATCAGACTATAATAAAAAAGGTGATCACAGATATCATGTGTAAAATCACCCTCAGCATACCTTTAATTAACGTATTAGTAAAACCGTAGATTAGATGAAGACAGTCAGTAAAGCTTTCATGAACAGACCAGTTACTGCATCTCACGTCGCCCACATTCAAGCCACTAAAACGTTATTATCTGGGAACCTGGGTAATATCTTTGTGTTTCCCAGCCACTGTGCGTGGGACATAGGTGTGCTGTGGAAGGTTATCTGGTTGCACCTGATTAGTACTCTAAGCGATCGGCGTGAGTAACGGGCAGAACAACTACATTCTCTTCCACTAGAGGGCAGCACAACTACCTGCTGGGTTACTGCCAGTAAAACAGAAGAAGACAAAGGAGAAATTACATAATAGTCATGCAGCACATAATAGCAATAGACACATATTTGAAAAGGAAAAGTAGTCAATCCGACTTGGGTCCTGGAGGAATTCCGATTCCCCAGCATGAGCAGCGGTCAGAAGAAAGCAAAACAGGTATACTGGGGACAAACCCAGCCAATTTAGAAAAATGATCAATATGCTTTTTGTGACGTTTTTGTTTGGTGGTGTGCCGTGTGATTTTTCTAATGAGAATATGTGCCGTGGCTCCAAAAGGTTGGGAAACACTGGAATAAGAAAGAAACATTGTGGAAATGCGTCTGTAGCTGAAGATCATTTCTCTGGGACGGAGCCTGTATGATAAAATCTGTAGTGAATTATTATGTGGAATCAACACTGTAATTAGTGTGAAGACACTAAGTCAAAACACACTTTCCAATTCCACGAGCTTGCTGTGCCCTTGCGGAGAGTTTACTGTGACATATTTTCTGTGACCCAGCATTCGGCATTATCCGATATCAGCGGAGACAATGTCCTACCTAAACACAAACCTCAAAAAAGGGATCAGGAACCCTGTGTTCCATCACTTTAATATCCCCAACATCAGCCCCTGCCAAGCAGACAGCACTCCTCTGCCAAAGAAAACACATGGGATTCAGCTGAAGGGCTCCAGTTTTTCAAAAACAGTCTCTTTCAGTCTAAACTTCTTAAGGAGGTCGGTACGAACGTGCTTTCATTTGAAAAAACCCTGCAATGTTAAAAAAAGGCCTGGATTCAGCCGGGACACTGCCACCTTTCACCCTCCATGTTGTCCAAAGGTGTGTTTGCTTTGAAAAATGTGAGCAAACCTTCGTCATCATTACCTGACATTTTCATCCCCACTCTTTAAAGGAATTCGCAGAAGTTTATTTTTCACAAATTTCAGCAGAAGCCTGCTGATAATCTGAAAAACAACTAGAGAGTATTTCTGAAAATGATAAACAGGAAACTGCAAAAACATCTCAGATGTCTACTTAATAAACGTCAAACATGGCAATGAGCCTCTACTATCCTCAATATATCTGTGTGTGTTTGAAGTTTCCCCCAGCTTCACTGGAAACAGTATTTGGAAAAAATCTTGGAGAAGAGTGAAGTAACCAAAAGTATTATCATTTTGGCAAAAATATCAGGTAGCCTCTGCTCTGAGAAACAACGCAGGAATTCATTTGGTTGTGTCGTTTTGTGCCGCTCCACCAAACAGAGCAAACATTTACAGACGGCTTTGAGGAGGCGGTGGGATTCCACACTCGACTTAAAATAAAACCTCGCGCCGGTGAATGGCTCGCAATGTCCGTCTGAAACGACAACAGAAAATGTGGGCTCGTCTTAGGTTTATATAGGTCACGATTAAAAAGGTTTAAACGTATAAATATCAATGCAAGCACCTCGGCACTGCACGCCGAGCCCACGACTGCAGAGGAGAAAACTTTTTGCATATCTTGGTGCGCCTCTCCCCTGCACCTCAAACCATATACCCAAACAGCTCTGGGGTCAAGCCTCTGCAACAAGCCTTGGCTAAGTCAACAGGGAACATTAAGAACTGTCGGTGAATAAAACTCTTGTGCCCAGCTACAGTTCACCGCAAAGAGGAACTGGCTCACTTACTTTTTCTTTTTTTCCCCTAATCAAATAGGATATTTTCTTCTTCTTTTTTGCCTTTTTGCCCCCGCCCCTCCTACACAGTAGCTCCAGATATGTCAGGAGCTGTGCATGTCCAGAATGCTCTTTTAAGTCTCTGAGGCCAAGAGTGTAGGCCACTGAGCACACGTAGCTCTCAGCAAAACATCAGCATGCTTTATTTGCTCATTTTGTCACTCTCGATGAATCTCAACATTGTAAACGCCGCCGAAGCTGCAGGAATTTGAGGAGGATGATCGCAGAACGTTTGAGTTACAATGAGCCTTTGCTCTGACAGCATAGTTTCACCCATCAGACCTGCAGTGTATTTACACTCGCAAGTCTCACACACACACCTCAGACACAGCAGCGCCTCACCATTCAGAGCCGATTATGCAACGTGACGCACGTTAAAGGTGGCCGAGCTTTGCACAGCTGCTGGAAATTTAAAGGTTAATAATAAAAGTCACATTTCCAGTTGGTGCTGTTCAGGTTAGGCTACCACACTGCCTGCATCTATCAGCTGATTCGTCAAGACCCTCTGTCTGCTCAGGTATTCTCACAAAAAACAAAAAGCTTCATATAGAAAGAGAGGAGGAGGGATTTGTTCCAGCTGGCCCGTCCTCTATCTAACAAACGACTGGGACTAAAGAGGAATTTCATGGATGCTTTAAAGCAGTTCCACAAGTTACACTTTATTTGTCATGCTGGTACTCTGTGGTCCACACATGCATCTCTCACTGCAGTTGTCTTTTCCTCTCACATCATACTTATCTTCACTACTCAAAAGCAAGGAAATCTGCATGCACTCATAAGCCAGATGTAGATTCAATCAAACAGATTTCTATTTAAACTCTTACAATCTGTCCGTCATGCAGCCACAGAGTGAGCCTGTAGTCAATGACTCTCCATCTGAGTCTATTACTTTAAGATGTGTCTGACAGTGACTGCAGAGTTTAGCCTCATTAGTCAGCTGAAGAATGCAATGTTTAAATAAAGGCACGCTGTATACTTATGCTTGTGCATGCCAGTGAAGACAATTACGTACGACTCCCACACAGCCTCTGCCTCTTAATATAACACAAGAGAAAAACTTGCAGGAAAGATGACGTGCCATGAGAAAGTTTCATAACCCCGCCCACAAAAAGCAGCAAACCAGACCACATATTCATTTTGCCAATCTCCAGCTGAAGGTCATCTCCTGGTGGACCTCTGCACTGGTCCCAATACTGAGACACGTTTAAACAGAACTCTGTTGTGTCAATATGGCAACTCTGACAAAGCTAAATATTAGGGAACTAAATATGATGATGACGGCATCACAGCACTGACGGCGTGTCGCTGGGGGATACCTCACATTTTTATACCCAAATCTGAGCGAGTACACTAGACTTCTATGAGAAGTCAGAAATGAATCAAGAATAACATTCACCCACATCTTTGTCCCGTCTTCCTCCCCTAGCTCTCTACTGGTCGCAGCAGATGGCCCCGCCCCTCCCTGAGCCTGGTTCTGCTGGAGGTTTCTTCCTGTTAAAAGGGAGTTTTTCCTTCCCGCTGTCACTAAGTGTTTGCTCACAGGGAGTCGTCTGCTTGTTGGAGTTTGCTCTCTATATTTGCCAGTTCTTTACCTTACAGTATAAGAAGCCTCGAGGCAGCAGTTGGCTATAATTTGATGCTATATAAATAAAACTGAATTCAACCAAACTGAACTGAATTGACTTCATGTTATACTAAACATGGTCACTGGAAGCATGTTTCCCGAGGTTACAGATCAGACATCTTGCTTTAATCAAAGGAGGCGCCCCCTGCTGGTCATCAGAAAGAATGTGAAGCATTTCCAGATGAGGTTTCCTTTTCAAACCCAGAAGCGACGACAGCACTGGGCTAACCTTATAAACAAACCCTCTTCATAATTATAAAGCAGCTGTAGCCGATTCATCTCATGGTCCGTTAGAAGTTCATGTAACATAAGAATGAAATTCTACAGTATGAATAAAAGTAATGTGCTAACACGAGTAAGACTTCCTGTCTGAATCACATCAGTGAGACAACGCCCATGAACTCAAACTACTTCACAGCATCATCAAATGATGCCTTTTATTATTGTTTTCAGTTGCATATTATGTGTTAAGGGTTTTGAGCCAAATACAAACTCATATTGAAGTTTTATAATATTTAGCAATTAGCTTCTTAGCAGTTAACAAATGCCGATTTCTGTATCTGTTGCCATGGCAGGCCAACCAATAACCATCTGGGCAGTGCGCTCAGAACTACAAACCTGGTGGCTCTAAACAGGAAATCACATTTCACTGTAATCCATTTCATAGCTGAAATATTTTAGCCTGGACCAAAGTGGCAGACTACCACATGGTTGACAGAAAGACACAGAAAGAGGTCGTAATGCATTATTAATGGCAACAACATAACATAAGCTGTGTCAAATCAGTCTCAATCCTCTCTCTGCTGGATGAAACACAGAGCCAGAGTAAAGGTCCAAAAATACATCAGACATGAGAAGCTTCCCCTCTTTCCCTTTCAGGGTAGCAAATCAAATATCTTCAGTATGTGAACCATCAGCTGTGTTCATGCGAGCGTACATAAACTGAGAGACACGCAGTGGGAGGAGGGGTGATGGGAATGACACACCCCGCCTGACATCTAAAGGTCAGCTGAATTCCTTCGTCATTTACTCCGATTCTTTTTTAAAAGAGGCACGTGGTGCAAGTTTCAATCAGGTGACCAAGAAAAAGGAAGTTTCCATCCTTCCAACCATTTACGATGGACGTACTGTAGCTGTTAAACTGCATCCCCTTTACTAAAGCTTCCAACAGACCAGGTGTGTTGAGGATCAAACGCCGTCATTATTCTCCCATAAACAGACCCAAATGTGCTCATGGAGCCCAGATTTCCCAAAACGGTGAAAAGCTCTTTAGTTTTTCTATCCACAAGCTTCAGATGACGGTATGAATTTAGAAGGTTTAATAAACTTCCACATATTTAACTTAAAATCTCAAAAGTGCCTCAAAGAGAGTTTCTGAGGCAAGTCGTATAAAAAGTTTCACCAACAGTGTGCAGACTTACTGAGTTCAAGACTTTTTATTCAACCAAGCAAAAAGCTCCAGGATTCATCGTTTCCATGCAAATATCAGAGATAATCATTTCAAGGCCGTCGCTGCTTTTCAGATGAACCCAGAGAACTTAGCCTGCGCACTGAGCAGAACTTTTATAAATTGCATTAGTCTGGATGTGGGTGATCTATGCTGATGGATTGAAGTCTCATATTATATATAATCCATATTTTAATAGTAACAGTGGGAAAACTGTAACGTCAAACAAAAAAGGGGGTTGCTTACAGCCATACCACCCTGATCTCCCTGAGCTCAGAGGCTCAGCAGAGTCAGGCCTGGCAGGCCTTTGGGAGGCTGCCGGGGAACAGCAGGTCCTGTTGGCTGGCAGCTCTGGAGGCTGAGCAGATCATCTAATCTCCTGAACCCTGAGCTATTCCCGATGCATTCATCAGAGTGTGAATGAGACATTGTGTAGAAAAGTGCTACACGGGTTCAGTCCATTCATGAATCAACCAAACCCTCATTGCTTCGGCTTGTTTGAACCTTACAGTGAGTCTCTCCTCATTTCATGAATGTATTATAATAGCAGCATATTTAGCAGATAAAGAGCGGGGTCCATCTGTCAGGAGGAGGCACACAGAGAAAAAACAGCGTGATCATTTATCCAAGTGGCTTCGGATTTGGAAAGCAACCCAGAGCGCAGCACACAGCAGAGCACACATCTGCATCCTTATAATTATTATATCCTCCTTAACTCAAACAAGTCCAGCTGTGCGATCAGTGCTTCAAATAAAAATCTCTCACAGACCACCCAAGGACTGTTAGGTGGATAAGGCTTAATTGGAGCTGGAGCCTGTTTAATTCAGCACTTAGTTCATTGCCAGCATCAGATTTTGAAAATCGTCGCTCGCAAAACGCAGATAAATTTGGTCTCCTCCTCCTCGTGCATGACTCACAGCTATGCTGTTTCTCTGGAGTTAAGAGTGCCACAAGTATCACAAGAGGAGATGATTTCATGTTATTCGTGCTGTAAATTTAACGGAGAATGTGCCGCACGCCAACTTTGTGTCACTTTCTAATGACTTCATTTGTAACTACAGGCCTCGGCTTACACGCAGCAGCTCAGCGAGTCAGATTAGAGACACAGATTTTAAATACCCAAATATGGAAACGAGTTACAAATGATGCAGGTTCTGTAAGAGAACTCGCACCACGAATCTCTGGAGCAAACGTGCGAAACAACCAGGCCAACACTGGACTGCAGATTGTACCGGATCACTTCTCCTCAGTATGAGTGAAGGAAGAAGAAAACAGAAGTCAGCAGTGACATGTTTCATGTTTTATGAAGGACCAGCTCTCCCAAGCTTTTCTGACATGCAACACAAGGGCCATCCCCCACGCAGGCCAGCAAAGATCGCCCTCGGTTCGCCCGCTGCTGCTGAAGCAGAGGAAGTATCTGCCTCATAAGTATTTAGCTGCCAGGCTGCCTGCCAGCATGCTAGCTGCAGTAAACACTTCCAGACAGCAGCCTGGCTATAATTAAGAAACAGTAAAACGCACACCTAGAGAGGGCCAGGGCTACCACTTGAGATCAAAGACGGCCGGCCCTCAACGACAGGCTTTTAGATCAGGAAGCACTGGTTTGGAGAGCGTTTGATGTCGGGTTCTGTAGTCCTGCGTGTTTTGGATTTAGGCTGCAAACATGAGGAGGAACAAGAATCAGTGCTGCGAGGAACCAGGAGCTGGATAATCGAATGCAAACTTACCAAATAAACTCGATTCTGTTTCTCTCAATTTAACGTCCCACATTCTTACTTTTATTGTGGCGATTTTACAGTTTCCCGTTTATTTTGCTCTCTGGCGTGATGTAACACTGGGAATGAGAAGTTACAGTAAATGAGGTCATTGTGTAATAATGATGCCTGTAGAAACAAAAAGAGCAAGTATGTCTCAATAAGAGCCGTCTGAAATGCTTCAGTTGGAACATGCAACACTTCTGTTGTTTTACTGATTGGCCTGAAAACATGTCCAAGTCTCTCCCGCCTTCATCTCTATAGTATCGTGTAACACGGCACTTCTTCTGTTGTTGTAACCGAGCTGATGGCTGCAGCTCAGAGTGAGTCAAATCTTTCTGTTTTTCCAACAGTTTAGATCCTGGTAAAAGAAAATCAAGTAAGAGAAGAAAAATCAACAGATTTGTAACCCAGATGTGGCAACGGGGCATGTTATCTTGAAATGCTGGAAAGCTGGAATATAAGGGGCTAACAGGATGCTGAAGATAAAGTTCCTACCCTCATCCGTGCCTACAGACGGAGGATAGAGATTGAAGGGATAAGATTATGGACAGAAGTGGTGAAAATGAGCTTTCTGGGCTCAGCTTTAGAGATGGGACGAAGAGCTGAGTCATTCAGGAGGAGCTCAGAGCTGAGCTGCTGCTCAACCACACTGAGAATGGCTGGCTGAGGTGGTTTGAACATCTCTGAGCATGGGATGGCTGAGGTGAGTTGGACACAGCATTCTGGACCAGGACACACTGGAGTGATTATGTTGCATCACCATAGACTGTTCTGGTGATCTCTGATCAGCAGATACTGGACGGACTAAAATGTATTGTCCATTAAAGGAAACAATGAAGATTCGACCCAGTATTGTGTGTTATTTATGATGTTCATCTTTTTAATAACCTTTGATACTCTGACAGTAAAGCATGTGATCATAGAGCAGCAGCCGTCTAACTGACAAACCTTGATGGCTTTTGGCATCATGTGAGTGGCATCACACTACCCCCCCCCTCTCCAGGCCCGACTCTCCTGCAAGGCTGGACTATAAATGTCTCGGGGGGAGAGACTCAGAGACACAGACTCTGCTGTGATGAACTGCTTCCTCCAGCTCCAATCAAAGGAAACGGCCAAATCCTGCAGCTCAGAGGATGAACTTAAAGGTCAGACTGGCATTATCTTTGTCTTTAGACGTGCCTGTCGCTGCAGTCGGTTTATTTTTAGAGATCATGTTTAGAACTTCACAGAGAGTTCAGGAGCTTTTAAAGCATGCATAATTAATTTGGTGAAAATGATAACTACCAGAAAGAGGAAACAAAACCTGACTGCATATGTACTATTTTCTAATCGCAAAACTAAACATAGGGACTGGTCGTTTGCAATCACCATATTTAGAACCACAAAACAAAGCTTGGCCTTATTTTTGACCTCGATAATATCTTAAAATATTTAAAGTCACATATTTGTTGACAATTTACCATCGAGCATCTGACAGCCTGTCCACTTTTCCACCTGCCTCCTGCTCTCATCACTGTTCCTCCGTTTGCATTAACAGTTAAACACACTGTTAATCACACAGGCAATGTGAAATTATTTACATAAAAAAACCAAAGAATGAGGGCAAAGCAGAAGCTACCAGGGTGTGTTAACAATGTTGCCTTGGCTACCTGTCCACCTTCATGATTCTCGTCGTGTCACTCGCTTTCTGCCAACTACATCCTTCATATATATATATCTCTCTCCTTCTCTCCCTTCCCCGCTCCTTGGTGTTGTCAGCCAAAAGGCAAATATAGCAGCCCCGTCCCTATCAAATCCAAACATTGTTCTGGTTTAAATTTGGGTTTCTTCTGGTAACGCAGTCAAGCCAGTAATGAACAATCTCACTCAGTGTTTGCCATCAGAGGATTCAGGCACTGAAAGAAACGTACCCTTTTCACCTGAACCTTTCACTTCGGCGTGTATTAATGGACTCAGTCACTAGTTTCAAGTGTTACATAATAAATGAATGTCAGTCAAGCAGTAAACCCCCGCTTCATCAACCAGTTCACTGCAAATGGGAATATTATTTAGCAAATGTAGAAACCAGTTTGGCTGCCTGACCAGCAGCGTCTGCAGTTTTCAATCAGATCTAACATGAACAAAAAACAAGATGACATCAGTCCTCAGCTCAAGGCTTCAGAATAACAGTTTACAGACAAACAGATGTCACAGATGGGAGCAGCCATCTTTTATATACAGTCTAAGTGAATGATCAGTGTTAAAGCCACATTCAGCTCTAAAGAAACCGTCTGAATTAAGCTCCTTTAAAATGCAGATGTTTGTCACATCTCTAACGGACAAATTGTAACTTTATTTAATACTACGCCGACTCATCCTACTACTAAAAAAACAATAATAATAATAAACTTTGTGGGCAGCACGGCGGTTAGCACTGTTGCCTCACAGCAAGACGGTCCTGAGTTCAACTCCACCATCAGGCCGAGTTCTCTCCGGGTACTCCGGCTTCCTCCCACACTCCAAAGACATGCAGTTAGTGGGGACAGGTTAATTAGAAACTCTTGGTATGAATGGGTGAGTGAACGGTTGTCTGTCTGTGACACACTGGTGAACCCAGCCTCTCACCCTATGATTAACTTGTATCTTTGGCTTTAAGCTATACGGGCTGACGTTACAGAAGCTTAAAGAGGACCAAAGCTCCACAAACAGCTTTATGTTCTTTAGGCACAGATAAAGAGGGAAAAGGGCTTCAGCTGCAGTTTGTTATGTGGGGAGAATTCAGATTTCAGGTTGGCTTTAACATGGAAATGATTCTGCATCACAGTGACTCACTTCCTGCTGCTGCACTGTGACACAGTGTGAACTCATTACTTCATTATGCTCCACGATACAAAGACCGTAGTGACAGGAACATTTAGTTTGATGTCCAACAACAGAATCATTACTCTGAGCGACATTTATTATTTTACTGAATGCCTGGTGATAACCCTGCATGTTTTTTACTGAACCATGTCACATTTTTCAAAGGCAAACCTACAATCTGAGGGGGCAGAAATGAAACTGCATCTCTATATACTTCCACCAAGGTCCGTAATTTGGCAGTAATACATGTAAATAGGTTGGAGTTGGCTGCATGAATGTTAAAAACCATTTAAAATATTCCAGTTTTGAGGCTCACCAGAGGGCTTCATTTCTCCTTCAAAAAAGAACAATAAGGTCTTTGCTCCTAATTACTGTGATCGTGTTCGAGTGTGATGTGTTTTTAGTAGCTTTCGGGCAGACGCAGCCTTTGGATATAAACAGCACAGTTAGTAATCGTCACAGCTGGCACCTGCTAACAAGTGTCCGCGCTCCTTAGCCTAGCCTTGCTTGCTTGTGTCTTCATCCCACACACCTCCACTGTCATCCAGAAATAGCACACAGTGACTCGTCTCTGTGACGCTGTAATTACTCATGCTGGTTGCTCAGGCTAGCTGCTATACAGGCATAATGTTGCTATGTTCACCATCTTGCTGTGGCAAATATTTTGGCCAAATATTGAGCCAAGATAAGTCGAGGGATCAACACATTTATCACCATCTGTCATGCAGACAGTGTGAAAATGTTTGAGTTTAACGTTTCATGAGATGTTTAAAATGAAACTAAAGAGTTTGTCCCATCATATGTCAGAGATGGGTTGAGCCAGCTAGTGGAGGATTATGAAGCATGAGGATGTGAGAATATGTGATATAAAGCACAGCAAATCTAGTTTAACTCTCAGTGCATCGGATTTGTATTTGCATTTTGACCTTGTTACTTTCTGTTAGGAGCTTTGCTTTAACTTTGTCATGAATATATTTCCAACAGAGAGTCAGTCCTACAGCACTACAAATGTTCACCATTAGCAGTAGAAATTCATTTTTATTTCAGTCTCCCCGGCTGAACAGCTCAAAAACTAAAAAGACACTACGAGCGCCGTCCATCACTCCCCCATCAGGAAGGTGATTTTTGGAGGACATTCTTTGTGTTGCTTTTCAAATCTCTGCAGTATTTCAACTACAGCTGAAGGAATCTGGGTTTGGCCTATTCTTTCCTTAAATGCAGAGATGCTCCGCTGGCCAACTCTAAGAGATTTTGGCTCTGGTCGTTGCCCAATGACTGTCCAAGTGTTTTATGAGGGGTGATAGGGAGGATGGGACTGCAGACTTTTAGAAAGGACAAAAGGAGCTCGTGCTTTATGTTGGGAAGAGGTTAGGAGGAAAATCCCTTCACGAATGCAATAGGAGACTACTCACCCGTAACAAACCTCTGTACAAAAAGTACAAAAAGCTATTACGTCCGCAAAAACAATGTGCTGTAAAAATGCCGAGCAGTGATGTAAAGGAATGCTACACACATCCAAAATCCTTTGGTGTCTGGTAAGGTCATGGCACTTTTGAAATGAAAAGGACTTTCATGGGGTGGGAAAGGAAGGAGTTTTACGGCCGAGGAAACTTACCAACCCATCGCAGTTGTTAATGGCAACCGAGGCCCCGGGGACGTCCGTGATGTCACCGGTAAAGGTGCAGTCGGTCTTGAGCAGCTCACGGCGCAGTATCCTCTCCGTGCCATTGGTGGATTCAGTCTGGTTGGCGCCCACGCTAGAATCGTTGCCAGCACTGCCGTTTCTGAATCCCGGGACCTCGTCGTGCCACTCCACCATCGCGCCAGGCGCCACCAGCCTGCTGTTCGGCCGCAGACGAAGGTGAAACTCCTTTCCGAAGGCAGTGATGTTGAAGAAAAGCCTCTGCTCAGTTTCACCGTTTTCAAGCACCTCCCTCTTAACACGCTGCTTGTGAGTGGCGGAGAGCAGGTGTGACAGGTAGTGTCCGTGGGAGTCGGTGCTGAAGGGGGTGACCAGGCCGTATTCTTTCAGCCGGCTCTTCAACTGGTCTGCAAAAAACCACAAGAACCCTGCAAAGTTAGTTTTTCCAAACAGCAATAAAACAATATCAAATTAGTCTTTTCCTCTAAACACATCAGTCAGCCAAGGCCTGATTATGCTGCCTGCTCTAATCATCCTTTTATCACTTTTAGCCAACTAACGTTCCTCTGAGACAGGACGAGCTTTGACATTCATGGCAAACCTTTAAGGACACTTGGACTTGATTTCCTGTCAGCTAACATTTGGACCTTCATTTTTCTGTCTCTGCCAACTCAAAAACAAAATATTGGACTAACTGATTCACCACGTTTACCTTCTTAGTCCAACGAGAGAGAACTAGGACACCACAGCTGAGAGCCAGACCGACTGAGCTAAAACTCTCTGAGACACATTATTAGGCCAACAGAAATGCTAATAGGACACTTGCATATTTATGTTGCATAGTTTCAAAGGCATCTAAGACCCGGGTGGGAGTAAGCGTCAGTGTTGGGGTTATATTTTCTTTCACTTGGACGAGGATCCCTGACCCTGCTTTATGTCACGGGCAGAGCGACAAAATACTCTGAGAACAACAACAATGGGACAAACTTACAGCACCGGTGTCGTGTCTACAGTGGAACTATGAGCACACCTGATTCTGTGTTTAATCCTCACTATTCCCACATTTCATATCTCTGGGAAACACAGCTGACCTCACTGATTGTGAAACCTCCAGGATTGGCAGACGTTTTGAAACACCGCCGTCTGCGTGGATCATATCCCTCCACGTTCTTTGGTTTCGATGTGTCACACCAATTTCAAATGATCATTTTCCAGACGAAAACAAAGACATTCACCGTGGATAATGAACTACAGGCGCTGCTGAGCTCACGTCTAAACTCTGCTACTGTACTACTGCCTAAGTATTGGCTGTATCACAGCAGCAGGACTCTGTGTGGCTTCCCACGAGGCATATTCTGCTGTCCTGCTGCCACGTGGATCAACACCAGAATATGTTATGTGTGATCTTGCATATGACACTGCACTGAAATATAGATGAGCCAGGTTTAAAGACGACCTTGAGCAGCGTAGGTGTCGGTTACTACTGGGCTTGCTGTGAATTTCACGACGACTGGTGTTGCTTCGTACTCATTATGATTCTGATTCTGTCAGAAAACACTTATTTTCTCACCGTTGTTGCTCTTCTGCCGAGCTGTGCCAGCCTTCAACACAAAAAAAATGTAACACCAGCACAAGCCAGTTTCATCTGTGCCATTGTTTTAACATATTGCTTTGTTTCACCCACTTCCTTGTTCATTGGCACATTTGTGGTCAACCCAAATGTACCAGAAAATCTGTGGGCTTTCTCAAACACTTTCAGATTTAGGAAAATTCCATCCGAGCTTGGTTTGCTTTTCCAAGAATCTTTGGTTGGAAAAAAATCTAACAAGAATATTGAAAGCGTGTAATTATCTTGCTGCTTTTGACCAGGAAACATCAAACAGGTGTCAATGGGGAAGCTAAAATTACATATCTGAGGACGTGACTTCACACAATCACGGTGAGCATGCACGTGGATGCATGTGATGGCAAGAAAAGACCTATTTTAGAAGCATTCAAAGCAAAGACTGCAGGTTTCATGACGCCAAAGCATGACAATGGTACCGACGGAGCACATGAAAGCATGGAGTCCAAGAGATGAGGCGAAAAAAGCGTGAAAACTGTGGGTTTGAACTTAAAACAAACATCTAAATCCTTTTTTCCCCTCCCCGTTACATCATCCTAACATTACTATATCTGCAAAGCAAGGAAGGCGCACAGTTAGCTGCCCGATACTGAAATATTTGGAAAAAATTACATCAGTTGTACCGAGTACTACATATTTTTCCACAGAGTGCATTTAAGCAATGAAAAGACACAGAGCATCAAAAAGAAGCCAGAAATGTGTTCAGCTTGTTAGTGTGTGTTTAAAGAGCAGGCTTTCACTGCTTAATCCTCACGAGGAAGACGTCTAATATAAAGAGTCATTTGTCCCGCTTACAGGACTATGTTTTTAAAGCCATGCAGATTTTGATTTTAAGCACTGATTGGATATAAATCAACGTCTCTATCGATTAAACTTGTCGTGATATTTTCAGGTAACCACGCCCGTTTTGATGTTTGATGTAGTGCGTCGTTCCTGCTCAGGGTTCAGATCGTTCGCCTAAGACTACAAATCGCCCGCTGATATCACTGTTAATGTGTGCTACTACAAAGTCACACCTCACAGCTGCCGGATCGCGGGAAACGTCTTAAACTGGAAATGCACAAAAAGGCTTTTAGCGCAAATATGACTGCGGTTAGCGTGCTCCACAAAATGTAAACGCAAACAGAAAAAAAGAACAACTTGACTGCGGCTTGATGATGTGTCAAAAACAACCAGGTCCATGTGTAGCACAAAGTCCGATTTCAACTGCAGCTATTTTTAATTGAGACATTAAATGGCAAATGTCTCTGTCTGTGAGTGTTTGATGGTGTATAATACTGTATATCTATACACAAGCTGACTGGTTTTCTTTAACAGTTAAAATAAAATTGAAATTAAAAGCAAAATAAAACAAAATAAAACACATTCCTCAAGTAAAAACACAAAAACTGATCCAAACCTGCAGGAGAACAGAGGCTTTTTGGAGGACTGTACTGGATCCAGACATTTACCAGCTAAAATAATCTGCTGGGCAGGTATTCGGTTTTTAATTAAACACTCTTTTTGTTTCCTTTAATGTGGAAAAAAAAGCATCGCTCTCACAGCAGCGATCAGACTTCGGGTCACCTTTCGCTAACTTAGCATCCTCATTAG
Source organism: Simochromis diagramma (assembly GCF_900408965.1). Lineage (NCBI taxonomy): Eukaryota > Metazoa > Chordata > Actinopteri > Cichliformes > Cichlidae > Simochromis > Simochromis diagramma. The sequence goes on along the minus strand of NW_024387285.1, from coordinate 808,849 downwards.
GTTGACAGAGTTTATTTATGCCTGCTTGCACAGGCAGAGGCTGCATGACAGAAAAAAATAAAAACATCCTGTTGCATGTATTGTTCTCACTAAGTGATCATTTTACACATAATTACAGTGGTTGTCTGTGTGACGTGTTTTGTTGGAGTATCCCAGTATTCCCATTATTATCTGACAGAGCTCCATTTGCAGTGGAGAGTGTGAAAACCGAGATGTTCTGCTTAAAGGGAACATTTACTTTAAGTTTGTCGGACCAGGGTACAGATTCACTCTGGAACGATGAGGTAAGTGAACAGAGCTGCACATGTTAGACCCAAACAACCTGTACTAAATGAAAACAAAGTAAGACAAACATACTTCACAAGAAGTACGATTAGAATCACAGACTTTATACATAAAAGAGAGAAGTTTAAAGAAAAGAAGTTTAAAGAAAAGAAACAGAAACATATACAGGTGTTTTACAAGGTCGTCTAACAGGAAGGCTGTAGCTTTACTTACAAAAAGCACGAGTCCCAACAATACAAGTAAAAGATGAAATGCACTGAATGAATACAACCACACAGCACTCACAATATATCTCTCAAGTAGGGCTGCAACGATACACAAAATTCACGGTTTGATATTTTTTTCGATACAAAAAATGTTCATGCCTTTTTAATTTGTCATTTATTAAAATTATAAATATATATTTTAACTCAAAAGTACCGTTTTTAAATTTAATGTTGCTGAAACAACAAAGTAATAAAAAATAAATCTGATGGAGAAATCACTCATCTTTGGAAAAGAGAGTTTATTACAGAGAAATGGCTCTTTCCAAAATAAAAGCTATACTATAGCTTCTTCTGGGCTATATTCTCAGCAGCATATTAAACATATCAGGTCCCCATAAGGAGAATCAGGTGCTAACGGCTGTCTAAATGACTCGGGTAAAGTTTGTAGCATGCTGCTTGTTGTTTTTGTCTGCTTCCACTTGTCTTTGCACTAGGATGATGTCGGAGTAAATGTGCAGTCATATTCGTTGTGTTCCCACTAGTGCTGTCAGCGTTAATCTCGTTGACGCCATAACGCGGCAAATCTCGGGTAACTAGCTACCGTGGATCGCCCCGTGGGTGGGGCTGGACGGTGTCAACACCTTAACGAGCTAACTGCGCTAACGCACTAGTTCCCACAAATTGAGCATTGCGTGGCACATCCGACATACTGTTTTACTTTTGTCCATGACGCGCTTACCTTCAGGGTCATATGTCACATGAAGACCAAAATAGTTCCAAACGTCAGATCTGAATGAGGGTGGGGGAGGTTCAATTTGCCATGTTGCAATGAGCTTAGCTTCTGTCTTGCTAGCTTGTGCTGCGCTCAGTGGATCTGCGCTCGACAGTGCAGCCTAGGCGGAGTAGTCGAACGCAGATCCACTGAGCGCTCAACACAGACAGCATCGTCAGAAGGAAAGTTGATAAAATAAATTACAAATTTTGTATTGTTCGATACATATGCGTACAGAACCGAAAGCACTGTATCGAACGGTTCAATATCGATACGAGTATTGTTGCACCCCTATTCTCAAGGGTTACCCACCAAAGACCTTCAAACACAAATCCCTCAGTGTCACAAAAGAGTCAGTTAAAATCCATTTTCTGATTTCTTTTCTGTCCTGTGTCCATTTAACTTATATTCTCTCTGTCAGAGTGAAAAGTTCTGGCGACGATAGTACAGAAGCACAATGAATGCAAAAGAGAATCTATGAGGGGCCAGACCAGCTGCAACAGCAATGAAATACTGGAATACACTCCTGATCAAAAATATTATACCTCAGTGGCACTTTGACACATCAGCCAAAGCAATCGCTCTTCAAATTCAGCAGTTAATCCTAATTAAGCTCCATAATTCTGGTTTTCTGGATATAGTTATGTTGACTTTATCTTTGATTTCTCTCTTTTTTCCTGTCTCTTCTAGTCTTGTTTGCTATTTGGAGTTGAATGTGGAATTTTGAACCACAAGAAAATGTGCGTAACAAAAGCAAAAAGCGACGTTTGTAGCTTGGCGGTTAAGGGCCTGTGTGCAGACACTGAGCGATCTTTCAAGCTGACTTCCCAGTTAATCAGAGAAGATGGTCCCTCTGCTCTCAGTTATTCCATTTGCATTGCTGCTGAATGTTGTTTCTAAATGTTGCCTTTTCACAGGTTTGCTCTTGATGTGTGAGAACATCAAATCCTGGCATTTAACTGAAAGGTTCGCTGACACTGCTCATCTTATCCAACCACCACAAATATACATGTCACAAACTTCTGCTGCAGTTGTCCATATAGAGCAAAACATGTACAAAGAAATACAAAGCACATGGGCAGCAGTTTCGTAAAGTTGAGCTGAGACATGCATTTGATCGACTGACTCTTCCAACAGAGGCTGATGAATCAAAACACAGAAATAAAACCTTAGTGGGAACCATCAGGAAAAAACTGCCTTCAAATTCTCTACACAGAATGATACAGTGGTGCTTCAAGGTAACGACGAGTGACCAATCAAAAGAGAAAAATCGTGAAAAATGCCCGCTCCAGCTACATGTCTACCAAAGACTGGACATTTTAAAGGAAAAGTTTAAATGGCTCTCTAACACAACATCACAGAGTTTGTTTCATAAAGGTGACATTCCTCCATCTGTCAGTGTCGACACTTTACTACCCTAAAACACTTCGTACTATTTTTCCTTTAATTTGTCAGCGATATATGAGGTATTGTACACCTCAGAGACTTGGCTCTGCTCATTGGCTGATGTATTACCTCAGTTTGTGAAACTGAACACAGAAAATTCAATCAATTGCCACTTCACAGATAAAGGCACCGTGCTAGAAATAAGCAGCTTTTGTCCTAAACTCAGAAACACCAAAGAAAGATCCGGGTGCTTCAACAGCACCTTGAATATCACAGTTTACGTGAACTGGAAATGAACCAGTCTGTTCAAAGAGCAGTCCGACCATATTTGAAAGCAAAGCAAGGAAACAAGGTTACCACAACAAGGATGGATGGAGTCAAGTGTTTCTGAACACATTTTTAGATCATCCATCTTTAACCCTTTACCTCCTGAAAGCCTGCTAGGAGTAATGCTCGAGGCACTGGGAGGTTTCTCTACACAGAATGAAACAGTGGTGCTTCAAGATAACGACGAGTGACCAATCAAAAGAGAGAAATCGTGAATAAATGAGATAATAAAAAAGTAAAACTGTACCGAGGCCTCACTCAATGGTATGAATGAGTGTGACTCGTGTGCCGTGGCCTGTCCCAGCTACATTTCTACCAAAGACTGTGGAAAAAGTTAAAACGCTCTCTAGCACCATCACTGTAACACCACATCACAGGGTGTTTCACAGAGGTGCCATTCCTCCCCCCAGCAGTGTCGCCACCTTACTAAAATACTTTGGACTGATTTTTCAGTTGCCACCAGCTGATAGGCTCTGTGGTTAAAAACACACCTTAGCATCAGCTGAGCCCTGACACATCCAGCTGCCAGACAAGAGCAAAGAAATAAGGAAATAACAAATAAAAACCAAAACATTATTCACCTTAGAGTCATCAAATACACATTTGTGCAAATTTTCTTGATCCTTTTACTTTCTTTAGAGTCACCAAACCATCTAAACAGCATGAAATTGCTATAATTTGCTGTTGAGGCTGATGGAGCCTGTTCACAGGGAAATGCAGTGAGATGAGACAGACACACAATCAGCAACCCTGAATTTGTCAAACAGGCTCTTTTTCCATCCTTTTTGCTGACTGAAATGCTACCAGTAAATACATGAAGAATGTGACAACATGTTATCAGAGCACTGATGAACTATCATCGAAGAAGAAGGAGGAGGTAACAAGACTTTACCAAAGCACAGCTCTGATTTAGCTTTATGGCTTTGACCGCCGCAGCTTTAAAGTAGTGGAGCTGGACCAGGAGACAGCAGGTGACAGAAAGCTGAGGCTAAACTCACAGTGAGCTGCATAAAACTACAGTCAAGTGGGACAATTCTCTTCCATTGTTTATGTTTTCAAGCTTAAATCAAACTTTGTTCTTACTGTGGAGAAAAGTGGACTTTCTCATGAAGAAGATTCATTAAACGTTGATCAAGACATCGGCAAGAAATTTGGTGGAAGCAACAATTTATCTCATAATGCAAATTTCCAACTCTGTACTTTTACTCTTAAATTTTGCTAGAACAGCTTTGCAGCTTATTCGCGTTGCCCCGCCCCTCGGTCACCTGCTGGCTGCAATGAGACATTTTAGCCCCTCAGATGAGACGAACATAATCACAACAAACGTTGGACCAATGAGGTGAGGTGGGAATGTGAAACCATTTAGCACTCACACACAGGTGACATCATAGAGGTATTCCAAGGAAAGTAATGGATTACTAAATTACTCGTTACTTTCTGCTTTTTTGGTGTGTTTTTTCTTTCTATCCAAATAACTGAAGAAACTTTGTCACAAGAGTAACAACATAATTGTGCCGGTCATGTAATTACTGAATTTGTAATGCGATTACATTACAGTTACAGTTATATAATTATGCTTTACACCCCGACACGTGCCTTGGTGATACTGGTTGCCAACAGCAAGGAGAGTTTGTTTTCAATCGTGGTTTAGCTCAGTTTAGGGATGAAATATTCCTTTTCACAAATCTAACCCTGCCTTTTGAGAAATTACACTCACAAGTGGATTTAAATGTGACGTCGAGGGATCCTGACCACGCAGCCATATGTGGCAAGTTACAGCTGCCACCGCTGGATGTATTTAAAAGAGGCCAAAGGCAGCGTTTGATGCCCTGGGAATGAGGATGATCGTCAGGAGTTAACCATAAAACCAATCAGGGTCTGACCTTCACTAGGAAAGAATTTTATTTGCTTCATTATATTTCAGCAGAAATGACCTTTTGCTTGATGTCCTCCCCATGTTTACCTTCTGCTTCCCATCCCTTACAATTCAACCTGAGCTCACTCAGTTTTACAAATAGTAACAGAACCAATAGTTACTTTTTCATCTGTTATATGAGACCAGAGAAAATGAAATCTAAGCCAAAGAAATCTGCTTGTAAAAGTTACAGAAGTGGCAAATTAAGAAAGGCCTCGCCAAATGAGCAAGGAAACTGCTTTACAAGGCCGATAATGACCACATGGAGCAAACAGTGGCTCACTACAAGCAACGGGGAACCACAAATGCTCAGCCCGCAGTCAGCTGTCATCTTGCTGTGTGAGGGCCCCGGAGGCGTTCAGAAGATAAGGGCCGGTGTAAAAGGATCCTACGTGGACACTGCTGCAGCTCACTTGTTCCTTAACCTCAGAATGAATAACAGATGTTCAGGATCTCGAGGAGGAATTTTCTTTCCTGTATAACAAAGCCCTTGAAGCAGCTTGCTCATGCAATATAAGTGTGTATGTGTGATAGAGGACTCTGTGTGTAGGGTGCTAGGGGAGGGCGAGGGGGTATATTACAGAGCTCCTCACACACAAACTCCCCTCCCACTTTGATCTCAGTGAACCAAGTTGTCCTCATGAGTTTCTTCTCTGCCTGGGGAGAAACTCCTCTGCCTTTTTTCTACACACATCTAATTATTAACAAAACGAACACAAATAAAGCCAGACTTACCCTCTCTATCTACTCCACCAGCCTGTAAAAGAGAGAAAAGAGCTCGTTAAATGCGGCACACGCCAGAAGGAAATGATAGATCAGAGTCTGAGATGTCCAGCGGTAACAACACAACAGCTCTGGAGTTTTCTGTGAGCCGCGCTGCTTGTAAAAAGTCCGAAAATACCTGTTTTACATCCAAAGGGCAAAACTCAGACGTCTGCAGTGTCAACGTGTGTTTCACAGAAGTGTTCAAGTTTACAGAGCCGAAAGTTTAGAGCCTTGTAGTTGTGTCGTTCCACTTTTTCTCCGCTTTACAGCTGAATTCGTTTAATATTGACGGGATTCAGTCAAACTGCGCGCATTTATTTATTTATATGCGTAAAAGGAGGCAAAAGCGAAGCGGTGCAGACACTTACCTTGGCAGCTGAAGTCAGTCCTACAAGTAGTAAAGCTAGTGACAGGACAGCCATCACGAGTCTTAAATGACAAAAAACAAAAAACGTTATCCCAACGTGAAATTAAAATAAGGGGGAAAAAAGAGACAAAAATCTTTACGCAAACGTGACCCGGCTCATTCAAAACTTATCAAACTGGATGTGCGGCCAGTGCCTCGGTCTTAGGTAAAAATCAGAAAAAATAAGAAGCAACATAAAGTAGTTAAAGTTTCATTAAAGCAGGAGTGAAGCGAGTTGCGACACTTTTGTCATTCAGTCAGTGTTTTTCTGATGACTGAGTTTCGTGAAAGTTTTGGTGAAGTTAGTAGGACACCCCTCTCTGCCGTGACCGGACAGAGCAGCAGTGTGTAGCTCTTGCAACCTGGCACCAGGCTCCGCTGGCTAATAAACGCAAGACCAGCCCTGTGTGACGTCACTATGTGAGTCCGAACACATGGAGGGACAGGAGGAGGAGGAGGAGGATGAAGAACCCAACCCCCATACCCCTCCCTCATCTCACCACACACAAGTGAGCGACTCAACAAACAACAAGAAACCTATGAACTCTAACGATGCCAGCAAAAATCCCGCGAAGAAGAATTACAGGCCAGCGCAGGATCAGGTATTTATTTAAAATCAATTTCTTGTTCTTTAGTGGCGCGTACCGTGGGTCACCGAGAACCCACGGAGGACCAGAGGAAACACGTGGAAGAAAGTAGTTGTATAAATAGATTCTCCTGATTGTTCTAACACGGATGGTATTAGATGAAAAGTGGCTCCAAAGTGGGGAAAAATACTCTTCACTTAGATAAACTGCTGCTTAAGTGATAACTTCAATTAAAACTACACATTGTGCAGGATACTGTTCATATTATTGGATTATAATTAATGACTTTCATGTGTAGAAAACGTCTAATACTGAATTATATATTCTGGATTTAGATTTTTTAAAACTGTTGCAGTCCTGGGTTTAAATCCACTGACATGCATGCTTGGTTAATGGGTGAATCTAAGTGGGCTGATTCACCCACTCACAGTGTGAGTGTGGATGTCAGTGGCTGTCCGTCCCTCTGTGTTAGTCCTGGCAGGTGTGTCCTGCCCTGCCTGTGACAGCTGGGATAGGCTCCAGGCCAACCGTGACTCTGGACTGGATTAGCAGAGAAAACTGCAAAGCAAAAAAGCAACTAGAGCTTTAGAATAAATATTATGTTGTACAAAGTACAGCATATTCAACATTTCATGGAGTAGCAAGTGGGATTTTTAAATAATGAACTATATGGACAGAGGTGTCGGGCCAAACCTTTTAATATTTGAGTGTTTTCAGTCCATTTTTCCACAGGAGGATGACACAAAGCGTGCCCTCCTACACATCAGCTGCAAGTGATATCAGTGGAAGTGTTTAAGAACCACAGCAACTCAGACATGAAGTGGCAGATCGTGTAAAGTTACAGAGCAGGGTTGCTGAGAGACGTAGCGCATGACAGTCACTCTGCTGATTCGATAGCTGCAGAATTCCAAACCTCCATCCATTTTCTCCTGGCTGTGAGAGGAGAGAGGCATCCTGGACACGTCTGCATCAGAGTCAACACAAGGGGACAAACAACCATTCGCATCTATGTTCAATTTAAAGTCACATATTAACCTGACACCGTGCACGTTTTAGGAGGAAGCTGGATTATCCAGAGAGATACTGGGAGAACATACACACTCCACACAGAAAGGCTCCAGACTGGATTTGAACCAACGACCTTCTTGCTGGTGCTAAACACAGTACCTCCTCTGGCATAAACCTCAGCACACAAACTCTGCATCAGCAGCTTCATGGCATGGGTTTGCATGGAGAAGCAGTTTCTGTAGGTTTACTATGCAAGTGGCCAGTACTTTTGTCTGTATAGTATAAATACAAGTACTGTATAATAAAACTAAATTTCTTATGTGCAAAGATATTGAGCAGTATGAGATTAACATTGGTGAGTGGGGCTCCACAGAACAGGGATGCAGAGTAACACAACTCAATGGACAGCCAAGTAGAGACTGGACCTTGGACAAATACAGCCAGAGGGATCACACCTGCTGGTTAGTGAAGTCTGGATATGGAGCCTTGAAATGATCTTAGTGTTCTGAAAATAATGGTTTTCCATTCTAAAAAGCAGAATAATCAAAATGGACACAAAATGAAATTAAGTTTTATTTTATGTGACCCAGAATGAGTGACTGAGCCCATAAACTCATCAGGGCTCAGGGCCATTTTTCCTGTGCACTTCCATAGGACTGGAAATCTTTTTGCATCCACAGTTATTGCCTCCTAGTGGTTATTAACAGAGTCCACAGGTTTAAGGACTTTAGCTGGCTTCACTTTTTAGTTTTCTTTGAAGCTACAGCTGCATTTATAGTGTCTGTAACCTGATTTGGTGGTGGTCAGAGGGCCCGGTGGCGCCAGTGTCCGGCAGCCTCGCCTCTGTCAGTGCACCCCAGGGCAGCTGTGGCTACAATGTAGCTTCATCACCAGTGTGTGAATGTGTGTGTGAATGGGTGAATGACTGAATGTAGTGTAAAGCGCTATACAAATACAGGCCATTTACTATTTTTGTTTCTGAGGAAATTCGAGATCCACATAAGAGGACATTCGTTTTAAATTTCGATAGAACAGTAGCAGTAAAACGTCCTTGTAAGTGGATATCAGGCACTTGTAGAGCAAAATTGAGTATTTTGGTCTAGACATCCCAAAATGTGATGTCCACATATGTGGACGCCAGGTCCTAGGAGGTGAAGACATTCCTGCAGTTTAACTAATTGGTGTGTGTTATCTGGCTTCATGGATAGATAAAGGTGGGTGTCATCTGCATAGCAGTGAAAGTGTATCTTATGCCTCCTAATGATACTGCCTAGGGGAAGCATGCAATTCTCCTTTGTGTGTGAAGAAGACTCCACATTTTTATGAAAAAATGGAGTCTATTAGAATTTCTAAAAACTAAAAAAGTTTCACAAAGTCACATGAGTATGTAAATGGTTCTAGTGCAGTGGTTCTTAACCTGGGTTCGATCGAGCCCTAGGGGTTCGGTGAGTCGGATTTTAGGGGTTCAGCAGAGCCTCTGCCGTCACATGCATGGCTCATTTTGTGCACCAGTAAAAAACATATCTATGTCTTGAATTTGAAAAAAATCACATTTTATTTTTCACTAAAGAGGGGTTCAGTGAATGCACATATGAAACTGGTGGGGTTCAGTATCTCCAACAAGGTTAAGAACCACTGTTCTAGTGTGAAATGTCCAAGATGCTTTATTTTCCACACCATCACTGACAAGTGCTGTAACTGCCTACTGTCACCAGGGGGCAGTCTCACAAACAACTGGCCAGCTTGTGCTGTTCTTTCAGAGAAGACTGAAGTTTGAACATACAAAGAGCTGAAGCAAAACAGAGCATTAGAGTGAAAAGTGTCCACTGGAGGCGGTCTGTGACTTTTCATGCTCTTTGTTTGATATTTGATGTGTTTTTTGCAGTCTTTCTTCTACATCACAGGTGTGGAACTCCAGGCCTCGAGGGCCGGTGTCCTGCAGGTTTTGGATGTGTCCTTGATCCAACACAGCTGATTTAAATGGGTAAAATTACCTCCTCAACATGTCCTGAAGTTCTCCAGAAGCCTGGAATGAACTAATCATGTGATTCAGGTGTGTTGACCCAGGGTGAGATCTAAAACCTGCAGGACACCGGCCCCCGAGGTCTGGAGTTTGACACCCCTGTCCTACATTGTGAACTCCATTGTTAGTCCCTTACCCTTTCCTGTTCTGGGTAATTGTTTAACCTATCAACATTCAGCATCTGCGTGGACCTACATGTGATTGGAGAACTCATCTGCATAGGTTAAAGCTTCATTCTGTGTAGTTGCAAACTGCAATAAGTACACACACATATAGTGTCATAATCCCCCCATTTGACCTGAGATGAGCTGTGAGCAAATTTCACCAAAGAAGGATTATAATCTTTCTTCTTTGTATGATTCACAACTCAAGTGAGTTTTGTTGGCAGTAAATAAGAAGTCAACATTAATTAATATAACAGATCATGTCTAACTGTAACCAGTCTTGTAACTCCTGAGACGAGGCCCCCACACCCAGGTACAGGGTCAAACTGATTGTACCACCAGAAAGAACAATACTCCCCTATTTTCCTAACATTAAACACATGGTTGGACAAAAGACCAAGACACAGAAGAGGTAACCAACTGTTAGAACGTCTGTGTTTGAGATGGAGTGACCATCCAAATGTAGGAAGATTAAAGTTAACAAACCAAACAAGGTTTTATCGGCCAATCCAAAAAGTCCAAAGAACGACGCTCCTCCTCATTTCTCAAACTGCACATCCTCAACTCTTCCTCTCAGCTCCTCACCTCCAGTTTTAGTCCCTAGCACTAATGATGAGGACAGAGGAGGTGAGGTAGAGACACGAGGAGCTGAGGGAGCAGCATTTAACTAAATAAGACATCGCTGCCTCAGGGTCTCATTTAAAGAGTCTGTTAGATATGACATGTGGCACAGCTACAAAGTAAAGCCACGACAAGAGAAACGAGAAAACCTTCAAAGTGAAACAAAGAAACACTGAAAAACTAAATATCAACTCAGACATGCAGACTGACGGTAAATGTGATGATGACAGAGACGGGAAACACAAAGAAAGAACAGTGACAGCTCCTGAGAACAAGCTGGGAGTCATGAGAAGAAAATTGTTGTGAAATTTCCACACTAATGAATAAAATGTGTTTTTGGGAAAATCAAATTGCTATGTTTTATTTTATCTAGTTTGTGCATTTGGCTATGATGCTGCATCTGTTAGTGTTAAAATATCCAGCATTATGACAAAGGTATTTCTGAGAAAAGCACAGTTCCTCTATAAAAGCTCTGCTATAAAAGACGCAGCACTGCATCCATTATCTGGGTAGGGGGTGCACCAATAAAACTGCAATAATATGAACTTTAATCTGCCTTTAATCCTCATCCTACTGACTGGGGTTCACATGGACACGCAGGTATGTTTTTCTTATGTCTCTCATTCTAATTTTTTGTCAGTCACTTTGCTCCTAATGGTACCACATGATTGTTTTCTGTAGTAATGGATTGGAGTGGATTGCACTTTAAGAGGAACACATTAGCCTAAATGTCTCAGTCGAATATCAACTTACCAAGTAGGCATTGATAGGGAGCCCAAATTTGTAAGATAACCGTTAGATTTATACAAATATAAATATTGATTAGCTTTAACATCAGCATGGCCTGTACTATTAGAACTCCAACATTCTGCAAATTACAACCCAAATGTAACAATGTAACACTGTGGAGCTCGAAGATGTGTTTTTATGCAGCAAATGTTACTGTAAGTATCCAGAGTCTGTTCTTGAGTAAAAGTCACTGCAGACTTTCTAGAACGTTCTAATTGTTTCTGAATGCTTCATTGGTGGTAGACTGATGTAGGTGGTAAAGGTGCTCGGGTTATACGTAGTTTGAACTTGCAGTTAAATCCAGAGGTTCCCAACCCAAGGTTCACGTCACCTCTAGAAGTTCACCAGGTGAATCTGAGGGGCCTTGAAATGATTAACCTCCTAAGTGATATAGGCTTTTATTTCCTAAAAAAAATACTCAAATTTAACAGTTTGTTAAGAGCTAACAACAATTTCTGAAACACTGATAAAAAGTGGAAGCAAAGGAATGAACTAGCAGCGCAGGGGCCACAGATGCAGGAAAACTGTGAAGTCGATGCGTCCTGAGTCAGAGGAGGGTATACCACTGACTGGCATAGAACAGACTGGTAACTACATTAAAGGGTTACCTAGGCAACCGGAGACTGGAATGCTAACTAGACGCCAACCATCACCGACAAAGCAATGTGCAACAAGCAAACTGCTTCCTTTTGTACCCCTCTATAGTCTCCGTGTCCCCATCACCAGGCTGTGAACTCAACACGTTCTCTCTCTGAGCTCATCACATGCTGACACTTGCTCAGAGCTCCTTGTCACATTTCAGTGAACCAGGTACTCCTTCTAGCATCAGGTGCGAACATGAACAGTAGTGCTCCAGCGTACCATTTTGCCTGATAACGATGACTATCAATGAACACAAAAAGATCGGGAGGCGGGTTGTTAGAGCTTGTCGATCTCTATTCACTCCAATGGACCGTTTCATTACAGTGATTGTTTCTGGAGGTTAGCAGCATACGCTAACTGCACCGGCTATAACAGCACAGACGTTTCAGATGCATTTTTGAAAGGTAAAATACTGAAAAACAAGACTGTGTGTTATCAGTACACAAATCACCCTATCAGTGGATGATCCAGCCATGGATTCTGAGACTCTGGATGTGCTAAATAATGTCAGATTAGCCTACAAAATGTAATAATAACCATGAACAAGAAATTAATTGTAATTGCAATCAATGTTATTTCATCCAACATTATGTGACCAAGGTAAAAAGAAAAGGCTTTAGTGGTTGCCTTTTCCCTGGCTGAATATTAGCTAAATGTGACTCGATGGCATGCAATTGTCTGGTCTGTGTAAATACATCAGTCTCAGTGGAATAACTGTACATGTACTCTTATCTCTGAGTGACTGCAGTGTCTGCCGTAGAAACTGTGTACAAGGATAAGAGTGGGGGAAGGACACACGCTATTCATTTTGCCTAGTTTACTATGGATTTACATCGTGAATTCATTGTGGTAACTAACTACTACAACACAAAACTTACATAAAGAAATATGTGAAAAATACAGCGTTAAAGATATAAATATGTGTGATAACACTTGATGCAGTGTAACCTGCCCTGTGTTGACGTGTTCTAGCTGGTTTCTCCTCGTGCAGCACAGAAAAAACTTCTCTCTCTATCAAACAAACAGTGGACATCGAATTTTAACTTTTCATGCCTGCTATTAAGTGATCAGTGTGTAAGTCTAATGTGATAAAAATGTAAGAATGCTTATACAGTTATCATGGGAGAAACAACAGGGCGATCGTGGCTCAAAGAGTTGGCAGTCCTTCTTGTAATCGGAAGGTTGCCGGTCGAGCCCCGGCTTGGACAGTCTCGGTCGTTGCGTCCTTGGGCAAGACACTTCACCTACCGCCTACTGGTGATGGCCAGAGGGGCTGATGGCGCGATGTGGCAGCCTCGCTTCTGTCAGTCTGTGGCTACAACCGTAGCTTGCCTCCACCAGTGAATGTGAGAGTGACTGAATAGTGGAATTGTAAAGCGCTTTGAGGGCCCCAAAAAGCGCTATATAAATGCAGTCCATTATTATTAACAAAGTATGTAGAAAGCAATGAAATTTGAAATATTTACTCTATTTCATCAAAATATAACAATAAAGATTAAGCTGTTACTGCTGTTGGTTAGCATACAATGTTAAAAAAAGCAATAGAACAAAATAAGAACAGCATTATGCTCTATAATAATATAACAATAAAATATGTCAAGCAGGCAGGTAAGGCGTATTAACACCTGCTGTTAATACAAATCCTTGTATACATAAAGTAAAATATTCAAAGATTGAACTCCACTGTGGTATAAAAAAATCCGTCAAAGGGTTCTACACGTATTTTATTCTATTATGCATCGATTTTTAATGATTTATAATTATTGAAAACTTGTGTCTCTCTGCAGTCACATATTTCAGTTGCCTGCTAAGCACATTTTTTCCAGGAACTAGCCGAAGTCTACATGAATCACCAGACGTTCTCGTATTCTGCACCCCGCTGACACGACTCTTACTGAGGGTGCTGTAGGCAATGACAAATAGTTGGTTACATTTAGGTGAGGACATTGGTTTGGGTAAACTACCTTTCTTTTACAATCCTAACCACACATTATAAGACAAATGTCTTCCATATGCAACAAACATTTTCTTCATCTGCATCGTTTGTATTCTGCTTTGCTGCCACAGGGACAAAACAGCCGCCCACATTTTCTTGCAGTGCCAGATAACTAGAAGCCTGCTGAATTCAAAATCCAAATGCCATACACACTGGAATATGAGGCTAAACCCCCACTGTGGGGCAGCACAAGGGCTCTGACCAAGGATCCGAAAGAGTTTTGTTTCTTTTTAAAGTATTTTTGCTTACAAAAGAAAATTGGAAGCACTAAAACAATAATGCATAAGGAGCCTGCTGATGCTGCAGTTCTTCTGAGATCGAACTTTTTACCATAACAGCATTAGCATCGTCCCTGAGAGTTCCAAGCTCAGCAACCTCGATAAATGGAGGTGGGTTGCATTTCAATAACAGATGCAGTCCGTGTTAGCAAAGGGAACAGAAAAGGTTAACGGGCTCAAAATGCTTTCAGTAAATGTACGTTCAGTCACGGCGACTGAGGTATCCTTGGGCTAAATGTTTCATCTCCCATGCATCCCAGTGACCCAGAGCTCCACTGCAGAGTTAAAGGAGTATGACTGGAAGGCAATAATGAGAAAAATATTCCAAAGGATTGGTTCTGTGATATCATTTTGACCTTCCTGTTTACCGGTGGTTGGGGTATAAACTTGAAACACGTTCAATGTCTTAACACTGAAAGACAGATTAAGTTGTAATTCACTGACATCGGCAGATTTGAACAAAGAGGGGATTTGATCAAAGGTTGTGCCTGCTCTGGGGCACCGGCATCGATGCTGTTCATAGACAAAACATAAAACGAGATCAAACTGCCCTTGCATGTGACATGCAGACAACCTTTATATGCAGTCTGCAGCACCTAAACCAGAGGCTGAACAACAGTAGCTATTTAATGCGTTAAGCGCTAACTTAACTTAGCTGTTGGCTATGACAATTAAAACAATTACAAAACTTTATACATATTTGTAGCAAACAGTTGCAGGACTGTTGGTCACTGACATGTACAGAGCACAAGTTTTAAGATAGGCACACAGCCAAGAGATTTCTGAGAAATTACAGCAAACAGACAGCAGGCCAGCACATTTAATCCTGTCATCAAAAGACGAATATGACGCATTTCAAGTGGGAACAGATCTGCCTTGACATAGTACAGAAATATTAAAAGGATGAGAAGCCTTCAGGATATTCTTTTATATACTTTATGTTGAATCCCGAGAGTTCAAGAGTGACTTTAGGCCCCCGCAGCGACAGCAGGTTCATGCTATGTCGTTTTGTGTGAGGTGGATCTAATAAAATAATAATGTGTCTCAGACTGCAGGATGACAGTTTTGAGGAGACTCGGACTCTGATAATCTCTTCCAGTGGATATATAACTCCACACAGACACTGGCCATCTATTAGTCAAATAATTGGTGCTTTGAGATCCCGCGCCACCTCTCTGGCATGAGGGGAGGATTTAACTCCAAATTGCTCATCTTTGCTGCTACTGATGTGTGTGTGATAAGCAAATTGTAAATAGATAATAGAGTTCCATAAAAAAGCACAGAAGCCATTAAAAATGACTTTTACAAATGTGCTTTAGGTAATTTGATGCTGCTTTCCAAAGATCACGTTAACACATTCAGGAGTTGGTGTTAAAGCACCTCTAACGTGCCTCGAAATTGCAATTTTGTTTCTACAAAATTGAAGACTTGGACTCCACTCTCTGCGTTTCTGAATTTTCTGCATGCTTGACAATAAACCGCTGACATTCTCAAGTTCTGACTTCATCCAATCTTAGATCTGTAGGAGAAACACAAGCAGTGTTTTTGTAAGCAGTGGGGCAGCTGTATGACTCGGTTATATCAAAGCTCATACGTCGAGCTCACACATAGATGTCTATAAATGGACACCATCTTGGCCGTAGACCTGACAAACATCTAGACCTGAATAAAGCATCAAGCCTCAGATTCAGTCACGCACTGTATACAACCAAAACAAGACAATCCACCAATTTCGTTTCCAAGTTTGGAGTTTCCCGTCAGTTGGTCTGAGTGAGAGAATGAAGTGTCAGACTGATGGAGCCCTGAGTTGCTGCTTCAGTCTGCATCACACATGGAAGACACATGATCATATATCACTGCTTTTATTGGGCCCGGCGAGAGGGCCATTAGAGGCCTGTGTCAAGACAGTCTTCTCATTTTCCCCCTTACTCTGTCTCTCCTGTTTCTCTCCTCCCTTTCCTTCATTCTGCTGAAGGATTGTCAGATAAGAAAGTGCAGAAATGACCGACCTGTTGTTGCTTTGCTCCTGTTTGTGTCTGCTATGACGGCTTGCAGACCTGGCTCTGTTGGCCGGTGGGTGAGCTGCCTGCAGATAAGGAAACCTGATTAACTGGCACCCCTGCACGCCGCATGGCTTCACTGCTGTGGAAGAGAAAGGTGATAGAAACGATGGGGTTGTGTAGAGACAAGCTGTAGGGATAATGAACGAGGGCCCAGGAAGCCTAGACTAACAAGTGGAGGGAGAATAAAATGAAACCACAAAGAGATGAGAGAAGTTGGAAGAAGCGCAAGAATGATTGTCTAAGGAGTCGAGGTTTCCTGGTTTGTTAGTTTATCAACATCCTGTTGATCCTTGACCCGCTGCAGAGACACAGATCCTCCAGCTTCCTTCTTCTGGCCCCACAGTTCGACATCTGGTCCTCGCTGCACCCACACAGCCAGACAAATGCGTTTCTCTAACAACTGGCAGCGAACCAACTGAAGCAAATTGAAAGCAGCCCCGTGCGTCAAAAACGGGATTTTAGTACAAATAGTGTGATCAAACTTTTTACCCAAGACGTTGCATAGAACGATTTTATTGTGTCATTCCCATGTAAGATTTTAGAGGAAATCAGCTGGACGAACAGACGTCTTCAGCTTACGCAGGAGTAGGAAGTTAAAAAAAACAACTACAAGTTAATAAATATTATATTTGTGAAAAAGGAAGGACACCCTGTGTTTTTAAGCCTGCAGTTTGATGTATTAGGACATAAATAATCTAGACCAGCAGGTCAGACTCAAGCTCAGACTGAGAATTACAATTAAACACTATTTAATAAAGTCACCAGGTGCAGGTATGCACAGGTTTCCAAGGTTACGGGGGTTACAGCACGGGTCCGGGGAATCTAGAAACAAAGAGACGAGATGATCACAACAAGAAATGCTCGAAGAAACTTATGAAGCCGGGACAAGAAGTTCAGAGCCACAGGTGAGTGATTAGTTTGATGTGTGTGGACGAGAGGCGGGAGCCTGCGGTGAGCTCCGCCCAGGCAGAATGATGCGAGAGAGAGAGAGAGAGAGCAAAACAGAAACACTTGCAGCCTCGCTGGGCGGACCGGGCAGACACATGGACCATCAAGTCTTTTGCAGATCTTAAAACGAGGTAAACAGACAGACAAACAGCACGTACCATTACTCTGTGTCATGTCTTTAACAGAAACTAAGCCAAAATGCAGACGCACAAAAGTAGCAGCCAGATGTGCCAATCAGTGCACCTGTAACTTATCATCAGCAAACGTGAGCGACTCTATAAGAGCAAAGATTTCTGCAGTTTGCTGCTCTGGAGGGTTCAGATGTGTGGAAACACAGAGTCAAGGAAATAAGACTCAGAGAAGCGGGAAGTGTAGTACGGTAGGCCATTTCCAAACAACTTCTATGGTGAGAAAGAAAGTTCCAACTGCCCAAAAAGTTGCTTCTGTTCATCTGGAGGTTTTCGGTGGGAGAAACGTTTCGTCATCATCCAGGTGACGTCTTCAGTCTGCAGGTTTCCCCAAATCTTATAAACAGGACATTTGCACAATAACTGAAACCAGCACTACTGCAGGAACAATGGGCTGGGACGTCCGTTTCTTGATCATTAATATGCAAATCAAACCTGCAGTGAGCTGATGCTGAAGACGTCACCTGGATGATGACGAAACGTTTCTCCCCCTGAAAACGTCCAGATGAACAGAATCAACCTTTTGGGATTTACTGGATGATTGAGCATCAGGACATATTTCCAAAAACATTCAAGACACCTTCCAGTCTTTCCAGGAGCAACACAGATATGACGGTGGCTTTGATGTGTTCAGCTGGATCCAGTCTGTAGTTGTTTTCTATTTGATTGTTGTCTTCTGCTGATTTGTTGTGTAACGTGGAAGACTGCAACACTGGTTCTATGTCATCTACATCTTTTAATCATAATGCAGCACGGATGCAGGTCATAGTTCATATTTATCCGTCACCAGGAGCTTTTCTTCATCCTGGAACAATTTTGCTGACACAACATTCGCTCTTTTGTCTGAGAAGCTCTGCAATGTTTTTATGACACTTTGATTACTTACATTAAACACTTGAGAAAGTGGGGTTTATGTTTTATTTTTCAGCAACTTTTCTTTTCACAAGAACAAGTGATTTTGTCAGATATTTACAAAAACAACATATTATTATATTTATAAGTCTATTGCTTCAGAAATCTTTAATTACAGCCTTCGCGTGTCCTGGCTTTGGCCAACCAGTGCTCAGTTTAAGAGAACGAACCTGTCGCTCTGTAATTTTGTGCAGTCGAAATAATCGTCTTGTGAGGACGGGGCATCAGGAAGGCCAGTCCGAGGGGAACGGCTAACATAATTACAAGATGTAGGTATGTGCTTTAAAGTCAGCTTCTCTAAAAGAACAACTATCACCCTTTGTGTGCAAAGCTAACCCCCACTTGCATTATAAAGGCACCAAGCTGGGGCATTTCACTGAAAGCATCTCAATTGTTTTCTTTGCTCTTTGTGTCCCGAGACACAAAAACACCCCAACACAATGACTCGTGACGTCAAACAGCAAAGTTATCCCAGAGTCACAATGTGCATCTAGCTGGTGAGGCAGGCAGATGCCTCCATGGGGTCAGGACTGGTTTTTACCCCCCAGTGTCACAACACAAGGATGCTAGAGCAATAAAATGACCCTGCGCTAAAAGAGACATCCCAGCAGAGGGAGGAGCGCGCTCTGATTTGACATAATTTAAAACGTGGTTGTCATGTTGTGAATGGGAGCCGCCCCCCACTCCCTCCTCCCCAGTGTTTTGTTTTCTGTAGCTCCCACGTAAGCATGAGCTCTGCTAAATAGGTTCGTTTGGAAACAGGAAGAAGACAATTAAACTGGGGGCACAGGGGTGAATTTAGTATGTTCAAAATCTGCATGTGAATTGAGAAGAAGTGATTAGAGGCTAAATATGCACTCGTCTGTTCAGGAGTGCTGCTTTTAAGTCATGTTAGTGCACAAACCGTCCTTCCATTTATATGCATATTGTTAAATTTGATCTTTAGTGTACCAAAAAGTGATGCTTGGATACTAAAAACCTGTTAAAATTAAAAAAGCTGTATTTTCCTCAGATGCAAAACATCCTGATGCGCTTGTTTTTGTTTCCCTTGCTCTCCTTATAGATCCCTCTAAAAGCGTGCTGTTGGCCTAATAGCTCAATTTTCATCTGCACTCTCATTTCCTAACATCTGTATGCTGGAAGAATCTCTAAATGCAGGCATTAGCCAATTAGCTCCAACGAGTCCAAAATCACAACTGCAGCCGATCGCTGTCTCGGCTCGGTGGACTCACTTTCATTTTTCCGTCATTAGCTTTTCATTTTCGCCTTGTTTTCTTTTTATGCATGTTGCTATGCGCTCTCCGGCTGCATCCTCCTACTTGTGATTCACAGGAAGCAAACACAAACTTTATTCATGCAAAATCTTTTGGAAATGATTAATTTTGTTTGTTTTGCTCACTCCCACTCTGTTTTTCCCCTCCATCTTAAACAAAACAACTTAAAATATTTTCTTTAATGCCGTTTTTTTCACACGCACATTTTAACCAATTAAGCTTTATAAGAGAAAGCAAATATCAGACTGGACATTAAACTCCTTTCAGCTCCCTAAATCCTGTGTAGTCCCTAACCACACCAGTGTAAGCAGGCAGTTGTTCCACAGTGAGTGACTGGAAAAGACGTGTTCTGCATCCTACAAGTTTCTAAACCAATTACATTCTCTCCTGGATGTACATATGGAGCCCATGTGAGAACACAGATGGACTGCCTCGTGGCTCCTGCAGGTCATTTTTAGAAAATAAAGTCTGTTTTTGAAGAGGAGGTTGGGGCGGATGGTTGGTGCACAGAGCGCAGGTTCCTCACTTCAGATCTCCAAGTCCTTCATCCTCCTGCCTGTTTAAGGTCAGTTTGGTTAAGGTTAGGGAGAGACCGATTAAATGTATTTAAATGCTTGTAATTAACCCTTAAACAAGAGCTGCCACTAGCTAACACTAGCTAACTTTACTATAAACAGCTCAATAATAGTTTTCCACAAAATCAGGTATTTATGCAAAGTAATCCTATGATTATATTTCCTTCAAAATAAAATCGTGATGTAGTTGTAAACAAAGATCTTTTTTGGTTTCTTGACATAGTCTCGCCGTTTCCCCTTTAAAAGAAGTAATGAATGGACCTCCCAGCACATGGGAAGGCAACCACTGATGTCCTGCATTCCTTGATCCCACAATTCCTCTGCTGTTTCTAAGGAAACTCAGCCAGCAGAGACTATGACAGTCTGTGAATTTCAACAACCCTCAGCTAAGCAGCCGATTCGACCCCAGCAGCAGCCTCTGTAAAGGCAGATGATGCTTGTCGGGCTCGGTAGGGGCTGTGTGAGATGGGAATGGGTTTCCATGAGAACATTCTGGTCACATCAATGCCTGAGTGACATCAGCGCGTCTCAGTTTACCAACTGTGACATCAAGAATAGACACGATAGTGGTGGGAGGTAAACAAGTACTAAAGCTAAAAGAGCTCTTTAAACTCAAACCACAATCTTGTCCTAAACGTAACCAAGTCAAAGATTGTCCTAAATAATCACACAGCAAATGAAAACAAAAGTAAACAGTGAGTGTAGAAATAATGGGAAAAGAAACAGGAAAGTCCTGTGATGTCTCTCATCTCCCGTCTTAGATTTTCAACATCATGTGTCATGGACAGGAAAAGTTGAATTCATGAGTCTGTGAACATGAATCAGTATATTTGTAGTTACTTCCTGGTTTGCTGCTGTGGCACCGTGTTGGAAGAAGTAGTACTGAACAAAGGAGACGTCACTTTAAGAGAGACGAACTCGACCTCTGGAAACATGAAAGCCAGGATGATAAGGTGCTGACTCTATGCATCTGCAATCCCAGCAGGGTTGTCCGATAAGAACAGGCGGGTTAGCCAAAGAACCCACTTCCACTCATGTCTCTGTCGTTCACTCATTTATTGGACAGGAAGCCGGGTTACACATCCGTGATGATATAGAGTGTAGTAAAGGGGTGCATGCCGTGCGGCGAAGTGGCGCTGTGTTTCTGATGTGGAGATGGAATTGTGTCTTCTGATTGGTGCAGAGAATGGGTTGCCTCAAGACTGATTGGCTAACCGGCAGCTGTGTGCTGAAATATTTCTTTGTAGAAGCGGCTGCATTAATGACTTCAGCCGACTTTTGCACATTTTATTTTGAGGATTTCAGTTTTTATCCACAACACGAAACACGAAAGTTTCGTGTTTCAAAGCTGCTTACAGGTGGTGGGCTAACGAAGCTGTGCACACTTCCACCCTAAAATCAGTCAATTACCATTTAGAATAAGCATTTTTTATTCTTATTTAACCTTTATTTATACAGGTTGTCCTACTGAGACTGAACCTGGAACTTCTTATCTTCTGATTCCGAAATTAGAAGTTTGTTTTACTTCACCACCATAGAAATGGGAAGTGTTGAAAAAAGAAGAGCTGATAAACCACGCTGTTCATTATGTACTGTATTATTAACTGTTGTACTGTAGTTTGCTCCCATTAAAGACAGTAAGGTAACCATTAAAAGGAAATGGGACGACATAAGCATCCATATCATCAGAGAAATACATTTTACAGACAGTTTCTTTGAAAGTTATAGAAGAAAACATTGTACTTTGTGTGAAGACAAACAAAAGTGGAAGCTCTTCAGAAACACTTATAATTACTTCTAATTATACGCAGCTGTATGCATGCCCCCTATAATAACAATAGCCAGTGAGTGTTTTTACTTTAACTAAAGCAATCAGTTTAAGTTTGGAGGGAGCTTTTGAAAAAAGACCATTTGACAGGGTTTGAGTATAATTACAGAAAGAGCCTCTCGAAGCTGTCAGACACGGCTTAGCCCAGTATCCATAAATATTCCTCGTTGTCTTAGGACTCATTAAGCTTACTCCAGGACTCGGTCTAATTCGTTATCGGAATAACTGAATTGTCTTGATCCAGTATTTCCTGTTTAAAAATGAGATTTCTCAAATCATTTCTGTACACACTATGACACTAATGTGCATTCATAAAGATCAGAAAGCCTGTTTGCTGTTCACCTCTCCCACTTTCAGTTTTTGCTGGTTTTACTTCACTCGCGGCTTCTTTGATTTTTCAGAGTCTGCAGTTTTCAGGAGCAGCCTCGGGCTCATGCTGGAGCTCTCACTAATGAGGACTAACACAGGTGGGTGAAATTGATTTCCTTTAACTGAGGCCGAGACTATAAGAAACAAACTGGCCAGTATTTGCTCCTGTAATATGACTAAATGGAGAAATAAAAGAAACTAAAATGCCACCTGGAAGTTTAAAAAAAACAGTTTGTTCCTTTTTTAAAGACTTACATCTGTTGCAAAGTGAACTGAAGTTTATAGTTTGCCAATTTTCCCAAGTGTTTACAAAGAGTAACAGATTTTATTCACATAAACTATGTTTGAATATTGTTTAAACTAATTTTGGCAAAATCTTTTCTTATTTGTAGCCTCTGTTAATACACTGGTTTAATAAAAAGTCACATTTATTTTATGCTAACCTCACTTACGATCTGCTTGTTAGCTGCCCAGTACCAATCAGATGAGGCAACAAAAGCTCATAGTGCGCCCATCAGTAGAAACATGCATTACAGCCGCCTGTCTGTTGGAAGAACAACAGCAATCAGACATGGAGCTAACGTGATTTTCTAAGCTGTCTTTTTCGAGCCCAGCGCTCATTTCAGGTTTGTTTGAATCATTCACCAATAATGCTCCTCGTGTCTCCGGTGCACCTGCGTACTCGGGTACACGAGCAGGTCTTTCCTCAGCGTCCTTGACCATGTTTATTGTTTTGCAGTGAGAGAAGATTAATATATAATAATCCTGTTACTGCTGCCACCTGCGTCATGTTTGTGTAGGCGGATATAGTTGTGTTTCCAAGTGAAGTTACACAGATTTGTGTTGCATTTACACAAAAACAGCAGCATCGTTGCGTCTCTGGTGTTAAATGCGGTGCAGATGTTTTGCTGTTTTAGGCGGCCAGCGTATGATTTCACGGTGCATCCAACTCATTCACTGGTGACTCCACAATATAGTGAAAACTATGTAATGGGAGAATGAGTAAACAAGCGCACAACTGGAGCACAGCCGTGGAAAGGTCATTAAAAAAAGCGGGTCTGTTGTGGAGTTCTTCTTCCCCCTACTGGCACAAAATACAAGAAATGCAGCTTGAATGGCAGCATGACTGTGGACCATTAGGACATGGTCATTATGGTTCTACTTGTTGTGCATCTACAATTTGTCCTTTTTGTTGTGAAACATGTGATTCTCTTTCTATGTTTTACGTCATGTAGTTGTTGTTCTGTTCCATCAGTGTGTGAGCTGTCGTTGGATTTCATTTCCTGATTATTTCTGATTACTGGACACACGCACACGGTCACGCCTCCCACTGTCAATAGGTGCTCTTTCCCTTCCCTTCCTTGCTGTGTCGCACAAACTGCTGAAACAATGATGATTAATGAGAGCGGAGCGGCGCTCTCCCGCCCCCTGTCATCGCTGGCTTTCATGAGACTCATTTTACCAGAAGCGGCTCAGCATGAACTGTGCCCAAATTGTAAGGGAGGTGAATTAGTAGCCCCCATACGGAGTTTGAAGTAGGTCAGGTTGCCTCGTCTGATAGTTTTACACGTCACCTTGTGAGCAGACGATGAAAAAGACTACCACCCAAGCATAAGTCGTCTCCTTAAGCTGCTGAGCTGTGCATTCTCTCCTGCTGTAGAACACATGTCTACAGATGATTCTGACGAGGAGGCTAAACTCATGTTGATATTTGAGGAAGTCTGTTTCATATTTTCTGCTTCTGCTTACAGCTTTAGAGATTTAACCCGGCCTCTCACCCGTGACAGCAAAGAGGCTCCAGGACCACAAGTGGACGAGGATGGATGTGTTTGGCTTTTTTAAGTGTAGTCATTGTATCTCTGGTTGGAATAAAGACTACTAGTACTTGTTCCAGCTCCACCCTTTAGTCGTTGCCACAGTCGATCACCTGCCTCCGCTGTTTCCCTACAGTAGTATCTCACCGATCGTCCTTCTTCACTACGTCCACGAATCCCTATCCAGTATCTCTCCTCTGTTCATGTCCAAACCTTTACAGCCTTGCTGCCTAACCGTGTTTCTCAAACACTCAACCTGAGCGTCTCTCTGACGTGCTCTCCTCAAACCTGTCCATCCTGGTCACTCCCAGTAAAACTCTCGACATCTTCACCTTTGCTGCCTCCAGCTCAGCGTCCTGTCATCACAGCAGGTCTCACTGCCATCATGAAAATCTGCCCTTTCACGTTCGATGAAACCAAGACTGTTGGGATTAAATTACTGTGTTTTGAAAAGCAAAATTTAATTTATGTTTAAGATTTTAATCATTCTGCTACAACATTTGAAGGATTTTCTGCATTTAGGAAAAAGCTGAGTACCTGTTACTTAATTAAACAGGTACAACTTGTTCCTTGGACCCATTGAGCTGGTTTTTATCAAATTTGGCTGACACTTTGGCAGGAGGATTTTAGAGGTAGGACCAAAGCTAAAACACTAACAGCTGTGGCACAAAGAAACAAATGAAGAGTTCGTGTACATGTGCCAGTACAGAGCGCCCCGGTCATGTGTTGATGACACGAGCTGTGATGGTTTCTGAACAACTCTGAAGCTAACCCATCTCAACAGGAAGTGCATTTCTTGTGTGCAGAATGTTTTGCATATAAAAATGAACGTGAGGTCCCGTTACGACAGCCTTCGCGGATCTGACTGAGAGGACAATTTGCTCACTGTTGACCTTTAGTGAAAAACCCACCCTGAGCAATCCATCCAAACAACCCATTCAGTAAAAGTAAGGAACATTTTTACATATAACCGGCTCAGGGCACCGTAGGCCAGTGTTTATGCATATGTTAATAATGTCTGAGAAACAGGGCCATTATTCATTCTTTAAATGGAAAACTGCAAATGCAAAACAAGGCCTGTCATGAAGTCCTAAAAACAGTAAAGGCCACAACTTTAATACATAAACACTGCATGTAATCGCACACACGACAGGAAGTATGTGGGAAAGGGCAGAGAGACACCGACGACCTCGGTGCAGCTCAAGCTTTCAGTTTTTCCTCACTGTGTAGGATTGTTAGTGATTACAGTTCATTACTGGCTTGTTTCGAGCGACACGGCCACATTAACCTGTTACAGGGTCAGTGAGCAAGCCCCCGCTGATACCCGACCAGTCGCTCCCCCTATATGAACCTCCTGGGATTGTCAGCTTGGACCCAGATGCAGACAGAGTAGCACGAGTAGAACATAAAAGGAGTCTGTTATTCTGTATAAGCAGCATTAAAAAGTACCAAAGTAATCCAACCACTCAGGGATAATGAGACACGGGAAATTAAACAAAATTCAAAGCACAAGTCCACCGAAATAAAACAGGAAATAACTAACACCGAGATGAAAACTCAAACGTCCAAACCTGATGCAAAAGGCAGAAGAACAGCCACAGAGACCCGAGGAACAGAAAGGGAACACAAGAGACCTAACGACCTTCTAACCCTCTGAAGTACTAAAGCTCACACAAAATAACAAAATGACTCAAAAACACCAGGAAACATAATAAGACCATAAACAAAATAGCACAAGGATGCAAATCTCTCCATAAAACCTCAAAGAAATCATGAAGCCAATAAACTGAACGACTCTGTGTTCAGGACTCGGATCAGGACGCCATCAGTGACAATGATGCTGAGTGCTGCATGCTGGCGCTGATTCTGCAAATGAAGCCACACCTGAAATTAGACCCTGCTTCATTTTCTGTGTTCATATAAATTTATGTTACATTTATATAACACTGTATTCAATTAGACTTGAAATTAACTATTAGTATTTGAATATTTACTCATATATCCAGTGATGGTGTCATTTTCTCGTAGACTTCTTTACAATCAGTCTTCCTTTCGCTCTTCTCATCACTGGAAAGAATCAGTGAGGTTTAAATGCATAAAACATTAAAATTATTGCAACCGGGAGCCTCAAAATCAGTCTGAGTCTACGTAGCAGACACGTTCTGGACGTTCAGTTCTTTAAGTGCATCAGGCTCCAGGTGAATTGGGGGCAGGATCTCAAACAGCAAACCTTTGACTTCATTTTCATTGCCAGGAAGTGGGAATAGTTGCAGGGAGCGGATTTTGGGGAGCAGCCTGTGTGGAGATTGTGTTTGTGGACCGGCATGAGATGGAGAGCTGGCGTGCACCACAGTTCAGATTGTTCCCTCTGAAAGTTCAGCCAACCACCACCAAACACACGTTTTCTGATTTGGATAAATTCCTCCAAATGGAAAAAAAAAGCTCCTGGTTTCGCTCGTCGCTGCTTTCAGGCTTGGAAACTGAACTCTTCCTCTGTAAACGGCCGAAAACCCTTGATTGCAGCTGGAGACCCAGCTGTCATCACCTCCACTAAATCTGGGTTAGTCTGAAGGAGATGATGATGGCTTGAAGCTCCTGATGAAATCCCAGAGTGCACAATTGAAGCGGTTCAGAGAGGGACTTCTGGGAAAACTAGCAGCAGGGCTCGAACGTCTCCCAACATGACTGAGACGATGATACTGGAACGAAGATGCTCAAATTTTAATCTGGTCCTTTTGGATTTTCATAGATCTGACTTTTGATCAAACCTCAAATTAGAGTCTATAAAAGCTCGCTGCTGGTAAAGGTCAAACCATTTCCCCTGGAAGACTCTTGCCTTGGTATTACTCACCTCCTTCAATACTAATTAGCTGATGTTTCCTGTGACTCATCTGATGACTCTGGCTGAGTCAGTAGCTCCTAAAAGTGGTCACAAAGGTGTTAATGCTCGATTCACCCAAATATCTTAAATAGATTCACATTCATTTTTACACGTAGACAAAAAAAATCTGAATTTGTGTCCTCCTGTTGAATTATTTGGGTTTTTTTTTGTTTTGTTTATTTGCAAAGAAAATGTTTTTTGTTAGTTTATTTCATAATTTAAGAAAGAAAGTTTAGTATGAAGGAGAAAGGACACACTGTACCCTTATTTTTTTCCTCCAATAATTTCCTGTTATTCTCAGACTGCTGCACATCCTGTTAGTTGTAAATAAATAACTTGTGCAAACTCAAGGACGTCCTAGAGTGAATCATGTACTAATACTCTGACTGCATAGCTGGACTGGCCAGATTTTTCGTTTTTATGGGCCGATGGGTTTTTGTTTTTTTTCCGTAACGGTGTAAACACTGAAAGGTGGTGGATTGGCCAGATGAAGGGAGATGTGTAAAAATAACTCATTTGTTTGGTGGTGGCTGTGGCGGAGCTTCCACAGATTCAGTAACGTTAGCAAGTGGTGGAGGCCAGCAGATGCAACACGCTGGCAGGTGGATGATGGAAAGGCAGGAGGAGCAGAGACCCGAGGCGGTGAACTGAACTTCAGGTAAGAAGTTATGACCTGCAGTCTCTCTGGGTCAGATATGAACCAAGTTTAGGTGGAGTTTATTTTTGTTGTGCTGACTTTTTACAGTCAGTTACAATAACTCGTACTGCCAGGGGGCTCAGGTAGGGCATTAACAGGGAAAAGGGCGGCACAAAGAAATACTTTCTTATTCTCATTTAAAATTTCTCGCTTTTAACAAATAATTATCTGAATCTTACAACAAACGTTTTCATCTGATGTAAAATGTATAGAAATCCATTATTGTACATAGTAATTTTTTTGAGGGTCCCATCACAATTTCTTCAGAAGTATCTAAGTACTGTATATGATGCCAGTATTTTCCCACATTTTCTAGATTCTGCACCAGTGCTGTGGGTAAAATGCCATGAAAACGTCAATTAAGCTTTATCCTTTCTCTCCTGTCTTTCTGTCTCCTTTCACTTTTTAAAGGTTGCCATGTTAAAAAAAAAATATTTTGCCCTGCCGTGCTGTTTATTGATGTTGCAAATGAATGGTTTATGAAAATATATTGTGGCATGCAGAGGAATCTTTACAAAGAAGCTCACAGAGAGAGATTGAGCTTGTTATTCAACCCCAAGCTGGTAGGGGGAGCTCTTTATTAAAACACTTGCTTGGGCTACAATGTGCCTCAAGGTTCAACAACAGCACAACAGAAGTCACTCATGGTACAGCACTCTCTCTACAAAACAACAACTGTCAGTGACGCTGCACCACGGCGTAAACACAACATTCAAGATAACAGTTAAAAGTAACGTAACCATAAACAATAGAACAAGAACATCTAAACAGCAGCACATGTCCCAAGGCATGATGGGAGAGAACTAGCTGTTCCCCCAACACGCCACAATATCTAAATCTGTCATCAGTATTCAGTAATGATCATGTCTCACCTCTAGTCTTCTCGGTCTTAATTTCAGGTTTTCACCATGTGTTGTAGATAGTTCAGGAGGTTAACTCGACCAACAGTCTACGTTTAGAATACCAGAACAGGGAGGATGGTGTAGGTTTAAGTTTATTAGACTGATACATATACCAACAAGACAGTGTACATCACTGTGACAACAGCCTTTGTTTTCATTCAAAGGCTTTATGGTTTTTCCTGTAATACCTGGTGGGCCGTCTCTAGTCAAAATGCGCGGGCCGATTTTTTGTCCCAGTCCAGCCCTGTCTGACTGTTTGGTACAAATGACTTATTTGTGTGCATGAAAACACATCAAAGTAAGAGATTAAACCACTGACCGTGAACTCAGAAAAACATTATTAGCAAACAAGGACACATTTTAGAGCTTTCAGGTTATGAAAATGATGAAAAATGTTTTGTTTAAATGTGTATCTGGTGTCTTTTTACCAAATGCTGCAAATGAGCAACAAAAGCAATCCATCTGAGACCTCTGTGATCAGTAACTGACAGTGGATTAACAGAGTGGATTAATAAATCATTAGCAGCAACAGACACATGGCCTGTGAGAGTGCGAGTAAGCCTTTGATTCTCATTTGATTTCATTGCAGAGGACCGATCGAAGAAACGGAGCTTCAACGATGGAGTGAAGCGCACGCTCGGCAGAAGCAGCAAGCACAAGCTCTTTATCTGAGCAGAAAGCCTGAGTTAGCAACGTTGCTACCATGTATGCCTGTTACTCACTTTATTTTGAAAGTACAGCAAAAGTCCTGGTTAGCAACCGTTCTTCTTGATACCAAAAATGGATGATTAGAATCTTAAGCATGTTACCTCTTAACTGGCCCACCCGCTCTTATTGGCTGATCCCCTACCTCCCTGTTCCGAATAACGCGCCTGCCAATTGAACAAAGTAGTCCCTCGCTTTTTTCGTGCACACCGTCTCGTTGTTTCTTTTTCCCTTTCTCTTCCACGTATTTAGTAGTTGAGAGGAACTGAAGCATTTCAATAATAAGCATACACGGGAACCCCGATTACACAATTAAAGGACAGTCGAGATATGATGACGTGGGAAATTTAATACAGAGTTTCAGAGCTGGTCATTTCTAAAGTATCACTACTTACTATAAAGACCTGGATCTGCAGTTATTGCAGGACCTTTAACTATCAGGCTCTTTCTGATTCTCTCCTCCTTTGCAGTATTCAGGCGTGTTGTTTTATGTGTCCTGTAGTGTAAGGACCAACATAACTGACATAAACGATTAATCCATGACTGTTCCTGTCTAACTTCTTACTGATGAGGAAAATGCCCTCACTCGCTTTACTTTGTGTGCACAAAGCCTGCATGACATGCTGTGATTTTAAGCTAAACTTAGCACAAAAAGTCAGGAAATCTGTGTTTGGCCAAACAAATGCTTCTTGGCAGTAAATACCTCTCGTACCATTGAAAACCTTGTTATTTCCCCTTACATGGTGCCACATTTGTGGTGAAAATGCATTTGTTGGTTGGGCAGCAGAGTTAAATATTTGGGTCGCTCCCATTAAAACTTCCAAGATCTTCTCTGCCAATGAAAAAACAGCTTATTCTGCTGTTGACTCTTGTTTTGAGCTGCTGATAAAACAGTTTGGCACCTGTGCCATAGGACAACCTCAAGTTGTATTTGGAGAAAGCCGTAGTACCAGCTCCAACTTGAAGGCCAAGTTTTACAAACAGGAGACGTCAGAAACAGGCTGGGAAGTGGGCGTCCTGAGAAGACGAGACCACAAGAAGTCGATTTCCTCACCCTGTCAGAACTTAAGAACCACAGGCAGTCTTCTACAGATTTGGAGTCAAGGTTTGCAGAATGACATAGCTGACAGCTCTCTACCCAAACAATCCAGACCAGACTGCACACAGCCAGTCTCTGCTCTCACAGGGCTGCTACGAGGCCTGTCATTACTGCCTTTCACTGTCAAGTCAGTTTTGCAACATCTTGATCTCAGTGCAGACAGAGATCAAGATGAGATTCTGCAACCATTGGAACTCAAGGGCCGACAACCCTCGCCCCCACAGAGCCGGGTTTATCAGAAGCCAGAGTTCGGGAGAGGAGAGGGTGGAATGGCCCGCCTGCAGTCCTGACCTCAACCGTCTAACACTTGTGGGCTCAGCGTGGGTGTGCCGTTCGTGCCAGTGTGACCAACACAACCAGACTGACTCACTTGTGAGAAATGCTGGTAGAAGAATAGGATGCCATCCCACACGTGTGTGACCAGGCTGGCGGTGTTGTGGCGGTGTACGGCTCCGCCACATGCAAACGAGACTCCTGTTGGTTAAAGTAATGAGTTGTTAAATTTCTTCAGACTTCAATCATCCAATAACAACACCAAACAAGAGTTAACAGCAAAATAAGTTGATTGGCAGCAGAGAGAGTTTTCATGGGCATAACCGACATACTCAGCTCTGTAGCTGCAACCAACAAATGTGTTTTCCTTAAAACTAAGGCTCCATTTAAGGAGAAATAAACAGGCTTTCAAACAGGGTAAGATTTAGTGCCATAAAGCATTGTTACGACAAAGAAAAGCTCAACCAAGCACAAATGTCCTTACTTTCTGCGCCAGGTTTATACCATTTATACCTCTGTAAATATTCAACTTTGAGTGATTAGCAGCAGTTTGGATTAGACTCTCTATTCGTCAGGTTGTTCCAGGCTTGGATAAGAAAGGGGAGCAGTTTCTGCTTTTGAAAATGAGGATTAAGAAGCCAAACCTGTGAGGAGCCAGAGTCGGACGTGATGATAAAAACAGAGACAAAACAAAACACTCACGGCAACAACAGGAACACTGACAAGGATTTATGGATTTGTACGAGTGAGCGTACACAGAGGATCACAGCGTCACACCGATGCTGCTCCTACATCTGAAGAACGCATCGACTGAGGCTGGCTGCAGAGAGCTCGCTCGCTGCGCTGATCCCTTTGTGCTGATGTTGGCACAGGGCAGTCATCCCTTCACAGGAAAGTCCAATATTTGAACTTTTCACTCCTACTCCACTGCATGGGCTGATGGGTAGTCTTACCGCAAGACAGGAGAAATACAGAAATGAGACTGTCGGTGTAACGCTAAAAAAAGCAGCCAGTTTCTGCCTTTATTGGACTGGATTCAACGGAGAAATGACAGAATTGGGCAACATCCACAGTCAAAGTATTACTTTACAGATGCTCAAATACACATTTATGTTGATGCTTTAATGACAGCAAGTATTTTGAGAAAGGAGCCAAAGGGGGAAAAGAGACCACAAAACGTGGGCCTTTACTCGCTGAACCAGAAGGCTGGAAAGCACAAAATCTAACAAACAACAGAAACTGAAAGAAGAATCCACAAGAAACGGGAAAAGGTTCAATGCTGAGATACAGGTGGGAACATTTAAACACTGATAAGTGTCGAGCAGACAATCACACGAGGGGGAAAGAACAAAAGCAGGAAGTGAAACTGCAATTAAAAACACATGAGAAAACAAACCTTCAAAGTAAAACAGGAAGTAACCAAATAACCCTAACAAAACAAGACAAAGTCGCCATCATATGTCTCCAGGTTTGTTTCCACCATTCAGTAAAACTATGTAAAAAGTATTTTTGAAAGAGTTTGAGAAAGAAAAGTTTGCTGTTTGGTGTGTCAGAGCTGATCAGGAGGTCGGGTGGATGGAGACCATATAAAGCACCTGACTCACACACCACAGACGCTGGTTTGGATCCAGAGTCCTTTGTGCGGTTGGTTGGTTTAGGCAACAAAAGTACTTTTGTTTGGCTGCATATCACAAGGCCACAGATGCCGTCATTGGTGCGTCCAAGCTCCCGTCCTCCTCTTCCCCATCATTCCTGTATGTCCCAGCAGATTTTAAACTAAACCCTTGAACAAAAGGCCAGTTTGGCTAAGGTTTGTTGGGACCAGTAATGACTGCGGGGCTAAAGTTCACACTGTGCGTTTAAATATGGTGTGAAATAACAGTGAGTGCGATTCCTCTGAATCTGGGTTCAACCTCCGTCAGCAGAGTCAAAGAGTAGTAAAGATCCATTTGAGAAATTGCCCATAACATAATAAAATGCCTTTTGATATGCATGCTTTATTTCACTCTTAAAATGTAATTTAACACAGTGTTTTTCTTAGGGGAGCTCTTGTACGGCGGCACATCTTGTCCTATCAGACTAATCCCAGCTTAGAGCTGCTTCCCACTGACAGTCCATTTTGATCACATAATGATCGTCTCTCCCCTCGTCCCAAGTGCTGAAAGGAGAAGATATGGCTCCCTGCTGTAACATCAGTTCTTCAACGCTTCCATACTGTGCTGAATAAAAACGGTTGTGGTCCTGAAAATGGAAACCAGCCAGATTTGGGGTTGTGTTAGTTAATGCGAGGGCCACTGAGGTTTGACTGCATGTCGCATGAGGCTCAGTCAGGTTTATCGGGACCATTTTAATCAAAGAAAATGTCCATATACACCGTGATGTTTCCACATGTGGCTGCAAAGACTCCACACAGAACAGAGAAGGCATCAGTCACTGAACAAGTCAGCATGAAGTAGAGGAGCCGGACGTCAGGCAGCTAAAGCAGGTCAGATAGTCTCAGCCTCACCACCTCCACCTGCAAACAGTACAAATACGTTCACAGCTTTGGGTCTTTAGAGTGATGCTTCATACAAAGACTCACTCATTAAAATAACTCCTTTATGTTTCTTTCATACAAAATAATGCTCCCTGTGGAAGCCACCTGTTGGCTTTGGTACTCTGGAGCCAATCAAAATGTGGGACCCTCTGTGGGAGAGCTACACCTGATGTGGTTGTGAGAGCGAGATGGTTCGCTCACTAACAACTATGCAGTGTCGCTGTTGTGAAGGGGCTTATTTTCTTACACCAAACCATGATCCTAACAAAGTTTCTAGTGCCTCACTCGAGAGAGTGAAAGAAAGTAAAAGGCGGTGAAAATTAAACAAAACAGCAGTAGGAGGAAAAAGAGCACAACACAAAGGTGCAGACAGGATACAAACCACAGTCCCCCACCTGATAAGGCTGCTTGTGCCACCAGTACACAGCCAGCCTGCTAATGCACACTCTGCACATCTTTAAAGCAGGGCTCTTATCTCTGGTGGAAAGTAGTGCTGCAGCCTCAGGAATGCAAATGAGTTGAATGAGATTTGTTTGTGAAGTATAAATGTTTACTGGGTTAGGGCATGGATGGGAAATTCTGAGCCATTAGCTGATGCTGCATGGCATGAAAATCAGCCGTTATTAGCTCCTGTGCTAGCACTGTGGGCTAATCCTGACTGTGGCCAGCCCGTCGTTCCCAATCGCTTCCACTTTGTAATGATACCCCTAACATTTGTCTGTAGAATATTTAGTAGTGAGGAAGCTTCAGGTCCGGACATGTTGCACAGGTGACATCCTGCCACCGTATCATGCTGGAAATCAGTGAGCTCAATTTTTTCACAAACTCCTAGGTGCTTGATTTTATACACCTGTAGCCACAGGTGTGATTGGACCACCTCAATTCAGTGATTTGGATGAGTGAGTGAATAGTGCATTAGCCCAGAGTGACATAACATATTTGGTTTGATGAGTAGTGGCGTCTGTGCAGAGCAGGAGTCAGGACGTGGGAAGTCCACATGCTTGCCTTAGCTGTTATTAAATGGACTTTAGAGGGAGGTCAGCTAAACACTGGCAATGGGAAAGTACTGAGGGGGAGTTCATGTGTGAAGATCAGCTAAAGACGTGAATTCAGTCATCTGAAGCCACCTGATAGAGGTATAGTTGTTTTTCACCCCAGCTACAGAGACCAAGACTACATGGTCACAGACAGAAATGGGTTTGATGGATGGATATATATGATAGCTATCTATAATAACATACAGCCTTTTAATCATTCAAACCATGTTTTCACTCATAAGCAGGTTTCAAACTTTTCCCTTCAGTCAGACGAGCACGGAGAGACTGAAGCAAAACAGATCAGAAACTAACTCGGAGCTCGCTTTCGTTCATAACAGAGTCTATATTAGTGAACTGTGGGAATACGCTCGCTGGCCTCTGGTTAGTTTGCATGTTTTGCTGGATCACAAGAGCAAATGTACTGCTAAGGCTGTGCATGCCTTATGTGAAGCTGTGCAATGAGGGTACAGGAGTGCTCTTACTGAGAAGTTGCATTTTAATCATCTTGCTGCCACACTCAGAGCAGAGGGTTGTCAGTGCACACCTGACCCAGTTATGGTTTATGTGCAGTCTCTCAAATTATATCTGCTTTACAGTATTAACTGCTCTTCCCCCTTTTTTGTTTTTAGCTCGTTATTTTGCATTTTGATTGTTTTTGTGTGAGTAACCACCACAACCCTTCTGGCTCTGATCTTTGATTAAAGAATAATGAGTCTTAGCGTTCCTTGTTTGTTCCTCCTGGCTGCTGCAGATGGAGAGGAGATATCATTATTCAGAGTAGTTTAAGTCATCAAATCAAATCACTAAAATGAAAGAGCGACAGCAGCTCTGACGCCAAGCAAGCCTTAGCGTGAAAAACCTGATGGATGGAAATGAAATTGAATCTGCAACACACCGCTGTGAACGCCATTACTGCAAACACTGCAGCGTGAATTAAACTGACTTAGTTTGACACAATTAAAAAAAAAAAAAATACATGTGTAACTGATTCCTGCTCCTAAAGAGAAAAATATTCATGAATATGTTTAACTGTAGGAGCATCACCGTCTCCAGAGAGCCATCGTACCAAAATCTTTTCCCTCTGTCAGCCGATCTCTTTAAGGGTCACAACAACATCTGTCTCCATCTCCCCCCGTCCCTAACATCCTCCTCTGTCACACCAACCCTCCGCACGTCCTATTTCACCACATCTGTGAGTCTTCTCCTTTATAACAACAATAAAAATTAGAAGAAACCACAAGGAAACTGCCACATGTTGCGCTCTGAACGGCGGGCTCGGACCCAAACGCAGGACTCAGAGACACAACGCTTAACTAAAGGTGGCAGTTTTATTGCTGGAAAAAAACAACTAAAAATAAAATGCATGAATACTAAAGAAACAAACCAAACATGAACTAGAACTAAGAAACTCGCACTGCTACACCATTGAACGACACACAGCAGCGTGGAGGACCCAACAGACAGGCTGAGGACTTAAATACACAGGCAGGAGAGGATGGGACACAGGTGGGGACACAGGTGGGACTAATCAGACAAAACAAGACAAAAGGGAAGCAAAACTGAACACACTGACATAGGACACGAGACTGTCAAAGTAAAACATGACGTATGCGCAGTGACACAGACTTGACCCTGAGATATGAAACATGGAACAGAGAAGACAGTGTCTGAAACTAGAAGCTAAAAACAACAAATATAAATGAACAGAAAACCATCGAGAGAACTAAAACCATGAATAACGATAATTAAGGAACATAAATTAAACAGTCACAGACCCAGGCCAAACTTAAAGCTGGAGCAAAATGATTATTGTCCTTACATTCACTGACTTTGCAGACACACTTCATGCTCTGGACCGAAGAGGCGTTCCTGCCATAGCAATGTCTCCAGGCCTCGAGGGCCGGTGTCCTGCAGGTCTTAGATGTGTCCTTCTTCTTCTTCTTCTTCTTTGTGTTTAACGGCAGTTGGCAACCAACGTAAAGGAGCATTACCGCCACCTA
Source organism: Simochromis diagramma (assembly GCF_900408965.1). Taxonomy (NCBI): domain Eukaryota; kingdom Metazoa; phylum Chordata; class Actinopteri; order Cichliformes; family Cichlidae; genus Simochromis; species Simochromis diagramma. Next base: position 772,578 of record NW_024387285.1, on the reverse strand, counting down.
CTGTTCCGGAGTATGGGTCAGACTGAGCTTACAATGTGTATCCAAAAAACAAAACAAAACAAAACAAAACAAAAAACCCCTAGATGTGTCCTTGATCCATCACAGCTGATTTAAACGGCTAAACGACCTCCTCAACATGTCCTGAAGTTCTCCAGAGGCCTGGTAATGAACTCATCATCTGATTCAGGGTGAGATCTAAAACCTGCAGGACACCGGCCCTCGAGTTCTCCACCCCTGGTTTACAGTTAATGCAGTAAATAAAATTAAATAAATAAAGACAGCACAGTGAAAACTGTTTTCCATGGTTATGATCCACCTAGCAGAAGTGTTCATGTGCACTCAAGGGTGATGGTCACATTCTTCTGCTAATGCAATCCATGGTCACACGAGGGCTGAGGCTTATTCAGGGACCATGGAGTCTGTGGGATTTTCTCTGTGGGTCATTTATTTTGAGTTTTATATTTCCTGTTTCTGTATATTTCCGGGTTTCATAGCAGGACGTGTTCTCGGTTTGTTGTGTATGCCAGCCTCCTTTGTGCGTCCACGTCAGCTTTAGTTTCTGTCTGTGTTTGTCTTTTTTGTCCATTTGTGTCACATTAGTCGTGGCCCTCTGTTCTGCTGCGTCTCTTCCTCTTTTATTTTGGTAAGCGTTGCTCTCCGTGTGTTGTTGAGGTTCGCCTTCTTGTCTCGTTTGGTTAAGTGTCTGCAGCTGTGTGTCCCACCTGCTCGCTCGCCCCTCCTTACCTTTGGCATAAATGCTCTCAGTCTCTGTAGCTGTGCTCCTCTCGGTGTTTCGTCACAGCACTTAGAGTTTTCTGACCAGTGTGAACTTTCTGTGGATTCAGCAATAAACACTCACTTTATGTTCAGCTCCATCTGCCTCATTTGGAACATCAAGCAACACTCTGCACGGCCGACTGTGACACAGAAAACCATCGTGCCCCGAGCTGCTGGATCTGGATTTCAGGTCTTACTTGCAGGAATGAAGCAATTAAACCACACAAGTGTTTAAACATAACATTTGATTTACGCCCTTTAATGACACTGATGCTAAAGCTTCAGGCTTTCAGCAGTCTGTTTAAAATGCAGAGAAATTCTTTCTTGCTGCTGTTTCTCAGGTTTCAAACTGAAGCCTCTGGGCTCAAAGCTTCTGGTTCTCTGACGGCTCAGAGCAAAACATGTGACATGCAAGAGACTGGTGCTCTGCTCTGATCCCACAGATCCCAGCCTGGCTGTCATCTTAAAGTTCAGCCTTCTCCTAGAACACAACATTTCCCCCCTTTAACTCATAGCTGCACGCTAAGCACTTTGGGCTCTAAGCCTAATGGATTTATTTATAGCTAGTATGTCTTTCAAAATAAACCCACTCGATGGTTATGAGACTTTCCCGCAGAATTTGCTTTGAGAAAGTCGTCTTTCAGTCCTCATGTGATGTCCGTGAAGCTCTCCTTTCTGCAGACCCCAGAGGACTGCAGGAATGCTCATGGTCTGCCTGCATGCCGGGTGAATATTTGGTTTGTGTGGGCAGGCTGCAAAATGCACCTCTGTCTCCTTTTTCATGAGCAGCTCATCTGTTGTGAACGCTTCAGAAAGTCCTTTTAGCTTTTTTCTGGGTGTGCGCTGATCTGGCATCTGCTTGAGCACAGCGGGGGAAAAAACCTTTAATCAGGGTGAAATATAAAGAAAATACTTTAAAAACACTTTAAAAATATAATCCCTGAAGTCTTCTCGTCCCTCAGCTTTCACAGGTGTTTCGTGAAGTCTTTGGGTAATGACCGTGGCACGGACCTTGTCCCCGCCTGCGCACACCTCTCTATCTGCTTCCATTTACTTCCCAAAATGAGACCTTCTAGTTGCTGTGTCACAGCCTCCGCTATCAAACACAAAAGAGCCACTTATGGCTTTGTGACTGCGATAAAAATGGATTAAACATGTTGTTCTGTCTTGGATGCTGCACTCAGACTTTTCTGGGTGACAGTCTCTTGGCCATCTAAAAATACAATCGCACTATAATTTGTCACATTTCCAGAGTACAATTCTCAGTGAGGATCAGAGATGGGCAGTAACGCGTTACTGTAATCCGATTACTTTTTTCAAGTAACGAGTAAAGTAAGGGATTACTATTGGAAAAACGGTAATTAGATTACCGTTACTTTCCCGTAGGAACGCTGCGTTACTAAAACCGTGATTTTTTTTTTGCGAGAATGTCTCACGACAGTGACGTAAGCGAGTGCGACGTTGGTGGCAACAGCTGTGTGCAGATCAACAATGGATCATATATCGAGTGCGGGAGAGAGTATGAGCGTGCAGCGTTTAAAGCGTGGAAGCACTGACCTTACTTTGAGTTTGATTCCATAAAAAGTGATAAAAACATTCGTGTCCGCTGTGCGTGGGAAGAAAACTTCTTTTTACAGCGAGAAAAACCCTAAACTTCCAAGCAAGCACCGAGTAGCTACGACGTAATGGGAAACTCACAGAGAAACTCGCGGATTCTTCCACTGACTGCGGCACACCTGCACCAGGGTAAACCTCCGCCTACCCCACTCCTGCTTTACAGGTGAAAATAGAGCAACAGGACCGCTGAGTCTTTGACTTTATTTATTTTCTGCTGTGTTTTACTTGCATCTATTTGAAAGACTGAGTGTAAACACAAAAAATATTTTATTTTATGTGCTGGAATGTGCAGAAAATAGGTTTAAATGTTAAACTAATTTCTTCCAGTCAGAGAATGTTGCATATAATTACATTTTTGCTTGATGCATAAAGTTAAAAGATTAAAACTAATAAAACAAGTTTTAAAAAGAGACTTTTCCATTTGATTACATTTTGTATGATGATTATGCAGAAAAAGTAGAATTGGGCTGAAAGATCTATCACTTTATCACCTCTTCAGGTTGTAAATCGTGTTTTTAAAAGTAACTAAGTAACTAAGTAATTAATTACTTTTGAAAATAAGTAATCAGTAAAGTAACGGGATTACTTTTTTTGGGAAGTAATCAGTAATTAGTTACTGATTACTTTTTCAAGTAACTTGACCAACACCGGTGAGGATAAAGGTGACTGAATTCTGTAGCTTTACAAAGAAAGGAACGATTTTTCACTTAATATAAAAAACAGAACATGGGTGCTGTACTGTGATCTGAACGCACCCAAGGATGAGAACAAACAGTTTGATTTTTACTAAATTATTGCAGATGGACTCTCAGACAGCCAGGACAGAAACTGGATGCAGCCATTTATACATTTATTTAGTCTATCTTCACGTCCTGCAGTCATAGACTGTAAATAAAAGACTGGCAGAGGGAGTGAAGGGCAGCTCCCGGCTGACGGCCCTGCAGCCAGCCCAGTTCAGATTTTATCTTCAGTCGATGGCGATTTTCTCACTTTTGCAGCCAGCTTCAGGCGAACGCTCCTATCTCAAACTGAGATCCTGTGCCTGACTCATCACGACAGACAGCACAGAAAATCCTCAAGCTCCAGTGCTGCAGTGAAGCTGCCTTTTAAGGAACTTAAACCTGAAGGACTTTATTAGCCAGCAGGGGGCGACTGCTGTGATTTCAAAACGTGTCTGGTAGAGTCCTGGTGACTCAGTGGGCTCAGACAGTAGTTTCAGGTTATACTGAATGACAACACCGTATTCAAAGTGACCTCCATCGGTTTTCTGATGTTGGGTTTGAACCTCAGCAGGTCATCTTCACCACCCAGTGCATCGCTGCCATTGAGTTAGCCGGCTAGATGTTTGTGTTAACAGATGTACCTAAGGCAGGGGTGTCCAACTCCAGGCCTCGAGGGCCGGTGTCCTGCAGCTTTTAGATGTGTCCTTGATCCAACACAGCTGATTCAAATGCCTAAAGGACCTCCTCAACATATTTTGAAGTTCTCCAGAGGCCTGATAATGAACTCATCATCTGATTCAGGTGTGTTGACCCAGGGTGGTATCTAGGACCTGCAGGTCCTTGAGGCCTGGAGTTCCCCACCCCCGACCTAAGGGGCTGGTGAGTAATGGTCATTATTAGTGTGGAGAATTATCCAGTGGCGCAGCAGCGTCAACAAAACGACCATTAAAATAAGTGTGGCTACTGGCCTTAGATCAGCCATGTGAACGACAGCACGAGTGCTTCTGTTTGCTGCTCTTTGGCTGCGTGTGTGAACGAGCTTCTTGGGACCAGAGCTGAGCCCAATGCTGAGCATCATCGACCGTATTGGCTAATAAAAGAAGAAACTTTGGACTTCTTTCCTTTCAGCATGAAAACATCAGCGTCTTAACAGACTGTCACCCAATGCAAGAACATAATGCTGGTCTACACACATTACAGGAAACAGATTTGAATAAATATCTCTATGGCTGGTTTCTGTTGGTGCACCTGTTGAATTCATCTTGTGCCACCTTTTAGCTTTCACCCAACTGTAAGTGAATTCACGGAGCTCATAGATCTTCACCTCTGCCTCCATTCAGTTTGACTCAGTGGGCAGGCAGACTCCCAGCTGCCCACTCTAATTTAATGAAGACCATTTATCACTCTGCAGCTTCACACAAAAACAAACTGTTCCCTTACTTACCTTTTTGAATCGGAAAAGTCTCGAAGCACAAAAGAAGCACATCTTTTACTTCCTCGTCCGCTGTGCACTGCTCTGCTCTTCCTCCTCTGACTGATTGTTCATTAATTCATTTCACACATTGCGACTCACAGCGTCACCTCACATGGCGACTTTAAACGCAGCACCATATTTCACGTTGGAAGAAATGAGCTTTCCCCCTTTTCCTGTTCGATCGATACGACAATCTGTCAGACCTGCCTCGCTGCTTGTGGCCGTTCTGCTTTACGATATGCTTTTCTTCAGGCCTTCCTGTTTCACAGCTGCCAATAAATTACTTCTGACCCTGTGTACAGGAGGCTGCGCTAAAGGCTGTTAATCTCTTCAGATTTATTAATCGAGCAGCTTAGAAGTGTTGAAGGGTTCTCTCTCTAACAACACTCGCTCCCTCACACTCATGATTCTGTAGACCGTCCTCTTCGGCTCAACAGTATAAAATATTTAATCCAAACTACATTTGTATTAAAGCAGCGCGCTGTTAGCAAACGATGGCTGCTTTATATTCAGTTTCTTTAGCTTTAAACACACAGATGCTTATATAAGACAGGCTGTAAACAGGTGCTCAGTCAGAGATGCAGTTCATAAGTTTGCAGCAGGCAGAAGGTCACGCTCAATGAAAATAAAACACACTGGGACAACAGCAGCAATACATGGAGAACAAAAGCTGTGGAGAGTACACAAGCAATACTAACAAACAGGAAGTAAAACTGACAGGAATGCACAAGAAAACAGATGTCTGAAGTACTGCACCAAATTACAGGCTGCTCGTGGACACATACCACAACATGAATCCAAAAATTGTGACACAAAGCGGCTCTTTAGCCCCCAGACTCTCCACTGCTTCATCTGACGTTCAGTCTGTGGGTGCGCTGTAAACCTGTCACTGCTGAGACTCGAGCAAAACACTACGAAAGATCGTCTGTGAAGGTTCTCAGTCATCCAGGTCATCGTGGTCTAAGGAGCTTGCAAAGAAGAAAGTAGCTTGAAGACGTTTCACCTTCATCCGAGAAGCTTCTTCAGTTCTAGGGTCAAATGGTGGAGAGTCCCAGATTTAAGCTCTGTGGGAGTGACCCACCGAGAGGGACAATGGACCCTCTATTGATCCTCTACCTAATCACATGAGCCAAGGTGTGAAAGCAGAAGGCAAATGATGACAGATGAAGACAATGATGAAGACAGACTGAGATATTCGTCTCTAACGCTGCTCACAGTGTCAGATTAAGCTGGTCTAAAAATCTCATGTTTCCATGACTGATGTCCAGACAACACGCTGTCTTTCATTACACGCGTGACGTCTGGCCAGGCAAACGATGTAAAACGAGCCAACCAAAGCTATGTGTACAGAACAGCTTTGATTTGTTTCACGGCTCCCCCTAAAATCATTTTTCATTTGTCACACAGAAGAAAAAGCTCTCAGCGGGCGACTGCTCCATGTGGTCAACACAAAAGTGAGAGAACTGCTGTAGAAAGTCCCCAAAAAAAGAATCAAACCCACCGTTTTTCTATCGGCGTCCATGATGGGGTGTCACACAATCACATGCACATTGTATTCTGATCCCAGCATCAAACAATGCTGGTGCTGAAGTGTCTTTGTCACAAAATGATGTTGTTTTTTACAGGTAATTAAAACTTTGAAATAGAACTGATTTCATGTCTAAGCGAGACTTTGAACACTACCTGTTTTCCTGCTGGCTTTTGCTAGACAGTTTGACGTAATGTGTTCATGTCCCATCGCCTCCTGGTGCTTATGTTGGGCCCGGACCTCCACACTGCACAAAAGCTCTCCAAATGTAATCAAAGTACTGACCTCTCTCATCGTGGGCACTGATACCACTCAGAACATCCTGTGCAATATCACAAAGGACTGTGCAGCCGACATGTGTGTGTGTTTTAACTTATCTTACAGTTTTATTCTTATATAGCAACATATCTGGTCTGTGCTGGCTTCATGTGGTGATAAATCTATGGAAGGTTGAGTTCATAGGTCACAGGTGCAAAGTGTGTTGACGTGCTCAGCGTCCTCTATGAATGGACTATAAGCACACCATTTGGGATTGATTATACGACTAAATTATATTAACAGATCTGATAAATAAGGCCCAAGTTTTTGACACAGAAGAATAATGAATTTGCGGCCGCTCTGTTGACAAACTGTAAAACTTCGTTACATCAAAGCCAGCCGGAGCAGCTGCAGGGAAAATGTTATCAGGAGGTGCAACTGCTGAGACAACAGGCCGCGATCTTCTCTTTTTACCAGCCAGCCACCTGCTTCGGCCGCCGTCTCTAATCCCGCTTCTCTTTCAGACGTTGAATTCCTCCGGAGCACATCACGGTCAAATGATGGAATGAAGAGATGCCCACATGCCAGGCCTTTTTCTGCTCCTCTTTGTCCTGGCAGCTCTATTTGAACTCGCTGCTCTCTTCAAGGTGAGATATCAGCCACCAGATATTCTCAGCCCGTCCACTCGCTTTGCTGCAGAGCAGCGTTCCCGTTCTTCCTGTTTTCTGTTTAAAGGGAAAAAATAGTCGATGAAAGTAAAAATGTTTAGTCGCCGGTTTTATTCTTTGTAGCTTTAGTGAAATACAACCAGCACGAGGAGGCCACGATGCATTTGCGTGTGAGACTTTCACATGTATGTGACTGGGATGCAGCTGTTTCCATAGAAACATCTGTTCTCAACTTCTTAAATCTCCCTCAAATTATCATCAACAACACAAACAGTGAAGCCACTGAAACCTAAAGTGAAACAAACTAATTCAACATGAACTTTAAAACCAAAAACTAAAATTCTACTAACTCTGCTCAGCAGATGCTCAGATTTTTATTTCCCTGCACAATATTTTAAGATGAAGAAGTAACTGAAGGGGTTGTAAATGTTAATGAGTGTATCAGCAGCCGGCTGTTGTTAGTGGTTAAAAATCGTGCGCCACCTGCAGACAGATGCCCGGTGATCAATATAACGAGCAGCAAACGATGCAGTCCCAGCTGATCAGCTATGGTCAAACATCGTGACATCGATGCACAGCTCTCACTATGCAACTATTTCCATTTTGAGGATCATGTGACTTTCATCTAAAATGACCCAGTTTAGCGTCACTGGTCGTTCCCGTAGGACACTCTGGAAACTGTATGATAACATCCAAAGACAAAGTTTGACAAAATAAAGCAGAGCTGCTAATTTATCAGAGATAATACTGCAGGCTTTTATCTGTGAGGATGGTGCCTGTCCAAAACAGCCGTGCAGTGCATGAACAAATAGTTCATAAATAAAGAGTGCTGTCCTACTTTTTAAATTACGTGGGGAAAAATAAACTACAGGGTAAAATTACACAAGCAAGCATGAAATATGAATGAAAACAAAGGACAAAGCTGTTCAGAGAGTTTATTTTATCCTTTACATGCCATTCTGTGACGAGCTGCCAAAATATGGACAAAATGTTCCTACAAAATGCAATTAAAATACTGAACGCTGAACCTCATTTTAGCTCTTTTACTAATTAAATATTGCATCGAGCGCTCTGTGTTTTATTGGAGCAGGTGTGAGTGTTATTATGGGCTCTGCTTCAGTTTCCTGTCTACAGGTAGTTGATCTGAGTTCTTCAGCTTCCTGTGAACAACTTTCCAAGAGTCTAATTAAATGACAAACGTCAGCACAGCATCATCATCATTCCTAAACATATAAATTTACATTTTAATCTAAACATATTTGTTCAGTCTGACAACACGGTCAACGAGGTTTCTTTGCCCCAGAATGATGAAGACGTTATTGTTCTCCTTTCGTAACACTGTGGTGCCAAAAACAGACTCAAACACACGAGTCAAAATCAAACTTTTATTACAGCATCACAGGTAACTTACACAAAAAGCAGACAACGTGGCGACTCATGCAGACGCCTCTATAAGAGAAGAAACGTTGGCGGTTTTGTGTTGACACAATCTCACAGCCTTCGATCGTTCAGTGCTCAGAGGGAAAAAACCGCTACGTCTCCGTCTCTCAGGCTTCAGCTAGCATGATGAACGCCAACATTCACGCCAGTATAATCAGAAAAAGTATGGCGTGTTCGGAAAGGTCGACTTCTGTTTGCAAAGAACATCACGGCGTCTCTGAAGCTTGCACAGCTGCGTCTGAACAGTCTCAGGTTGATGGGCAGTACAAGTTACTGTAATCTGATTACTTTTTCAAGTAACAAGTAAAGGAATTACTATTGCAAAAAGGTAATTAGATTACTGTTACTTTCCCGTAGGCACGCTGCGTTACTGTGTTACTAAACCGTGATTCTGTTTGCGACATAAGAGCGACGGGACTCAGAGCTGCTGAAGCTTTGACTTTATTTATTTTGCTGTGTTTTACTCGCATCTATTTGAAACAGTGTAAACACAAAACATTATTTTATTTTATTTGCGGGAATATGCAGAAAATATAAGTCCGAGACTGTTGCATATAATTAAACGTTTGCTTGATGCAATGTGCATAAAGTTCAGCGATTAAAACTAGAAATTGGAAATTAGAAAGTTTATAGCTATATCCAGAGCTTATGTTACCTTTACCTTGACAGGGGCTCTGTATATCCAGATTTGGTTTGCATGTGCACATTCATAACTTCATTAGCACAGATAACGATGGCTTTGTCGAAAAAAAAAAGAAAAAAAAAAAGAATTAGAAATTGACTTTTCATTTGGTTTAATTTTATATGATGGATTATGCAGAATTGGGCTGAAAGGTCTGTTGCTTTATTATGTATTCAGGTTGTGCATCATGTTTTTAAAAAGTAACTAAGTAAGTTTCGCAGAACTGCAGAGAGTCCTGTGAGAAATAAATCTGTATGTCTATAATGAGACAAGTGATTAGCTGATTGGCCCTCTGAAGTCTTCTTCTGTGGTGACAAGCAGCCTTACAGTATAAATGGGACTTTTAAAAATGGAGTGCAAATACAAAAATTAAAGACACTATCAAGTACAGAGCAAACAGCTTCGTGGGAACACAAAGAGAGTGAACTTTAAAGATTATCGAGTGGATTACATTTTTCAAAGCTATCTCTGGTGTACCAGTGTTTCCTGCCTCATATGTCTGTTTTTGCCGAGCATCATTTCCTTTTCTCGCTGTTGTTCAGTCCTTTCAGTCACTTTACTGCAGGAAAGAAAGCGTGCTCCCATTCAGATCCGTGAGGAGTGACGTCACCAGTGTTAAACACCGAAACGATACCTGTGAGAAGAACTGTGGGACTGTGATGCACAGCTGAGACTGAGCCGTGAAACAGCGCAAACAATCAATATCAGCACTGCTTATTTCCCAGGTTGAGACATTATTGTGCTGCTCCTTTATCCCGGCTAAATGTCACAGCCTGCAGACAAAATTGTTTAACCCGCCGAGTCCCACCGTGCTGGAGGGATGGATGTGGGCTGACGGCTGCTGAAGGTTGTCACATTTCGCTGTATGAAGCTTTTTCTGCGTTGATGCTGGAAGGAGGGGAAGGTACAGCAGCGCTTTCGAATGCTCGTTCATAAAATGAAATCTGTGTCCTTGTCAGTAACAACAGAAGGCAGCCGAGGCCTGAATCGCAGAAGAACAACACCTGCCATCGCTGCCATTTCAGCTTAAACCACCCCGGTGACTGCAGCCGTTTCTATGCAGCTGATAGGGATGAAAAGCTTATTGATGCCCAACTCTCCACAGAGTCTCTTTTCTCCATTCTAGTTCACTCTCTTCTGACCTTTACGTGAGCACCTCTCATGTTTGTGAAGCTGAGATAGTCAACAAAATCAGTTTTACAGCTGCTCCAATCTAAAGCGCAAATCTCCTTTTTATTCACTCTGATTTTTTTCTGCAAACAGCTATGAGCATCGACACTGCATATCGATATATCATAGTTTCAATCATCTCTGAGTTTTTGTCTCTGCAGAGGAACAGACACAAGCACCTGAAGTAGAGAAACAACCTTGGTGTTTGTCTGCTCTGTAATACTGCCAAAAGAAGAGCGAGCTGTCCCACCGATCAAACAGCTTGAGGTCCTTGGTGAGTTTAGGCTCCTGCATGAACGGGGTCTCAGTTTGTGGTTTCACTTCCTGTTCAGCTTGCTTTTCTTTCAGCATGCAGCGATATGTCCTAAAAGTTGAACATGGAGTCTGCAGAGACTCTCCTGGGAACACCCTGAGGATCTGAAGCTTTTCCTTTTCTTTTTCCAGCTTCTCTGGTGGCTTCATTAGTTTCAGCTGTGGGGGTGACACTTGGTTTACTGACATTTGAAACTTTTTCACATGTTACAGCTGAAAGAATTTTTACTCTTAGGTCACGAAGAACTAAACAGACTCTGGATTCAGCAGGTGAGGCTGAAAGGTGGGACTGAAAATACAGACGACTAAAAGATGCAAAGAAGAAAGAAAGAAAGACAGGAAATAAAAGAAACGCAGACATAATCTTTCACAATAAACACAACTTGTACTCAAACACCAGGACATCTTTGTGTGGTGGAGATAATTTGAGATTTAGGGTATATTTATTACCATTAGATTTATAGTGACAACACTTTGGTTCAGGCTTTCATATTATCACATTTCTATATGATGTTGTCTTTATTCCTTGATATGAAACACTTTTCAGTGCCCTGGTTGTAAGTCTGTCCAAGTGCATGTAGGTGCTTTTTACAACCTTTTCATTTCCAAGTTTGGATGGATGCAGGGATGGATGGATGGGTGCGTGGTTGGATGGATGGGTGCGTGTATGGATGGATGGGTGCGTGTATGGATGGATGGATGGATGCATGTGTGGCTTGGATGGATGGGTGCATGTATGGATGGATGGGTGCGTGGTTGGATGGATGGGTGCAGGGATGCAGGGATAGATGGATGTATGTGTTGATGGATGGATGGATGCACGTGTGGCTTGGATGGATGGATGGGTGCGTGGTTGGATGGATGGATGGATGGGTGCGTGTATGGATGGATGGGTGCGTGTATGGATGGATGGATGGATGGGTGGTGTATGGATGGATGGGTGGTGTATGGATGGTGGTAAAGAGTAAAACGTTTTGATGCTAACACTGATTATCTTTAAAAAAAACAAACTAATGCTAGTATGCAAGATTCTCGCTGTGCAGTGAGAGACTTCCTGGTGAAACACACTAAAGAGGAGATACTGAAGCACAAAGCAGAGACAGTAGATGTTTTCTATCTGTCTTGATTGGATTTGAAAAGATACAAACTTGTGTTTAACAAAATAAAATCTGAACAGAGGACATCTAAAGAACCCTCAGGAGGGAGAGAAAAAAACTTGAATTTGTTATCAAAAGTATTTCCTAGTATCCAGGGGCAACTCAGTCTGTTTGGCATAACACTGTGGATACTGTCCCTTCTTCTCTTAAAACTTTGTTGGGTCCAACAGAAAACTTTAGTTTGTTTTAAGCATGTTTGAGTAAATGAAAAAGCTTTTTCATACAGTTCATGACAAATGACATGTGGACGCCTGAGGACGCCATCATCTACCTGCTCAATCGTGTCTACACCCATCTGGACCAGCCGGCGAGCACTGTGAGGGTCATGTTTTTTGACTTTTCCAGTGCTTTCAACACCATCAGGCCGACCCTCCTGGGTGATAAGTTAGCAGCGATGCAGGTGGATGCTTCTCTGGTGTCCTGGATTGCTGATTACCTGACAGGAAGACCACAATATGTACGTCTCCCACAGTGTGTGTCTGACAAGGTGATCAGCAACACAGGGGCACCACAGGGGACTGTCCTCTCCCCCTTCCTCTTCACCCTCTACACCACAGACTTCAGCCACTGCACAGAGACCTCCGTCTTCAGAAGTTTCCTGATGACTCTGCGGTGGTTGGATGCATCAGCAGGGATGATGAGACAGAGTACCGGGCTGTGGTCGACTCCTTTGTCACGTGGTGTGAGCAGAATCATCTGCAGCTTAACGTGGCAAAGACCAAGGAACTGATCGTGGACTTCAGGAAGACCAGGAAACACTTGACCCCTGTTTCAATCCAGGGGGTCAGTGTTGACATCGTGGAGGACTATAAATACCTTGGAGTTCACATTGACAATAAACTGGACTGGGCTAAAAACACCACAGCACTTTACAGGAAGGGCCAGAGTCGTCTCTATTTTTTGAGGCGACTGAGGTCCTTCAACATCTGCCAGAAAATGCTGAGGATTTTCTATGAGTCTGTTGTGGCCAGTGCGATCCTCTATGCTGTTGCATGCTGGGGGAGCAGGCTGAGGGTCGCAGATGCCAACAGACTTAATAAACTAATCCGTAAGGCCAGTAATGTTGTGGGGACGGAGCTGGACACCCTCAAGGTGGTGTCGGAGAGGCGGATGCTGTCCAAGATAAAGACAATGTTGGATAACACCTCCCACCCACTCCATGATATGCTGGTCAGTCACAGGAGCACGTTCAGTGAGAGACTGAGATTACCCATGATGCACCACTGAACGACACAGGAAATCATTCCTGCCTGTGGCCATCTCCCTGTACAACGCATCCACTTAACACACTGTTTGCTGCTACAGCTACACATGTTTCTTTTCCAACTATTTATTTATGAGTGAAGTATGTATGTGTTATAAATTTGTACTATTCTGTTAGGAACTTCTTAATTAGTTATGGCTGTCAAAATAATTCCCCCAGGGATGAAGATCTGTGTGAGTTACATTCTGACGCAACTGATATTTCAGCTGGCTGCCTATGGTCAGAGTGGGTTACTGAACTATATTTCCCTGGAATTGAGTTTTCTGAATCATCACTGTGGCACTCCTGAAGGTCACCAAGACCAACGTCTCATTGGCTCGGTTTGCTTTATGGAGATTGTTTAGTTAAGAAACCACCAGATCCGACCTTTCTAAGCCTCCCCGAAAAAGAGCTGTCAGGCTGAGTCTTTGTTCAAATGTCGCACATCTACAATAATTTCACTGGCTGGGATGTTACAGACAAAAACAAAACACCCCATTGGATCCAGATTCTGGGATCTTTTGCTCAGTGTGAGGAGTGCAGTGTTAGTCAGGATATCAGTGGCAGACAGGCATGTTTCCTTGGAGTGACGTGCTGGAAATGACATCAAATCCACAATCCTCTCTTTGAGTCCTCGATCTATTCTTCTGTTTCCACACTGATGCACTTGGTAAACACAAGCAGGAACCTCTGAGCTGAAACCTGAAGGCGGAGGCTGCAGTTCCTCCAGTGACCACCTGAGGCCGGCCCCGTAGACTCACAGCATTACAGAGTTTGGCCCTTTTGAGTATGAACAGCAGCTTAATTCTTTTATAGGTCATCCATAATGACGGTGTCCCAGGCTGGTTTCTGTCTGTAAGGACTCACCTCTGCTACTCGAGTCACTGAACTGGACTTCTCCATCATATTTCTGTTTTTGGAACATTTTTTATATATTTATATGAAAGTATTTGGCATGTCCAAGACGTTTGTGCTTCAGCTTTGATGAGTGAAATTCCAGTATTTTATTACACTGCTGCTTACAGACCAGCAAATATGTGTCTTTATGGGTGACACACCTCACAATCCGTAAATCATAACTCAGCACTCCGCCCTCTTGTTCCAGTATGGCCACTCTTCCCACACAAGGCTGACACTGTGGCAGTGAAAGTGCTGATGTCCTTCAAATTTTAAGCTCTAAACCGGTGGGTGGCATCAACGCCCAATCATTCTACTGCTGCTTTGTTATCTCCATGAATAGCAATAAGACTCTTTTTAATTCAAATGCAGTACACAAAACAGGCAGATACTGATTAACAAAGTCATTAAGCAACAAAGAAGAAACTGTAGAAAAATAACAGACTTTAAAGTTCAGCGTTGACATAAAGGAGCAGCCGTCACACTGAAAGCTGATTGAGTGCGGCTGGATTTCCACTATCCTCTCCTGCCAAGCTGAGGTGAGGCCAGGCGAACTCCTGCACAGAACGTGAGCATCGAATGACTCGACGTGTCATTATCTCGTCATCAGCTGGATCAAATTATTTCGTCTCGTTAGTGGACTTTAGTTTTATTTACCCACGACTCTTCCATAGCACTTGGGTTTTTTTTTAAATGACAAAAACATTTTTCTTCTTCGGTGGTAAAAACTTGAAATATTTTCCCAACTGTTGTTGTGAGAATTCCCTCAAGGAAGGATCGTTTCCAGCTGTAACTGTGCTGCAGGACTCGTTACCATCAGTAAATTTCCCCACCAATAAAAATAAACTTTGACTGACTGCCTGTCTGATTTAATCATAGAATAACAGAATGGCTGAATTCTGTGGCTAATGCACTGCATCGGACAACATGACCGACCAATTCATTAACAACAATTAGTGATAATAGGAAACTAATTCAGCTTTGCAGCACGCAGCTTATCTGCTTTTGGCACAGTGGGAATTTTAAGCCAGTGCAGTTGTAAGTCAGAGCAGCCGTGCAGAACTAGAACAGCCCATTTATCTCCATCGTTATGGGGCAAACGTCACAATACCTTTACAAATCAGACCAAGCTTAAAGCTGTAGTAAATAAGTGGGTTTCTAGCTCTGTGCTGGGTGGGTTTCCTGCAGGTTCTCAGGTTTCCTTCCCCAGAGAAGTGAATTAGCCTTTTATTGTCCACAGCACTCTGTCTAAATCATCACCGCTCCACCGCCGTGCTTTACAGCTGCTATGACGGGGTGGTGCTGGGATGTATCCAAAGGTGTCACTGTTCATCACAACCAAGCGTCTCATCTCTGGTCTCATCTGTGCAAAGCGCATTGGGCCTCATTCACTGACATGGTCTTACAATAACTACAACAAACACATGGAGCAGTTCCACTCTTACTGTGTGCAGTCAGTGAATCGGACTCGTTTCCTGTCCACAGGCTCATGCTGTCTGCGCACTACGTTTCCCTACACGCGGACACAAGTTTACCTGAGTCTGAAGTGGAGAGAGCAGCGATGCTGTCGTGCTGCACAGAGACGGTCTGGCTGAAGAAACTGAATCAATAATTAATAATTTAATAACAGTATTCAAAAAGTAAGGCAGACAACGATAATAATAATAATCAGTTTAAAGACTGAGCTGCTTCTAAACTACAAACAAATACGTCCATCCGTCTTCTGGTTATCCGAGGCCGGGTCGCGGGGGCAGCAGCCCAAGCAGAGAAACCCAGACCTCCCTCTCCCCGGCCACCTCCTCCAGCTTATCTGGGGGAACACCAAGGCGTTCCCAGCCCAGCCGAGAGATGTAATCTCTCCAGTGTGTCCTGGGTCTGCCCCGGGGCCTCCTCCCGGTGGGACATGCAACACCAAACAAATCCAGTTATGAAATATTGATGATGTAGTTTGTTCAGATGCTACTGTGCCAGCCTAACCAGGCTTAGAGAGAAGAAGCCGTACTCATTATTAGGCCTTTGGAGTCTAAGATGTAGCACTCAGGCGCCATCGCACACCTCTATAACACCTGCTGATTATCAGTACCTCTGTGCTGCCTACTCATCCTAATTCATATGAAAGCATATGGGTGGACTTTGTTCTCATGACTGTACAGTAATTCCTTGCTGTAGCTAGAAATTAAGTTACTGTAAACTTGTAGTTTATTCTTTTGCCCCTCTGAAGTTTGGAAGCTGTTCTTCTAACTCATGAAGAGGTGATTTGGGAAGATGATGGATGAACATTTATAGGCTGGTAGCTTAGCCTGTGTAAAAATATCAAGACCTGGTTGATCAGCTGTTGGTCTAGGTTAAGACCAAATACCAGGTTACAGCTCTGCCATGAACCCAACACTTTAGCTTTGTCCGTCACACTTCCTGTCTGACATCGACAACTTTCGGAGCTTTTTCTGTTGTGCGAGAAAGCAAAGCCTTCGATTTATTGATCGATCTGCATTCTTCCCCTCACCTGTGGCCACGAGCTGCTGGCAGTGCCAGAAAAACACTGCAGACACAGGCGTCCTCACCGGGGCGTCTGGATTCTCCCTCGGAGCAGAGCTGCTCTTCCTCCACATCGGAAGGAGCCGCATGATTCAGTCTGGTTTCTAACACGAAGCCAGTGTTTAGAGATAAATCTCTAAAATGTGCTGCTCCGCACACCTTCACGAACCCTCCAGCTTCACAAATGTCATCAGTCGTTCATCAAATCGGAGACACGCAGAGCCTGTCGGGTCAGTCGATCGCTCAGTGCACACGGAGCCGCTGATGAGAAGCTGATCTCAGTTCAGGAGAGAGAAAGGATTTCCAGTCAGAGTCAAACTGACAACCAGATGGAGTTCATTTAAACTTTGACGTAATGAGTTCTTCTGCAGTCTGTCAGAAAGTAACGAAGGGTCGACTCCAGATCTGAGAGCCGAGGATTGTGATCTGAAAATAAAAGGATCTCCTTTGTTCCAAGAAATATTCAGCTAAAGTTCATTTTGTGAAGATTTCTGTGGGCTGAGAAGTTCATCAAACCTCCGTTGCAGCTGTCAGACTTTTTGGCAGCTGGAGACTGAAACTTCATCTCTCATCTCCTCACTTGTTCCTCTGGCAATTTTTCCTCCAGTGGATTCATTTGTGGTTTATAAACAGTATATCAGCAGAGCTGGAAATATACAAGAAAGAACAGGCTGAAATTTCTAAACGAGGACTAGGACTCTTTGCTGGACTCAAAAGGCTTCGTCAGGTTTACAAAGGCAGGCTTCAGAAGTTTTGACGTGACCACAGTCCTTGAGTTTTCAGATATTTTTGAAAGAAGCTCTATAAATCTTCCATACATCCTCCATTTCTCCATCATCTGCAGTGAAATGCTGCCATGTCTAGTGAATAAATCCTGATGTACTGATCTCACCAAGGTGTGCTTGGTCGCGCTGATCCTGCCTTTCATAAAACTCCTTCCTGTTTCCAGCTCATCTTCACGACTTCACTTCGCTAAAGTGAAGCTCTTAAGCTCAAATCAGAAGCTTCCCTGTCTGACGCAGACATTTGAGATGTTGACCCTGAGGTCCTGCTGAAGTTATGAACTCCTGATGATGTCTCGGGATTGGCAGAGAAGCTCGTTACCAGCTGATGTTTGTGAGATCGCCACACAGAGCCGTGGCAAAAAGACACGGACACACACATAATCGAGACGATTAAATGTGAGCAGATGTATAATAGCTGTGAGGATCTGCTGCCGGCCGCCAGCTTTTACGCTCACATTTCATCTAATAAAAAAATGAAAATGCACTTTCAGATATAGATATTTCCAAATAAATCAATAGAAAAACCGGTCGGCCGTGAAAACGCTAACGTGACCTGGCCTCCAAGATTTCCGTGTGTACCTCTAACCTTTGCATGCCGCCCTAGTTGTCCTCCCATCTGAGATACAGCCTTTGAGATCAAAAGGTTTCAGCACTGCAAAGGAAAACGAGCCTTTTCCTCGATCATGCGTTAAACTGATAGTGAACCTCGGAATCCGGAGGGAGACAAAGCCCTTTCCCGCTCGTCCTTTTAAGTTGTGCAAGCGTTAGAATGGACGGTCCCGTTTCCCGCCCTGAATGCAAACGTGCTGCAACGCCAGAAAAGCTGGACTCTGATAATAGAGAGCACCTGGCCTTTTCAGATCGCTATGGATGAGTCATTAGGAAGGAAAATTCCTTGATTCGGCTTGGAGGGACCTGCGTGTGCTGCTTGGAGAATGTGATGATGGTGGAGCCTCAGACAAAAGCTACAGAGGAATAGCAGGAATTACACCAGCACCTGACTTTTTCCAGCTGACATCTCTGGTGCTCAGACGAGGATTAACATCCAAATTGCCCCTCTCTTCCTGGGCTCAAGACTATCCCAACAGCTCCGCACTTCAAAGAGGCAGATAAAAAGGGCGATGGATGGTCATTCTTCAGGGGGAATTGGCTTAGTGAAGCTCTGTTTAAAATGGCAGGGATACAAAAAGCAGGGCTGTTTTGATGTGCCGTCCAGCCAGCTGCGTAGCACGGCGGCTCATCGTCTGCCCTCCAGTGTCTGAGCTGCACAATACAGCAGCGCTGCCATCAAATACAGCACGAAGCTCCGGGAAGAGCGGACAGCCAGCTGCAGCGGCTCCGATCGAGGGAGATCCTCAATACAAGACGGGGCTGTTTTTGGAACCTGATTTTGGTTTTGTTCACTTCAGTATGATTTTAATCAGAGTTCAGCACTTTTTCCTATTTTCACCTTCAAGGCAGATTTAATATTGTGACCGGAAAAGTCTCCTAATGTATAGGAGTGTAAAAGAGTGCACCCAGCGGCTTTATCTGTAGCCTGTTACAACCAAACTGACAGGATTAGCAGCTTTTATAAGCTTAACATGTGTACGAGGAATATAAAATACTGTGATAGATGTGGCACGACCAAACTTATTGCAACTTTGTGCAAAGATTTCACAGAACTCTCGTTGCTTTGAAGTGATTGCTTCAGAGACGGGACCACCTGCAACCACTCGCAGTGGCCGTCTACAGCACATGCAGACAGAAGCAAATGGGGATTGTTGCACAAACAATGACAAAGTTGCCTATGGTAGTAAATCAGAGATTAACTGTAAAATGACACATGCATAAAACCATATAGGAATGAACCAAGTCCATCACAGGTGAGTTGCGCTCATCGGTGCAGGTGGACTCAAACAGGTAATCTGTCTGCAAACCTTCACCAGGCCGTCAAAGCAATCCTCCAACCAGGCGGCCTGTGCGATCACCTGTCGACTACATCACTACAATAACATTTAAAGTCATTTCTGTAACAACTTTATGTGACATCACCAAAGGGGGTGTGGCTTAGCAAGGTCAGATTTTAATAAATACTTTTTAGAGCGGGCGAGTTTTTGTTAACATATCCAAATTTTGTGATGGTGTCAACCTCATGTTTCCTACATGAGGTTTCCACATCTGTGTACGGTATAGTTACGGTGGCCCTGAGAGGTCAAACGCATTCTAACCTATGAAAACACCAACAAATAACAAAATGCAGCAAAAGCTAAAAAAAGAAAAAAAAAAGAAAAAGGGAGGAGCGTTGTGAAGGAACGCGCACTGAGACGTTCATGTAATACTGTAGATGCAGTTTCCTATTAGCTGTTTACTGCTAAGCCCTCACAGCCACAGCTGTTTCCCCAAAAACACTCCTGTTGTATTTTAAAGTATTTTTCTATTTACTGCTGATGCCTTTGACCTCTCAGGCTAAACGGACGTGGGGCAGCTGCTGGACCCTGCCTTCCATCAGGCTGGGAGCTCAAAGTGACATAAATTGAAGCAATTTTGAAAAACAAGCAAACATTTTGAGGTTTTTCTTTTATTTGTGCAGAGTACGTCCTGTCAGCATTAAAGCTTTGAAATAAAAATCTTCTGAAACATTCCTAATCACGTGGGAGTAGGGATGGGTATCGTTTAAGTTTTATCGGTGCCGGTGCTTAAAGAATGGAGAACACACACTTTGTCCAAAAACCTCTCATGTTCAGCTGTTTTTTTTGTAAAAAGATATCAATGTTAGCCTTTTCTGCAGCTATGGGGCATATATGGTATCACTCTTGGCTGGAAGCAGTGCTTAAACAATGGAAAAAACACAAACTTTGTCCAAAAACCTCTCATGTTTAACTGTTTGCCACTTTTTCTTTGGTCATTTTAGCCTTTTTGGCCAGGGTGAAGGGAGTATCTGCCATCAAACAAGAAGACAGCTGCATGTAGCTATGATGCTGTTTGCTAGTTCACCTTACATGCATTAATGTAATAATGTAGTCTAACCACGAACAACATTAAGCTACTCGCCCAGAGAAGAACGGCTGCTGCTGCATCATCATCCTCATCATTTCTGCTACACTGGCAGGGCTAGGGGCCAGGACTCTCCTCTTCGTGTTTTTGGGGGATGTTGCTAACTCCGGGTCCGATAACAGGCACCACACCCTGCAGTAGATGTGCTCGGTGTGAGGTCTCGCAGCAAGCTATCAAATACGGCGCATTTCTCGGCTTTTAAAAAAACGCTATGTGTCGCCAGGTGTTTCATCGGATTTGAGGTGTTACCTCCTTTGACAGTATCACAGTATCACCTTAAAGCACTTGTTGCTGCTGAGTTTGCATCTTTTGCTGTGAAGTACAGCCAGACTTTGACCGCTTTGCCTTGGGCATTTTTAATCTGTAGCTCTGCTCTAAAAGAACGTACGTACCTGGCCCCGCCTACTATCCTCAGAAACGTAAAATGATTGGCTAGAATCCAAAGTGTATCACAGCTCAGGAAAATAAAGCACCGAAATGTGCGCTGCTTTTCGGTCTGGTTATTACCGTTTATGTCAGAACCGGTACTGGTACCCATCCCTACGTGGGAGTTGAACGGTATTTGATGATCTGCGTCAGTTGAAACCACTGAGGTTACGCTGCTCGTTAACTTTAGTGCAGAAGAACAGCACATTCAGATCTTTCATATTTCATGACTTTTGCAGTTCTCCCTAATTAGAGAGACTGAGTTTTATAACCGAAAACAGATGAACTTCAGGAGTTTAACGAGTTTTTGAAATAAAGTGTCAGAACAAAGGTGAGCGGCAACATCGGCAACACCGGCAACACAAACACAACAAACAGCAGAAGGCAAAGAAAAAGCAGAGACACGATCTTTGTGTTGGAAATCAGTGATGTTTATTTGCCCTGGGCTATGAGATACAACCACAAAGACACTGTGCAAAGAAAGCAAAGATTAAGTCACACTTACGGAGAGTCGGCAAGCACATATTACACAAAAATGATATATCTGCATGTGCACGGTATACTGTCAAGAGTGCATGCTACAAATAACACATAAACAATAAAATGAGGGTTTAGAACTAATTCACAAGGAACACGAACACCTGAAACAAACCGACACGTCTCATTAATCTCATAATACTGTTTTCTTTGTAGTAATTCAGGCCGTCACAACCCGTCAGACTCGGTTTGTTACACTTATTTTTCAGATTTTTATGATTTCATTTTCTATTTTTTTGCAAAACGACTGTAACATGTATTCAGACGCTACATTTAGCGCTACGACAGAATCTGGTTTCATTCCCCGAAGTGAGATGTTTCCCCGTGAACCCGCTGTCTGACACGAGCTTTCTACGTAGAAAATAACTCCAACAAAACGAGAAAATTAATGCGACAACGCTGTGATACAGAAAACGTTAAAAACATCAGAGGAAGAACACATGAACCACGTGCACCTCCCTAATCATGTGCGATTATATTTGTCTTACTAGAAGCGGTTAAAAAAGCGTCGGACATTTCTGGCTGTGTCAAGTTCATCTGTCAGCTACAGACGCACGTTTTTATCTGCCTGTGCTTTCACAATCGTGTAATCGCGTTGCTGACCGTCTGCTAAGCCCCGCCCTCCTGTTACCGTTACTGCAACTGTAAAGCTTCGACATGAGGTGAACGCATAGACACACGAGTACAGCTCTGCTCCCGCCAGCTAATCCAAAAAGTTCTTAGCGAGTATTTAAAGAGCGTTTTTATTTTGTTTGGATATTTAAGTTACAGCAGGGACATGGCGTCTCTGTACAGGAGGCCTTGGTGATATCACAGTATTACAACATCCCAGGTATTTAGAAATGTCTACAGGATGATTTTAAATACCTTGAAAGAAACAAATGTTCCCTTTTAAAAACAAAAAGCTGATGCAGAGAGTCTATATCTCAATGTGCAGGCAGGCTCTACTCATGAACAAGGTGCCGATCTTTAACTAAACGTGTGAACAGTTTGATGAAGGTGATGCAGGGACACAGCTGAGCACTTCAGAAGGTAAGAACGCCATTTGTATCTCTGCAAACTGATAACATGGCATCAGGTCTCCAGGGAGAATCAGAGGAAGCAGTTAGTCTTCTAATGTCCAAACAGTCTAAACATATCGTGAAATTTACACTACTCACTCAGTCTAACAGTCACAGTCACTCAGTGTGGCTGTAACTGCTGGGCTAACAGCAAAACTGCTCTGTAAGTTGCTGTTTAGTGGTTATGTGTTGGCTTTCCCTTACAGAGCCCACATGCAACCAAATCATGCTCTTCTAAAAGTACTTTCTTCTTCAAAGTACGGACAGATTGCTTGTTTGCAGCATGCAGTAGAGCGTGTTCTGCCCTGCAGCCCTGGGAACCTAACAGTGAATCACTGTTGTAAAGTGATGACGGGGCCAAACAGTAAGGGCAGTGACACGAGACTGTTCGGGGAACCCCTCACACCACACAGCTACAAAGACATCTATCAGCAGCTGCTCAGCATTTATCGACTGTTCAAACCAATGAAAACAATTCTGTTAGTTCCAAAGACTCAAAAAGCCCGCTCCTAAGGAGGTTCAAAGACATGCTGGACCAACGGTAACAGCACAACAGAGTACCTACAGACCAAAGGAAACACACGCTAATAATTGGCCCAGTGTTACAGTCTCTGTTTTCATATTTCCACAGTTTCTGTGGGAGGTGAAAGAAAGGAGGCAGCTGTAGCTAATGAAGAGCGAGATGTAGGAGAGCAGGAGGTGGAGGACAGCAGCCGACATGCTGCTTTGGGAGAGAGCAGGAGGAAGCTTTAAGGTGGGGCTGATGGAGCAGAAAGCAGAGAACAGGCCTTGTGTGATCTGTAACGTAATGACAGAACACAAAGAGATTTGATCGTGAGGGTCTGCGTGCCTCAGTGTCAGGCTCAGAGGCTGATTAATATGTACATTTGTGATGACTAAAATGCCCTGTCTTAGTACTATGTGATCTATATAATGTCCTGTTACTGTAGGTAAATAAGTAATCAGGTGTGTGTGAATGTTTGATGAAGCGCACAGCTGTTCCTGATGTTGCAGCAGTACGCTGTGCTACTCAGCGAGCCGGCCGCTGCTGCAGGACTGAGACTGAGCTGACATATCACATTCAGAGAGCCCTCAGTCACTGATGGTAATAACAGGGAGGATGTGCACGTGAGGAAAGATAAAGAGGCTGAAGAGATAATTGAGTTCGAGGAAGTCCCAGATAAGAGACAAAAGTGCATCTCCACAGACTGATGTGCAGCCCGAGGGAGACGCTGGATTAAAGTACAGTTAGTGGCCAGAGTTTCAGAGCAGCTGGGAAACTCAGAAGTACCTCAACGTTCACACACTCGTCGCCTCTACCAGGTCAAAGTGGCTGTGGGCTGTCTGCACCACAATGAAATCAACATCTCTCCTTTTGCCACTCGTCAAGAAAAGTTTGCCTCAATGCGAGTCCTGCGGGACTTCTCCTCCTTTAAGATGCAAGCCCTCCCTGGGGCATTCGAGGCAGGTGAAAGAACCCTAACCCACGTTGGTCCACGACAAACAGAGAAAGCCTTCATTGGAACCACGAGGACCCCGCCTGACACTTCTGCCCATTTCTAGACTAAACCATGAGATTTAACTGGATTGTTCTACGATGAACAGCAGAAGTGAACTTTGGGTTTCTCCACTGCATTCTTTACAGTTCTGAGAGAAAGTGTCGTAACTGTGGACTCATCTGTGACACACAGACTGTGGTCTACATGCTAACACAGACGTGAGCCCAGCTTTCAACAGTTTGAGGACTTGGACTGGACTGTGGACTTGTCCACACGAGCTACAACACGCGACACAGACTGTTCCAAACGCTGTCCAGCGAATGATTCAGTTTTCCACACGTGTCCACTCACCCCACAGAACAAGGTGACCCCAGCCTGGGCCAGTTAGCAGGTGTTAGCTTCTTTATGGAGCGCACACGCTGACAGCGTGTTTAATCTACACACCGAGGCAGATAACTATTAAATCTTTTACTTACTTTCATATTTATTTCGTACAAGCTTAAAAAAGCCTAGCTGTGATTGGACAGACGCTGCGCGTGGGAGGGGTTAAGCTAACGGTCAGTTTGTCTACATTTGGCACGGCACACGTTAAAAACAATAAATCCAAAACTTAAAAAACTGACTGCCATTTCTCCAAATTAGCTTTGATTTCACTGGTGATACATATTTTTGTTTTACTTGACTTTTTAAAAATCAGGATACTGAAGGTTTTTTTTAAAGTGCAAGCAAGAGATTACAAACAAAGCAAAAGCGCAAATAGGATGACCAATGTGTGTTTTTCTTTTTTGTACATTTTGTGTTTTGTTAAAGCACGTAGTTAAAAAATATACTACAAAATTGTCTTAAAAAGAGAAATATAAGCTGATTGGTATTGCTGTATGTTATCGATTGTAAGTAATACATTTCTAAGCTGGTGGGAGATGAGAATACACCCTACAGACACACACAGAAGACACACGGAGCAAAGTTTAAGGAACATGAACCTGAACAACAGCAATGGAAGATATTGTCCTTTGTTTCTAAGTGCTGTAAACAATATCCTCGCGCCCTTGCTTCTCCTTCGTCACTCGTCATCACTTTTGCTCTTGTCTGATTGATCCTGCAGAGACAAAGAGAAGAAGAGTGTTAAGAACGAGGAAGATTAAGAGGATGCAGCGAAGCAGCAACGAGAGGCAGAGCGGCCTGTCGCAACACAACAACGCTGAAATAAGAAAGCTCTCCGGAGGAAAAAGAGGTGGGACGGGCGGTCTTCACATCTTTTCCTGTTCTGAGGCTGACGAGGAGAGCAGTGAAGGAGTGAGGCGAGTCAGACAAGGCGGTCCTTTGAACAGACTCCGTCAGGGCAGAGCGTGCTCCCACCACGGCCGGCACACAGCTGATGAAATCGCTGCATTCATATTCACGGAGTAACGTGAAGGCTCCGAGCTCAGCCAACATAAGACACTCAAACACTCAGCATCATAAATACAAACACTGATGCAACACCTGGAGAAAGGTAAGCTGCTCACTTACGCTGAAAAATACATTAAGACGGTCCTTCTCAAATAGTGCCCCCGCCCGGGGAACACGGACCGGCATACAGTGCAATTGCACATCCGCTACAGTAGGTGGCAGCGTTCTTAGGATCTGTACTTTACTTGAGCAGTTAATGTTGCAGATCAATTTAAATGTATTTATGGATTTTGTATAATTTTATTTTTCAGAATCAAATGGTTCAAAAAATGTTTATAGTTTGAAGAAGGATGTTTTTATATTTCAGGCAAATCGATGCACTTTGTCTGTAGCAGTTTAGAGAGTCGCAGTACTACTACATGTACTTAAATCCTTTCTGTTACAGACTAAACAACATTGTTAGTCTTTGTTTTAAGTTGATCTATATTTCTTTCTTTTTTGCTTTCTTTAATGTTAATAAGGATACAATGTTATGCAGAAATGTACTTATAATAACAATTTTATAGACAAATGATACTATTTATAGTGACAGGGGAGAGTGGGCGGGGCGTGAAATGTTTTCTTCTTCCTCAGGGGGGCGTAACAGAAAATGATGGAGAAGCACTGCACTGAGGCATGTATAATATGAAGGTGGTGCAAACGCTGACATGTAATCACGTTAAAACCCAACGTTGTTGCTCTTAAGCTGGATTGAAAACAGTCGTGCAGATCCAGTGAGACAGATTTAAAGGCTTTCATGATGTTTGTAATAAAAAGCTGCATTTTTATTCACTAAAACTTGGTCAGATTTCCTGCGACACTCGTCTGTTCTCTGAAGCTGTTCACATAAAATCAGCATTCCTCAGCCAACTCTTACTGACTGTAAGTGAACGTGGAGCCACACGTAATGAATAATGCAGAGTCCCTTATACTGCATTTCAACTGGCTGCTGACGGAAACGTTCCTCGGATCCTACAGAGCGACCTGTGAACTTCCTTTATGTCGGGTTGAGACCACACAATATCAGCCTAATGATGTCCATGATTAAAAAATAAAAATGTCAAATAATTGTTGTGAAGGAAGAATCAACTTGTTAGATGAAACGCGCCTGACTCAGTGACGACTGTCGTGTGAGCCCAGGAAAACACTGCTCGCTTAGTTCCAGCATCAGTAACATTTTGGCTGTAGTTTGGTGACTTTACGGGGCGACCGTGGCTCAAAGAGTTGGCAGTTCGTCTTGTAACCAGAAGGTTGCCGGTTCGAGCCCCGGCTCGGACAGTCTCGGTCGTTGTGTCCCTGGGCAAGACACTTCACCTACCGCCTACTGGTGTTGGCCAGAGGGGCCGATGGCGCGATATGGCAGCCTCGCTTCTGTCAGTCTGCCCCAGGGCAGCTGTGGCTACACCTGTAGCTGCCTCCACCAGTGTGTGAATGTGAGAGTGAATGAATAGTGGAATTGTAAAGCGCTTTGAGGGCCCTGAAAAGCGCTATATAAATGCAATCCATTATTATTTCATTATTTATGGAAAAAGATAGATGAAAATAAAATAAACTTCTGACCAGGGTAAGTCAATCAGGTTTAGCTGGCAGCAGTGAGGTGCCAGGGCCTCCCAGTAGATGCACCCATGGTATAAAAGTTGACCTCTGACCTTGAAGTCAAGGTCACTGGGATTCAAACTCATTCAAGATTTTTAGTACGTTCACCTACGGTATCAACTGAAAGTCCTACATCGCCTCGTTCTCACAGTATCGCAGAATAAATGGAGAATATAAACGTGTGGTTTCTACATGCACCTGTTACACTCTGCTTCACAAACATGCTCCATAAGCCATGTTTAAGAAATATTTAGGACTCATTTACATCCTTCTGAGGGTCCTTTGGGTCTTTAGATGTGCGATTTGGCTTTTAAATGAGCGGCAAACGCCACATCAACGCAGATAAAAGACGTGCTAGCTGACGAGGAATTAAAGGGTGCTTCACGGAGCTTTGTGACTGTCGGTATATGAGACCAAAGCCAGGGGAAGCTCACTCTATATGACGCGAGTAAACAGTCAATTTGGAAGATGGTCTTCAAAGACTTTGAGTGTGATTGCATCAGACGATTTACAAAGAAGTTAAAATCTTCAAAATCTCATCCCACGAGATCAATGAAACTTTGAAGCTTTTCCCTGTGTGAGTGGCTGAAGCTGCCTGTATGTGCTACGTCTTATTCCTGCTGCTGTACCGAGCTAACACCGAGCTAACTTCAGGAGAAACTTCTATAGTTTGTAACCACAGAACGGCGTTTATGTGGCCTCATCGTGGTTTTATTCCCGCATAGAACAGACAAAGGAGCAGAAAGAAAGAGGAGAGGGGAGGATACAAGGTGTATTTGATAGTGGGCACAGACGTGGTGCCTGCACAGCTTTAACTTCACATTACTGAGTGAAGCGGAGGCTGAACAGCAGAAGGCGGATAGTACTGGGAAATATAGCGAACTGAACGTCATTATCTACATAAGCTTTAGCATGTGCTCATTTGGTTTCACATAAGTACACTACAAGTGTTTATCCTTTTATTCTACAGAAGATTTAATGCCAGCCAACAGCTGCTGATGGACCTGAACCACCTGTGTCGGCAACATAAGTACAATTATTTTACAACCTACATTATCATCCTGGTCCTCGTCGCTGTCGTCGTCGCTGACCACCGGCTTGGCCTTCCCTCGGCTCTGCCTCTTCTTGCCTTTGTCGTGGCCGCGTGCCTCCCTGCTCAGCTTGATCTTTACCCGCACTGACTTGGCTGAAACACGGGAGAAACGTGAACAGTCTTGCACCGCTTCCCTTCAGCATGTTTGAGAATAAAAGCTACGACATCCTGTTTAACCAAACATGTTAGAAACGAAACTATTTGTTGAACGTTTAGCTGACATGGTAGATTTTTATGCTGGAGGCCGTTCCTAATGCAGGGCTGTCAGGGATTTGTGTTGATACTCAATCTCTCAGGTGTCATTACTGCACATCAGCTGTAGTTCGTGGTTTTAAATGCTTTTTAACATTTCACAATAAATGTCCTCCCTTTATAATGACTCACTCCTATGTCTAAAACATCACTTTCGTCTGTCAGCAGCAGTGCACGGGGCTCCCGCTGCGATGAATATAAAACCCGAGCAGCGGTCGCCGGGTTTGCACTGAGAAGAATTTCAATGAGACAAGAAAAGGTCTCTGGTGTGTGTGTGTGTTGGTACGCGTAGCCACAAAGTGCGTCTCACCCTCGGCCTCTGAGTCATCGTCGTCGTCCTCCTCCTCCTCCTCACTGTCGTCATCGCTGTCATCGTCCTTGGCGATCTTCTGTCTGGCGCTCTTGAAAACAGACTGAAGAACGATGGAGTCCTCGTATATCTGCGGGGGGGGTGTACAGTTCATTTTAGGCTAGCTCAGTGCTAATAACTATAACACAATGTGTTTGCAAACGAGCTCGAGTCCGACAGAACAGGAGCCGATCAAAGCAACGCCGAGCTCCGTCTAGCCAAGATTCTCAGGGGAAAGCCCGTCACCGAACAAACAGCTGGCCCCGCCTACACACAATCATTCTAACCATATATAAATATATAAAGCTATTCTAGAGAAGTCCCGGAGTACCAACAAAGCCCCGGAGATGAGCAGGAAAATGAAGAGAGTTCCACAGCAGGGTTTCTGACCTGGGATCCCTCCAAGTTGAAGGTCTGTGCGTTTTGACAGAGCAGCATCACGTCCTTCTCCAGGTCCCCCACGTTCCTGTATTTATGGTTTCTCACACGTTCCTGTTGAAAGACAAAAACAAAACAGCGGCACTGAGCGACGCCTACATCCACACAGGTCGCACAACCTTAAACTACACCAAGCTTCACCGTCTGCCCTTCCTTTCAAATCCATCATGACACGAAGCTCCACGGACGGTGAATTTACCGGACTATTCGAGTAACAGAGTACCACAAACAGAAACTTCTTTGATCTTTTAAATACATTTGAGGAGTTTCTCATCTTACTGAGTATTCTCTTCTATTAAAGGACCTGGAGTTATAATTTTCAGCCCTTTCTTTCCCACTAACCCGTCCCTCCTTTGCACAAATGAATGGATCGTCTTAGATCACAAACCTTGATTTTTTTGAAGTCCACAGGTTTTCGGATCAGTTCGTAATATTCTGGGAGTTCCTTCCTGGATGGAAGCTGGACAAACACTTCACTGAGTTGCCTTCCAGAGCTGGAAAAACAAAAACAGCAGTTTGTATGCCGTCAAACTCTACTGCACACCAACACTGCCGGTGCTTTCTATCACAGACCAACAGTCATCACAGCGCCGCAACAAAGAGCCTCGTGGGACGGATGCTGCGGTCAGACTGCTGTAGTGTTTCTAATAAAACGAGACCAACTGGGTGTAAATGTTACTTTAGGTCTCATTTAAGGACACCATTAATATTTTAAGATCCACATCACTGTGGGAGTTATTGCTTTCTGCTTTCAGGCCCCTCTCCTCTGCAGCAGCTCCCAGCTTGGACACTTTAAACGTTGATAAAGCACAAAGTTAAACCTGGATCAGGTGACCCTCAGTTACACTGACACGGGTTCAGACTGCCGGGGGACATTTCTTCACGCCTCTCCTCTTTTAAACATGCATGTTTATTTTTCACTACAGCATTTGTCATTTCTCTCACATAGTGTGTTTTGTTTTTATCTCTCTATGGCAGGGTGGGGCGCTCCAGGCCTCGAGGGCCGGTGTCCTGCAGGTTTTACATCTCACCCTGGGTCAACACACCTGAATCACACGATTAGTTCGTTACCAGGCCTCTGGAGAGCTTAAAGACATTTAAATCAGCTGTGTTGGATCAGGGACACATCTAAAACCTGCAGACACCGGCCCTCGAGGCCTGGAGTTGCCCACCCCTGATCTATTGTCTCCTTCTTGACCCTACAACTGGTCACGGCAGATGGCTGTCCATACCTGAGCCACCTGGAGGTTTTTGCTTCCCACTATCGCCAAGTGCTGCTCACATTAAATCATCTAATTGTATCGACGTCTCTCTTATACTGTGGGGCCTTTTTACCTTTAGCTGAGGGCCCAGCACATGGAGAAGTGAGATATAACATTTTGTCAGACTGAACAGCAAACTTAGCACACGCAGAAGGAAAAAGGAGAACTAATAATGACTTTAACGAAGGGAGAAGTTAATTACTGTGATTTACGCTGATCACAATCATCAGCATCAGTGTCTGCGTCACTCCTGTCAGAGAGGTTCATATTCTACTACACATGATTGATAAAGTGACTACTGCAAAAAGAATTACCAAAGACTTTTATTCTCCTGAACACAGAAACATTACTTCCCATCAGAGAGGTTTTGGCTTTCCCCCAAAGCAAAACCACCAGAGCTGGAACAAAATTCATTTTAAAGCAGTTAGATTAGAAGTCGGGCTTCAGATGCTAAAATATTACTTTATCAAATGGCCAGAAATAACAAGTGTTTGGGTCAGTTTAAAGTTAGCAAAGCACAGAACAGTTGGAAGGATCTCAGAGTGCCAAGAGTCAGAAAGAAGTGAAGTTGGAGATCAGGAGGGAAAAACGAAGCAAGCGCAGAGCTGTGACAGGTTAGCTCCTCAAACCGTCTG
The DNA here is from genome assembly GCF_900408965.1 of Simochromis diagramma. NCBI lineage: Eukaryota > Metazoa > Chordata > Actinopteri > Cichliformes > Cichlidae > Simochromis > Simochromis diagramma. Next base: position 741,698 of record NW_024387285.1, on the reverse strand, counting down.
ACGTACGAGCTGTTTTCACAGATACCCCGAGTACAGAGGCCCTCTCTGAACACAGAAAGTAAAATGCCAGCAGTAATCAAACTTCACTCAAAGTATCCGGTAGTATTTTACACCCTGATATACACACTTATTTTCCTGCTAGATGATATTTAAGGCAATAATTATGAACTAGATCTGTTGAGTCTTCTGAAGCGATATCCAACACACAGCTGCAGCAGTGAGCCTGCGGTAACGGTGTGCACGAAGACCGACGGCGGCGTCTTTACCTGCAGTTTCTCCAGAGTTTGTGAAAATAGAAAAGAGAGATAAGGAGGATGAGGAGAACCCAGCATGCTCCTGTCACTAAGATCAACTCATCTGCATTTGTAAGAAAGCACAGACGCCATTTTTCTCTCAAATGTCCGATATTATCTGTTAGATTCTGCCAGCACTGACTTCCCTTCTTTTTGTGTACAGAGACTTGGCAGAAACACTAACATTTCAACATGTGGGATTATTTTTAAGGATCTCCTTGTGGCTTCATCAATCATTTTATACCAGGCCAGCTCTTAATCAGAAAGAAAAATACTGAAATCTCAAATCTGCAGTCATTAATTTAGGAGTTCAAGGGGAAGAAATACAAGCAACGAAGAGATGACGTTCCACAGCATCAATCATCGGACAGCGTTTCCACTGTTCTCGCTCAGCTGCCTGAATCCAAAGGGCTCACAATTAACATTTAAACACTTTGGATTAACTTGAGCTGTCCGGTGTGTGACATCAGGAAAATAAATGGATAACTTTATTTCGACAAAGCAGCCAAAAACAGTTACAATAACGCAAGCAGCAGAACAGCTGAGCTTCAAGGCTCCTGAATGTGGCAGCTCGGTGCGTCAGACTGTGCTGCGTGAACTGAAACCACAGGGATGGACGGAGGGTTCAGCACGGGTTTAATATCTTTGATGTATGACGCCTATCAAGCCCAGCAACAAAGACTTTAGGAAACACACTCAACTGCTGACTCCCATCGAAGAGCTGGGGTTGGAGTGGAAATGTGACGGTGAAGCTTCTTGATGGAAAAACTATTGATTTAGAAACCAATTGTTCTGTGCGTGACACATCATACTTGGAAACCACAGGTGTTGCCAAACAAGCCTTAACCTGTTTCCTGGATGCTGCTGCTGCCTCCACTGAGGAGATAAGCATTTATTACATTTCAGCAACAGCTTGAACTCCGCCCGCATTTGCTTTAAGCAATGCGGAGTCACACTTTGTTTTATTAGGAAACATCACTGTAACCCAGGGATCCAAAGTCCTGCACTGGAAATTTCAAATTCTGCCCCAGTCAAGTGTGGAGAGAGCAGCGCCAGAGTCGTGATTGAGATGCTCTGGGAAGAACAACCATCAACAGGGAGAGGAAAGAATTCGACTTCTGGAACGGCAGGTAGCAGTTTCCTGGAAAAGCTTCAGCCGAGCAGTGAGCCAGTGCACTTCAGAGCAACGTGAACACAAATGCATATGTTCTGTCATGCATGGGTGGATGTCACAGGGAGATGCATGCTCGTGACTCTGCATGTGGGCAAAAGAGAAAGTATCCAGACACAACAAATCAGACTTATTTTCTTTGGCCTGTTGGGAAGAACCAATGCGAGGTTCCCGTTTCTCAGACATTACCTCACGTCTGCTCATTTTCACCGTGCCGACCAGCGAGAAGGCTGTACTTTCCAGTGGATAGTCACGCCACTATTTGCTACACTCTCGCAAACGGGGCCACCTTTTTGCATGCAAACGTAAATTTTACTGTAACCACGACAAGTTAACCTTCTCAGGTCAGTTCATGTACTGAGGGTGACGCTCCTCAAGCACCGAGCTCCTCGTTAGCTAGATTTTTAACACATGCTGAATCAGCTCTTCCTCTGGTCGGTTTCCCCACCGTCCCTGCTGCCTTTATGAGGGACTTGGTTTGGATATCGATGACCACGGCATGATCTGTTGGCCAATCTATCGATTTAAGTTTGACAGCAGCAGCTCGCTCGCTTGCAAACAAAAGACAACAACAAAAACAAAACCTTAATATGTGTTGATAAAAGAACTTAAAGGAACACTTTCCTCTGCTACAAACCAGGTGTTAGTCCCAGTCACCCCTAGACTGGAGGGTCCTCCTCCTATATTTGCTATGTAAGTAATTTTATTCCTTCCTCGGAGTCTCCACAGGATAAGCCCACTGCTCCACTCCTATAAGCATTTGTAACTTTCAGAAAGCCAAATGTAATCTGGCACGCATTCTTGTGTTTCTTTGCAGCTCCGGAGCTAAATGAATTATGCTGCACAGCTCTGAAGAAATAAATATATGCATAAGAAGGTTGTCTAGTGTTTCAGAAGGCCCGCTCTGAATGGAGAGAGTACAACTGTAATTAAAGTTTTAACAGCTTTAATGCTGCTGGTGTGAAATGAAAAATAAGGCAGTGCTTTATTTAAAGTCCTCTCATTTGGTAAGAACCTATTTGGACCTTCCTCTATAACCACAGGGCTTTTAGCTAATGTTCTACTCAACTTTATAATGTGTTCGCTTCCATATGTTATATGCTATGGAAATAACACTGAACACGGAGTTACTAGAGTGTCTAATCAGATCAGCTATTATATACATCATCCAGCCAATTATTAGACTCGTTTCATTCATCCCAAAAGGCCTGTTTGATGTGAAACACCTGTTTGATGCTATTTTTCCTGAATGGTCGTACAATGGAAAGATGAATTGCTGGTATATTAACTGTATGATACGTTATCTCAAACATGCAGCAAGTCTCTGGATGATCTCACCCGTCTCTGTAGTTGATCACTGTATCAATGATGGCGTTCATTTGCTTGGTGAGTTTGGGCGGGTTGGGGGACAGCTTCTCTGCTGGCGGTCGTCCACGTCTCTTCTTGGCCTTCGCGCCTCCGTCCTCTCTGCCGGAGTCCTTGTCCTGACGTCTTTTGCGTTTGCGCTTTTTCAGCCGGATCTCCTCCTCCATCTCCTCCAGGTTTCCATCTTCAATCGCCTAAAACGTGAAAAGAGCCACAGCGGAGCTGAGGTCAATCCTACAGCAAGTATCTCAACAATCAAAAACAATTCTCATTGCAAAGATTCAGAGATTATCAGTGGTGCATGCTGTTACACTGTAGGACCAACAGTGTTTTCACATTGGGCAGGATGCACTGTGCTCTGAAACCCAGTATCTTTAATGACTGTTTAACGATGATCTGTTGTGACCTGAAAAATGTCCGTTTTCCGAGACAACAGGAAGGGAAGCCACACAACTTGTTGTAGGTCGATGAAAAGTGTCAAAATGTTTGATTTGTTAAGTTTCCTCGGAGCAATCTAGGAGAAAAGCTCTTGACGTATTAAAGCACAGAGGTACAGAAAACCACGGCGAGAGGTTTTTGAAGGCCCGAGCTATGTGATCATTTTGGAGCAACATATGATGCCACACTGCAGAAACCTTTTTCAGGAAGACCCTGCTTATTTAAGCAAAACCATGCCAAACTGCATCCTTTGTGTCGCACCCCGCTATTCAATACCCATCAGCTGTTGGACCCTTTAATCATACAGCTTCATCTGTAAAATATTTACATACCCAGTGTGTCTTTTGTCCTGCCTCCCTCCCCTCATCCTTCAGCCTGGTTCACTTGGAAGCTTCTTCCTGTTCAAAGGAAGTTCTTCCTTCCCACTGTTGCCAAGTCAAACTCCTACATCACTTTGTTCTCGAGTTATCGCATTCACAACATTTTCAGAAAACGTGACCTGCGGCGCCTGACCTCGAGGCCAAGGTCGCAGAGACACACCAATCACGTATCAGTTTGAAACGCCTATGCTGCTTAGTTCTCGAGTTATCGCATTGACAGGTTTGGGCTTCCACATCGTGTGCCCGGCAGTGAGACAACAATACCTCATCAGCCTTTTACAGAGGGGTAAAAAACTACTGCTGGTAGATAAGCCACCTGTGTGTTATACTTCCTGTCACACCTGTAGATACTTCCTTAGGAGGAATAGAAAGCCTGTTTGTGATGCGGCAGTAGAAGCAGATCCACCCACACACAATAAAATAAACCAGAGTAATCAAACTGCAGGTTGATGGCAGTCTTCAACAAGGACAACAGCAGACTGCATGTTCGACTGCAATCTTCATCCACTGAGAGACTAAATACAAGTGTGGTGTGAAGCACAGAGACTAATAAATATTTAATTACCCAGTCGAGTTCATGTGAATCACATTTACCACCTATGATCGTTTAATTAACTGCTGAGGTTCCAGGTGAAGCTGCAGGGAAAACACAAACCCTCTAACTTGGCTGCAGCGTGGAGACTGAGGCTGACATGATAACGAAACACGTTTTTACCCGCAGCCACTGTTTTTCAGTCAGCGTGTCGCTGTAGTCCACGTCCCGACGGCAGCGAGACCCTCGACCAAACATCTTCTCCTCCTCCTCTTCGTAGGTGAGCCGCTCCACTTCGGCGTCGTCTTTGATGATCCAAGAAGGCAGCTCGTCCTCCTCCATTAGGCGAGGCTTACGCTTTGGGTTCCTAGCATCCTCCCTGCGCCGGTCCATGTCCATGCGCTTAGACGGCAAGAACAGGAAACACACATCAGGTTAGAGTGAAACACACAACTCTGAATGCTTTAGGCTTACTGCACCAGTGGTGGAAACTTCAGTAACCCGAGCGACAGAATACGAGTTGAGTTTCTACTTAAACATATCGTGTATCGCGATACAGATAACAAATATCGCGATATTAGATTGTCTTCATGTCGCCCAGCCCTCGACTGAATGAGAGGCTAATATGGAAGAAACAGTCTTAGTCCTTATTCATAGCTTCACTGCAGCATTTTGGATCAGCTGGAGGCTTTTAGGGAGTTTTTAGAGCTGCCAGGAAGTAATGTTGTGTTATGAGAGTTTGCAGAAGTCAGGAGAAGAAGGTATTTTTACATTTCACTTAGATTACAGTCACCAAAACAGAGCAGCTTTCTTGTGCAGATTAAACTGTGGAATCTATCTGAAGGTCTTTGTCCTGGTGCCCGCTGTAATAACAAGTTTTACAAACAGATGGCTGCTCAGTGGCTCGACTCGCTTCTAGGAAGAGTTAAGAGACCAATGAAAATCGCAGGAGGCCGAGCTTATGTGGTGAGAATCTAAAAAAAAAAGAAACATTAGAAATGTGATCTTAGTGATACGCTGAGCCAACACAGAGGACCATGAAGAGTAGCAAAGAGTGAAACTGCTATGGGGTGTCCTCTGAATCACTCCAGATTCACACTCCCCGCATCAACTGGTCTTAAATTAATTTATCGTGCAAAAGGCAGCATCTGGCAGGGGACGGGCCTCAGTACAGGTGACATTTAACTACACAAACAGCCTTGACATGAACCTATAATCAATTTGTCTTACAGATGTGAAAGAACCAGCTGTCCGCTTCTCTATTTTGGGTGAATTAATATTGTAACACCTGTCATTTCAACAATTTTACATTGAAATGGCAATTTTACTTTCAATCTCGCAATGATGTGTCATTATCTTACCATGAAGAGCTCAAATTCATCCTCATTGCGGGCTATCATCTGGTTCAGAGTTTCATCATCAGGCACCTCATCTTCCTCCTAAAATAGCAAAGGAGGCAGGTGTTAGCAGACAGTGTTCTTCACAAGTGAAACACAATCATCTCACGTTCAGCTCAAATCAAGTATGGTTTACAAATTTTAATCAGCCGCCACAGAAAATGAAACTAAAGCGATTACTAAACCCTGGAACGGGGCTCTAGACTAACTTTTTGCCACGGTTGCACTGTGCAACTGTGCTGGAATATTAAAAGGATGAATAACTCGTATCAAAGGAATCATCCGAGCCTGCAGTAGTTCTATTAAACCAAAGCATAATCTAACTGAAGACCAAATGTTCAGGGAAGAGTCATGTAAAAAATATAACACCTCATCTTCTTCCCCAAACGATGCTGCCTTGGAGACAAACAACAACATATGGAAATACGATCCTACCTCGTTCTGCTCCTCGTGCTCCAAGATGGCCTGGAGAAAGACGCGGCGCTCGTGGCTCGACGACTTCTGGTCAAACATGCCGGCCTGGATGACCTTCTGATCAACGTTCAGTTTGTATTTGGCAGCAGCCAAGATTTTCTCTTCGACGCTGTTGACAGTGCAGAGACGAAGCACGCGCACCTCGTTCTGCTGGCCGATGCGGTGAGCCCGGTCCTGAGCCTGAAGGTCCTGCATCAACATAAAGGAGGCTGTTTTACATTAAAGCTGGAAAAACCTCTACTGAACCACTGAGACAACACGAATGACTGTCAGCCCGACAGCCAGGCTAACAGCACCGTCTCTGTTCCAACTCTCCTGAAAACACCGGAAAAACTCAACAGTAGCACCTGACGCGATACCAAAGCCATCGCCTCCCACGGTCCACTCTGTGAAATTCATCTGGAGTCAAGCTGCGGGCTGCTTCACAACCCGATGCCATTTTAAAAATTAATCAATGATTCTCGCCAAAGTCAAAATGGATTAGTTGTCAACCCTGTCACAAATCAATGTAGTGGGGTATCAATAAGATATGAAGCCAGGCACAGTTCATCTGATTTGCATATCACTGGAAACATTTGGAGCCAGAAAGCAAAGGTAAATAATTTATTAAATATTTGAGTCACTTAATTATTTCACTTTTTGTAAATTTGGGGTTCAATAAACTCCCGGCTGGCGCTGGACAAGCTAAAGCTGGAAAACAGAGCTACGTCCTCACTGGAAGAACCAAACACACCTTGGAAATGAAGATGAACACTTGGTTCCAGTTACTGTATTATGGCGTCTTTTTCATGTGTTTGCTTCAACATACAGCACTGTGCAAAGGTTTTAGGCAGGTGTGAAAAACGCTGTAAACAAAGAACGCTTTCAGAAATATAAATGATTGTTTTTTGGCCCCAAATGTGTTCTGCAGCAGGACAACGAGCCCAAACACACAGCCAAAGTCATTAAGAACTATCTTCAGCATAAAGAAGATCAAGAAGCACTGGGAGCGATGGTACGGCCCCCACAGAGCGTCTGGGGTTACACAAAGAGACAGGATGTGAGGACCATCTGTGGGTGGAACAACCGACCAGCCGAGTTCCTTCAAAAACTGTGTGCACGTGTACGTAGAAGAAGGCAAAGGGCGGTCCCACCAAAGACTGATGTGATTTAGATTTCACTGCATTTTGTTCATTGATGAAAATAAATGATTAACACTTCCTTTAAAAAAAGCAGCGTTCTTTGTTTACAGCATTTTTCTCACCTGCCTCAAACTTCTGCACAGGACCGTATGTATGGTTCTTATAATAGAGCTTGTTTCTACGGGCTTTCTTCCACCGAGTGCCCGTGAGCTCATTTCCAGATCGTTGCTGTTATTGTTGCTAGGATACAGAATCATTTTGTTCGTTGTTAGATTGTAAATGATTGGCTGACAGCCAGGGACGCTTTCACTGACGTTCCTGCTTTTGATTGGCTGGTTAGAGGGCAGCAGTGGGTACAGCGGAGAAAGAACCTGATCTCTGTGGGATTTGTATAGAAAACAGGCACAGCCATCTTTTTACAACACAGAAATATAAAATCCAGGTAAACGCACACTTAACAAAACAACCTGAAATATGATCAACATCACACTGAGCACTTCAAACTCTGTAGTCATGGACCTGGTGAGGGTTCCAGTCACTGTCGAAGATGACCACAGTGTCAGCAGCCTGCAGGTTGAGGCCGAGGCCGCCAGCTCTGGTACTCAGGAGGAAGATGAAGTACTGAGAGCCTTCCTCATTGAATTTCTTCAGCAGTGCTGCTCGGTCCTCGGACTTGGTGGTTCCTGAAACACGAAATCTGTTTTTATTCTTTGAATTTTTATTTTACTATCTCATACAATTCATTATCAAATGAATCCTTAGATGCATTAAAGACATAAAACAAAGTAACCAAATACACGCAGTAATGCAGAAACATCAAAAGGAAGTGAGACGATGAATAACAATCCATTTTCTAAAAGCAAAATGAGGCTGAACAGACATTCAAGAGAAACGGAGAGTGTATGAAAGAGATGCACATAACTTCAAAGAGTGTGACACACCACAGGCAAATAACATAACTGCATTAACAGGCCTGTTATGGTTTAGTATAATGAAGGGTCCGATCACCTGAACTGAACTACGTCGCTGTCATCTGTGGTACGGAACTAACTCCTAACAGGGATCCTTTAATATGTTCTGTTTCTGCTGATGTAGGCTAGAAACAAACGGTTAAAAGACCTACATGGTGTAGGTCTTTTAACCGTTTGCATCATAAGAAACATCATCACTTTGTTTGAAGTTTGCATGAAGTTCTTCCTGTTGGTTTGCTCCAGCGTGTGTAAACTGCTCCTCCTCTCAGACCAATCAAACTGTTTCAGAGGCGTCTCTAAAGGGCAAGTCCAGAGACGGGTCCAGAGTAAGGGGCTTACATCTTCATTTAGTTTGCTGTACTGTGCAGACAGTGGAAATGCTGAGCATCAAAATGATGTACTGCTTCAGACTGCAGACTGAAACTGTTAATGATTTGATGAGAACTCTTCACCACAAAACGCCAAGACAAAAATCACATCAGTGATTTACTGCCTTTCACATCCACGTCTGACCAAACGTATCTTATATATGTGGTTTGACCTTATAACAGCTTGTTTAGTTCCAGCTCACTGCGGCCGTTGGTGGCTTATGGGCATAAATGGGAAGTGGAAGGGCTATCCATAGATTCATTCTGGTTATTGCTTTAAATAACAGCCAAGTGTTTCTGCAGGACACCATGAAGTCACTGCAACACAGACCTTTCCTTTTAATGCAAATTAACACTTTCTAAATTTCAAGAATTTCCCTCAAAGTATGCAAGAGTGGTGCTTTCATCAGAGTGAGGAGGACGGACATCAAACACCGAGACAGATGGACAGCCAAGCAGCATGGAGGCATAAAAAGACGAAGACAGAGTCACTGCAAGCTGGTGTGAAGCAGGACCGGCTGCACTGTGTTCTTTAGCACAGGAGTGTGTAATGTGCTTTTATATCTAACAAAGTAAGACAAAAGTATTGAACTTCTATTTTTTTAATTGGCCCAACTGTGACAGTCTTTCTGTTTGTGATGTTTTTGATGAAACGCTTTTCGTTTCCACTGCTGGGAAAAACAAATCTGCAGTAAGGCTAAAATCAAGGAAACAGACCGATACGCTATCGAGTTAAACGTCCTATTGTGTTTCAGTATGAGTCCCGGGGGAAAAAATCAATCAATCAATCAATCAATGACAGCTCCTCAGTGGATTTGGGTCTCTGCTGCCAGACCCAGCGGCTAATAACCCGTCTTTTGTTTGCGATGGCACGTGCGGGGATCTGGCTGTTGTTGAGTTACAACAAATTAAAATAGTCCTAATGGCAGAGGCAGGAAAGTTGTCCTTTAAACACCATATAATGTATTTAAAGGGCTCAATGCCCACAAATATACTGTGACTAATGCGCTGCGTTTCATTTACTGTTGGCCTTTCTAAACATGCTGCCCGTGACCGTGGCCGTTAGTTTGGTTCACATTTAATTCAAAAGTGTTTTTTTAAGTTAAGTCAAGTGCTCTTCTAAAGTCTGTGAACTGTAATTTGTACTGGTTAATAATTTCAGTGTTTCCCAAAATCCACGACTCAAAAACACATCACAGTGCAACAGCAAACCTCATGGACATCATCCTGCATCAAGCATCAAGAATCGATTTTCATGCTTTGTTGTAAATCGCAGTGACAGCAGGTAACAACAAGACCCCCAAACAGAGGATGGTTTAGCAGGTGGTGGCCACAGATCGCTGCCCTCTCCTTATTCCTTGAATTATTTTTTTCTCTATGCTGCTTTTTGCCTGTTTTTTCCACTGCTGGTAGCGTGAGATAACCGCAGCCCAATTAAGTCCCACAGGCCGTCCAACTGCGCCGAGAGTGGCAAATCGATATGTGCCGTTATAAGAAGGTTTTTTTGGTGCTTCCCAGTACATTCTGAAGAATGCGGAAAAGACACCAGGACATCAACCCAGCAGGACATCAACCCAACAGGACTGGTATCTGCTCCTTTGTGTGAACACAAACAGGAAGAGCAAGCTAACAATACAAAGTGACCTCCAGCACGCTACTCATGCACATATCGGACCAAACCGCCAGAAACCAACTTCATGAGGTTGGCATGGGGCTCTAGAGTCCTTTAGTGGGACATGTGCTCACAGACAGCACTGTGTGGATCAACTCATTTGACCTGAGATCATCATGAGAACTGGCAGGTCTGGCACAGCACCCCATTCTCTCCACAGATGCAAAACTGAGCCTGTGACAGATATCAAAGAGCCTGGGGACGCCGTGGCGTGACCTTCATCCAGCATGAAGGGCAGTGGGTCAGTGGTGATTTGGGGAGGAAAGTTTTTGGAGGGTTATTTAGACCTCCATATGCAGGCACTGGTACCCTGCCAGGGGATGAGCATCAACAACCGGTTCTTGTAGAGAAGCAGTTCCCGGTAAGTTTGATTCCTTGGAGTTGTTAATCTGTGTGCCTATCGATTTCGCTTACTGTGCTACAATCAGCTCATTCTAGTTCGTGTGCAGGAGAAGGAAAATGGTGGCTCACTCTGCACTGTATAGACATTACTCTTATTCCACAAAAGGACAGAAGCATGATGTTTAAGTGGAAACTGCATCCAGGACAGAAACAACTGCATCATGCTGCTAACACAACTTCAGCTCTTTGCTAGCACCTGCACAGACAGCATGCTAACGCTAAGCTAGCCAAGACCCCAGAGTGATCTTAAAGCTGAGAGAGTGCTGACTCCAGCCCCCAGCCAGACCCTGAACTTCAACAGGTAACAAACTGATGAGCCGTCAGGCTGAAGCCTGTTTCTATCTGTTCATGTTTCTAAAGTAGAATCACCATGACGATCGCCTTGAAGTCTTTCTATAATGGTTTCCATCTTTGGTTTGTGTTCATACCTAAATACGAAGAGAAAAATCGTTCATTGTGTTGGTGTGTATGACAGTAACCTATAGGTCTAGATTGTTAAATGGTAATTATGAGACGGTGTTTCATGTCATTTTACGAAGAAACACAAAAGTAATGTAACAAGTTCAGTAATGTACTGCATTACTTTTAAGAAAATGTTCCGTGCAATATGTGCAACAGTTACTTTTTTTAACGATGACCCCAACACTGATCACATCAAAGAGGGGAAAACCTCAAACATGCACAAACATTTGATCCACAGCATTTAAGTGTTATGTTTTTGATATGCTGCTAGTGATGGTGGTGACTCAAAGCAGAACCAGCGAGAACCCAGTGAGGACTGATAAGGAATAGACTCCAGTGTGGGAAACGAGAACGTGACTTGAGAACCTTTGGGATGTATCAGTGAATCTGAACCCACCAAACAGCACCAGAGTTTACCCAGTGGCTCACTAATGCCCCAGGACACCACATGCCGTCTCATCGGTTGTACGTCCAGATGTTGTCGAGAGTGCGTCCAGGCATGTGGGAGCAACTTTGATCAGCCTGAGACTTCAGCTTTTAACTTTGACATTTGGTGTGATTTTGAATCAGGTCGATCATTTAGTTCTCAGTAAATTAGACACAAAGAACATCCGTACAGATTTTCAGCTCGAGTATTCGTGCATTGAGTCCCATGTGTGATTTCCACGGTTCCTTTCATTTTCTTGAGCAGTGCAATAATCCAGCAGCTCTAGCACTCACCACAAGGTGCTTTACTGTCTCAGGTAAAGATACTACAACACGAATCCCCTCACTGCATATCAACAAAACAAAGACAGGATCTGATTCTGTTTCCATTCAGCTTCTTTCAGGACTTTAAAATATGCTGATTCTGCCTTTGTCCTGATTCACAGGCTCAGCTCAGGACACCTCAAACAGATGTGTGTGTGAGCTCACCATCAAGACGCAAGTACTGAAAGTTGCGGTATCCGAAATAGTCCTCCATGATTGTCATGAGAGTGGTCATCTGGCAGAACAGCAGCACTCTGTGGTTGGTGGCCTGGAGCTTCGGTAGGATGCGATCGAGGAGCTCAAACTTCCCAGATGCTCTGTACAGATCAGGCCTGAGTGCAGATAGTAAAAACAAAAAATGGATAATAAACTTTTATTAATAGACTTTTAAAGCCTGCGTGGCATCTAGTGTGACAGCAGTGAATGGTTTCAAATTGGCCAATGAAAGCCTGACTCGGAGCAACAGCTGAGGCAGCTCTGTGCTTTTATGTCATCTCTGTGAAAACATGTTCACTAAAGCTTTGAAGAACATTATGAAACATCCACACATTATCTGAGCTTTTTAATCTGTCCTCTGTCTCCTGGAACTTGAAGCTACTTTAATTTTTCTGTTTCTTCAGCGTGATTTGTTTATTAAACAGCTCCAATGGGTAATATGAGAATAAACAGCTGGATTTCTTTCATTACCAAGACTGTGTCGTTAAAAACTCTGTCTCTGTCCGTGGTTTGATTTCTTCACATGTGTGGATTCAAAAGCAGCTTTAGAAATATATTTACTCAGGAAATTGGTGACATGTTCGATCCTTATTTTCCCTGCTGTATGCCACTGAAACATCCTGCTCTGTTAACGAGCGTGCCACTGACCACAGGAGCTCCATGAAGAGACAAACATCAGTTAAACCCAAACACACAGGCGCTGATGTTAATTCTCTCTGAAAAACAGAGGATCTGTTCGCATTTTTAAAAGCTTGCTGCTGCTTACAGCAGGTATGAACAAGGACTTCTCAATAAATGAGTTTCTACAGTGGTTTTTATTATTCATCATGTTTTATGTGCACGATGCATCTTTTATTAAGTAGCTTCTATAATGTTTTATTTTCTCTTTGCCTTGAATCATACTTTTTTTTTAACTAAAAGACTTTTCTGTTTATCGTGAACTATTTTCAGGTCAAGATACCGAAGCGGAGCAAAACTTTAACACCTCGCCTAAAGTGAACGTTCCCAGTTCATGCAGCAAATAAGGTGATACTCCACTGGACACCCCCCATTCAGGTATGTTGAGGTGAATCACTGGTGACACCTATGCTATTTAAAACAACGTCAGTAATATGTTTTATAACGAGCGTGACGAAGGCTGCAAATAATAAGGTTTCAATTTACGATGAGAGCTTCTCGAGCTTTAACCTTTTCAGACTTTACGCTCTTCTTTGCACGCCGTGGAACCTTCACTGTCTCCACAAAAATGGGACAAAAGCACGCCTGTTTTACTGGAATGTTTTGTAGTGAAAATCCTGCAAAATTAGCGCTGTGCGATATGACCAACATCTCATATTCCCATATAAGACATTTATCGTCCAGACAACGATATAAATCACAAAAGTTTTACATTTTCTGTAAATTCTGTGAATCTCAGGCAACTCGACTTGTTTTCAGCTGGGCGTCGTGTACCTGGAGTCGAGCGCTACATAAGTTGAAACGGCCGCAATTTCCTTTGTGAGCATTTATTGCACGCCGTGCTGCGGGGAAAAGCCTGTTCTGAGGTTTAGAGATCCTCGTGCCTGACGCAGCATTAGGCGGCGAGCTTAACACTTCAAACTTTGACTCTCGCTCCAGCGCGCTGCATACCCCTTCCATGAAATCGGCGCTGTCTTTCACGTCGGGTTCACGTGTCCTGTTCCTGCAACACAGCTGGCTGTTTCTGGCATGTTCCAAAGCAAAGCTGCAATCTGTGATCTAAACGTGGACCCATTCTCACACGAGGGGTTTGAGGTGAACTGCTGCTGTGAATAATTGCTATCTGGTGCCAATTAGTGCCAAGCACAGCAGAGATGCAGCAATTATCTGACACGTTGGCTTCTTGCATGTGAGACCTTGTCATCCTGAATTAGCTGTTAAATGATTATACACAAACTGACGAGCTCTATCACTGCACTCATGTAAACTGACGTAAACAATATTAATCATTCACTTTCATGTGTGGATTTTTTATCATTAATAAAGATGAAAATAAAAGCAAACGTTCATGGCAGGAAATCCTGAATCTCTGCAGAACTAAATATAGCAGTTAAGTGCTTAACGATGTCTGAGCATCAATATGAGCTTAAATCACTGCTAAATCTTTATTTTACTTATTTACTCAGCCCATGCACGAGCATCTACAGCACTGCCTTAAATCAAATGTGTTTTTCAAAGCACAAAACAGATCGATTGGCCACTGTATTATTATGTTTTCATAACAGTAACAGTGCAACAGTGAAGGACACAAGGTGTTTGATCGTACGACTTACCCACTGATGATGCCGTTCGGATAGCCTAAGTGCTCAGCAAAGGATTCCTGCAATGGAGAACATCAACTAGTCAAAGCAACACAGACAATTAAACTAAGTCCTATAAACGGCAAATATGTGACTTCTTCTGAACATGTCACAAGATTTGCAACAACAGGCAGGTTTTAACCAGCTGATCTATCAGTTCTGTTTCTGTGTGGGGACCTGAGAACATTAACAAACACAAGAACTAAACATCAATGAAAACCTTACTGTTTGATCACATTTACATGACTCTATCAGGACTTCAATCATGAGACTGAAGCAGTTACAGAGAGTCTGTTTGAATGAGCCTTTAAGGTTTTCAGCCTCTTGTGATGTTTCATCTGAGAACCGCCCCAGCATCCAAACAGATGGGCTCAGATGAGCGTCAGCCTCAAAGTCTACCAGCCTGATCAATTTCTGCAAACACCGCAAGCCATATGTTCTATTACTCCCTGCGAGAGCAAAGACGAGACGCTTAATGCTCTCCTGGCATCTGAGGAATTACTTTTACTTTTAAAGGCAATGTCCCAACAACACCATGAATCAGCACGGCGTGGAACAAATATGGCTGATGTTGCCGTTAACTGTCATCACAAGCCAACACTTAGGAACTTTGGAAACAACCAATTTGTAGCAAATGTAACAGGACCAGGTGTTTAATGCTGGTGTTTGAGGTACGGTGAATCCTAGACTCCCCTCTAAAGCCACCGTGAAACAGCTCACTTGGAACAGCGGTAAAAACCGGGGGGACAGATGTGATCAATGATCTGCTTCTCTGAGCTGAAACCTAAATATCACAATCCAGTAAATGTGCAACAGTTTGAAATCAACATAAAATACTCTAGCAAACAATCCCACACTCACTTCAATGTGCTGGAACATGTACGGGTGGTTGCAGATCTTCTTCAGCTGCATGATGGTGTTCATTAAGGTCTTTGCTCCACCTTTGCCCTGCAGAAATGTATGAGAGATAAAATGAGTAAAAAAGACCCAAACAGTCTGGATATGCTGATGCTACTAATCACCTACAAGACCTTATTTTAATTATTAACTATTTTTTAAAAACTTGTGGGAAGTGAAAACAAGGTGTGAACGAAGTTTTGACCGATCCAACATTTGTTTAAGGAACCACGTTCTGATTGATTTGGAGCCGTGTTTGCAGCCTCCTGAGGAACAGAGCGGTGCCGACTCCGTCAGAACTCTGTGTTTGATCTTTACCAACTCATGAAGGAAGGATTTCCTCAGCTTCTAAAATAAGTGGGGACAGTCAGCGTGCACTGGGCTGTTAGAGCTTTTTCAGTTAATAAAAGAAGATGAAAATCTGTCACCAAGCTCAATAAAGTCAAAAGGAGATTCAGATTCAGGAGGCATTTCTTGTCCCAGTTGCACCCGACCCCTAACGTACCTCCTGCGGGTGGTGGGCCATCAGGAGAATGGACCCACGTCCCTTTTTGGGCCGTGCCCGGCCGGGCCCCATGGACTAAGGCCCAGCCACCAGACGCTCACCCTCGGACACCCTCCCTGGGCCTGGCTCCAGGGCGGGGCCCCGGTAACCCCATCCCAGGCAGGGTGAACTGTTCCCTTGATTGGGCTTCTGAATCGCCCTTTGTCTGGTCTCTCACCCAGGACCAACTTGCCATGGGAGACCCTACCAGGGGGTAGAAGCCCCCGGACAACAAAGCCCCTGGGATCCACACACAAACCCTCCACCACAATAAGGCAGCGATTCTCAGAGGGGCTCTTCCCCCCTTTACATGGTCATATTGATGAGCACAATCGTGACGCATCCATGGACAGCACATTGAAAAACACTTGGACGTAGGTAACACTGACTAGTTTGTTTTGAACGCAGATCATGGGCAGAATATTCCCACGAGTGCTTTGGTTAAAAGAAATTAAACTAAAGCTGGAAATTAAAATGTAGCTTCAGGAGTCAAATTAAATTTATAATATCCAATTAAATTATGCAAACATAGCAAATGTGCACTCAAAGAAAGTTCAAGGTCCTTCTAATGTCAAACAGCAGGCAAATCACTGCAGACTCTTCCCAAAGGCTTTGTCGACACACACAGACAGAACAAAGCGACACAGCGGAGCCACCGAGGAGCTGACGATCTACCTTCTTGTCTTTCTCTGAGCCGTCAGTGAGGAGGATGCCTTTCTGCATGTGGCGGTACAGAACCTTCTGTATGGCAGACATGTCACACTTTATGACATACTCCACCTGTGAATGACAACATAAATAATTAAATGAAACTCCAGTGGCACAGTGGTGTCTTTTCAATAGTGAGGCTGTTTGAGCCAAATCCACAATCCCCATCAGTCAGCTCAGCACTGACGAAATACACTAATGAGAATGAAAATAAAGGCATAAAGAATAATACCAAAGAACGAGCTGTGAGGTTGTGCTTCAGCTTACAAAGTCATCTCCTTCAAAATCTTTCATTCTTTTTAATAACTATGAATGGTCAGAAGAAGGCTACGGATAATTTCCTGTCATCAGTTAAGGTGTCTGGCTCTGTGTCACAACAGTTAAGCAATGCAACCGTAGAAGTTGATAACAATGTGTTTAGGTCACACAGACTACTTTATCTCCTTTTCTTCAATTACTTTCTGAAACCCCTCCGGCACAGTGTGGCCAGGAGCTCGATGCAGTACTTACAAACCTGCAGCTTCAATTACTTTGGAAAGCAGGAATGTTGCATCCAAGGTCAGCAAAGACTATCCCGTTCCTCAAAGTGTAAAAACAGCTGCATGTAACCTTGAAATCAGCTCATTAGGAGCGACTTACACATGCATTACATACAAACAGCAGTGCAGGTTTGGTGCACTGAGAACTCTGCAGCGTCCTAAATCAACGTTCGGTCGTGTTAACCTCACCTTCTCTGGCAGCTGAGACTCCACCTCTTTCTTCAGCCTGCGCAGGAGAAACGGGCGGAGCACTTTGTGCAGACGCCGGATGATCAAGATGGTTTCCTCCTCGTTTAAGTCAACCTGAACACGTCAGAAAGAGTGAGAGACGACGCCTCGCAGCTGCTTGTTTCATGCAGAGTGACGAGATTCCTACCTGCCGACATGCTGCTTTACGCTAAACCGTCATTTAACCCAGAAGTAAAACTCTTAAGAGAAAGAAGCTCTTTTGCATGTGTTTCCTTGGCCAACTAAGGTTGTTATTATCACGCCATGTTCTGCATGGCGTGATAAACGAGAGCTCCTGGAAGAAACCCATGCTGGCACACAAAGAACATGCAAATTCCAGGCAGAAGGGTCCAGCCTGTTTCCAACCACTGACTCACTCTGCTGCCATTATTACACATCACTTAAAAACTAATTGATGATAAGAAGCGTGCCTGAATCCACTTTTTCCTTAAGGGTGCCTTTTTAATTAAAAATTGTTATGTTTGGCCACGGTGCTTCTGTTGCACCCAGGGCACCAAATTGTTTTTCATGAACTAAAACAGCTACTACTAATGCAAGAAAGCAAAAATACACTTAAATATTCTTTTCCTAAATCATGCAACGCTTGCACAGCTGGAAATGAGCAGAACAGGTTCCCTTTAGTAAAAAGAAAACTTATTTTTCAGCTTAGAAATCATCTATAACTTTTAATTACATGCATCTAAAAAAGTAATATGAGATGAGCTGTATGTAATCTAAAGATGAAGCGTTGAACTTGGTGGGAGCGGGCACTGCTACGGGGGATTTGAAAGTTTTGCCTACTCCCACATGAAAGGTGTCCACATGTTTGATATGACACGACCCCAAAGGGCTGTGTCCTCTCCTAGCATTGAACCGGGACCTTTGTCCAAACTGCAGTCCCATGACTGCTGAAACTGCAAACTCTCGATGTCAGAGCACAGACAGATATCAGAAACCACTTCCATGCTGGCTACCGCTCGTTCAGCCTACTGCGCTCTGGAAGACGGTACAGAAGCATCGAAAGCAGTCGATGAGGAAACCGCTTCTAAATGTAGAGAAGGACAGGAAATGTCACTCCTATAGTGACGACACCCAGAATAACTCTCGGGTGCCTATTTATTGAAATCTTTTACTTTTTGAATCCTGCCTTTTTTTGTGAGACTCACTGAACTTTCCAGGGACAGGAAATAAAATTCCCCGTGGATACTCAGAATTACATTCAGAACACTTCCAGAGTCTTAATGCAGTGGGTATAAAAACATTCTCCCTTATGCATTTAAATAAGCCGTGTTAAATTGTAGATATAAATGACCTCCCTTTGCTTCCTTGCCAGGAGTAATGAAACATGTGACTGCTGCAAAGAAAAGCAGTGAGCTGAGGGGAACAGATGGAAGCAGCTCCATTTAACAGCTTCAAATGGGAAGTATTTCTGTGTTCAGTAAAAATCAGCCCATTGCAGGAAGAAAAGGCTGAAAATACAGTTTTTAAAAGGATTTCAGTTTTTACACAGAAGCTTTGGCATTTTCTGATAATGAATGATAATGTCTGTACTTATCATCACTTTAAAAGTTTTAAGTGGCCTTGATCCAAATGACATGAAGGACTTATTAACCATTTATGTGCCCGAGGTTCCTTCTGATGGTTCCTGCCCTGAGTGAGATCACGACAGCAGCCAAACTGTAAAACTTCTTCAGTCTCTTTAATCACAGAGCTTTCAGAAATGATTCGTCTCTTTCTGATGTCTCCTTTGTAAATTTATACTACATGACAACACAAAATGCATTATGTATTATTATTTGATCTACGAAGGTTAAAACTAATTATTAACTTGATTTGCAAAACCCAGACTTCAGCATCAGCCAGTGTTAGCTTAAAACTAAAACACTGGTAGCTCTCCTGGCACCTACCCTCTCTCCTGTCATGGCGAAGGGTGCGTTAAACCACTGCTCGAAGGTGCTGCAGCACTTGAAGATGGTGGGCAGCAGGAAGTTGAGCAGGGCCCACAGCTCGGGCAGCTTGTTCTGCAGAGGAGTCCCGGTGAGGAGCAGCCGACGGGGGGCCACGTAGTGCGTGTTCAGCACCTGTGTCAGTTTACAGTGGTGGTTCTTCATGCGGTGACCCTCGTCAACGATCATGTACTTCCAGCGAATCTGTAGGAGACACAAAACAGAACCCGAGTGCAAATTAGCATTTTAAATATTTCAGTTTGTGTCTCAGTCGTCACTGCAGGATTTTGATTTTGCACTTTGACGACCGTCAGGCTGCAGAATAATTCTAAATACAAACAACAAGCTTCTGACTCCGCCTTTTATTTAGCGTGTTTATGACACACGTTCTCATCTGACCCGATGAAATCTTTGTGCCCCCTGTCATATAATGTGTATTATGAGCACAAAAAAGCTGTAAAATGTCAATAAAAACAGAATTCACTGATTGCAGATCTCATATTTTACTCACAACAGAACAGAGAAAACATATTACGTGTTTAAACTGAACAAATGCACAATTTTAGGTGAAACATTGGCTCATTTTGATTTTGATGGCAGCAACACATCTGAAAAACAGTCCGAGTGGGAGCAACAAAAGGCCGGAAGCTTTCCTCCAGCTGCTGCGCTCCTCAGCTCCAGATGTTTGATGATGTGGGCTGATGTTAAAATAAGAAAGGATGCTGCACAGCGGCAAACTGTTGTTTTGGAGACATATTGCTGCCATCAGATACAAAATGAACAATTATTTCACTCGGTTTAAACATTTGATGTGTTTTCTGTGTTCTGTTGTGAATAAAATACAGTTTTGTAAGATTTGCACATCCCTGTGTTCTAGTTACATTTCACACAGGAGTCAGGTTTGTTCATCACAAGTAATAAAACTTGGTGTTATTGCAAAACTTTTATGTTAATAAAATACAATTACTGCCAGATGCACATATTTAACCTTTAAAAAGCCTCGAGTGAGAAAAACAAAAATCTGAATTTTAGCTGAAGATGAAAAGTTTGTTCATTAAAAACAACAAAATGTACAAAGCGCAAAAGCGAGTCAGTGAATAATGCACGATGCATGACTTATTCAACTGAAGAGATGAAAAGCAAAGCGAGGAAACATCTCTCAAATTACTGCATGAAACAAACAACAATCACAGTTCTGCTGCTTTTCCAGACTTTTTGCTGATTTGAGCTTCGGCAGCAGTGGATGGAAGCTCACCATAATTTCCTTTTGCTCATTTTGTGGATATTTGTGATGGAGATGCTGCAACAGGGTTCAAGTTAGGAAGCAGATTACAGATAGAAGAAAGAGGTTTGATCCTTTTCACCTTAGCCAGTATATGCTTGTCTTTGATGATGTATTCATAGGTGGTCAGCAAGACGTTGAACTTCCCGCTGCGGAGCTGAGGCACCAGCCCACGACGCAAAGCAGGGGTGCCCTAATATGTGGAGAGACAAAGAAGAGACAACGTTCTGTCGTGAAAAGCAGAAAATCTGAACATCTGTGATGTGAAAAAAGAGACTAGACTAAAAAACAGAGATTTGTCTCACCTTGTAAGCAATTTTAACCACAGACGGAGCCCATTTGTCAAGCTCATAGACCCAGTTAGACAAGGTCCTGAAAACAGCATTTAAATGTGGTCAGAATGTTTTTAGCAGTAAAGGCAGAGTCTTCAAAGACGACAGATTCATCAACACTTCATTTACAAAAACAGCCAAAGAAACCATGAAAATGCACAAAAGCAGAGACGAGATGAGCTCTTGTTCAGTGGCACACTGGGACAAACTGCTGTGTGCTAAAAAACAGACAGTTTTAGGCTTTACTCCATGTTTGCACACTATGCATATTCAAGAGCACATTACACACAGTGGCCTTGAGCAGCGAATTAAGCCTCCGCTCAGCTTCCATCACTTAGAAAGAAAAAGTGCTCTGCTCATTAATCATTAAAAAATAGGCTTGCTTCTAAAAACACAACCATTGTTCACTCTAATCTTCCAACACCTGCAGTTAGAAACCAACATTAAAAGGAATAACAATTAAAAAGCCGAGTGTTTTCCTGCACTCTGCACACTGAGCACACTTTCATCAGCCTTAAACCACTTTGAATTTTCACCCTTGAACAACAGCACGCTGGTTTCCTGCTGTTTGTAAGTGAAAAACAATGAGGGGAATCACACACTTCATGAAGCTGGATCAGTAATCGGACATATTCCCACACTCTGAAAACAGTTTATTTCGACCACACCCCGTAAAGTCATCAGTTATTCACATTATCAGATATTATTTTGTAATGGACAATAATGCATTATGGGTTGTTTTTAGCCTTAATGTTGCACAGTTATAAAGTGTTCGTGAGGACTGTGTGAGCGGCCCCACACATGAAATAAATACAAGCCTCTCTACTCATCATTAAAACTGCCATCAAATAATTTGGCTCCTTTGACCCTATAATGAGATGCACACACGGCCTTGTACTAAAATTCAGCATCTTTATTCGGGCCAAAAACACACTCAGACATGCTAATTATCCTCCTGTGCTGTTTTAGCAGGTTAAAAAACTAAAGTGTGGCAGAGGTGAGGTCTTTGGCTCTGCAGCAGGGGAGCGGTGGTGCAGCAGGCGTAATCAGGTCTCTCCCTTTTTAGTGACGCCGGGAGCTGGTGACAAGCTGATTGATTGGACCGAAGACTGTGCTAAACCCAAAAAGTACTGTGAAAGCACAGTAAAGAAAAGAAAGCCATAACCAGAACACCGTGCGGTTTGAGGGGCGTGCAGGGTCACATAAACTTTATTGATGATGTAATGCCTCTGTCCTGCTGCAGTCACTAGAGCAGTAATGTCATATCCAGGTGGTATCTCTCCCACAGGGCAAGCTTCCATTAGCAGTTAGCATGAACTTCACTGCTTTGGCTACATGAGATGTTCTGATTACTCAGAGCAATGATTCATTTCTCCTGCAGTTTAAATGTTGAATGACGAGCTGCACCCGTCCCTAGCGTACTCTCTCAGGTTATTTCAATAACACAATCTGAGTGCCAAGCAGCTGCACTGACGTATCTGAATAAATGCAATTTGATTGGCTGAACTTTTCTCTGCACCTTGTCTCAATGATCACAGGCAAAGCAAACCAGCAGCTCCACAACTCAGAAGAGAAGCGAGACCTGAAAGACGTATGTGTGAGTGTCTGTCCGTGCCTCCATCCGCCTCATACTAACAGGAAGTGGCCTAAGAAGACCAATTTAACTTCAATAACAACAAGCACCTTCGTGCACAATGCATTTTTAATGCAGCTGTGAGCAGCTGTGAGCAGCTGGACCCATTTCCTTTCCACACTGCAAAGTGAAAAATATCTGTAGTAGTATTCTCGTACCCTGTTTAGTATGCACTGTACTTGATACTGTTAGAATAATTACGAAGCATGATTTTGGACTTATCACAGTGAGATGGATGTGAACACCTGACACTTGAGCAAACACCAACTCTCCTGCTTTCCATTACAGCCCGCGTACTGCTCAGGCTATTTCACTGTGAGTCTACAGGGGCGTGTGGAGAGCACAAATCTATTAGAAAGATATAAAAACACACATTTTTTTCTTATTACAGCGCCCCTTAATTCCAGGTGCAGTCATGCTGAAAAGCTGTTTGTGCTTTTTCAAATGAATGCTGAGTCCATGTACCAAGGCTGAAGCTGATAAAATATAGCCTATGCCTTTTAAACAGGTTCCTGGCACCGATGGAAATAGCTAAAAGGACAGGAAGGGAGTGAGGGAGCACTCATAAGGACCTTCAGGGTAGTTTACGTGTAGTGCTGCTAATACACCAACAAAAAGAAAGCCTTCACACGAATGATTATCATTTGAAGTTCTTTTCAAAGGTGACTCTAATAATGTTAGATTTTAGGGTGTCATGACATTGCGAGATAAGAGCCACGATTGATACTGGAAGAGAAGTACTAACGAGAGAGGAACGATGATGACAAAGGGACCGTTGAGCCTCTTGTGCTCCATCAGGTAGGTGATAAGGGCGATGGTTTGGATGGTTTTGCCGAGCCCCATTTCATCAGCCAAGATGCCGTTGAGATTGTTGTTGTACAAGGACACCATCCACTCGAGCCCCTGAATCTAAAACACAGAGAGGAAAGCATGAGCGTGCTCTGTGTGCACACAAAACACACAAACGATAAAACGGTGAAGACGAAGAAAAAGGAGAAATACACGTCTAACTAGATGTTACAAAGACAATGCAATTAATAATGTCCAGAGTTTACGATCATCTATATTCCAACATGAATAATGGAGCTCTCCTTGGCTGCTGTGAATAATAAAAGCAGATATGAAGGCAATCACAGGCACCTGCAACAAGTCAAGTAAATGCATCCTTGCACTACTGTGTTTATCCATACATATGCAATAATACTAAGTGCAATAATCCTTTCTGTCATCGTATTTTTTACTCAGTTGTATATAGTATTTGTATTTGTATTCTATTTTTATCTTATTGTATATTTATTTTATTTTATTCTACTGTATATAGTATTTTATTCTATTCTGTACAGTTGTGTACTGTATTTATTCTTATTGTATTCTAATTTTTGCCTCATAACTTTTGCACTGTCCACTTCCTGCTGTGACAAAACAAATTTCCCACGTGTGGGACTAATAAAGGTTATCTTATCTTATCTTATCTTATCTTATCTTATCCTATCATAGGGCAGTCCTAACAATCAGGTGATGAAGCTAAAGCAGCCCATAAAAGCTTCTTGCATGTTGAGGATGGTCTGTGTAGCACTACGGGCCTTCTAATGTCTTCTAACATCCAGCTCTGTACGTTTGTTGGTGCAATCTTTGTTTCTATAGCATCCCACTGTGGAGCAGCACACTTGATTTCTCAAACTGTGGGGCGGGGCCTGCTGTCGGGGCACAGAGCCACTGCGGGTGGGGTGCAGATGGCGACAGGTAAACATACGCCGTGAAATTAAGTTGAATTAAGAAGAAAAAAAGACATTAAAGCGACAAAAGATTACACTGAAACTCATCTTTGATCCTTTTTTTTTTATTGCTGACTGATTGAATTTTGGATTCTGGGACAAGTGACTTTTTCTGACATGTCAGACTTAATCCAGAAAAATCCAGAAAAGTGCAGAAATTATACATGTCTTAAAGTTTTTAAACATAACTAGACGCACATATCCATGATGTCATGCTGTGCCTTTAGCTGTGACAGCCTAAAAGACAGAACTGCCAAACATATGGACTCTAAAGGCATTTCTTCTGCCTCTGTACTTGTAAACGTGCAAACCTTTAGACCTTTAGAAGAAGTTAAGTTGACATTTTTCACTGTGAGCTTTGCCGGCTAACTTGATGTTACTGCCACCGCAGCGTTTTATATCCTAAAGCATTGGGAGAAAAATAACTCTGTCACCAGCTGCGTGGTTTCGCCTGTGGGGAAACAATCAGCGAAGGACGGTCTGAGGAAAGGTCAGGAGGACAGTGGCAACAGAAAAGGTGACCAATAAACTGCACAATACTTCACTGCATGCAGCGGCACAGCTACATGCAGAGATGAAGGTTGTGAAAAGAAATTCCCAACTGAATGCATAGTCTCTGTGAATTTAGGTTTGCTATATATACACTGACACCGCAGACGTTTGATCCGATTAATGGATGTCCAATTTTCCCCAAGCAGCGCGCCATATCTCATTTTAAATTTGGCACACCATAAATCAGACAAACAGGATGACTGCACCGTGATTGGATAGAAAACAAATGCTAGCTGTACCCAGCTGCCAGTTCCAGATCTCTGCCAATATGTCTCTCACGGTCATGTACGCTGCAGCTGAAGATGAGATGAGGGTGTCAGCATCGCTACAGGCAGACAGGCTTGACTAAGACGCATTCATGTGCCTAACAGGAGATGTGTTTGTTTACAAAGCTTCTATCTATGACCGAAGATTGTGACAGTCACCAGCTCTTTGCCCACAGACTCGGGAATATTCAGAAAACCTGAAAACGATTTGTTTCCATGTCCAGAGGGCGGCAACGCCCTCAGTAGATATACTAGGACATCATCACAGAGAGCAGAGGCTAATTTACCTGCACTGAAGAACTTAAATACATTTAAGGCTCGAGCTGTTATTTTAACTATCACCTAATTTGCTGATTAAGATTAAGATAAGATAAATCTTTATTAGTCCCACATGTAGGCTTAAGTTAAAGGTTAAGAGAAATAAAGAGGAAGTTTAGTTTTCTGATCAAGGTACTAAGTTTAGTTCGGACCTCTAGGAGGCTGAGAGGCTTTTTTCCCACGAAACGTGATGCTTGTTTACATGAATCAATAATATAAAACTAACATTTGAGGTGTGGATTCATCGCATTTATCAAATGAAATCGCACTCATCTATAAGAACTTGTTCTTGCCATCTGTGGCCTGTTTTCATGCTGAAGGTAGTGTTTGATGATTATGAAGCTGTTACTGGTGGCACTGAAAGCACAGCAGGAAGTTGGCGCCGGCGCTGCAAGACTCGACAGCTGGACTGTTTCACTCACATTTACAACAAAAATCGACGTGCATGGACTGCAAAATGCATTTAGAATATATGAGAACAGAAAGCATGACAAGACTCTGTTTTCTTGACAAAAACTGATGAAACGCACACACACACACACACACACACACACACACACACACACACACACACACACACAGTAATGATGCAGTCCATCAAGTCCAAATACCCAGGGGGAGATAAAGGAACGCCAGCGCGTGTCACTGTAGTCACAATCAAAACCTCTGTGGGTAAAAAGCCAAATGAAGTCATTTATCAAACTACGTGTTAAACACACTGTCATCCACTGACCCTTTGTTTCAGACTAGCACAAAGTTGGAGAATGAAGATCCAATTACAGCTAAAGCTGTTTGTATGCAGACAGTCTGTTACTTCAGCTGTCGTGTAAACGCTGCTTAAAGCTGACAGCAGCGGTGCTCCTCGGTTGCAGTGAGAGCTACAGCATGTAAGGGGGTGTCCAAAGCTTTTAATTCAATTTTTCAAATGTATTAGCTCGGATGCCAATGTGGTCCAATGTTTGCAACTTATACGAGAACTTTACAGCCTCTAAAATGTTCCTTATACAAAGTTGGTCTTCTCTGCAGATCAGCCAACGTTTGCTCCCATTCATTGTAACCAGGAAACTACTGAAAGCACTCAGACTGGACTTTTTTAATCTAAAATGAAAACATATTCAGCACCTGCATACTTCATTGCTACCATGTTGTTATAAATACATTTTGCTGCACTAGTTTTGGTCTCAAACAAGCTGCCATATTGATTTCTGTTTGCAATCAAGTTGCTGACTGCCCATGCAAGCTCAATGTTTGCATGACTTTATCTAATGCCTCTCAAATCACACATCAAATGCTCGGGTGGATCCCACGCGTGCTTAAAAATGCCCCATGGATGTGCACCGCATCACATTAGAG
Organism: Simochromis diagramma; assembly: GCF_900408965.1. Classification (NCBI taxonomy): domain Eukaryota; kingdom Metazoa; phylum Chordata; class Actinopteri; order Cichliformes; family Cichlidae; genus Simochromis; species Simochromis diagramma. Next base: position 714,995 of record NW_024387285.1, on the reverse strand, counting down.
ACGGGCTGGGAGATGAGAGCGGCTTCCTGTGTGAACATGCAGACATACATTTAGACAAAGTTTAGCTCTGCAAATCGGTTCTCGCTGATTTGAAAGGAGCCGGTCTGCTGAAAGAGGGTACAGTCTGACTCAACTTTCATTTGGAAAGAAGTTCCAATTTCAACCACATGCAAGCAGACATTCCTGGTGGATTGCTCTCTAACCTGAAATCCACATTACGTCTGTTTTGCACATAGTTGTTGATGGAAGATAAAATAGCTGCTGAAAGAGTTGATATGTTTGCATGACGCTGCAAATCTCTGTGCAGCGTTCTGCCATCTCATTAGACTTTCAACATCTTACTCTGTTGCTCCAGCTGGACACTTTAGATGTTTTTCACAGACTCGGTAGAACTGAACTGAAACTCAAGTCCTCACAGGGCATTCAAGACAAATTAGACGTGTCTACTGGTGGCAGCACTGGGCCACACTGTTCAGCCAGAATCAGGACAAGCTGTCCAAGAACAGTTAGGAGGCCCTGCTAGGTCACGCCAAAGCTCCAGTGTAGCGCTTACAAATGAGGTCGAACCAGTTAAAGGCAAGAACGGCGTTTTAGACCAGCCTAGGATAAAGGACACATCTGACACACTGTTTGGCACAAAGCTGGAAAAAAGCAGAAGCTTCACAACAAGTGTTTCTATATGTTCCTTCGATCTATTTGCAAATGTGACCAATGTAGACTTGCTTGACTCATTTATTAAATTCTTGTCATGTTATTGGATTCCTTGGACCAAAAAGTTCCCTCAAAGATACAACATTAGGGTGAAAAACTCAACAATCCACTGATGCCCTGCGAGGAGCACCTGGCAATGGTGGAAAAAGGAACTCCCTGTTAACAGGAAGAGAACTCTGGTGGATTCAGGCACAGGGAGGAGTAGACAGCTTCTACAAAAGCAGGCATGTTGTATACGTGTGTGTGTACCTGGTACTGTTTGAGCATCCCATTGATCAACAGTGACGACTGCTTCTCCACCCTCTCAATGACAGCGTGGGCCACGCCGTAGTAAGACTGGGAGCTGGTTTGGCCAGTAGGAACACTGTACTCATCATCCACATCCTGCTTGGCTGACCTGCATGTGTGTTTGATCATTTGAGACAGAGACAGAGAGCATTTGAAAGTATTCTAACTCAAACTGAACCAGCTTACAAATTTAATTTAATGGCGCCTAACTGAGGCCTGACCCCGGGAGCTCAGACTAATAACTGTCTGAGCTCCTCTGGAAATCCACATCCAATACAAAGACAGCCGGAGGTTTGTTTATTTGCTTATTTGTGAGGCTCCTGCAGGGAAAATCAGGTTTGTTAAAAAACAGTCTACACCCTCAACTTCCAGCGTATGTGAACTGAACGCTTCTTTCTAGCTGATGCAACACATGCCGAGTAAATGGGAGATAACAGAAGGAAATACAATACTCGATGATGTTCTTGGCAGCTCTCTCAGTGCCTCCATCTCCATTGGGATCGATTATCTTCTTCTCCTCTGTCTCTCCTTTGGACGCCTCATCTTCCTCCTTATAAGGTAAAGTTGATAACACATGACTGAGCGTGCTTAATAAAATAACAGCAGCACAGGTGGAACAAAGAAGCAACTTTGATGTGGATAATAAAGTGTACAGCGCCCCCTGGTGGATCTTGTGCAATATAAAGTTTATTAATGAGAAAATCCTCTACCTCCTCTTCAAACTCTGAGCCGCTCTCCTCGCTGTCTGACCGTGGGGCCACTTCATACCTGTTTCAAAAGAAGCAACAGAAAAACAAAGCCTCATTAAAACATCTGTGCCCGTCACAGAAACATAATGACGAGCTTCAGCAGAATTTATCTAACAAGCAACAACTCTCCAGATAGTGAAGAGAGTTTATAAATAAATAAACAGAGCGAGTAAAAGATTCACACTATAAACATGTTTAACTATGAAGGAGATCTGCTGATTCAGGGATATTGATATTCAGACTATCAATATCATCAGAGTGTGGAAGGAGAATTTCAACGTTTCCTAGTTTTATTAAATATTATTTAAAAATCTAAAACATTTTAGCTAATGTTATTAATTCAGTCATTTTTCTGCCTTGGTAACTGTCTGCCTGTTGCAGCAGCTCGTGCTGTTTTGTGTTTTTTTATTTTAACGATTTTTCTGGCTCAGTATAATTTCACTGAAGATGAAACTGCTGCTTTTTGTTTTAAAGTCGTGTAAAGTCAAACTGGATTTTCTTCTCTTGGTGTTCTTGGCAATGACGAATCTTTTCCACCTGATCGTGCTCACGGTTCTGCTGCACAGAGCAACACCTGCAATCCTGGAGGTGCTACGGAGAAAACGACGGGTGCTTTAGTGATAACAGGGGCTGTGTCCCAATTCAGGGTCTGCAGCCTTAAAGGCCGCATTTTAAGGCCGATTACGTCACAGCGACGCGCCGAAGGCTGTCCCAATTCGAAGGCTGCTCGAAATGCGGCCCTGAAATGCGTCCTTCATTTCCCTGAATTTTAAGGACGTGGCGGTGTAGACTTCGTGGCCCAACATATCCCAGAAAGCATTGCACGGCGGTGGGTGTGGATAATTTTGCTGAAAAAAACACGGCGGATGAGGGGCGGCCGAAGAGTAAACTTTAAGTAAGTACTGAATATTATGTGCAAATGTTTAATAACGAAGAACATTAAAACATTCCTGTTGGCCACATGTCGGCAAAGTCATGTGACATTAGTGACGTTTGTACTAACTTGGTTTTAAAGCCTTTACTTTCAAATATACGCCGTTCAATAGCTGAGCTTAATCTTACAGAGAATGATCAAAGCTCATGTAGAAACAAACAAATGAACAAAATATGTTCTCCTTCATTTCTGTCAAACAAAGCTGTATGAAACGTTTCCAGCTGTTAGTATCATGGTTGCTAGGCAACCTGGGCAGCGCAAGGGAGGCTAGACCGTCCCATTTCACAAGCCTCGCACTTCCGGCCTTAGCGGTCTTTGAGTGCGCGGCCCTTGTGGACCGTTAAGGCTGCAGACCCTGAATTGGGATACAGCCGTGGACTCTGTGTGCTGTGACCAGAGGGAACACAGCGAGTGTAGTTTGATGTGTTTTCATGGATACAGTGTCAGGTGGAACAGCTACATATCATATTGCTCCACTGAGAAACCAGCTACATAAAAATGCATGAATTCTATCGAGGATGCCAAGACTGGTATCAACGTCAAAATCCGAGGTGACTTCCTTCTCAAGTTATTAGACACGCCAGGTTTTCAGGAAACTCGACCTCTGACCTCGAGGCCAAGGTCACTAAGATCCAAGCTTATCTGAGATTTGGCATCTGTCTGAAATTCCTATGTTGCTTCGTTCTCGAGTCATCGCGTTCACAAACCTTGATGTGCATAGCAATGCTTAATTCTAGACTTGAAAGAATTTTCTTGGAATTGATTTTGATAAGTTTTGTTCTTGGCGTTACAAAATGCAGTCTGTGTGAGCATTACGAGCCACCGTGGCCGAACACACAAAGACTGCCACCAGCAGAATCTTGGAGTGTCCAACGGTTTCGTTTCAAAGAGATCAGAAGCCGACAATAGTGCTGTGCAACTCACCCGGGGTTCATCTCGAGCCAAGCCTCCAGCTGGCTGGATTTTGGGGCCTCGGTTCCCTGCAAAACTTTCCCGGTCTCAGTCTGAATCACTTTGACAGGCAGCTCACTCATCTGGCTGCTTTCATCCATGGGCTACAGGACAGAGGAAACACAAGAAGCAGCACGCATAAACAAATCTGAACTCATCTTCAAACTTTAGTCTTTTAACTTTTTTTTGAAAAGATATGAGCTGTTAAGTTTTTAAGATGAGCGGCGGACTTTGATATTGATCAAAGTATGATATAGATCTTCAAATCCATTTAGAAACGAGAACCATAAACCACAAAGCTTCACTTTCATCAGCCACCGCTGATGTAACCTGAGCTTCTGCTGCTTTTATGACTGCATATCATGAACGTAAAACACTTTTCATTAGTTCCATAACCCCAATTAAACAAGAGCTATAAAACATAAAATTCTACAGACAATTCAAAAGCTTTTGTTTATTATTTTATAAATTATTTTCACTGAGACTAATAAATCCCAACATGAACCAAACTTTCAGACCTCCAAAGTTGCCTTTAGAGGTAAACAACATCAACGAGAGCTTCACCAAACCTGCCATCAAAGTTCAGCCTGAGCTTCTGGAGCACACAGAGGAACATGATTAAAAAGTGTGGAAAGTTACGACTGCAAACAAACAGCACAGACGTCTTTTTGCTTTCGGAGGACTGTTTACAACATGCCTCTGTTGCACAATCGCCCAGGGTGCAGTCTGCCTCTCAATGGGTAATTACTGTTTGTTTGTTCGCCTCCTTATTTGTTTCTTTTTTCTGTCAGAGTAGGTTGGATTTTGTAGCAGTCACAATAAAAGCAAATGCATGAGAGGAATAATTATCAGCGTTACTAATTTTGAAAGTTAAACACGTTCAGAGGACAAAGAGCGAACATCTGTCGACATCTGGGGGACGTGAACCCTGAAAAAGTCTTTGAAACAGAAGTGCCTGATTTTCGACAGCTGATTATTTACACATCCATCAGTACGATTGTCACGCATTCATGTTTGTGTCCACCTGTTGAACATAAGTGCAGGACTCGTGTGATTTTATTGCCACGTTTAGTCTCCACAAAAAATGTCCACTGCTGTCACATCTCAGCACCGACTCTGTCTGCAGGTAAGCTGCAGAGTGTGAATCGTGCTAACGATGAGGTGTTGTTCAGTAAACTCAAAGTTAGCTGCAGATCAAATTAAAAAACACTTTTTACATTTAACATGAACAGTCACTCACCTCTCCATCGGGTCCAATTGCGCTAGTGCCTTCACCATCGCCATCCACCTTCTACATAAATAACACATCAACCAATCAGATGGCATTTTCTTCAAAACACTGACTCATATCAAAGCTGGAAAAACACTGATAATAATAATAATAGGTTAGAGGGAATGGAAAATCTCAGGTGCTCTTTGTGTTCCTGTTGTACACTCACATGACACTTTATTAGGTACACATTGCTAGGACCAGGATGGGTCCTTTTTACCCTCTGAACTGCTTAATTCAACAAGGAGCTGGAAACAGTCCTCACAGAGTTTGGTCCATACTGTGTGCGACAGCATCACAGAGCTGCTGCACATCCGTGACGCTGGTTACTGTGAAGAACGACTAAATAAAGTGAACTCTTCATGTTCAAGAAACTACTGTAAGGCAGCTTTGTGACATGTTATCCTGCTGGAAGCAGATTCAGAAGACGGGTACACCGTTATCACAAAGGGATGGACGTGGTCAGCCACAATAGCTGGGGTGTTTTTGTTAAACAATATCCTGTTGGTACTTGGAGCCTGACTCGCTGATACACGGCAGGATGTGTTTACTCCAAATTCTGACCCTACAGTCTGAATATCAGAGCAGAAATCAAAAATCATCGGGCCAGGTAACATTTATCCAGCCTGTTGTTGTCGACCCTGTGAGCCTCAGCTTCCTGTTCTCAGCTTACACCAGTGGTCTTGTGCTGCTTTGGAGGTTTGTCGCCCACACAGAGATGCTCTTCTGCATGCCTTGTATGCAGTGAGTGGCTACTTGTCTTACTGTTTCTGTCCTATCAGCCTGAAGCAGTCAGGCCATTCACCTCTGACATCGACAAGGCATTCACCCAGAGAACTGCTGCTCACCGGATATTTTCTCTTTTCCAGACCATTTCAGAAATACCAACCACCACGCCACATTCAACGGCACTTAAATCCCCGTTTGTCCTTGACCCTGAGCTAATTCTCGGTTTGAACGTCAGCAGGTTGTCTTGGCCTACGTGGCCGCACACACCGAGTCGCTGCAACATGAGCATTAATGCACCGTTGAACTGGTGCACTTAACAAAGTGGCCAGTGAGTGTAGTTGTAGTGAAGTCATTTACTCAGGAGCATTTGAGAACACTGAGAGAAGAGCAAACAAACTGCCCTGAACTGAATATGACACTGCTGATCCTAGAGCAGGCCACATATCCTACACGTAAGGATAAACAGCAGCAGCCACTTTTATTGTGTTTATGTTTGCCTGAAGCTGAGTGCTGCACAGAGCACACACTTGACCTTCGTCCTCCTACCTTCTTTCTCTTCCGTCTCCTCTTCTTCTCCTTGGCAGCTTGAGCAGCTTTGTGTTCATACACCAGGGTGGTGAGGTTGGCCACATATTCATCCGTCTGCTGCAGCAAGTAGGCCAGACGCTTGTCTTTCTTTTGATCGATTAGTTTTCGGTACCCTTCCTCGTCTTCTGCCTGGATGAGCCAAAGTGACATCAAATTAAAGACGAGAGCTGCTGTAACGGTGAAGTGTAAATGATCCATTATAATAACAGGACGGAATTACAAATTAACTCCACTGCACTCATATAGTTCCCAGTTTAACCTTTAGGATCTTTAATTATTATTATGATTACAAATAGATCCTTTACAAAACATGCTAACAATAATTTTTAAAAAACTAATAAACAGACTTTTAAATGGCTAAACTGTGTATTTGCACACCAGCGACCTTATCTGTGAACTGTCTCTGTCACAAAGTCCTCCTCTGTCTCTATCATAAGACACTTCTACAGTTTCCCTTCTCTTCAGTCATGCGTGTAATGAGGCCTCAGCAGCACTAACAGCGCTGGCAGCCGAGTGGGGGGCTGAGAAGTGCGAAACAGGAACGCAGAGCCGCAGCACGACACTGTGGACGTTTGTATCGTGGACGTTTGTATCGTGTGCTATTATTTAGCTGACAAACTCCAGCTCTGATTTAATGAGTCGGAATATAATCAGACACCAGAGAAGAATGAAAGCAGCGGAAAACGAGTGGACAGTCACATCCTGCTCCTCACTGAGACCATCACCCACATTAAATACTAATTCTGAAAGGTTCAGTTTTGGTCTGCTTTGTGCATTTGGGGGCATTTCTTATACAGATGCAGAGAGCAACATTTAGACAGATGTCTAAGTGTGTCAAGCCAACACTGAGCTCAGTGGCAACAACTGGCATCATAAGAACAGCACCAGCAGGCTGGTCCAAGCTCAGCAGGCTGTAGGAAGGCCCAGATCCTTTATTTGCTGGCAGCAAACATGTTTACTGTAAGCTGTGATATGCTTGTAGCCACTATAGTGAATAATCAGCATGTATATCCGTAACTTTTAGTTTGAGCATTTATGAAAACACATGACTTCCAAAAAGATTCATCTTGGTTTGGCGCTCCTCACCATGAGTCTCCTCATCCTCTCCTTCTCGATTCTCTCCGTCTCCTTCTTCTGCTCACGCTCTGTGTTGGTGTGCCAGGTGGCGATGGCTCTGGTGAGCTTCTGCATCTTACCGGACACAGAGCGGTGATACTCTTTGAAGTCCTTGGCATGTTGGAGGATGCTGTTGAGATATTCCTGAAAAACAAGTCACAAGTTTTTGTTTCTGTTCCCGTCACTGCAGACACAACCCTGACGCCACATGAGTTTTCCTTCCTGTCAGCTTGTCACCTGCTTTCACACGGAGGACCTGCTGGATGCTGTCGCACTGTTGACAGTTTTCTGATTGCTTTTGTTGCATTTGTTTTGACTGCAGGAAATGAGACGGTAGCGTTTTGTTTTTTTAACCAAAAATTGTCATGAATACTTTTTATTAGTGGTGCAGCGGATCACGGTTGATCCGTAATCCGAACCGATCCCACTCCACGGTTCGGCACGCACGTGATCCGAAAAAGAAGGAAAATAAGTATGTGTATGGTGCGCGTGGTCAGTCTGTCAAGCGATAGCTATGGTCAGCGCTAGCGGTCCAAGTGGAGGAGCAGAGGAGTTTGAGGTATTTAAGCAGCCCTTTGCTGCCCAGTCCGACCGGCTAAAGCTATTACAGAAGCTACTGGGGTGTTTAGCTGCAGATGGGACGCCATATTTTGTTGTGCAAAACAAGGGGTTTAAACTACGATGAACGTGCTTGAGCCACGCTATGATATCCTGTTGCGCGTCCACTTCGTGACTGCTCATTATATCACAGCGGAGTGCGATGTAATGAGCGGTATGTATTATTGTAGGGTCTACCTTACAATATAAAGCGCCTTGAGGCGACTGTTGTTGTGATTTGGTGCTTTATAAATAAAATTGAATTGAATTGAGTGGTAGATACAAAGACTGTACTGCCCTAGATTGAACCATAATTTATTTTTTAATATTACGTGGAATGAGTCTAGAGATGAATGTTTTTACAGGCAAAAAATACTTCAAGTAAATGTTCAATTTTTGTCTTTTTTCTTTTTTTGCTGATCTGAAAATTGATCCGATCCGTGACTTAAAAGCGTGATCCGATCCGAACCGTGAGATTTTTGATCCGTTGCACCACTACTTTTAATGATTTCCATGCCACTGCAGTTTTTGCAAGAACAACAATAAGATGAATGATATAATAAGTGCTGTGGGTTGTTACATGGACTCTGGTGTGGCTCACCTGATGTTTCTGCCTGCGCTTCTTTTCCTGCTCGAGCTTCTGCTGCTTCTCCAGCTTCTCGGTCATGCGTGCCTCCCTCAGCGTCTGCCGCTTGCTGCGCCGGTAAGCCTTCGAGTTGAGGGCCGTCTCCAGGGTCGTGTCTCGTCTCATACAGGCCACGACGTCCTGCCTCAGCTGGGATATTCATCAACGGGTTATCAAACTCTAAAGTGATCTAATCTAACCTGTATCTCTAAAGTACAAATTGAGTATGAGTTGAAAATAGTGCTAAGCTGCAGCTTGAGGCACTATTGTATTATCAAAGGGCTTAAAATGAACAATTTGACTTCTAATTAAACGTTTGCATGATTGAATGAGCTTCCTTTAAAAACAGGGTTGGTCCACTTCATTACAACCCATATGGAAAAGAAATAGTAAAAACTTATATGATTTACTCATGAAAGTGGCCACTTTCTCATTACTTTCATATATCGTTTTAGTATCCAAAACATACGAGTTTCATTATATAATTTTTCAAGGGATCTTATATGTGTTTTCACTCTTGTATGCTTTTCATACAAGTTTCATACAAGACAGATACAAACTTTATAAGATTTATAAATATCTTTTCCATATGGGAAAGCACGACTGCATAAGAGAAATTAAGAATTCTGAAAGTGTCGATAAACCAAAACTACAATAAAAGCCAGCCTAAAGAAAACAAATTAATAATAATATTTTTAGGTGGATGAATGTATTTTGTTGACTGAGAGTAAGAAGTCCAAACTCTGTATGTACATGTACCTTTAACATAAATCAGTGGAAATGGCATCTCCGTTCTAAGAATACCTGAGCAGCAAACCAGCCCAGAGTGGATTTATCGATAAAAGCGCCGCACACACTCACACGGCAGGTGATCCGATGAACTTCCAGTGATAACAAAAGTGAGCTCTTTCCATTCGACTACGAGCTGCTGCAGTTATGCATTTACATTGATGCAGTCACGTGAAACATGAAACGCTGCAGCTGCCGCGTACCTGACGCTGGAAGTTGAGCAGACGCAGAGCCTTGAGCTCCACTGTGGCTTTAGTCCTGAGGTCCGGAGGCAGCGAGCCTGGCAGACTTTCCAGTTCCTGGATTCGATGCGCAATCCGAGCCTGCAGTCTGAGAGACATTACGGAGACATTTGGTTAAACTGCAGGACACTGGACACACATACAGTGTTTTATTGAGGCATTTGGCCACCACATGCTGTCAGGTATTTACATCACTGGAATTTGGACGATGGCGATATATCCATTATTATTATTATATCCATTTGCCATGAGACCTGTCAGCTGTTAAGGCCATAGAATGTGATTCATGTTATCACACTATTTAGATGGGATTTGGATGCAGACTGCACTTTTCACAGCAATCTGCAACATCTGAATCTAGCATGGCACTTACTTTTTTGACGTATGCTTTGTTTTGCAGTTACCTTCATTAGAGCCTCCATCAACACATGGTCTCATTGCCTCAGGTGCATACTGAGTGTTTGCTCAATAAGTATCTTTCAGGCTTAAAGTCTAGTTTCCAAGTGCTTCTTTAGCTTCTTTGGTGCATGTTAACACAGATGATGACACTCTGGGTCCAACTAAACCATAAAACCTGCAGGTTTCGTGTAGTCTTACTGAAAGTTTTTTCCCCTATATCTCTGGGTGGTCTGTTGCCCGCAGTACGAGTTCTGGTCCTCTTCACACATCCATGGTGCAGCTACACTGTGAGCTTTACTTATTTAGTAGTATCATCAGGTAGCTTTCTGAGGGGAAACTGCATTAAATCAATAAGATCTAAAGTTGTTTTGATTATTCAACAGCCTCAGGAGTATATTTATTACTACATAACACTACCAATAATGCAGTGCTGTTCCACAACACTGTGAGAGGCACAGTATTTCATAATGTATTCACTGGACAAACAAGGTGGACTGAGGACAAGTCTCTCTCTAGTCATGTCTAAACCAATGCAGCTCGGTCAAGACAACATGAAGAAGAGATCATCAAAACAACATCAAATTTATGGAGAGAAAAACAAGCCTTAGGGCCAAAACAAGATTAAGGTCTGTGGAGGCTTCCCGACGTCTCCTTCTGCAATCTTTGTTTTTAGAAAAATACACAGCCTGCGGGGATAACAGTGAGTTGTGATTGAGCACGCGAGGCACCTCCAAGAAAGGCCATAGGGGCTCCACCACAAAGTGTTTCTCACGTTATCATATTCATACGGGTAAAGCTTGTAACCTTAACCCTCGTCAAACGCTCGCAGACTCTGCTCGCAAAGTCTTCGTGTCACAGTCAATGTTTGGATATGTGACTTAAACTCGTTTCAAGTGAAAAACATGTAACGTCACATATGCAGAGCAATGCAGTTTGTTATGTGCAGCAGTTTGACCTCGACACATAAATTCATCTTCAAACTTTCCTTTACCACTGATTTCATGCAGGCAGTTTCATTCTTTATTGTGATGAGTTGTGTAGATGTGAAGTTTTTGCACTATTGTGAGACCACTGATGAATACGTGAATGTGTCTACCTGTATTCTCTCTCCTGCAGGATTCCCACTGGGTCCAAGCCCTGGGGCTTCTGGATAGGCGTGATGCGGTTCTGCTTGTGCTGTATCGGGAGCATTACGGACCCCTGCTGCCCAGGAGGCTGAGGGGTCCCCGAACTGCCCGGCATGGGCCCAGCTGGCACAGCAGAGGCCTGAGGTGGTGCAGGAGAGGGGCGACCACTAGCAACAGGAGTGAGCTGCTTCTGTGCAATGGTTTGATTTTCAGCACACTGACCTGGAGAGCAAAGACTTCTGGTTATTGCGTCCAGTCCCACATGTCCAAAATCTCAAATTCCTTCAGGACCAAAAGGTTTTTAAAAATTTTACGTGTCAGTATCGTTTCGTTTTTTTCAGTTTGGTTTTAACCACAACAAGCTGCATGAGTTTTTTTATGCTTAATGAGCTTAAATACCTGGGGGCAACCATTCAAAGCAACTGACAGTGGACAATAGAGGTGAAGAGAAGAGTGCAGCAGGGTGGAGACGAGTGTCAAGGGTGATCGGTGACGGAAGGACAGCGGCAAGAGTGAAAAGAAAGGTTTACAAGATGTGAGTGGCCTGCTATGATGGTTTGGAGACACTAACATAAAAGACAAAGATGGGGGTGGAAGTAATTTAGAAATGAGCACATCAGAGGGACAGCTCAGCTTGGATCTTTGGAGAGGACATGGTCTGAACATCTACAGAGGAGAGAGAGGAAATACGCTGCACAAAGAATTATAAAGACACAAGAAAGTTTTCAGGCCAAAGAGAAAGTTTACAGATGTAGTTAGAGAGGATGAGCAGATCATTGGTGTGAGAGAAGACGGTGCAGAGGGTGAGATGGATCCACTGTGATGACCCCAAAGGGACGAACTGGATACGTTAGGTAAAAATACCGTCTGTAAAAATGTCTGCACTGGGAATTATTCCTAAATACCAAATTATCACATGGGAAGTTATGAACACACGCACATCAACCAGGGTTTTCTCAATTCAGTAAATGCACCTGTGTGTTTACAGACAACCTGGCACTTACACACATCTTATGGATTTTTCCCCCTTTGGCTTCAGGAGGTCAATTTTTCTGTTCCTCGTACACGGTTAACTGACCAACACAAGGCCAGAGCTCATGACAGAGGAAACAGTGTCCTCACCTGGGAGCAATTAGCTGTCAGAAAGATCTCCCCGAGCTTCTGATGCTTCTGACAGATTCATTTTTCTATTTGTTCAATTTTAAATCGACCACAGTGGAAGTTGAGATTTTCTGGTTCTGTATCTGTTTTTAATTTATGACTGTTTTACGATTCATTCTAAATATTTCATCTTCTTGTCATATTTTCTGTCATATTACTACTGCACCATTATTCTCTTCACCTTTACCTGCTGAACTGAAGTTTTAGTAAATGCTTGGGGATCTCTCTGCTTTAAGCCATTTGACAGAAAAATCATGTTGTTGGGCACTGCATGTTGGATTAGACTGGGCAGAATGAAAAGTGGGACTGACTGTGAAGCCGCATGCAGATTCCTGTGTTATCGGTCCAGCCACAGAGCCCATGTTTACCACATACACCTGCCAAACTTACCATCGGCCCAAGGCTTGGGTCCTGTGCTTTGACTGAGTACTTGCATGGCCGGGGCTGGGCAGGGACTCGACTGGGGACCCCCCATAGGTGCCATTGGCATACCTTTCAACACAATAAGATTTCATAGTTCAACAATTTGTCTGTTACAATTTGAAACTGTAAAGGAAAATTATTTCACGCCTCTTTTCTGTCATTACACCATTAATCACACAAATCTCTGTTCTCTGTCAGACAAAACAGGTTCAATATGAATGTTTCAATCTGGGCTCAGTGACAATTTCAAGCTTTTTACTTAATTTATTGACAGCAACGTAAACCCAAAACTAAACTATGTAATTAGATCAGTTTATATTTTGACTGAGGCATCTTTCTACACTACAGTCTCACATTAAGGTGCAAAAAAGAGCCAAAAACAAAATCATACTTCTTCTTTATCTTTACTTGTTAATGTTCAAAGACTTTCACAACAAAGAAACTCACAAAATATTTGTACCAACATAAATCTGTATCGTACCTGGAGGCCTGTTGTAAGGACTGGCACTTGGTGCCTGCGGCTGCGGCTGTTGTTGTGGTTGCTGCTGCTGCTGTTGCATTGTGGGTAGGCTCCTTTTACCTTGAACAGCCAGCTGAAGGTTTTCGGGTAGCGGCTGCCCACGACCCAGAATCTTGTAGGCCAGAATCTGAGCTCTGAGCTGCTGCAGCTGTACTGGACTAAAAGCAGATGACCCCCTCACCTGCTGGCCCATGTTGGACATGTTGGACATGCCTCCTTGGGGATCCATTGACATCATAGGGCCTGACTGGGCAGGGGGCATGTGTGGTGGTGTAGGTCCACCTCCGCCTCCTGACATGGGACTTGAAGCGTGCTCATGGACTCCCATTGGGGATGGGTGGGGAGACATGTACCCTTAAGTGGACAGAAAGGAGGTTTCACACATCAAAGCCTTGAAGAATTGGGTCACAAACTCGAGATCAGAGCAAAAGCCAATGAGTCTTAGAGGTTATTTAATCATTAACACACTAGAAAGAGGAAAATACACAGCTGGTTTATTTATTTACTTGCTGCTTCCTCCTTGTTTAATATTAACTCTTATATTTAGAAGATGTCTGAGAAACATTAACACCACAAGTGGATGATGAGGTTAAGTTAATAAACCAGGCTGCTTAGAGAGCTGAAGGACTTGGGTTTCAAACCTTGGCTGTGCTGGTCCATAGGACTCTGTGGAGGTCCCATGCCACTGTGGAGAGACCTCATCCCCACACCTTTCATGTGACCAAAGTGCATTGCCTCTGCCATTGACTTGTCATTCATCCCCTCCATGGGCTGAAAACGCAAAATATGTTTCAGATCTACACAAGTTAACTGCAAAAACACACTGTCCTGCCAGTTTGAGATTGAATTTAGGACACCGATGGTTCTAATCATATCAAAAATAAACATTAATAAGATAAGATAAAATAAGACAGCCTTTATTAGTTCCAAAGTTGGGATTATTACAGCAGCAGAATGAACTGGCTGCCTAAGCAGAAGTAACATCAGTAATTCTACTGCGAAACTGCCAAAATCTTTAAAAATTACCATAACAAAAAAATCTATTCCATCCTCCACTGCATGAACTCAAGAGTATAAAAAGATTATAAAAGTACTGCAAAAATTCACTTATTATTTATGTCTGTATCAATTTATCAAACAACAGATATGTCGTATTCCCTCATTTAAGCTAATATATATTTATATGATATAAAAAAGGATAAATAAAGTATTTCATATCTTCCTAATTTTTCCTCCCTTCCTTGTTTTAGTTTGGTCGGTTTATTAGTGAGCATACTAAAAGGTTTAAAAAACTGAATCCATCAGAGTGATATAAATATCTACTTTAACAGTTTCCTTTAGCACTAATGACATCATGACATAGTTTGTAGTACTGTTTGCACACTGTACCTTATGCATAGAGTACATGCTGTCCTGAGAGTAATCACTTTGTCCCTGGCCCTGCATGCCGTGAGGTGCATTGGGTGTTCCGGGTCCAGGGCTGGGGCCCATCATGCTGTGAACAGAGCTCGGTGAGGGATCTGGTCCAGGGCTGGGGCCCAAGATGGGCCCTGGGGACATACCCGCCCCAGGAGAAGGGCCAGGATGCGACATACCACCTGATGTCTCTGAGGGGCCGGACATCTACTGAATACCTGTGAAGGTAGCAGATAGGGGTGGGCGATGTAAACGATATATGATAGAAACGATATAAATTTGGCCAACGATAGAGATTTTGACTATATCGCTCTATTGCGATAGTGCATGTTGATGATGTCATCAAGCTGCCCCTGTTTTGGTCGAAAGCATCGCAGCGGCTACAACCATTATCATCTGTAAATTATGGCGGGCAACAGTCATAGCAAAGAGATGAAGCACTTTTGAAATATGGGGAAAGCCAAAAACTGCGCTTCACTTCCGTAACATTGATTCATTACTGTTGAATTCTCTCGCAGCTGCTCTGTTCCCATGTTGTTGCAGTATATTAATAACTAACATCATATTGTGGATGAATAATCTCAGTTGTTCTCCTGACTGAAGTTTGGCCCGTGTATAGCATCCTGCTATGCGATTGCATTTGTCCCTGACCACCAGAATCCGTCACGTTAACTTTTATCAGTGGAAAAAGAGTTGGCGTTCATCCTCCAGCTTCACTGTTTATGTTATGCTAACATAGCTGTGTCGCTAGCGATCACGTAGCACAACATTATATACCAGCTAGTCCAACTTCAGTAACCCTGCAAACATCACTGCTGTTTAGTTTTCTGTCTTCATTTATGTTGGAAGTGGTAGCAGAGCTGTACGTTTTAATTAGTTTCAGAAATCTCTGTCAGAACATGGTATGAAATGTTTAGGTGGAAACTAGCGAGCTAACTTCCTGTTAACTGTTAACTCCGTTAAATTTAATAAATTCTGTTTTCATGGATGCCTGGATGTTAAACTTAATTGTTACACCCGATAAAACAGCAACGCTGATCATTTTATTAAAGATTAAAGAATTCAGACTGTTTTTAACTCTCAGTGTTCGTTTGACTTTGGGACCTGAAGCAGACGGAGTTTTGGACCCAGATTACTCCGCGAAGCTCCTCACTACGGCAGCCGTAATGCTCTGACAATCCATCAAGCAGTGCGGCTTACCAAAGTTGTACTAAAACATTTTTTAACAGATTTCTGCAGCCGAAATCCGTTCCAGGTCAGTAAGCACAACCAGAATTCATACATAAGGAACACTCTCGATTTTTGAGAAAATTAAAGGATTTTAAGTCCTTATAGTGTGGAAAATACAGAAGAAAATGTATAACGTATATATCGCGATATATATCGTTACCGCACGTGCTTCAAATTATACCGCGATATGGATTTTAGGCCATATCGCCCAGCCCTAGTACCAGACAGCTAGAGGAGGAAAATAAGAACATGACTGATGTGATTTTAATTCTATGAAAACAAGATGAGGCACATACCATCCGAAAATGGATTTTAATATGTTAACTGTTGTTTGTGAACAACGTCAATCATGTTTATCAGTGATCAAAGAATGTCGGAAACAGCCACTGAGTTAATTCAATGCCTGTGTAACAGTTAAACCTGATTATGATTCCATATAATAAATAGTATGGGAATAGGACATTGGTGGTGATTAGAGTCTTGGGCATGTCAAACTGATTTAATTTCATTACTCGTATTTTTTGTGTAGTGCCTGATAATCCTTCTCGACACCTTCGTGGACAGAAATGCCTCAATCACTTTCACTGAAACAACATTTTTTAATCTCTCTGCATTGCAGTATTAAACCATGCATTCTGTAATGTTAGCATTTCATTTGGAAGAAAAGCAGTGATATTTGACATTTTTACTGTACTTCACCATATTCAACCATTTCCCCATAGTAGACCAATGCATGAAATTCTTGTATTTGTGCCAGTTGTTTTATGGAGTCCTGTGACCACCAGGGAGCCCCAGGAGTGACTTGTATGGATGTGTGTGTGAAACAACATCTAATTCATCAATGAGAACATTTATTATGCAAACTGCAACAACACTGAAAACACAACAGAACATATGAAATATGAACAAATGTGAACTGAAATACCCAGGCTTTGAATATGTGACGTATGTGTGTCTTTGAGAGAAAGTCCAGTTGATTAATGATTTATGAAAAATTAAAGACAGAAAAATGTATTTCTTTATGAGGATTTTATGGCAGATTGGGTGTGTATTATTCCTTATTTCTTATATCTTAAAATATTGTATTGTTACATAGTCTAGTCTTTTTGTTAATGTTACTGTACTGGAGCAACTGTAACCCACATAATTTCCCTAGGAATTAATAAAGTATGCTGATTATGATTATACATGTGCACTACACAAAAAATAATAATCCATTCAAATCAGACTTGTTGCTGATGTTTGACATGTCCGTATCCCCAATTCTATTCATTATACGGAAAATAATTCGTGGTGTGTGTGTGTGTGTGGGGGGGGGGGGGGGGGTAAAAACAAAATGCAGTGGTTCAAATGTTTAAAACGGGCATTTAAAGGGTTAAAATTCTGAAAATCATTTAACGCTTGCTCATTTTGAAAAAGGTTAAAGTTGGTGATTTATGAAAACACGCAGAAAAATTATTGCTGTATTTTATGGCCGATTTTGTGCGTGGACATTTTTGTCCACGAAGGTGTGGAAAGGGGTGCAAAATTTGAGGAGGGCACAAGGGTTAAAGGCAAAGCTCTCCAGCACACAGAATAATAAAACCCGAGGCTGCGTGAAAGGATTCTTTTATATAGAAAGAATTAGCTGACGTGTGTCTGACGTTATGTTCTGCTTACAAGTGTCACTATGAGCCAGAAATTTCCAGGGTCTCAACAGCCATAGCATGATTGACTTATAGAGCTGCATAGTGACTGCAAAACGTATCTGCACCGTTAGAAAACACAGCGATGTCATAAACACCTATAAGAAAAACAAAAAACATGCATAACAATCAGCGCCACGTAGATAAACGCTGTTGGAGGACCAGCTGCCCTGTTTTCCGACCGTCCCTGTACAGTTACAGTAACGTTAGCTCGATCAACTGTAGAGCCCACTCTGATTGGATCATGGCTTCCCCAAAAAACTGGTGGCCATAACGGATATGCAGACAAAATCAAAGTTAAGATGAAAGTCGAGCACCTGACATGACCTAGTTAACATTTAAAGACGCACAATTTAACTTGTGTATCGCGTTTATAGACACGCGGTTTCACAAAAGCCCTAAATTCGGCCGTTTTTTCGCTGCCGCTTTGCTCGATCGTTGGGTAACTTAGCCATCTGCTAACGTCAGCTAGCATAGCCCGTTAGCTGGCTCTGGTTTCCATGTAGCGAACTGCGTCCGTGTTAGAAAGTTTGGACAGTTAGCAGTTCCTAACAGTAGTTACACCTCAGTATTCATCAAAACAGAACCACCGTTAGTCGTTTTACCTTTTCGCTGGATTGAAATTGCAGATAATTAGATGAAATTTTTATAATATTTCTTCAAAATATGACTGCTGTCCATAAGTTCACTCCCCCTCGGTGTTGTTTTGCTGTCATGTTTAAGTTGTTCTTGTGTCGCCATTACTGATTTGTCAATGTCACCGGAAGTCCCACCTACCGTAAACGGTGATAGGCTGAATCGCTGTCACTCTTGCAGTGTTGTTTTTGGGCGTGTGTCCGCTCTGTGACCAGTGCTGTAACTTTGAGAGCAGCAGCCTGGGCGAATATCCCGCTCATGTAAAAGTTTATTACAAACATGGTTTGTGTTGTAATAACGTATTTGATGCTGTCCATCTGTCAGTGCTCTTCTCCCTGCCTTTAGAAATGAATACTTAAAAAATAATACTTTGCTTTTATAATTGTGTTTAACATCAGAGTAATTAGCAATTAGTTATACAGACTGTACATATATGCACTGCACTGTGTGTATAATATGTATGTATGTAACGTATGTATGCCTTTATATGTTCTTAGTCACTACAGCAGGAAAATACAAGCTCACTTTTTTATTGTTTCAAGTTTTAATTTAAGTTTTATTCGTATTTAACATTTAATACATGAAGCTTCAAAAGCATGCAGAAGCAAACTTTATGGACACAAGGCCTGATCCAACGTAGAATCCGTGGGATGGTGAGCTTTGGGCCAGTGGTGGGTCATTCAATTCTCTTTTAAAGGAAACTGTCTGAAAGGATCCTAATAAATGAGTAGTTTTTTCTTACTGTCAGTATTTCACAGTAAAATACCAATAAGAGTCCTTCATTTAATCACCATGTGGATAGTTGATATGACCGTGACATGGCATGGTTATGGAGCAGTTACCGCTGTCACCATCCTTCTCAGCACGAAGGTTCTTGGCTCAAATCCCGGCTCTGTGGATTTCACATGTTCTCCCTGTGCCTGGTGGGATTCCTCTGGGTAATCCAACTTCAAAACAGGGCATGGATGTGAAGCAGATAAAATACTTTAATTGTATAGAATAAAGTGCTACATGAATATATGGTTAGAATTTGACTCGTAGTCTAAAAGTGGTCAGTAAGACTATAAAGGTACTATATGAGTGTGAATAAATTATAGTTTAAATGTGAAGAAAGGGATGCAGAGGGGTGTCTGTAGAGGGGCACAGCATAAATTCCACTAATAATAATAAATCATATTATAATCTTAAGTAATTCAATTTCAAAGGTCAACACAAATATGCAAATGTTATGCTGAACACTCCATGTCATGGTGAGGCTCCTCTCTGCTGTATCATCAGTAACCTTTAAGTGTGATTATGCTTTTTTGCTTTTATTCTAGCTGCTTGTATTTAATGAAAATATGCTATCAGTCTTAGCCTTGGCTGTTCTCCCTCCATAAAACCATAAATACACATCTACATTAATGAAGATATAAACAAGCAACCTCTTTTCATGCAGATATCATTTACATTCATACAACAGAACATAAAAATTCTCCTGATAGCAAATAACAAATTACACACTTTTAGGGGATCCGTGAGGCGTAGCAGGTATATCAAAAGTGCAAAATATGGAAAAAGCATAAAAGCCAATAAACAGTAAGTTGACATTGTTAAACCTAAACTGAGATTAAACGTCTCAGCATACATAATCTTGTGGCACTTGTACGTATTTCCTGCATCGCTGTGTGTTTGTCTTTCCACAATCAGACAAAACTGCTGCACTGAGTCAGCACAGCTCTCCTCTCCTTGAAGCATCGTCTTCTTTAAAATATATCAATTAAGTGATTAAAACAAATCTAACAACATGCAGATGTTGCACATTTCATCTCATAGAACTCTTTATGTTGTTAGTTACTTTTTGTAGTTTATTAAAAAAAACTACTTCAGTTCATTTTTATTTACATAGTGTCAAATCACAACAACATTGCCTCTGTGGACTTTATATCCTGAGCTAAAAACTCCACAATATATGAGAGATCATGTCGCTGTCAGCTGTCAGTCACAGTCTGACTACATCTTAGCACAGTGTTTGCACACTGTTGCTGTGGTAACATTAAAGCAGTTTAAAGAAAGCGCTCCTGCATGCAGTCTGTGGAGTGAACACTAGATGGAGACACTGACCAGCGGATGCCTCAGCGAGCCGGCCTCCTGCTTTGACACAAGCACCTGTGAAGAACCGCACGCCTGGGCTCTAAACAAACACGCCAAATCCAGAGTGATTGAGTACTGCAGCACACGTTTACATTTACCAACTTAGCAAGTCTGACGATAGCAGAGTTTAAAGGCAAGCCATGCAAATAATGCACAGCAAAGCAAAGCTCCATTTGCATCCTATTGATATCAGAAACTGTGTTTTGTTTTCATTATGAAAAGATAAAGCTGTTTTTACTGAACATTGTTTATTTAAACTCAGAGTATTATTTCTTTCTGCATAGTACAGTTCATAATTTGTCAGCATTTACATGAAGTGTATCTTATCCAAATGAATTAAAATAACGATCAATAACGAGTACAGCGTATTTCAGCATGGTAATATATTCAAAATATTTCCTTGGGATCACTTCCAGGCTGACTCTTTCTACAAACTGGTGCTGTCAGGCTTTCAGAACCACTCAGGGAAGTAAATTATTTTAACGCCCTGTTGGCTTTTTGTTTTTTAACACACCCAAAACCTTTTGGCCGTCTTCTGCTGACAGGAAGAAATGTGCATGTGCTTCACATTAGAAAGTTTATATTTCTCATTTTTTACAGTAGATAAAAAATAAGATCCACCAGATCCTACAAATATGCACAAAACTCGTCTGTTTTACGGTTATTTTCAAATGTAATCAACAGGATTTGCAATAAAAATCAAATATTTAATGATTATTTTTCAAATTTCAGTCTTTTGAAAAAATAGTTTTATTTGATGTGAACTTTCTGTGCACGAGCAGTGACACTCTGATGACCTTCAAAGGTATTCAAAGGCCTGACCAGCCATCATTTGAATGGCCTGCACCCCACAGATCGATAAACAAAGCTGCTCACGACATTTTGTCCTAACTTCCCCTCCTTAACAATTCTGCCCTTTCTTACGTGTCCTTATAAAGGATGTGCACAGGGTTCCTGAATGTAAATCTTACCCAAATAAACAAACCTAATTAAGTTTGTGGTGAAAGCCACCACCCCCTTCAAATTCACCGAGCCAGGAAAGGGCTTGGCCGCAGTCATTTGTCAGTAAAAGGACTAGTGGTTGTGGCTTCCATTCACCTTGAAACCCTCCGTAAAAGGCTTCAGGGAATCACTGGCATGACAATTTATTCAAATTCTAAAGGTTTTTAAATAAAGGGTCAAACAAAAGAACATTCAAGTAGAAATGCAAAGAAGGGCTCTTCAATTTTCTCTTCTTTGAAATATCCTATTTTGCTTTATTTGTCTCTTTAAAGGCCGAATGGGACTGAATAAAGAAGACCACATGTGAGAGTTTTACTTTTTAAATACCAAATATTTCCAGCAGCAAAACACTTTTAGTCATTTTTGATAGTAAATAATTAGGTTTGAAAGGTGCTTCTGTTTCTGGTACCAATCAGCATAAAACACAGTTTCTGATTATTCTGAAAGATTATTATTATTATTGTTATCTTTTTATGTTTTAATAAATCAGCTTTGGTTGGTTTTCAGACTGCAGAACTTTAAACTGGCGCCAACAGAAAATCGCATATACTCGAGTTTTGGCTTCTCTTCATTGGTTGCCAGAAAATTTTAGTTTGAATTTTTTGGGCCCTTCATGGTCTCAGCCCCAGTTTATCTCTGACATACTCAAACATCAGGTCTTCAGGTACGAGGCTGCTGCTGCTGGCCACATTTACTCGGTTCAAAATTAGTGGGGATCGGGCTTTCAGGGAGAGAAGCAAGGCTGGAATTCACTCCCACTGTCTTCACGTCGTGCAGACTCCACTGAAACCAGCTGAAGACATTTTTATACATACAGGTTTTTCATTTAATTTAATTTGTTGTTTTATTCTATTGCTTTACATTGTTATATGTTTTATTTTTTATCTCTTATTTTATACATTTTACTTACTGGCTGACTTATAATAGTGGAATAAAATCAGTTCAACAGTTGATTAATTAATGATTAAAACATTTTAATATTAGATGTTTGCCTGGCAACTATATTTTAAATTTATCTTGTAAAAATAAATAGTCAGCAAACCCTTTCCAGTGTTGCTCATTTATTTTATTTTCATTTAAATGTGGGCTGCTTTTAATCTGACTCATCTGTACAGACAAAGCCTGCACAGCTCTACGAGGCTCATATATACCAGAAATACTTAGAGACGTCTCTTTCCATCAGCAACCCCTGATATAAAATATAAAACTGATTCCCATGGCCTTACAAAGGACGTTATTGGCCTCAGTGAAAATTCCAAATGAAAGGAAAAATAATTTGGATTGCAAATGCGAGCAATTATTTTTTTAATTCCACATAAAACGTCTATACGCAAGATGAAAAATGTGCTTAAAATAATATGCAGATAAAAGACGCCGTGTATGGTGGCTCTAATCCAAGCAGATCCCAACCTGAAGACAGCAAAGACGATACGGTGAAACAATAAATAATTCATATAAACCACAAAATATAGAACACACACACACACACACACACACACACACACACACACACACACACACACACACACACACACACACACACACACACATATTTCATGAAATATCTTAACAAATAAACAAATAAATAATAGGTTTCAATCAAAGCTATTATTAATGTCTCCAGAATTAGACAGTAGACAGCAAAGTAACAAAGACAGAAGTAAGTTATTAAAGTATTAAAGTTATTAGTACCAATTTCCTGTTGGCCGTCACATCAGCGGCTAACAGAATCAGAGGCTTGTGCACACACTGCGTCTCCACAGGTGCAAACAAAGCCTGTGTTATAATTAGTCTTACATGAGCCACATTTGGCAGCGAGCTGTTTGCTTTTTCTCTGTGTTATCTGAGAGTCCCATTTGAATAACCAATGCTTACATTGTGGTGTACTTGATTTATTTCTGAGCTGGATGATGGAATGGCTGTTTGAACAGCACAGACAGGCAGCACTGAAATAATAAAGCGGCCATGTTTGTTATGAGTAGATACCAGTAAATGTGCTTGTTTAGTGTGATACAGTTCACATTACATGTGTCACTGCTTGTTCTTTGTATTACAGTACATACAAATTATTATTGATATTAGCAGCTGGAAGTTCTTAAGTTTTCTCTTTTTACTTTAATCCTGTTATTTCCTTGTATCTCTTATTCATTTTTGACTTTTTATTTCTAGTTGTAACCACGTTCATTTATTATTTAGAAGACACTGTTAAGCCAGAGGATAACACACTGTGAACTGATTCCCAGACCTTGTTGAGATCTTGTTGACTGCCTGTTCAGTCTGATGTCATTTGCCTTTTTTGGTTTCAAGATTCTTCATTTCTCAAAAGCAAAGAGAAAAAACAAACTGATTCAAACCGAACACAGTGATCAGTGTGGCTGCTCTCCCAGGTGTTACCACTGCAGTGACATATGAAGATGGGCGTAACTACCCATCAGCATCATAATAAGTAATAAGTGTGAGGGGGGGTCTGAGGTGATGCTGCACACTCACTGGCACCAACATTTGAAAAGTTCTTTTTTCTTTTTCAGTATGAATTAAAATGTGTGACTGAGCCTAAAAACTCAGAGTTCACAGGTCAGGGTTGAGGGTCACTGCCCATAGACTTCTATTGGACTGCAGGTCTCTTTACCTCCTGCTGGGCATTAACAAAAATGCATCTTTGTGGCTCTTCCACGCTGCCCTCACTTTTCAGACGTGGAAGCTGCATCCATCTTTTACAGGTTTATTTTACAGTAAAGCAGATTTAGAAGTTACCAATGAGCTAAACATCTAGTTGACATATAAACATTATATACAATGTTTGATATTTAAAAAAACATAAACATAAAGCACTGATATAACTTTGAATGTATATAATAAACTAAATACCAGCAAAGCTTTGGCTGCGTAGTGAAATAAGGGCCTGTTGACTGCAATGTGTGTTTGAGCAGTTTCAGAGAGAAGTCAGGGACATGCAGCAACTGCACATGCTCAGTAGGCAGACACAAGCGTCATCACATGACAGGAAAAACAATGTCTCGATCCCTGGATTCTAATTGGCTGGTGCACAAATGAAGAAGTTCTCAGGTGGCATTAAAGAACATCAGCTAATTAGGCGTCGTGTTGTTTTATGTTTAACGTTGAGAGCCCACACGTTCACGGCACATTGGTGGACTTATTATTGGCATGTCTGTGCATTTGTGACAGGTTGAGTGTGTTTAGGACGTCGGTCATCATTAAGTTATGCTCAGCTGTGTTGCTGTTGTAGTTTTGTTACATTATCATCGTGACAATAACAGAACTTAATTGTCTTCATGTGCTGATCACATTATTTTTCCATGGAACGATGATCTTCTGATTTTGGTGAGTTTGTGTGTTTCTAAGACACAACGCGCACAAAATCAACTCTGCAAAGATGTGTTGTATTTTTTCAGCATATCATAATGAAATATTTCTTGAATACAATAAGCTTATATATAATATATAAATGCGTATTTTGCATATAGGAGCAGACATCTCCTTTTGTACAACCTATGCTTATTGGACATCGCCTACTTTCAGTTGTTCTGATTTAAAGTTGCATCCACACTTCTCCAATCATCAGGTCGCTCTCATCATCGCAGCCATGTGACCGTGTCAGGTTATGAATATTTGACCTGCATCTGTTTTCCATCCTTCCTCATTGGTTTTAAAATTTCACGTACAGTGGATGTTCACAGACTGCTGGAAAACGCAGGTGTTCAGCGACTGACTCGGATATCAGGGGTGTCCAGCTCGGCCTAATATTATCTGTTGTAAATAATTTTCCTAAACGTGTCCAGCTGCAGGTCTGTGCTTTATCCCCGACACTTTGACCGTTGTTTGTTGTTGCTCTCTTCGAGCGGGTCTCATGAAAGGGGAACTTGGAGAGATTTACGTGCAGGTGACCGTGCCCTCCTCCTTCACCGCAACCTCAGCTTCTGCCTGTCGGTGCTCAATTTGTGAGAGCTGCCTTTGAGTGCTCTCAGGGGACCGGCGTCTGGTCCGGAGCAATGGCCCTGAGATCTTTTTCCAAGATGGTGCAGGGGCCATGCAGGAGGCTGAGAAGAGAGGAAACGCTGTCAGAGGAAGCCCCTTTGTAGTTGCCTTTGTTGCAGGTGCTCTGCCATTCATTGTTAAAGCACGCTGTTTAATATTACAGCCTGCCAGACATCTGGTGGCCTGGGCCGGACAAAGCAGCAGCACGATGATAACCCTGCTAATATCTTTGGACAGATTACACACGAGCACAGATGTTGATGTCTAATCAGTCAGCGCACGGGCAACTGTTGAAACGTCAACTTTACTCGGCGCTTCTGCATAATCGAATCCTCCAAATGAAACCTGAAAATGCACTCTGAGGACGGACCAGTACTTTCTACTCATGCATCTTCACCCGAGTGTTTTCAATAAAAAACAAACAGCTCTGCATCTGGAAATGCTGCTGTATGAAATAGTATCATTGGCTCATTCTAAAAAATAAAATAAATGAAGGACTATAAGTAACTGGAAAGTTTGAGCCCTGACAGTTTAAACACTTCCTGTCACTCGCACTTCCTGGAAAGATCTGTCCCTACCCGGATTTCAAGGGTGTTACTGCAAAGGAACGTTAGCCTGAAGCCTGTGGAAGATAAAAGCAGATGATCAAGGGTTGAGAACAGCACAATAAACATGGCAGACATAGGTTTAAACCCCAAAATGTTCATTTAAGTGTCCTCACTGACGTAAGGTCTGTAGGACAGCATCTCACTGCTTTTCTTTTTGCACCCAGCTGAAAAAAACAATCATTATCCTGACAATTCACTCTGACCCTAAAAGTATACAGTTGCATAGGAAAACCAGGAAAGCTGTAGAGGAAATGCAGGAATATAATGCACAAAATTTAGTTAAAAAAACATAAATAAAAGAAGTTTCCTGTAACTTCTTAAAGTCCAAATAGACCAGAAACAGCTCCTGATCCACGCCTGTTAATGGCACCTGTAATTGAGTTGTGTCCTCTTCTTTCACCACAAGCTGCAATTGGATGAAACGGATCAAATGGGGCAGAATGGTTAGTTTGGCTCATTTTACCCAAATGTGTTTCCAGGCCTTTCAAGTTGTAGCTGAAGCTACAAAGCCAGCATGTGTTTTAAACTTGTCACAGTGAATGAAGTCAGCCCTGAATACCTGCCCACCATCAGCGCACGGCAGGCATCTGCGAGCTGTTAAGACCACTTCATCTTAACCACATGCACAGACGGGCTGAGCGGTGCTGAGGTGTAAAGAAGGGTGCAACATGTCTGTCTGCATTTGTGGAGGAATGTGTCTGTCGGGCATTCAGGAAGACATATGTGTTTGTTTTGTGGTTCCTCTGAGGAATGATGTGCTCTGTTTGTTTTCACTCACACAGGTTAGTGTGAATAGTCTAAATAAAATCATTTTTTATTCCTAAAATACTAGTGCTGCAGAAACCTGCGCTAAATGTATGAAGTCTAAACGATGTCTGATTGTTTGGTTATTCTTTCCACTTCTGTACCATCAAGAATAAGACGTCACACAGCTTAAACACTCAGTGTTTCTGTCGTGTGTTTCTACCCGGCTCTGTATCTCTGCAGTGAGAGCATAGATTCCTCTGATATGATGATCTCGGGCCCACAGCTCCGGCTCTGAACATATAAATCACACCTTGTGTTTGCAAGGGGCAGCCAATGAGAAGAACCTTTGTCTAAAGGGAGGAGAAAGGGGCTTAAACAGGCTTGTTGCAGACAGCAAACAAATGTTGGCAGCACAAAGGCAGATAAATGACTGTGTTGAACTTTGGATGAGGCAAAGTTACTCTAGTAAAAACTACATATTAAATTATCAGGTCAGCTGTAAGATTTAAGATCACGGTGTTGTTGTGCTCTTCTTTCTATCTGAAGGCTTTTGATTTGTGATTTCTTTAGATCCGTCCAAACGTCTGCACTGCCTACTTTTGAAGCCTCGTTATGTCTCATCACGGGACTCTTAACCTCCATCCTTTTGTTTAGTTATACTCTTTGGTCCTTGGATTTCTTAACAGACATTATAAAAGTTATTATTATTATTATTACTGACCTTTTTTCTTTTCTTTAGCAAAGACCAGTCTGTCCCAGTGGGATAGAAAGTTTACAATGAGCGCACAAAGGTGTGACTCAGTGTGTATGTGTTTGTGGAGATCCTGGTTTAGCATTTTTACTTTATTTTAAACATTTTCTCATTTTGTAAATAATTTCTTTGTTATTATTATTATTACGCTTATTACAAGCTTTATTTATTTATGGCATTAACACAGCACCCCCCCCATAACTGGTGCTCGTTCCTCTCTGTGGTCTCTCACTTTGTGTTCATGAGGCTGCATAGTTTATATGTTCCTTCCTGTTGAGTCACAGTCTGGTCCTATTGAAGGTGCTTTTTGTCTTTAAAGGGAGTTTTTCCTCCCCACTGTTGCCGTGTGCTTTGAACATTAGGGAAATGTTGTATATCACCCTGTGAAAAAGCGTTGCCCGTTCCTGACTTCCTGGTGTTTTGCATATTTGTCACACTTACACTTGTTACTTGTTTCACATCATCAAACACATTTAATATTAGACAAAAATAACCCAGTAAATACAAAATGCAGCTGTGATGTCATTGACCAAG
This sequence comes from Simochromis diagramma, assembly GCF_900408965.1. Taxonomy (NCBI): domain Eukaryota; kingdom Metazoa; phylum Chordata; class Actinopteri; order Cichliformes; family Cichlidae; genus Simochromis; species Simochromis diagramma. Next base: position 687,038 of record NW_024387285.1, on the reverse strand, counting down.
GCAGAAAAGTTACACAAAGTTTCCTGGTCCTGCACTCAGAACAAGGAAATTGGGTTGTTGTCACATTTACAAACTTGTAATTTGAACAAAATAATTTCATGTTTCTATGAACGTAATTAAATCATGTAGGATCTGTATGAAATGAAACAACTTAGTTTGTTCTTGTTGAGATGATACAATCTAGTAAGAGTGGTTAGTTTCCTGGACTCGAGAAATTCACAGTATCACACGAGAAATGTAAACAGGCAGACAACTACACACACACCACCTGTACACTCTCCCTATTTATTGTGGTTTGACCTGCCAAGGACAAAAGCACGCAGAAAATTCTGCATCAAGCCTTGTAATCATAGCTTACTTTTGCTAACCCTGGACTGACATCCTGGTGGTGTGGTGGTTAGCGCTGTTGCCTCACAGCAAGAAGGTCTTGGGTTCAAATCCCTAGTCTGGTTAGTTTGCTGTGGGATCTCTCTGGTTTCCTCCCACAGTTAAAAGTCATGCAGTTATTAGAGTTAGGCTAACTGGTGATTCTAAATTACCCATAACAGTGAATGTGAGTGCAAATGGTTGTTTGTGTCTATGTGACAGACTGGCAGGCCGTCACATAGACACAAACTCAGGGACGTTTGATTGCAGATGTTGGGTTAAGTCAAACACGGTTCAGGGGGCGATCGCTTTTTCACACAGAGACACGTTGGTTTGGATTTTCTTCCCCTTAATAAACTCCCTCATTTAGAAACTGCATCTTGTGTTTACCTGTTATATCTTTGTCTAATAATTAAACTTGTTTAATGATCTGAAACATTTCAATGTGACAAACATATAAAAAAATAGCAGATCATCATGTCTGTGAAGGTTCTCAGTCATCCAGTGTGGGTGAAAGGCAGGCTTGGTGATTAGCTGAAACGCAGTGATGTGAATTGATGATCTGCTAGTCAAAGGAGCTTGCAAAGAAAAGCGTCTGGACTTCTTTAAGTTACTTGAAGACGTTTCACCTCTCATCCGAGAAGCTTCTTTCATTGTTAACAATGTGGTGTTTGCTGTACAGTGCAGCGAGGAATGCCCAGACCTCTACATCGGAGAGACCAAACAGCCACTTCACAAGCGCATGGCACAACACAGAAGAGCCACCTCCACAGGACAAGGCTCAGCAGTTCATCTGCATCTTAAGGATAAAGGTCACTCTTTCGAGGATGCCAATGTTCACATTTTGGACAGAGAGGACAGATGGTTTGAAAGAGGAGTGAAAGAAGCATCTATGTCCACTGTGAGCGACCATCTTTGAACAGAGGCGGGGCTTACGACACCAACTCTCTTCCATCTATAATCCAGTTTTGAGATCCCTCCCCAGACGCCTGAACGCCCACTCACATCCTGGGCCAGCTGACCTCAGGAATTCGCATGATAAGGTGGGGCCAGGTTTCACAATGAGCTCACCTGAAACTCTGGCTGATTGGGACCCACACCCAGTTTCACACCTTGGCTCAGGCGATTAGAGGATCATCAGGGGGTCCTTTTGTCCCTCTGTGGGGGGGATACTCCCACTAGGTTTATATCTGGGACTCTCCACCATTTGACCTTAGAACTGAAGAAGCTTCTCGGATGAGAGATGAAACGTCTTCAAGTAACTTAAAGAAGTCCAGACGCTTTTCTTTGCAAGCTCCTTTGACTAGCAGATCATCAATTCACATCATTGCGTTTCAGCTAATCACCAAGCCTGCCTTTCACCCACACTTGCGTAGAGAAAGAGTGTCGTTAGTTTGACAGCAGAGAGCTGATGTGTTTTGTTGAGATGATTCCTACAACTGTGTTTGAACAGCCGTACGTCAGCCTGGAGGCTCGGACAAAGAGCTGTGTTCAAAGCTAACACAGTTGATATATTGTGCTACTTTGTGGTGTATTTTCTCATGGATTTTGACCTTTATGTAAACTCTGCTTCCATTGTTAGTCTGTGTCAGTGAAACAGCCACGTTTCTTTTGTTTGCCCACTTCTAGTTTCTTATGTTTCCTCGTGTCTTTTTTCCTTATTTCTCCGCCTCTAATGTACGGTGAATTTCCTCTGATTAGGCGTGCATTTTTTCCACAGTGTTGTAGTATTCAGTGTTTATACAGGTCATCACTTGCTGTAATGCACACCATTCTTATCAGAGTTTGTAAAAAGGAGATGATGTATGTTTTGTCAGCTCTGTGCAGTCTGACAGATTTCAAGACCTTACTCATTACTGAGGTAATGACAGACGTGCTTCTGACAAATGGGATCAGACGCTGCCTTCAGATACATCAGCCTTCATCCATTGACCTGACACTCAGCACTCACTTTGAGAGAACAATACGTGTGATAAGTATTTAGTCGTTTGATTCAAGCCTGTGGTATTTCACCCGGCGCTGTGCACCAAAGCTCTCTGACAGCAACGGCAGCCGCCCTGCGCTGCAATTAATATGTGAGCCCTGTGCTCACAAAGAGCTTGTCAAAGTGCCACACCTCGCTCCTCTCATGCCTTTCACAATACAAATCCCCCCACCGGCCTCCATTTAAAAGGCTTTTTTTGTCCTCCGTGTCAGGACTGATGTGTATGTAACTTTCTAACCCTGGATGGGAATCTTGTGATGACTTGTTCACAAACAGACGGGCCCGTCGTATGTGTCAGCCTCGTGTTTTGTTATGGTATTAAGGGACTCATAGACAGGATAGTCTGAGCAGAGCCAGCGATTGGTTCTTACCCAAACCACCGCTCCTCTGCGGCCTTTCCAAGAAGCGAGCTTGTACTGTACACTTTACTCAACTAGTTTTATTTCCTATTCGGAGTAAATGTTTACTCTGGAGTCGGCAAAAGGGGATGCAATCATCTCCAAAATAAGATGAGTTCAATTTGGAGCATACAGAAAACAGAAAATGAAGCATGGCAAAGCAAAACAGAGGGTGGATGCTCGGCTTTTCAGCGTATTGCTCCTGCGTGCGGTGCGTCGTTGACCAAAATATTTTTTCTGTCCACAGCTGCATATACAGAGGACACAGCTAGATGATAGTGGGATGCTGTATGTGTCTACTTTACACATATAAACACGACAACACCTGCATTCATTTTATATTTCACCTTCTTATTGTATCATATTAGATTTCTATTTGTTAATCTCTTCACTTTTTTCCACTTTAGATTCAACCGGATGCTTTTATTCGGTGATTTCACCACTTTTGACATAAATAAAGTATTTCTAATCTTATCTTAGCTCGGTTTCAGGCACAGTTTCCCATAATTCCCAGGTGCACAGAGACGCCACACCTGGACACCTGGATACAGAACAGCTTCCCTGGCCTTTCATGACGACCTTGGGGTCATAAAACATATTGCAGACTAAATTTGACCATGCGAAGCCTGAACCATGGAACAATTGAAACTTTGCATTTGCAATAATGATTTGTATCATCATAATTTGTATCATTTTTGCTACAACCGGATGGAGAGGTCTCAAAAACTCATGTATCAAATATGTGTTACAGGGTTAAATATGATTGGTATACAGAGGCACAATTTCACAGTAAATGTTGCAGCATTTTCTCCCGAGAACCGAGGAAAAAAAGGATGTTTCAGTTTAACTTTTTTTTGTCCACTGCAGAGGACACAATGAACAGGATGAGTCTCAGGAGGATATGACACACAAAACCGAAATTTTGCAATCAAACAGAAGGAAATGTCTTTGTTTTGACATCAAATATTTGTGCTATATTTGTGAAATTTTACATCAGGTGCACCTTTTCTAGGAAGCAACAGGTGAATTGCCACTGAAATGTGTGACCTTATTGTGCAGAAATCAGAAGACCTGCACGAAACCTTCAAAAAAGAGAAAAAGATGATGGTTTCTCTGACATTGGACTTATGCTCATGTTCCCCCTTAAATAAAATTATCTTCAGGTGGTCCAGAGCCGAGCGCCCCACCAGAACCTCAAAATTCCACAAGAGGATTTACAGGTGACGCTTTCAAGTGTCGCTGCTGAAGTGTGTTGTTTAACCAGAACGAGTGACAGTAGATGTACTTGATACAAACTGCAGACGGCTTTTTAACAGAAGAACCTCCAAACAGCAGCAATGAATGAGCTGACATGCTATTGTCTGCATCAGCGACTGGGCAGCAGGCAATAATCGATTAAACTGTGAATCCTGAACTCTGAAGCCATGTGTCTAAAACCTGACGATGGACCACAAGTGCTGCTTTCAACAGCATAATGATCCCAAGCACTTTAGTGTATCCACCAAGAAATCAGAAGAAGAGAAGAAAAGGAGGGCAATGCAACGGGTCATTCAAAGTCTGGAGTCAAATTTCACTCAAATACTGTATGAGGGAAAAAAACGACCTGAAACAGCTTCATAGTGATGGAAATCAGAAACCAGTTAGCTGCTGTTAGAGGCTGTTAGACTGTGCTGTTAGCTATACTGCAGTAATTTACCACAAAGTAATCAATATTATTTATACAGCGCCAAATCACAACAACAGTTGCCTCAAGGTGCTTTATATTGTAAGGTAGCCTCACAATAATAGATACAGAGAAAACCCAACAATCATATGACCCCCTATGAGCAGCACTTTGGTGACAGTGGGAAGGAAAAACTCCCTTTTAACAGGAAGAAACCTCCAGCAGAACCAGGCTCAGGGAGGGGCGGGGCCATCTGCTGCGACCAATTGAGTAGAGAGAATCTCTTATCTGACCAGACACCAGCTAGTAACAACTTCATATTAATTACACGCTATTAAGCACTAATAAAGTATTACTTAAAACTTAATTCATCTTTTATAGAGCTCAGATATTTTTTAGTACTGATTAATGAGTTCATTTATAATGTGATTAAAGATAGTGTCATTATACTTTACAGAGTCAGTGTTTCTATATAAGGTATTACATTAATGGATTATGGTGTGATTTAGAAAATCTAAGTAGATGATTATAGAATTATAAGATGAACTAACTGTTTGTTTTTTAATAGAGATGTTTTTAAAATTACAATTGCAAATTCAGATAGTTATTAGTTCGATACATTTTTACATGACCTCGACTGGCTAAGCTTTACAAAGTATTTACAAATGAAAATGAAAGACGTAAAGACTCACGTCTCAGCTGTCCTCACAACAGAAAAAGAAACAAAGCACAAAGTGAGAAAGAACATGCAAATATTTATGCATAAATCCACGTGAGAGTTACAGAACACTGAAATGTATTCACGACCAGAGTTCGCGGGAGGTTTTAAGACAGGAACATTTTTCACTGAGTACTTTAGATGGACTAAAGCATGTTTGTTTTAAATAAACATGCATGAAATTACAACAAAAACAGTGAATATTTCACAGCGTCCATCACATTAAACTGTTAAATTTTCAGGATGTTTATAGTATAAATGCTGTAAGACACAGATTGTCCTGAAGTAATGTTTCCTTGTTTGTGCACACAGAAAAGGTGAATCTGTCATTTATCCCTTCTCTTCCTCTTATCCATATCAGGGTTGTGCATGCATGTCTTTGGTCTTGGTTCTTATAAAAATGTTGTCATGTTATATATGAGCTTATTAATGAGGAATAAAATGTTTCTGTGTTTATATATTACATACTGAGGGAGGAGTGAGGCTTTATGTGTTTACTAACACCTTACTAAAGGTGTTATTTGATAAATTGAAATATTACTGTTTATATTGGTTCACATTTCATGTACTTTTTCGAGGTGTGCTTCAGTTTTAATGGGTAGTAGATTTTGATCCTTTTAACCTCATACAGTGCGGGAAGGACGAGTCTGGACCATCAGAGGCATGTTTGCTTTTTAATCTATTTTTCTTTTCATGGACTTTTCCACTTTTTAAAACATCTGTTTTTATACCTCTCCATTATTATGGTAAGGTTATTATTGGTGGTGTCATTTTGTAGTACAGTCAAAGCCTTTATTGTCCTGCTATTCATCTCCTGACATGTTTCCACTCTGACTTAAAAGAACAGCTCGCACATGGACTGAATGCCATCTTTAGGAGGTGTGCGTCTTTGATTCTATTTTTATTTTGACTCAAATAACAGCAGCTACAGGAAGGAACATCTCTGAAAATCCATTTGAAAAGTCAAACATGCCTGAAATTGTCGCAGTGATGCCTTTTCCAGAGGTTTAGCTGTACAGCTGGGATAAGTTTGTTCAGGCAAATTGCTGTGCGAGTCCATCGTTGAAATGCAGACAGGCCTGGCTCTAAGCCAGCGCGTAGCAGCCCCACTGCAGTCTTCAAGAGGAATTTGATTTGCAGTCAGAGAGAGGAGGGAATAACGATGTGACCAGTAGAAACCTGTTGATGAAAGAAGGTAAAATGTGTTAAGACTGACAGTAAAAGCAAGCAGCCTGCAGGGAAACACTTGAAATTCACCGTAATTCATTCATGTTAATTCTGCATATTTTTGTTTTAGAATGTGTCATTATCCTCATGGTCCTGACACATCATGCTAGAGTGTGTACAGGAAAACATAACCAGCACATACAGATCCTTAGTATAACCTCAGGTATATTTTCACTGCTGTTATCCACAGATGACACAAAACTCACAAATTTACCCCTGGTCAATTTAGTACCAGTAAACCATTTAGACCTTTCCAGTGTAGTCCTGGCCTCTGACACTTGTTTTTACTCAGACTATGAAAACAGATGTTTCACTTATTATCCAGTATGTATCAGAGCTTGTCGTGCACATCTGTAACAAGGTAAAAAAAATTACTTGTTTAATCTGTAAGAGGCGACAATAGATAGATTTATCTGTGTGTAAACGGACTCGTCATTATGTGGGTTACCTTTGCACTGCCAAAACAGTCTGGACCACTGTATCCGGTCTTTAAGTGATGACGTATGAACCCTGCTTATGGGTCAAAACTAATCTGCGTTTATTCAGGTTGTTGTGTTTTTAACATGTTTTAATGTTTGTATCTTCTTGTATTTAATTTGAACAAGCCCCTAAAATCGTCAGTGATCAGTGACGGCCTCTCTCAGTTTTTATAATCACTGCTCATTGGCAGCCTGTTTTAAACCTCAGTTTTTAAAACCTTAGATGTAGCTACAGCCCAGCCCATGCAGCAGTATAATTATGACTAACCTCGTATTGTGGATGAATTATCTCAGTTGTTCTCCTGACTGACGTTTGGTCCGTTTACAGCAGGGGTGTCAAACTCAAATACACAGTGGGCCAAAATTCAAAACTGGAACAAAGTCGCGGGCTAACATTAATATTTATTGAAAAAAAAAAAAATCTTCCTCCAGATTTAAGAATGAATCTCTTCTTATGGACTCAAACAAGTTTTCCTGAAAAACTGAATATGGAACAAGCAAAGCTTAATACTAAACAATATATATATTAGCTGTATAATACCAGTAGGCCAGTTCTAATAATAATTTGGTATGGCTTCGCGGGCCAAATGTAATTAGGCTGTGGGCCAAATTTGGCCTGCGGGCCAGAGTTTGACACCTATGGTTTACAGCATCCTGCCATGCGACTGTATTTGTCTCTAACCATCAGGAACCTTCACGTTAACTTTTATCGAGTGGAAAAGTGTTAGCCTTCATCCTCCAGCTTCAATGTGTTTATGCTATGCTAACATAGCTGTGTAGCTAGCCATCACGTAGCACATCATTATATAGCAGCTAGCCCAACTTCAGTAACCCTACAAACGTCACTGCTGTTTAGTTTCCTGTCTTCATTTATGTTGGAAGTGATAGCAGAGCTGTACGTTTTAATTTTTCAGAAATCTCTCAGTCAGAACATGCTATATCATGTTTAGGTAACGTCCTGCTAACTTGTAACTCCGTTAACCTTCATGAATTCTGTTTTCATGGATGCCTGGATGTTAAACTTAACTGTTACATCTGCTAGAGCAGCAACGCTGATCATTTTATTAAAGATGAAAGAATTTAGACAGTTTGTAGCTTTCAGTGTTCGTTTGACTTTGGGACCTGAAGCAGAGTTTGGACCCAGAAACAGCTGATGACGTCAGACTTAAAGACTGGAGTGGGATCTTGGGAGTTTGGAGGAGGTGAGGCTAGTGCTTGAGGCTGTTTGTTGTCTTTGTAAATTTGGTAAGAGAATTTTTGGCTGTTGAACATCACTTGAATTTCATTTGCTGTAAAGGTTGCTGGACTTATTACAGATTTGTTTGGCTGCACAAACAACTTTGTCCTGGAACTTAAATCTGCATCACTAAATTCAAGCTCAAAAACATTAGCGTCCGCTGTTCACTGCGTGGGAAGAAAACTTCTTTTTACAGCGAAAAACCCCCTAAACCTCTGAGCAAGCTCCAAGTACGCTGCCACATGAATCTGAAATTCACAGAGAAACTCCCGGATCCTTCCACTGACATGACCACTGCGGCATACCTGCACCAGGGTAAACCTCCGCCTGCCCCACTTCTGCTGTACAGGTGAAAATAGAGCAACAGGACCGCTGAGTCTTTGATTTTATTTATTTTCTGCTGTGTTTTACTTGCATCTATTTGAAAGAGTGAGTGTAAACAAAAAAAGCAATTTTATTTTATGTGCTGGAATGTGCAGAAAATAGGTTTAAATGTTAAACAAATTTCTTCCAGTCAGAGAATGTTGCATATGATTTAATTTTTGGTTGATGCATAAAGTTAAACGATTAAAACTAATAAAACAATTTTTAAATAAAGACTTTTTCATTTGATTACATTTTATATGATGGATTATGCAGAAAAAGTAGAATTGGGCTGAAAGATCTATCACTTTATCACCTCTTCAGGTTGTAAATCAAGTTTTAAAACTAATGTTTTAACTGATTACTTTTGAAAATAAGTAATCAGTAAAGTAACGGGATTACTTTTTGAGGGAAGTAATCAGTAATTAGTTACTGATTACTTTTTTCAAGTAACTTGACCAACACTGCTTGTAACAATCAAGTATAAAAAGCTTGATTTTTACAAGTGAACACTGACAAAAATAAGATCAAAAACCTGGAACAAATCATTTTAATGCACAAGTTTCACTAAATTACAAAAAAACCAAATTCTTTGCTCAGTGGGATTTCCAGCGTTACAGGAGCTAATTCACAAACACCACAAAGAGCTTGGTTACAGGACACAAGTACAACACGCAGGCACGAGTGTGCAAAGCTCTGCATGGGACTAGCAGCCTCCCAACACTGAACCACACAGGGACCTCGAGCATTTGATGGCGATACAATAACCTTTGAATGTTTCTGTTTCCAGGAACAGACGAATGTGAAAATAATCTGACTTTACAGGAACAAATAAAGTAGAAGCTCTCAACTTTGTAGGCGCTGTTCACGGTTCATGTGTCGTCTCATTCTTCCCTGTGCAGTAATGACAGAAAAAAAAGACAAATATGTGGAAATACTTTGTATTAAATGTACATTCAATAACTGAAAGCAAAATATTAGGCAACCAGTTCCTGTAACTTCAGTTAAGCAGGGCAGACTTGTTCCTGAGCTCTTCCTTCTGTGGTGGTTTCACCAAGTAAAAACATTAGAAACACCGGGGTGTCCGTTCATTTCTGCTGGTTATTACATCACAACATCCGTCTCCTTTTACTGCTCAAACCTGTGCTTTGGCACTCACATTTTCAGGAGAACACTTTCATGTAACTCTGAGGGTTTTTCTTTGGGATTAAAACTTTAATTGCACTACAACCCGCTGCACTTGAGTTGTTCCCAACAAGCTAATACAGGCTGTACTGCAGGGAAGTCCTCACCAGATGCTCAATACAGCTCCAAGTGAGCATGAATGCAATGTTTTCAGTTTTCATATTTTCTCCTTTCAACTCCATTGAAAGGTTTTCTCTTACAATAACATGACATGCAGCACAGTTCCACTTCTCTGGAAAAACAGCCAAAACAGTTTCATGTTTAAATTCTTCCGCGGTTTTTTGTAAAAACACTGCAGATGTGTAAATACAAAAAGCAACAAATGAAATCTTCCTTGATAACATGTACCCGTCCAAACCTGACTGTGCATTTGCTCATATTTTAATAATAAAAGGACCAGAGATGTTTGGTCAGACTTGCTGACAGCATTGATTCTACATGTCTTCGTGTTACTTTTAAAATACTCAGAGTTAACAGTAACACGGTGTGACTTAAGAGGGAACAGGTGGACCTCCTTAAGCGGCGAGAAAATAGCAAAAGGATAACAAGGCCCCTGTGGTTTCCTAAGTGTGCCCTCATTTACAATACGTACCCGCATATATCAGGGTTATAATCATTAACAACCAGTTCAGCCCAAGTTCACTGTGCACGGCGAGCCTGTGGAAGCCTGTCCCTGAACGAGATATTTTGGTTTTCTCTAAAACCACACGAGAGCGACTGACCAAATGTTATGGTTTTCTTGTTTCACAAAGCTCAATGGGAACTATTTCCTTTCACTGCAGAGAGAAATCAAATGGGATAGGGTTGCAAATAATAGCTTGTTTCCCAGCGATTTCTCTTGTGGGAAAAGCCGGGTGCTGAAAAATTTCCCTCAGTTGCAAAGATTTAACAGGCACGACACAGATTTGAGTAGTAATGCAAACAGCTCGACGTGACGACGCTCCCGCAGGCGCCATTGTCCCGCTTTGCCCCAAAATAACGATTAAGGCTTCTATCAAATGTCCGCGGGGAACTTAAGTGGCTCTCGGGCGTCATATTGTCTTGTGTGCACCTCACCTCAACGGAGAAACGTGATCGGGCCACGCTGAGCAGCTCGCATGTGACAACTGAATTTTTTCACAGGGTAACCATTAGACTTTTTTAAACATAACTCTTGATGAGGATTCTCTTTGAAACCTTTTTTTGTCCTCAAAGTGGAATCACAAAACCTCAAAGAGCCACAAACGCAGGAATTTTACAGCAGCCAGGCATAAAGACGCAGAAAGACACCATTTCCCCCCCAAAAAAATAATACCTAAACAAACACTGACTCCACACAGCTTCAGACAGACTTAAGAGCCCCCTCTTGAGCCACAATTACCCCTTTTAGGATTGGCTAATCCTGAAATATGGGCCTGTGACTAATGGTGGAATTTAGCAAGAAATCAGCTCCAGTTTCAGCGGCTTTATTGACTCTAACGCATGATGCAGATACCTTTGGCTGTGATGAATGAGCGTGGGGATACGGTCAGGTTCGCCTCTCCTCGTCCTTGTCTTTCACTGTTGCTTTTGTGCAGGTGTTAATGAAAAGTGTCAGAGAAGCACGTAACAGGCCCTTTTCACTTGCTTGCCAAAAGAATAAGCTGTCATCTCAACAATGATGTTGAATGAGTTCACCCGAGCTGTTTGATTTCATGTTGTTTTATAGGGCGAGGTTCCTCACAGGAGTCTTTCGGTTGATAGCTCCGTCTTTGATAAACTGCAATATTGTATCTTATTTTTGAGCGAGTGCCAGCCTGCTCCGACATTTTGCTACAGGGAGATCGAGCACAAAGCCACGGAGCGGGCTTTAGTGTGCGTTACTGCACAAACATGGATCATCTGTGCGACACCAACAATGATGCAGATATGTGAAACGCTTTGCTTTGACAGTGACAGATGCTGCGCTGATGAGCTGGTGCAGAGTGCATGATAAGATGTAGGTTTACTTTGAAGGGACCAAAGTAAATATTTGCTTAGTCGCACCTGTGCTGGATAATTGCTTTGTCACGTAACTACAGATTCATCCTGTGGCTCCTGAAATTAGATTAAAGGATAAATATCTTCATTTATTACATGGCTTACCTGAGCATACAGGCAGCATTAAGTGAAACTGTGGAGTTATGCAACACGTGTAGTTACTTACATAGATTTGTCAGGTTTCGCTGTGCGTGTGTCAGACTGCGCTGGACCTAAACTCAGGTCTCGGAAAGTCAGGTTTAAAACTCAAAGTCAGTTTTGTTGCTGAGAATCATAACGCAAGGCAGGAGCAAAACGATGTGACGAGACACACGAGGAAGAAACACACGGCACAACAAAGATCAAAGGAGACGCGGCAGGCAATCATGGAGATGTGAAACACCGGGGAACACAGCTGAATGAAACAAGGGGACTGAACACGAGACGAAGGACTATCAGATTAAAACAGGAAGTTGAAACTGAAACTTTCACACACTGCATATGTTGAAAGCTTTTCCACATGCATGATCATAAAAGGTGTGGAAAGTTGGTCGCAGGCCCTCGCACCGTGGAGCTTTATCTTCTTTGTGTTCCTGGATGCGGACGGGACGCCTGGAGCTTCTGCTGCTTCCCGCTGTGACCGTGCGGGCGGCGTGGCCATGACACGGGCTGTTTTATTTGACTCTAATATGTGCAGCCCTTTGTGATCACCTGTCTGTGAAAGATGCTTTATAAATGAAAGATGCTTTTTTGCTTTCTTTACGTTGGCCAGCAAACACACACACACTGATACTGACTCACACACATCGTGCTTGTTCCTGATAAATCGTTGCAGGATTTGCTCATTCTTGTTGAGTTTTTAGTGCATCTCCATCCCTCAGTCATATTAACAGGTTAAGGCTCTGTGTTCTCCTGTCAGACAAACAAACAAAATCCTTTTGGTCTTGACTTCATGTAAAAAACTGATATTATTACAACTCTAACGTACCTGCATGTCATGATGTGCAAAGGGAGTGAATAAAAAAGAAATGAGCAGCTTGGGATCTTCTTATAGGGACGGTTTGAGCTCCTTTTGGCTCCGTCTCTTGCCACAAGGGGTCATCACAGCAGGTCGCCCCACACGATTGTCTCTGTGTGTCTCTGGCTGGAATCTAACCAGCAACCTTTTGCTTTCCACGTGAACAGTGTCACAGATAACAGATAAAATGAAATAGATTTTGTGTGTTTGCTCACAGAACCAGGTGAATATTTGAGTGCCATGTGATGAGTTATGCAGCTCGCTTCATGATGGGCACTCATTGGTTGCTTTCTTGCAATTTCTTTGGTTACACTTTTTTTTTAAAATTAAGATGTTTTTCAGTTCTGGCCTTATTCAGAACTCTGAGCTAATAACATCCACAAATGAATTTACGTTTCCTTTTCACTGCAGACCGTTCACGTGTCTTTGATCAGAAGAAGGTTGTTTGCATGTAACGCAGTACCTGCAGCTAAAATCCATGTTGTTGTAGTGATTGCACAGAGATTGTGCAATATGTTAGTGAAAAACAGCAGCAGAGAGCCCATTGCACATATTTACAGAACACACACAGCAAGGCTGTAGGCTGTAGACCACAGCAGCCACCCCTGACACTTGTTTGATGTCAAATAGGAATTCTGACAAGAGAAACGGCACCCTTTATAAAAAGCTGTTGTATAAATATGACATGCACTCTGTCGATTTATTTCATGCATAAACACGTTTATATATCTTTTTTTTTTAAAGAAGAATTAAAAAATAGATGAAATATTGAGGCAACAATGCTCAGAAGAAAAGCTTGCCAAAAACTGAAGTAGCTGACTGCAGACACTCGAAGTACTCAAAAAAATACTTCAGCATATGTCAAGGTTGAATGCAGAGACTTGGCACACTAATGATAAAGCCCTAAAATGTTTCTCTGCTTATTTAGCGATGCCAAATATACAATGGACGTCTGCCGCTTTGATTCAGGCATACGTCGTCCCTGCAGGGAGGACAGAGATTACATCTCGGCAGTTGGAAAGCCCAACTGACTTTTTGACGTGACAAATAACAACAGCCCGAGGGAACATCAACAAGTCACGCTCATGAGCCCAGAAGGCAAATACGATCAGGTGTTATTTTAGAAGCGATGCAAATCAAGCCAAAGTGATACAAGTTGAAACGCTGAACCTTTGGAAGGAGCTCTCAGAGATGCTTCGCCTGCTTTGATTAGCAGGGAGACATGAGCAGATAGCAGCTCGTTGTCCTGCAGGTTTCCAAGGGTTAAACGCCCAATAAACTGTGGCTGTTTTCTGTTTACTGCTTTTCCCCACATAAGGGTGCATATCTGCCAAAACTCATGTTGTGTATCCTGGATTAACCCCCTGTGATTCAAATCTGTCAGCTGCCTCCTCTGCTCAGAAACGATTAAACATCACCACTTCTGTTTATTGACACTGGATCCCCCCTTTATTGGTAATGTTAAGCACCATTATGAAGTCGGGAGCTCAGTAATGACCCCCTGGGGAAAGAGGCACTTTGTGAATGGGCGAGATCATAAACTCCCCAGTATTAAAATGCTCCAGCAGCTGCAGCGCTTTCCTGACTAATGGCGCTCTGACGCTCTCTGAGCAGCCCGTCCTCACTGTGTTGGATCTTTGTGTCATTTTTGTGTTGTTGTGACGAAAGCACCAGATTTACATTAATAATCAAAGTTTTTAAAAAAAGGAAAATACTAGTCTGTTGTGTGCACGGACATAAAAAAACACAAAAACTTTAAAATGTAAAAAAAAGAAATAAGTTTTTTTTTCCAAAAACATATTTTCGAGTCCTGCAAAGTTGCACAGCGTTTTCAGGGGAGGAAACATTTCTTGGATGAGTGACGTTATTCCCTCCAGATGAACAGAAGATGAGACAGAAAAGAGGAGAAAAAAAGACCTGGCAAGAACAAATCAGCTGTGGCAGAAATAATATAGAAGTCCAAGACACGCAGAAGTGCTCAGTGCATCGTGGGAAGGCCCCCCGGCAGCCTGAGCCTACAGCAGCAGAATTAAGGGTCAGGGTCATCTGATCCACAAACACTTTTACCAGCTTTATCAAAAAGTCAAGTTTGACCTGTGATCTTACAAGTAGACGACGTCAGTCTCCTAAAAACTGGGAGCTGGTTCCACAGGAGGCCACTCGTCCCACAGCTGGCCCCACAGAGACACCAGCGAGGGATCATTTATGTTGACGCTGTGTTTCGTTTATGAGTTATTGATCTGGAAAGTTTAAATCACTGTGTCACACCCTTCTGATGATTCACACTAAGACAGAGAGCTAATTCTCTCAGCATCTAATGAGCTGGGTAATCATCGTTTTTAAAATTGATCTTCTTGCAAGTCAATTTCTTTTTTTTTAAACTAACGTTTTGTTGTTGTTGTTGGGACTCAGAATGATACCTTTTGAGAAGACTCATCTTGCTTTTACTGGTTTCATCTGTGTGTAGCAGTAACTACCAGAAAGTTGAGTCAGTTAATCACAGGTGTACGGCTGATACCCTCCTCCCCACATTTTTGTCTGAAAAGGACAACGCAAAGAGGTCAGCCGGAAAAATAACTAACGTGTTTATGAAGACCTTTTAGTGAAGTGTCTTATCCATGAACATGAACCACTAGTCTTAGCAGAGAGCCCAGACTTTTCTCACCTCAGGCAGCTCTTCCAGCTCATCCAGCGGGACACCAAGTGATTCCCAAGCCAGCCTGGAGATGTCTCTCCACCTAGTTGTAACGTGGGCTGTATTCGGTGGTTGAGAGGAGGCGGCAGAAACACTCAGCAGGACATTTAAAAACTGATGACCACACTGTTACTGGGAATTCCACAGTGCTTGTCCTTTAATGAACACACTCCTCACCAACCTTACAAGGCCCGGTTGAACGACTGCTGTCTTATCATACATGAAGTGAGCCGTGTTCGTACAGCCCGTAATGATACTTTGAGTTAGGGAGGTAAAGATATGAGGTCCATCTCAGTCCGTGCCTCCATGTGCAGCATGTTTCTCCCACACTCTGCAGAGGGCAGTGGTGCATACTTGTGACATCACTAAACATTAACTTAGGCTGTCATAAAGAGACAACGCACAACTGCGACTGTAACAAAGTCCTGGGACTACCCCAAGACCTCCCCTTGGTAGAGCATGCCCAAAGCCCCTATGAGGTGTCCAGGAGTCATCCTAATCAAATGCCCCAACCACCCCAAGTCGCTCCTTTTGATGTGGAGGAGCAGCAGATCTACTCCGGGTACTCCTCAGAGCCCAGCCACAGAAGGAAACTTATTTCCCCCACTTGTGCCTGTGACGTCGTTCTTTCAGGCTCGGCCCAGCTCGTGACCACAGGTGAGGGTAGAAATGTAGATCAGCTTCTTCTTCCCCACAATAGATTCAATAGAACCTCAAATAAAAACCCGTTTTATTGTTGTAAAAACGTATCAACAAAACAAGCCTTAATCAGAACTTGGTTTGAGGACACCAGACATTTATACCCGGGGTTTGTAAGCTGATGATCTGGATATGAGGACAGTAGCACTTGATCCATAATGCTGCTGTGATTAAGGCTCATTTGAGAAAAACAAAAGCTTAAAAACTGGAGAAAAAAAGTATTTAAAAAGTAAAATAATATTTTCCGTATTAGGTAATCACTCAAATGTCAACTGAGGAGCAGAAACCATCATTTCAAATGTTAAGGAAACCACGTCCAAAGAACACAGTTTGTTGTTGCATGCAGATGTTTGCAGATGCTTTTCATCCCTAAGAGAGATTTGTATGAACCTTCATACGTTTCCAGTTGAACACACAGGTTCCTTTTTAACAACATAGACTGTCTCTCTTTTATACGTGATTTTTTCCCCCCCATAGGTTTGTCATTTATTTTGAATTAGACCTTGGCGGTCTATCAGCACTCGTGTTGACAGACCACCAATGGAGCATGGCTAAACAACATGGACGCAGGTGTTGGTGCATCTGAGACCTGGGGAGGCATCTCGCTGAGGCGGTGATCAAAGTAAAGACCCTGACCGGGAGAATTTTCCCATCTGCAACGCAACGAACCAGTTTATTGTTCGTGCTAAAAAATTGATATTATGATGGCATTTGGATAGTTTGGAAGTCAGATAAAGATCGCGGTCGTCCATCAGAAGGTGAAAACTATTCTACTCACGTAAGCGTGTAAATCAAGCATCGTGTGTCCCGAAAAAAGAGATCTATCTCCGCCATCTCCTTTATCAGAAACAGGCCTTTTGTTCAGGGCCATTATCAGCTTGGTCACAGTCAGCTATTCTTCTTGTCACCTCAATCATATCTGCCTTGGTGGTGGTTTACGGCAATCGTTTATCATATATTATCCAAATACCTGCATGCCCGTAGTGCAGAGTACAGTAGCACAAAGCTGAGTTAAGTTCAGGCTCCTTCAGTTTGTTTTGCGGGTTCACAAAGAACAAGATTATCTGTGGATTTAACATTTCAAGCATGAAACCCAAAATAAAGATGTCATCTTTAAACAATCCCTGGAGCAATGAAAGGAGTTCCATACACTGGAAGGAAAAGGGAAAAGTTCACTGACGTTCTCACAGGAGATTTTAAGGTGCGTTATCAGGACACCGTCAAGTGTTTGCAGAATACGAAAGATATGAGGGCGAATATTCATTTGACTGTTTACATTTAGGTGATTGAAAAGCATTTTAATACAATCGGACAAGTTTCATTCTGTATCGGTCTCGTATATCGGCTGCCCAGGTTCTGGGTTCAGACCTGCGAGTTCTCTCTGTGAGCCGTTCAGACAACAACTGGTTTGCACACGTGCACACGTGAAAACCATGAAGCTTTGTGTCCTTACTAACAGCAGCCCCATCCTGATGCACTTCCATTTCCAAATATTACAAATGTGGCTTTTTTTCTCCTGCGATAAAGTGAGGGTTGGTTTTCGGAGCCCGCTTAAAAAAAAGAAACACAAAGTATGAAACATGATGTACAGTCTGCACTAACAGCCCCTCATTCAGATGTGAGAATGAGAGAAGGGCAGCACACATGTCTGAGGAGGACGACATGAGATCAAGTGTAGAGGAGTCCAGTGACCTGGCCCCGCCCCCTGCTGTGTGACGGATAGCTTGGTATTTCTGCATGTGAAAGACGTACGCTTTATTGATGTGTTGGGTTGCTTTTGCTCTCCTGCAGCGGTGGGAGACTGTGCCATGTGCAGGTTTGCTCACTCTTTGCTCACCATATGGCCACCCCAGTGGAGTTAGAGAAAAGACCCCTCCCCCTCTGATCCGCAGACTTGTTCAGAAGGGAAGGACAGTCAGTGACACACAAACACAAGCAAAACTAATTAATGAGATTAAATTGTGCTTTACAATTAATTAAAATGTGCTTTTTTTATTCTCTGCAAGCAGAGCACAGTGGTGCAACAGGCCATTAAAACACTGAATAAAGGCAGTTGTCAAGTCAAAGGCCTCCAGGGACTCGAGGGCCAGTCCTGTTGTCGACTGCTGCTCAATGTCACTGGTCAAACTGTTCAGCTTTTACACTTGCTTTGATATTTCGCACACGTACACGGGTATTTTTGAAAATGGAGATTTTTTAAAATCCCGTCCACACGTAAACGCAAAAATGAAGAAAAACGCTGCTAGGAACGTGCCAAACCAGCAGGTGGCGATGTATTCCTAACCATGTAGAAATGTTGGCGAATCAGAAGTCTAGAAGCCTGGGTGGGAAAGAGTAAACAAAGATGGCGCATGGAAGCAGAACTGAGTCCTGTGTGTGGACAAATGCTCAACCTGGGCTTAACATTCTCAGGTGAAAACTCAAATTCTGTGTAATAGAAATGAAACAATCCCAAAAACATTTTAGCCACAGTGACAGCCTCTCCATCATGTATGCTAACATGCTAAAACTGTGGACAGGTAATGTAGCTACAGCTGGTACTGGTATAGAGAACAGCTTGCATGTACTTTGTGTGAAAACCTCTCTGCATTGAATCATATCTGTTATTAACCTCCGTCTCTCTTCCACAGCATGTCTTTATCCTGTCTTCCTTCTCTCACCCCAACCAAGTCAGCAGTAGATGGCCCCGCCCCTCCCTGAGCCTGGTTCTGCCGGAGGTTTCTTCCTGTTAAAAGGGAGTTTTTCCTTCCCACTGTAGCCAAAGTGCTGCTCATAGGGGGTCATATGATTGTTGGGCTTTTCTCTGTATCTACTGTACAATATAAAGCATCTTGAGGCGACTTTTGTTGTGATTTGGCGGTGTATAAATAAAATTGAATTGAATTGAAAAGTCCAACAAAAGATATCAAATAGATGTTAAATAAACAAAACGACTTTTACAAGCATAAAAACGTAAGCATGGTAGTGGGATATCACCATGCTAATGCTTCATGTAGCAGGTCGTCTTTGGCGTTCAGCTTACAGTTCGAGGCTGAAAATTCCCTCCAAAACATGCAAAACCTGAATCTCTGGATCTGGAATCATTTCCAATATTCCCCTGAAAACAATAAGAAAACTTTATTGTCTGAGTTTAACATTTATGATGCACAATGTTCACTTTTACTTTGAGTGCTGCTGCAAATTAAAATCACATAACCTCCTCCGTGCGATTTTTAGATGAATTCACAGATTTAATTTTATTTTAAAAATAGAAAATTCACACAAGCTTCGATTTTAATATCCTGTCGTCATACAAGAGGACGAGCAAAGCTGACAAATTGAAATGTGGAAGTGCAGCTAAAGCGCTTCATTCACTTCAATTGTTTTAACTAGTCTTAATGAAAAACTACTATACTTAAAAAGTCATACATTAGAGTAAAATGTAACCAGGACATTTAAAATAATAAAAGATGTATGTTTGATGAACCAGTCTAATAACCTTCCTTTCACCAGATTTAATGTTTTGATTAAATGGAAATGGAAAATTTACATGTAATCAAATTACTTAAAGTCAGCGTTTAGGACATAAATCTTTTGACTGTACTTACATTTAAAAAAAATGATAATAATTTAAACCATTAAAATTTAATTTTTGATCTTATTCAATTTTTATGTCCAGGATTTATTATTTAAAAAAAGAACAAAAAACAAAACTTCATTTTTATTCGGTCACAGTTGTTTCAGGCACCAAAACTAATCAGAGGAAGAAAATGATGATAATAAGTGTTCCTGTGTGTCAGGACTTCCCACAGTGGGGGGGCATGTTGGTGTTCAGAAGTGTCTCTAAGCTGTGAACTGTTTCACTGGGGTCAAAGGTTAAACAGAAGGAAAGTGAGGCTCTAGTTTAAAAGAGAAGAAAGCTGGCGGTTCATCCTCGTGTGTGTGTGTGTGTGTGTGTGTGTGTGTGTGTGTGTGTGTGTGTGTGTGTGTGTGTGTGTGTGTGTGTGTCATTGAGTTATATGACCTGGTGATGAGGGAGGAGGAGGAGGAGGAGAGCGGGGGGAAACACCTGCCTCGCCCCTCCGTCCAACAAAGATCTGTTCCAGCGGAACGCCGTCATAAACCTGGACACGGGCACGCAAGCTGTAATCGACCTGATCCTGAGGTGTCCCACCTTCTCTGAAGTTCCTGCTACAAAGTCCACCCACCCCTCCAGACCTCGGCTATATTCCTGGTCCCCCACTGAGCGCAGCCTTGCCTCAGCCTCAGCCCGTCATCTTCAGGGCCCACAAAAAAGCGAGAGGGCTTTTTTGGTATGCGCCGTCTACTTTGTAGCTTTCATAGGTTTGCAGATAATGTGAGATTTATCCGAGCCAGCTCTCCTCTTAAGAGAAGTATCTTCAAAATTTAAATGACATAAAGAGAGGCCGTCAAAGCACCTCTGCTGGTGGAAAAATAAAAGCCGAAGCTTCTAGGGTGGAAAGAAGAGCAGCTCTCTCCGGGGAGCTATCCATCTTGTACTGGAGCTCTTTTTAGTATCAGGTGCATCATCTTGAGAAGCCATCTGACATTCCTGGCTGAATTAGTCTGAAATTCCCACATAGAAAAAAAAACTTAGCGGGGCCAGGTGGCTGATCATTATGTGCACATGCTGTGTAGAACTAAAACGTTTTGCATGTCTCTGGAGGAGGAATTTTTGGGCAATTTTAAACAAAGGTCATGTTTTACTTTGTGCCACAGATACTTTTAACTGGAGCTGTCAGCAGTGGCCCAATTTTTCACCGGCCTGCTCACAGCGCTGACCTGTCACAGCAGACGACTAATTATTTATCTCCATTAGCAACGTGAGAACGTTTGTCCAAAAGACTTTAGAGTAGGGTATTATTTAATGTTAAGCTTAGCATTTTAGAGATAAAGCCGTGCATTTTGTGTCGTGTTCTCCTCATTTGCACTTTTTCATTACTGGGCGCAATGTCATAAGTATTTTTTTATTAGTATTTCTTTGCCTCTATTGGATAGTTTAGCAATGAAGATGGACCTGAAACTGAGGACAAAGAGAACGGGAAGATACGCAGCAAAGGGCCGCCACGTGGCCTCACCCACCACTAAGATGATGGGGGTGTAAGCCAAACCACGCCAACCAAATGTCGAGTGAAAGCCAAAATAAACAGCCAAGGGCAAATCACAGAGCTTTACTACTTTTGCGGTTTGGAAGTACCAAAAACTGCAGTTCCTCTAGTGTCCACTTGAGGCTGGCACCAACAGTGAGTCAGTCCCCATACACTCACATGTTAAAATACCCAACTTCATAGGATTAAAAAGCACATTCACGGCCTGGTGCAAAAGACAGACAGATGAAGTCCCTCTACCTCGATCCCTCTTCCCTTTTCAGGGGCGTGGTGTGTGCTGGGAGCTGAAGCCCACCTCCGTCAGAGTCCCTGAACCTCTCGTCTGTATCTGACAAATACCACAGCTTTTCTGACAGAACTTCCAACCCATTTCAGCATCTTCTTTATCTGTTACTTTTACTGTTACACTAATTAGCAGGCATGCATGTCTGCACACACCTAGCATGCCAGCATGCTAGCCTAGCTATTAGCTTAGTCCCTCACTTCCAAACACGATCACTCTGGGTTTCAAAAAGTCAGCATAGTAGCATTAATGCTAACATTAACATGCAAAGATCAGCAGAACCAACAAGTGATTTTCTAATGCTTATATCCAACTTTTATTTTAGTTATAGTTTGTTATTGATAAAGTTTATAAACCTTCATAAAAAAGAAATAATCCAATAATTCATGAGCTGCTGTCAGTCTGTCATGTGTGCAATCACAAATGAGAAGATTAACTTTAGCAACTTTATTAATAGAATACAAAACAATAAACTTTATTATCATTATACAAGAACAACTAAATTTAGACTAGCATGTCTGCTACACCCATCAGAACAATTAATAATAACAATAATAAACAGACAGATTATAAAAATATTTTTACTTCCGAAGGAATGATTACATAGAGTGATGATGATGATGATGTGATGAGTGTATGGGTGGTTGTGGTGAGGTGATGGAGGCAAAGCGCTGTGCTACAGATCTGTGCTGTTTGCCTGATGGCTAAAGTTCAAACAGAGGGTGACTAAATGATGTTGCTGGCCTCCTTCCTCGGACCGTTGGTGTAAACATCTTTTAGGTGTGGGTGCTCCAACCCCTCCACACGCTGTGCAGTCCTCACCACGCAGTGTAGCTCCTTCTGCTCAGCGTCCTGACATCACTGAAGTCATCATCACTCAGTGTAAACTTCAGTGTTTAATGACAAGCTGCAACAGGTTTGTTCAAAATAAATGTGAGCGTGCCATGTAGGCTGAAATTTAACAACCTTAAAGAGGAAGTTCAGTCATTAAAACAACTTTCTGCTGTTTCACTTATTCCATGAAAACAAAAAGCTCTTATCTCTCTGTTAGCTCTCTGTCTGTTTTCTGTTTTCCACCTCCAGGATGGTAATTGTCCACATGTTGTTGTCTTCTGAGGTATTTCAACATGACTTATGACTTGATCCTGAGATGGGACACCTCTGCTGGGCCGTGCACCCGCCCTTCTCCTCAGTCCATATGGTTTGACTTGGTTACAGCGTGAGTGTGGTAAGATACTTGTTAAAATGTGGTATGTGGCGGCTGCACTTGCTGGGACTCTTCTTGAGCCGCCTGATGTTTTGTTCTTCGCTTCAGGAGGTTATGATACCCTTCTCAGGGATGGTTTCGCTACAGTAAGGCCTCACCATTTTTGAAAAATGAGCTTTAAGTTGAAAAAATAATAATTTACGATGCGTATGTGAAAATTACGTTCCATCCATCTGTCCATTCTTTTTCTTACTGTCTCATCGTGCAAGAGTTGCAGAGAGTCTGAAGCCTATCCCAGCCTGCATAAAGAGGCATCAGACGCCCTCGTCAGGCTTCCAGTCCATCACAGGGCTAAATCACACAGTTGTTGTTCAGATTAAACAGAACAAGATACAAAACATTAAAACATGTTAAAAACACAACAGCCTTAATAAACTCCGTTTGGACCTGCAAGCAGGGTTCATACGTCATCACTTAAGAACTGGACTGAGTAGATGAGCTAAATTAAAGAATGTAGCTTGCGCCAAAAAAAATATTCAGACATGGTGAACAATAAACTGAAGGAAACTCGACAGTAAATAATGAAAGCCATAAATCATAGATGTTTCTATGTTGCGGGTCAGACTGACCCAGAACAGAAGAGATGTCACATGTCATCTGCATCACTACAGAAAACAAAAAAAATCTAAATTATAAAAGAAAATTGTAAAATAATCAATGCCAGTGTGTCTGACACTTTTGGATGAGGAAACACGCCCCGGGTCAAATTGACCCAGGAATGATTGGTGTTCCTGGAAACCAACATAACAGGAGGGTCAAGTCCAAACCTTAAAAACATTGACTTTAGAGTGAGGTCATGAAAAACATCCCATGTTCTGTATAAGAATTATGGAATATCATGCATTATTGTTGATTCTTAAATTTTGATTAATTATTATTTTTATGCTGAACTGTAAGTTATGGCTTGTGAATGTATAATTAGTCTGTCTGATTCCGATTCTGGAGCGGCGCAGGGTCCCTGTATCTTTAAGAAGCTCGTTTTTCATCAGTAATTTTGCATAAAATGCTTTTGTTGGCTCTCTGGGATTGATTAGTTCTGCCTCTTTAAGCTGGTGGTGAATCAAGTATTCATTTCCTGTTAGATACAATTAGATACTGGGGAGACACGAGGGACGGCTTTTATGGAGTCGGAGCTCGTCCCAGACAGATACGTTCACATTTGAACGCGATCCACAAATGAGTCAATCTGACTCGACATTTGCTTTGAGGAACATCTGAGTTTCTCATTCTGGCAGGCCTTTGGCACTGTGCAGGCTCGCTGGTCTGCAGAGACTAATTGTTTGGGGCTAAACTGTCCTCCTCCTTTTCACTTTTTACATCATCTGGAGCACAAACAGCCCGAGGAAACCTCGCGGCCCTCCTCGCTCCGATCAGTTAGAAAGAGCTGACACCCGGATCAAATCACGTTGTTCCATTAAAAGTGTAACTTATGATCCATTACCAGTGTTTTCTTTCTTTTCTCTCTCTTCCCCTCTCTTACTTTCACATCAGCTTATAATATCCTAACAAAGTCATTCTTTGATGGCGGCATTTCTCATGGCTCCTGTAAAGTGGCTCCACAGCGAGGGAGGAAAGAAACCGTGAAGGCCAAATGCGAGGAGGCTGAGACGGAAACCGAAGAGCTCATCAAGCTCATTCATCTTGTCGGATCTGAAGGCCGAGAACGCCAAGCAGAGGAAATTTCACACTCACTCTTCTTCAACACACTCCATGAATCATATCGCATAACAGGCTGAAGCCGCTGAGTATTTACAGACTGGACTTCTTGCTAATTACACTCCCGTCTCCCCTTACACTGGCTTTTTGTTTTAACCATCATTACGAGCTCAAATGAGATTCAGGCTCCCAGCAGTAACCGACCCCCCCCTCCCCAACTTGGCAGTGGCGATCAGGCGCCTCTGGACGACTATCAAACAGGTAGTTCGAGAGATTTACGCCGCTTTGTTACCCTCGCACAGCAAATGGCATAGAAAGGAAAAGAGTGAAAGGCGATACCTCACTGAAGACAATGTCTTACAGAAGGCTTGCTGCAGCATGCCAAGCTGATTTGGTGCCCGGCGAAGTCAGCGAGCGGCCCGGAGATCTGCTGCCGAACACACGATTCACTAAAAACGAGAGACACGAGATGTGAAGACGAGCACCAAGTACTTTATTTTCATCCCATATTTATGCATTCAGACAGCAGCTGGTGCAGCCACATCCACTGATATGCTGACATTTGGACAGCCTGTGCAGTGTGGACGTTTCAAAATCTGTAGAACAAAGAAATAATTACATTTAAGTCATTTTAAGTACCGCATAATTTCCTGGTATTTTAGCAGAAATCAGGTATTTTATAGGGAAGTCACAAATTGTGCTGTAAGTAAATTTAAGCACGGCATAAATAATTTTAAGCAGTGTGTAATTAACTATATGTAAAAACAATATTTCTCTGTCTTATGTCACAATACTGTGCACTCTTCAGAGCGTGTACCAAACTATGGAGGGACTCAAACTTGCCTTTTTACATCTTTGTTATTTTAAATTCTTAATTAATATTCATTATGTATCACGAGTTTTCCTTTTTTTTACTTATGCTGTGCTTTAAATTAGTTTTAAATTTACTTACACTGTAATTGTTTCTTTGTTTCTTGTATAAACCTGACTTGTTAGTCCGTTATTCTATTGCATCTACTTTTATTAGCATTTATTTGTAAATTGTAGTGTACAATAAAAAAAACCATTGAAATTCCGTTTAATTTACTTTATAATTATGCTCTTAGCTGTTGGCTGTATTGTGATGTTTAACCAGATTGAATCTGTCTGTGTGTAACTGCACATTGTTCCCTTTCTCTCAGCAACCTGATGCTGTCACACCGAGTGGACACGTGGTTCCTGAATCCCAGCTAAAAGCTTATTTCTGCAAAACTGTCACAACGCTCAGTGGGCCCTGTGTCAGCAGGGGCGTGGACAGAGCGCTCGTGACGGTTTGCAAAGTGAAGCCAGAAACTGTAGCTGTTAAACACACACAGCATCCTGAAACTACACACAGGAGTCAGCTGCAAACCATCCTTTGAATCATTGCTTTGAATAATGCAAAAATATAGCCGAACAGATATTGAGTTGAATTTCTGGAATTTAAATGTTTTTGCATTGAATTCTTTTCAGAAGTTATAAAATAAATGAAGAAAAACAACATTTACAGTGATGATGGTCACAATGTTCCAGCCATCCCTCCATGAATTTCTACTGAGGAAAAATCTACTTTGCATATATTTTTATTGTAATAATTTTATAGTTATATGTAAAATGTCAGAAATATAACATAAACATATAACATGGTGATTTTACATTTCTTTTTCAATTTTATGTAAAATTTAAACACTGAGCATCTGAACCTGAACGCTCCACGACACAGTGAGCGTAAACCGTTCAGCTTCCTCTGCGTCTCCTGCTCTTTAGCACCGTTGGTCTCATTAACACCAGCAGCAGCTTTCAGCAGACGGTCATAAGAATACTGCAGGATCACGAGATTGAAAAAGAAATCATAACAGGTGGAGTAAAACCCAACCACAGAGCAAAGTAACTTTAAAATAAAAAAGAATCTTTGCAAGTAAAGGGTGGTCAGGGTTGAAATGTGGATGTTATTAAGTTATTTGAGTGGCAGCAGTTGTTTAAAGCAGCACATGGAAAAGCTTTACTCGTGCAAGCTTAATGGCAAATGTCACAGGACTCTAGGAGGTCAGTTTCTGCAAATAACCTTTTATGGAAAGTCAGGGGTGTGAGATAAAGTGGTGTAAATGCTACACAGGCAGCTCAGAGTCTTCCTCCTTGGTGTGTACGGTGCTCCTCCTGTGTTATCTCCGGGGGCTCGTAGTAGCAGTCCATCTCTTTCATGGATAAGCAAATCAATCCGGAGGATTCCACAGCGGCTGGGCTCGGCGGTGTGAAACGACACCTTGAACGGTGGAGAAAAGCAGCGTAGCTCGGCCCTCTGATGTCTCCTCACAGCAGTTGTTCAGAGGTTTCAACACAGACACACACACACACACACACACACACACACAGGGGGCTGCCGTCCCCCCTCCCATGACCAAATCATGACCTCATTCCAGTCACCTGCTGCTGAGACCGTGGCTAACCTGCCCTCCTAACCGGAAAATCGGCCGCCTTTTTACCAACACTCCCTGAAGCCGCGCAGGTCAACGTGCTACGTGGTCGAACACATACCTTAGACCTATCGACATGTTTGTGCACCAAAGCAGCAGGAAAACGGTTTAATGCATTTTAAAAAAAACAGGAAAAGCAAAAAGGAAGACACTTGCACGCAAATCTCAGCGAAGATAAACGCTAAGAGAGTGAGCTGTTGGTTTGTTGGAGCCTGAATGAAAACCAGCTTGCAAAGTTACATCCTGTACGAGGAACAGAGAGCGAACGAGCCCCTCGGGATCCGCCGGCCACTCTTAAACATTTGGAACATTTATGCTGCTTTAAATTTTTTCTACATCTTTCCCTTGATATTTTATGCGAGGAATGAATTTTGTTTGCCAGAACAATTCAGCTCTCTATCGTGAATACCTTTTGAGAACATGTGGGGATTTTGTGGTTGTGGTGTTGTGTTTCTATACGCAGTTTATTACAGACTCAAACAGGACATGTGAAGGAGGTGCTCTGACTTGTGCTCAAGGCTTTTAAAAGCAGTGCAAGTGTTATGTTTCCATGTGCTGGGAATGTGAATGAGGAGCGACGGTGAAAACTTTAAATCCCAGAATTCCTCTAAGCCGCAAACGCTTCCGTGGACTTCCGCTTGATCAAAATTATCTCTGTTGAACTGTAAAAGGAAACAAACTAAGTAGTCACAGGTTATTTTAACTGCTAACAGCAGCACCGGGCAGCGCGGGCCGTGGTGGCAATTCCCATGAAATCTCCCGATATTTCTTTCATTTGTTCACCGTCCGCAATTAGTCGCGGTCAGGCCGATCAAAGGCAGCGGTCGGGCGGTTGCATGTGAACCGGCGTCCACTTGCAATGACATCCACAAACCAGAATGAAATATGAAATATCAAGTTTCCATGGATGCATGGACCAGTAAAAAAGAATCTGAGGAATAGGAGGGTTTTCACACTGGGTAATGTGAAACATTTGGTGCGGATTGTAGGCCTCGGCAGAGGGAAGACCACAGCCAAAATCTGTCTGGCAGTAAAACCCGGAGCAGGCACAAGTTAAAACAAACTGCAGTTGCTGAGTCCTGTTGATTTAGATGTCATTATGCTTCTTGGTGCCTGGCAGACTTTGCTGGCGTTGGGTGCCTTACAGAAAAATAAAAATGATAAAGGTACGAACAACAAAACAGGCTTTTGTTATTTGCTCTGAATGCAACATCTGAAGATTGATGGCTGTGTTTGTTTCATATCGGACAGATGTTTCTCCTCCCTGCTTTAACTTTCACCCGTCTCTCTCTAGCTGTAAGGAAAATAAATGAGAAGCACTGAGAGCAGGTGGAATAGCTTCAATCTGAATACAGTGCTTTTTTAACTATGCATTTATTACACACTTTTTATTTACTTATTTTCCACAAAAAGGACAGCAGACAGCCACACATGGGCTCCAGCTGCAGCTTATGAGATCATTAAAATACAGGTTCGGATCATATTAGACCACATTATAAATCCAAGCTCAGTGTATAACAAACAAAGAAATCCAACCAAACGCCTTCTGTTTGGGACGATCGGGTCGGCTTTAGCTGATAAATATCATCACGTGCGTCACGACGAGGGGCTGCGTTCAGACGTCCCACCGACTCCTGCACATGATGGATCTGCAGGCCTACAGAACAAAGCCTGCCGTGGACAAACAGTCAATCTGAACCAAATGGACCACTTCATCATTGCACAGCAATTGGATGTAAATGTGGTGTTGGGTTCCCACATGTCTGCCCACCTCGTCTCACCATAAATACTGCGCAAAAGCAGGCAGCTTTGTGTGTGTGTGTGTGTGTGTGTGTGCTCTTGTTGTCCACAAACAGAAAAACAGACGTTGTTCCGATTAGTGTGGCCTGAGACAGGTGTTGTGTGGTTATTGACCTTTAGAGGCTGAATGAGGTTTGGGAAAGCTGTGTAAGCAAATAAATAGCCGTGCACTAAGGAGGGTGGAGCAGGGTGGAGCAGGGTGGAGGAGTCTCTTTGTAATAGAAGCTCAAGAAAGAGAAGCTTTATCTTTTTAGCAGGCATCCTCCTGCTCCTGAAGTGTCAGGGTGAGAAGGCACGTGACCTCGAGCTTTTAATTGCTTCCTATGTTTTTTCCATCTGCAGGGGGGAAAGTACACACTGTCTCCCTGCGACACATCTGCCAAAGGTTTCCTGTGTCTATTAATACCATGGTCACATGACTACACACACACACACAAACCTTTTTTTAGTTTTTTCTCTGTGCTGCATTTGATTCCTGGTTTTCTACAGGCGAGTTGTCTTTTTCTGTGGTTCAGCCCAAGAAGCAAAAAATCGAACACTCAGTAGGCGGCGTAACAGATGGTTGCCCCTCCCTGTCCCGGTGTCTTCCTGTTAACATATCATATCAAATTTATTTGTATAGCACATTTAAAGGCACCAAAGTGCTTTCCAGTAATACCAATACAGATAAAATCACAATATAAAATAGAGTCTCAGGAGCTTAGAAAGAAAAGCGTCTGGACTTCTTTAAATTGCTTGAAGACGTTTCACCTCAAGAAGCTTCTTCAGTTCAGACGACAAATATAAAATATAAGTTACACATATAAAATAATTGCATGTATGTAAATGCAGAGCCAGATGAAAATCACCCTAATTAGCCTCGAATGCTGAGTTAAAAAAGTGCATTTTTAGACGTGATTTAAAAGATTGAATAGAATCAGATGCCAAGAGGAAGAGTGTTCCATAATTTGGCAGCGGCAAAAGCACGGCCTCCTCTAGTCTTCAGCCAAGACCTAGGTTGCACTACAGGGTGTTTCCCCTCCCACTGTTGCCACTGCTTGCTTATAGGGGGTTGTCTAGCTGTTGCTTTCTCTGGATAGTTATAGGGTCCTTGCCTTACAATATAAAGTCCCTTAAAATAACCGTGATTCAGTTATATTGAAAAAAGTGGACTGAATAGAATTCTGGTGAACAGCAATAAGCAAAGATTAGTATTGTATTGATTATCAGTGAGTCGACCAAAATTCCAGTTAAGTTAAATATGGGCGACGCACGCTGAGCAGATTACATCACAGGGGGATGAAACGAACATAATAACATAAAATCCAAAGAACTGGGATTAATAATCAGTATTTTTTAAACTGACAGTTTAAAAATTGTCTATGGGGAGAACATGCTAGAGAAATGATATATCTTAACCTGGGAGCGCCTCGATGTTTCCACAGATAGGATGGAGGAGGTGGATGAGGGAGAAGGAGGTCTGGGCTTCCCTGCTTATGCTGCTCCCTGTGACCCAGCCTCGGATAAGCAGAAGAAAATTAATTTTAATACATATGTGTGAATAATGACTGCGTGTGTGATGATGTTCGTGCAAAGTTCACATACATATATATTACATACATTAGAATTATTACAGTAAGATGATCAGAAGCTGGTAGTTACTTAGCTGACTTGATCACTGCTGTTTTAATAGGTGCTCCCAGCTTACCAGTTACACCAACAACTGAACATTAATTATCTCATTTTTCAAATCACAATCTTAACTTGCAGGAAAAAAGTTGCTAAACTCATTTTGAAGGTTGGTATTTTTACAGTTGAACTCGGGCTCTGCCTGCTACCGTGCAGAAACAGTGGTCGTGTAACAAAGCAGCAGTCAGTGTGTCTGCACTTGTGTCGTGGAGCCTCAGTCGGTTCCAACTGAAATCTGTCGGTTTGTCATTTTGTCCTATTGTATGTTCCAGAGTTACATTTTCTCACGTTTCTTTAGTTTAGGAATCATCGTTCTGCTGTGGCTCTGTCAAACTGTAGTTCATATTCTGTGCACTAGATGATGTTTTCTTTTGAACTAACTGGGAAAAACTTGGACGACACATTTGTGTCTCTTGTACACTTGTTTTGGGATTTGTCCTCTCATGCAATCTAATGACTCGCACAGCTTTAATGAACAGATGTTCAGCTGTGGTCACTGCTGCAGATCCATCTTATAATAATAGACACATTTTTAATATCTGGCAGTTTCATGGCTTTACATCATTATTAACAGTTTAAAAACAAAATAAAATCCCTCATTATGGTAACGTCTGAAAGCCTTGTGAAGCTTGTAAAAATGATTGCGGTCACTATCTGGAGCGGTAACTCTGCTTTAAGCAGCGTCTTTGGATATAAAAAACCTGCCTGGAGCCACTCAGGGGTTCTTCACATGCTTTGACTCTGGATAAAAAGATCAGTGCTAATCTCGTGTTTTATTCCCAACGTGAAAGCTTTTACCAATATGCAATACGACTTTCTGCACGATGACATCAGCGCTCATAAACGGTGTCTTCATATTGAGTTATTCTGTCTCTATGGTTTCCCCACTTAAGAAGTCATCAAATGAAAGTGTAATATTGTGTTTTAGTAGAGTAAGGGCTCATGTTCCAATTTCACATTTCCTTTTGGAGGACCTTTGCTCAGTTTTACTGATCTGAATATGTTACAGTGGGGTTGGTAATACGGAGAGAGATGTTTTTGTAGATCAAAGAAAGCTGGAGGTTTTGATTATTCCATCTTTCGAGTGGATCCAGGGAGCAAAGTTTTACGGCTGCCTCCCGAGACCTGACTGCATTTCCCAAAATCATTACTCAGTCTGCAGGAATACATTCCCGGTGTGAGTTCAAGAGTATGGAAATTAAAATAGAATAGAAAATGTAACAGTGGGAAAATCAAGACATCGTTTGGCATAATTTAACACCAGGGGGCTGCGAGTCGAATGTCAGGCGGTGTGTTCTTACTCTGAGCATCGTGTTGGGAAATGTGTTCACGTCACGTTCAGTGCAAACACTTTGATCTTTATTTATTCATGACTCCGTTTTTTAAAAACTTTATTCTGTATTCCAGAAGTTAAATAGTTAATGTAAAATTTACTTGATATTCTATTTGTGAAAAATAAAGTTTTGACTTTAATAACTTGTAATCATTTTCTGTATGAGTTCAGGTTTATTTATTGGGTTTATTGTGGTCATTTCCTTCTCCAGGTCATATTTTGCATAAAGACCTGCAGATAAAGGAACTGCTTTGCTATAATTTGGTACAGCTCGCCCTGGTTCAATGACATAATGAGAAAAGGTGAATTCAAACTAAGAAAACTAGTCCCAGCTTTTCCTTTTTAATATGATTAAAACATCATTTCAGTGTCTATGTGTGTTTGAATGCTGTCTTTGCAGTAGCAGTGAAATGCTGCTGGATGTATGCTTTCACTGATGAATCCATTCCTGCTGCTCTCGCTTTGGAAAGCTAAACTCCGGCTTCCTCCCAGCTCATTAAATGCAGATTGTTCCTGCTACACCACCAGAGACACTCTGAGAAAATTTCTTTACTTCCACCATCTGACAGTCAACCGCCGTCGTGGCTGACTGGTGTGCGGTAACTTTACACTTTATTAAGAGGATCTCGCTTATTCCGGTCCAAACACAGAAAGCGTTTTATTCGGAGATTCAGTTCACTTGTTTCAGTTTTAACAGCACTGTTGAGTGTGGGACTCTTTCAGGTCCGTCTCCGCCTGGGAAACCGTGTGAAACATGAAATAGAGTTTCAAGAGGAACAATTCCAGCAATGATTTCACCAGTTTCATGAGTATCGGATGAAACCGTAGTGTCTGCGTGGGCTTCTCAGCTGGTACTGAAGCGTCAGCTGACGCGTCTCACTCTCCTCACAGATCCATCATTCATTCTCACAAACATTTCCACATAATCAGCAAAGCATTTGGTTCTTTCTCTGCCATTTGATATTACAGAAGGTGTTTTTTGGTTGTTTTTTGAACACACGTTTGAAATGAGACTGAGAAAAATGCTTAATGTCGCTCATTGTTATCGTGATCATTAACTATACTACACTGTATCAAAGATCAGTTACAGATTTCTCAGTTACAAATTCTTTTTGTTAAATGTAACCGTGGGACAGACTCTCACTGTCCCACGGTTACATTTAGCAAAAAGAATTTGCTTTATTTCGCCTGATTTTAAGAGAAATCTGAGTTCTTGTTGTGGTTGTTTCCCTGCAGACTGGTTAAATATAACATTTGTCAAAATCATCCAGTCTGGGAGCTTTCATGGGACTTGACCATCACACCGTCTGTACCAGCGTTGGTAACCATGGAAAAAAATGGCATGATTGGCTTTGGGTCTAGTCTTGGTTTGGGGATCTCTGACAGCAACACTCAAACATCGGGCCTTATTCACTAATATAAGCATGTTTTGTTGAAGTCATGAAAGTGCTGACGATGTTTCAAGACAAAAGCAGGAGAAAGTCCGACTGAGCCTTTAGTGTCTGAGGCTGAAGTGTTTCCACAGACGGATGAGACGGGGAAAAGAAGAGGTGCTAGATAATCTGATCTGTTAGCATGAGATGAGAAATTCAGGAAAAATTTCCAGTTTCTCCTGGAGAGTACCAGGACATGAGACTGTAAGTGATGACAACCATACGATGATGCCAATTTCAACCTTTTCAGTTAGTATTTTGTATTCTTCGTATCCAATTTAATGTCTTACTGGTAAGTATTTAATTCTAATTCTGGCTGATGGTGTTTGGGAAAACTGTAAATAACGACCAAAGATCAATCAGCTTCATAATTAATAATCATGCTAGTAAGTAACAGTAGTTTAAAGTTGTGTGTCTACATTTTGTCCTTCGTTGCTGGTTTGTACTCATGGGCAGCGGCCGACTACGAGAAAATTCATGGGAGTAAATTTTGATGATTAGCAGATTTGTGTGTGAAATGTTGGTTCAGACGGTTTATGCCCAGATCTGTTTGTGCGGCCTGTTAATGACACCCAGTGATTTTAAGGCAAACACATAAACAGTATTAAGCTAATTGTGTTCGCGCTTCCTCTGTAAGTCTCTAAAGAGTTTTGATAAATCAAGAACAGCACTTCCTCCTTTGTGGAAAACTGCAGCATGTACCAATTTTGGTGGTGATTGGTGGCATTTTCATGAACTCTAATAAGACTAATAATGTATTCTGTATGGCAAAAATGTTTATTAAGGGATCAAGCTGCACTTTTTTAACTTGGGGATGCAGCTCAGGAGTCCAATGCATAAATGCACCTCCTAATTGGATCCTATGGGGGTGCTCAAGGCGCAGACATTAAAGTAAAAGAGTCACGAAAGTGTCCCCAGTCAATCTAAACTTCTTACCACACAGCTCTCAGGCTGCCAAGAGTCTTTTGGCAGAAACATGTAGGAAACTGTATAACAACACTATAAAAACATTCACTTTTACACAGCATCTGCAGTTTCGGCTCTTCATTATCTCATGTTTGATTTTCAAACAGCCACACTGTCTGCACTTAGCACTAGCTTGTGCTGAAATGTTAAAGTCCTTGCTTCTTTAACCAGCTGCATATGAAACAAGTCTTGCTCTCAGAGTCAGAGATCGTCTGTTTCCAGCTGTTCGCTGCCACCGCGGGACACTTATCGACCCTGACACCGCTTTTGTAAAAGTACACACACACGCTCTGCAGTTATTGCTTATTTCCTCACATCATTTAACTCCTCTGGTGCACCTGGGGTTACCAGACATGGCCTTCTCAGTTACACTTGGCCAGGTTGGGTCACTCCACTCGCTCTCCAACCACAGATCTGTTTTTTCCCCTCCAGCTCAGCATTAAGTTATATGGGAAGTGTCAGTGTTTCTTTGATTCAGCTCTCTGATGCTTTGAATGAATTATTTCAGCATGTGCTGGAGAGTCCAGTCATTCACTGTTTAACCGGGTCTCAATTTAAATCACCTTTTCAGAATACCATCTAATCTCTGGCCATCGTTGGGGATAAATGTTTGTAGTAGAGGTTAGCAACACTGGATATATTTCCTCATTCATGACAATAAAGAGGCTAATACAGATACGTAATGTGTGATAGATTTCACTTAAAGGAAAGGTTTATGGATTCAAAATTTATAATGCAGTAAAAAAAAAACAAGTCTCCATCTGAATGCTTGAGACAGGCGCGGCTGCTTTGATTGACAGTTCTCCCGATGTAGGAATCTGTAGCTAAGCATTGGTCCCCTAACCCCGGCTGTGCTGGTGTATTATTTTGGAGCATTTTAAGTAAATAATCTGACAAGTTTTATATATTGCAAACCATCAAGAGGATTTGTACTTCAGTTCAGAATTTATTCTGTGGTTTGTTAGTCTGCTATTTGCACAGTTTATAAATGCAGCTTGTTAACCAAGCTTGCTAGCATTAGCTTTTTAGCATTAGCTAAATTCAAAATACCCAAAAACTAGCAGATTGGTGGCCATGTTTATTTTTTTGTTGATTACATTTCGCATTATTAACAGTGACAAGAATTCACTGCCAAAAAGCAAAACTGGAGAACAATCACTCAGTAGGGATACGGAGAGCAATGGTCTGTGTCCACCACAAACCACCTCCTTTAAAGGGTTGTCTTGTTGTTGCTCCTCCAGTTCACCTGTTGTCACTTTGATTTGCACCATTATGCTTCCTAATGATACGGTGAATTCAACTAGTAAACATGCAGCAATATCAGGGCTTATTCAGTGATTCACTTGGAATTCCTATTTTTCGTTTGTTTGTTTGTTTGTCTGTCAATTTTGCATGTTTAAATTATTTCCCCCATAAAGACCTGCAGCCATAAAGCAGTTTTAAAAATAACCTTCACAGGTGAGCAAGTTCCTTTCACGCTACCAGCTCCACAGTCAGCATAGTGGCCTCATCTAATATGACACATAGTGTTTGGAATAGCAACACGAGTTTGGCAATTTTTCCACTGTAAAAAGAAATGCTTTGTCTCATGGAAACAAGTCTGAAAGTAGCCAATTTCATGGAAAGTCCCCACGGCCGCCTCTGCTCCAGCTGCTCATTGCCCCCCATCGCCTCCTGTTTTCCACAAACACGAGGACGTTGGCTGCAAAACAAAAAGCACGTGAAGGCACTCTCGCAAGAAGAATCGTCCATGTAGTTCACCTCAGTGAAGTCGTCCCTGGGGAGCAACAGGCTGAGGTATTAGCCAATCACAGCTAACTCCCCTCCCTGCACAGTCGGCCCGAAGCTGGACGAGAAAAGGGTTTGTTGTGGTCAGAAACATGAGAAGCGCTTGGCTTTCGTCTTCTGAGCGTTGAGTAACACAAGCCGGTGGGAGAGCACAGAAATATTTGCGTATAAAGTATTAACATTAATATGCGTTTCCTGCTTCCATTAGCACTCGGTATCTGGCAGGGACTGTGTGAGACCTGCTTTCTTTTGTCCCTCCACCTCCCGCGGTGTTGTCTCACATTTGTTTTCCATTTTTAATCTTTTTCTAAGCGACCAGGTCACACCGAGTCACCAAAAAGCGGACAAATATCATCTTGTTAGACAGAATTTGAATAATTCGTGAGATTTAAGTGCGTGAGTGATTGTGTCATCTGCAGCAAATCCATGGTGTAATCCCCCTTCAGACTGAGGTGGTGGTTTCTGAACTGCATCTGATTACAAGCAGTTAGAGTTTCATTTTGTAAAGGAAACAATGTTGATGTGCTGCATCAGACTCATAGAGAGGTTTTTGGACTGGAAAGTCAGGGATGAGGTGTGCCAAACCAGTGTTCACACAAGCTGTACAGCTTAAGTAAATCATTTCACAAAGCCACGGGCACACAGGGCTAGTGACTGGTCAACAACCCCTTGGCAACCATGGTTGCTAGGGGACATGTGTATTGCCTATCAGTTGGTAAGTGGTTGTGTCTGTTTCTAGAAGAAGATGCTGCCTCGTAAACCTTCCTGTGATTGCTTTGGTAAAACTATTGCTGCAAACAACATGTTCCAACAAGTGAAACTTTTACTCTGAAGGGACGCTGTCCTGAGAGTCCCTTCAGAGTAAAAGTTCAGCAGTTGGCAAGTATTTGCAGACATATTGGCATCCTTCATGTAAACTATTGGTGACAGCAGCAATCGGCTGGTGACCAAGGTTTTCGATTCAGTAGTGTGTACCTGGCCAACTGCCAGCAACCACTCACCAACTGCTCTGGGTTAAAACACTGACAGTCACTGACTGATTTCGCAGCAACTGTGAGCAACTTCCAACAACTACTCACCAGTCAACTGTTCTCCAGGCCCACATAAGGCCTAACAGGATGTGTTCCTTTATTTTAAAGTTAATTTTTGATTTTATTCAACCTCATAATTTTGATTTCTGACATGAAGTCACGTCACTGATGCTTGCACGGCTCAATGCAATGTTTCTTTTAACAGCTTTAAAGCATTAAAAGGCTTTAAATTAATTTTTGTCTTGGCAACTTTGTCAAAATCTCTGTTTTCTAAACCCTTTCTGTCATTTCTGAGTGAGGACATCACAGCTGGTTTAGCTGCTTTTAATCTGATTTGATTTATTAATGCAGCAGCGTGCACAAGGAAGCGTGTTTGATCCAGCAGAATGTAACGTAGTTAAGATGGAGAACAGATTTCGAGATTCATGGAGCAGTGAGAGATCTCTTTATGTTGAAGAGATTCTGGAAGCACAAAGCATATTTATCTGGCAGGACTGGCAGAGAGTCAAACTGACCCCAGGCCTCCAACTGAGATCAGGTCAAACTCAGCTCCAGATACCTTTGAGCTGAAGGATTTACTGGCAGAGATGATGATTCTTTACTACGCTGGTTTCATGACTTGGATTCTCTTTGGTCAGCTGTGGGTGAGATAATTTCCTTTTCCATCCTTAACTTGGAAAATAATGTGAAATAATAAGATTTAAAAGAAAATAAAGGCGAGTGCTCTGATTCCTCTTCATCGTTGCTGCCCTCGTGGAATCACCTCATGAAGTCATCAGAATTTCATCAGAATGTATCTCCGTGAGTAAAATGTTATCAAAACAGATATGTGTAATGGTTTATACCATAAAATCCAGGTTTTAATAGCACGCATCATTTTCCAGAAGTCACACACATTTCCTCAGAACCCAAACTGTTTTTAGACAAATCAAAAAAAGAGCTGGGAAGCAGAAAAAAGCGTCAGTTTTCCACCCAGAGGGAAGAGTCGCTTTTCAGCGTGATGTTCAAACTGTTCCGCTCCACTTCGTTTTCCACGGGATTTTTGGTATC
Source organism: Simochromis diagramma (assembly GCF_900408965.1). Classification (NCBI taxonomy): domain Eukaryota; kingdom Metazoa; phylum Chordata; class Actinopteri; order Cichliformes; family Cichlidae; genus Simochromis; species Simochromis diagramma. Next base: position 649,154 of record NW_024387285.1, on the reverse strand, counting down.
AAGAAAATCTTATTTCCAGGTATTTAAGCTCCAGTTGTTTGAAGTTATTTTAAGCACAAACTGGTACATTCGCACAGTGTGAGAGTGACGGTGTGCTAGTGATTAAAACAAGATTAACAGACACTATTTTGATAACAGTATAATTTTAAAGAAACACTTCCAAGAACTTGTTTTTGTCTCCTAGTTCTGGGAACGTTCGTGGTTTTGGATCCTTTTAAAACAGGTGTTTGGTTTTGAATCGATGGGCAGAAAAAAGCAAAACATTAAAGACACTTGGAGAGACACTTTTCAAGTTTTCTGACCTTCTGCAGAGAACAGAAGGTTAATGCAGAAAATGTTCTCGGCTAAAAGGCTGATGGGGTACTGTCGTCACCCTGCCGGGCGGGTGGGCAGCTTTCACCCACGAGTTTGTGATTCTCATAACTTGAGAACGAAACGCCGTAGGAGTTTGAAATTGATACCATGGGTGTATCTACTAAAAATTTAAATCTCAGTGACCTTAACCTCAAGGTCAGAGGTCAAATTTTCCTAAAATCTTGAAAATGAGATGACTCGAGAACAAGAGAACGTATGATTTTGAAATTGATACCATAGATGTGTCCACTCTCAGTGACCTGGACCAGTGCTCAGGATTCACGTTTTCTGAAAGTCTTGTGGATGCGATAACTCGAGAACAGACAGATGCTGCAGGTGTATCTGCTAGGAATTTGAATATCAGTGACCTCAACCTCAAGGTCAGAGGTCAAATTTTCCTAAAATCTTGTGAATGCAACAACCTAAGAAGAAAATCAGTTGGATACATCTACTAAAAATCTCAGATGAGTTTGAATCCTGGGCACCTTGACTTCGAGGTCAGAGGTCAGGAGTCAAGTTTTCTGAAGGTCTTGAGAATAATTCAAGAAGAAGGCGACATAGGAGTTTCAGACTGATGCCATAGGTGTATCCACTAAATGTGGGACAGGTTTGAGTCTCTGTGACTTTGAGCTAAAGGTCATAGGTCATAGGTCAGGTTTTCTGAAATTCTTGAGAATGCAATAACTTGAGAGCGAGGTGACGTATGATTTTGAAATTGATACCATACGTGCACGAGGTATGAGTATTTGTTAAAACTGTAGAATCAATGTTGGCAGAGGACTTTAAGGAAAGTCACTTCCTCTTCTGATTATAAACTAAGATTTGGAGTCTGAAATGTCAGCAGAGGATTGGAAATCAGCTTCTGCTGTAACTCAGATCACATATACACGACTCAGACACCATCAGTCGTTAATGGTCTTACAGTAGACATACACCAGATATGTGAACTAAACAGGACAAATTTCTTTCTCAGGTACCGTAGCAGGAATAAAACATTTTAGGAAGTGACATGAGGTGGTTCAAAAGAAACTCCACTAGTGTTGTGATTCACATATGACAGAAATACAGGAAGCAACGGGCAGAGTTAAAAAACAAAAGCAAGCAAGCATCAAATTTAAAAAGTCCAAAGAAATATTAGTCCAGGAAACACAAGGGCAAAGTTATCCAAGGAACAAGGAGGCGACAGGAACACAAACACGGTGCAGAGCAAACGAACCGAAAAAGCAAAATGAATCTCCAAGGACTGAAGGAAGACTGAGGACACGACACAGGAACAAGGCACAACTAAACATAACCAAGAAACAAAAGGAAACTAGTCCCTGGAGTAATGATACACTACCATAACTCAAAACAAGAGGACATAAAGGTTAGGATTAAATACAGGAGACAATAACAAAAGCCAAAACTGAACGTTTCATGTGTTTCACGCTCAATCATCCAGGTAAGGACGTCCCAATGTCCAGATAAACACAATCAACTTTTTGGGACTGAAAGGTTTATGTGCTTATTTGTTGAAGGAATTAGACGATTAATTGATTAAATCAAATGATTAATAACAGATTTTAGAGGCGGGACAAGAAGCCGAGTACGAGTTAAGACACCTCGACCCCCAATATGTGAGGGGTTTGGGGCATGTGCAGCGGGGGGAAACAGGGCAGACGCTTGGAAAAGCTGGTGGAGGGGAAAACTGCTCAGACTGCTGCACCTGCATCTTTTCCTTTTTCTTATTGATTAGGTGCATTTATGTTATTTACATTACCCAAACCCTTGGGATCACCCAACCATTAAAATAACAAATTGACTTCAAAGGTAAAAGCAGAGGAGCTGTGCTGGAGCTTTCAGGTTTAAATCTCAGTATTTATCCACAAACACGATTTGATTTGTACATTTCAGCTAATCTGGGGCTTAATTCATCAAACGCATGTCCTGTATGATCGAAGATTTCACTTCAGTGTGACTTTAACAGAGTAATGAAAACCTTCTGTCCAGCACTGTCCACATATTGTAGGCCCATATGAAAAGAAATCAAAATTGAAGGTACACTCTGCTTTTATTAAAGACATATGCTGCACAAGTGGCAAACTCGCGGCTGCTTCATCAGGCAGCCCGAGAAAATGTCACAGTGAGTGTTTAAAGCTGCAGCAGGCAGACAACAGACGGCCCGCCCCCTCAGCCCACTCCCACCCGAGGAACACAGGCATGCAGACATGCAGACCAATTTTATTTTAAAGAATCAAAATATTACACAGCTCTGTCTGTTGTATACAGTCAACCTCTGGCTGTCATGTAAAATAAAGACAGTGCAGTTCAACAGAATTTCAACAATGTCTCTCGTTCATTTTCATAATGACTGGAGGGTCTAATATTACAATAATAACAAAGTAAAATTCAAGTAAAATAAGGTTGTTTTTTAAAAAAAATGAAGAAGCTAACTGTAATATCTAAAAATAACAATAAATAAATAGTTAAAAAAAAAATTTACTCTCCAGATTATCTCAGTTGCTTTATGTTTCATTTATTAACAAAGTAGGAAACTTTTATTTTATTTTAATTTCTAACATCAGAGGGACTCATGTTAGCCTGCAAAGCTTTATCGCTTCTCCACCCTTTAATAATCTGCTCGTCCCTGCTTGTCATTGCACAAGTATGCAGATGCAAATAATAACAATAATTCATATGATACATAATAATGTGAATAAATAAATAAATTTCAGAAAAAGACTCACAAGAGGAGCCTATAGAGAGTCTTAGAGCTCCTGCTGGGAAACAGAAAGCATCCGTCAGTGTATTCAAACCATGATTCTGCTTTCTAAAGCTGTTGGATGGACGGGGTTAATATTTAAAAATAATAATACTAAATCAATAGATGGTTTAAGTTTGAGTTTTTCCTTTTCTTCTTTCTCCTTTACTACATTTCAGATGTTTAAAATTTCAGCTTTAACCCATTTAATCCCAATTTTTTCCCTGCAAAATTAGTGCATGCATTTTCCTGCTTAGACTTCCCCTGCACAGTGTGTTCAATCTTCTTAATATCATAGGGGGTTCAAAGGGCAACGATTGTGGGATTAAATGGGCTCTGCCTCGTCCTCCCACTTGTCAGTCACCACTTGTGACTTTTGCTATTTTTTTCTTTCTCACAGAATTTTCAGTTTTAAAGCCCACTCTGAGTAAAGGACTTGATTGGTTAAATAGTGTCATGTGGGATGAGTTACCAAGCGATTGGTCCGTGTGTGTTTCCTGTGTGCATAAAATCACGGTTCCTATAATGACGACGGAAAAGGCTGCAAAATTCAAAACAACCTTACTGTAAATATGAGAAAAATAGAAATGGTCCGTAAAGATCAGTGTCTGAGTTCCCACAGGCCACCTATCGGTGAGTTTAGAAAGTAAAAAATTCAATGCAAGACTAAAGATACATTATTACTTTTATTTGAGTAAAATAAGACTTAAAATGTTTAATTATGAGGCTGCAGAGTAAGGCTGTGTTGCTGTAGGCATCTTCTTTCCTGGAGGGTTGGGGGGGCAAGTTGTGCTCAGGGACCCTAAAAAGTCTTGCGCCTGCCCTGTTTTGCACAATAATGAATTTCTCATCAGTGACATCGTGTGTCAGTGGTGTCTTGTAACTGTTATGTTTTATTTATCTGGCATCACACAACAGCCAGCTGAAGCTGAGGTTTCCACTGCACCGTCTCTTATCTGTGACAGCGGCACCTGGCAATAAGATGTTCGCTCGTTTGAAGTATTTTTCTCCCCTTCGCCTTTAACTTAGATTACAGCTTCTGGAGCTGGAAGCCGCTGCACATCTGTAAGCCAGCGGAAATACCAAAATCTTGCATGCCTCTTTGATTGTTACATTCAAGATATCATGTGCGCTACCAGCTCGGCTGCTGCAAACCATTAGGCTCAGTAACTGGTGGCTTGTAAAATACGTTTAGAAGTTCTGGAGACAAGGCAAAGGGGATGAGATGGGGATTCCACATGGTTATCCAAGGAGATGATAAACAAAGGGAGAAGGTGATACAGTCTCTGTGATATATTGGGCACATGTGGGATCCTGGAAGGAATAGAGAGGATGAAAAAAATGACTTCAGAGTGAGAGAGGGAGGGCAGAGGGGAGTCTCCTCTGATTTATTCTTTTAAGTTTCAGGGCTTGTGTAGCCGAGAACAAGATTGGTTCAGTAGATCACATCACCCTATATCCTTTACAGATTTTCACCCCATCCCGCCTTGACCAGTGACAGAACGTGTACATTTATCAACTACCGAGTACAATTTGGAGACACGTGTTCCTTCGGGGTTTTTTGTCCTTTGCAAATCAGGGAAAGTTTGCACATTTTAATACACCACATGAACTTGATGCTTTATTATCTTACAGAGTGCACTGAGCTAAGAAAATATTTGACTGGAAAAGTGTCGCAAGTAGTACAATAATGCAAAATGACTCATATTTGACATTTGAGGTTTTGAGTCGGCAGCACGGTGGCACGGTGGTTAGCACTGTTGCCGCACAGCAAGAAGGTTCTGAGTTCAATTCCACCATCAGGCCGGGATCTTTCTGTGTGGAGTTTGCATGTTCTCCCCGTGTTTGCGTGGGTTCCCTCCGGGTACTCCGGCTTCCTCCCACCGTCCAAAGACATGCAGCTTGTGGGGATAGGTTAATTGGATAATCCAAATTACCACTAGGAGTGAATGTGAGTGCGAATGGTTGTCTGTCCCTGTGTGTTGGCCCTGCAACAGACTGGCGACCTGTCCAGGGTGTACCCTGCCTCTCGCCCTATGACAGCTGGGATAGGCTCCAGCGCCCCCCGCGACCCTGAAAAGGATAAGCGGAAGCGAATGGATGGATGGATGGTTTTGAGTCCTCAGCATCAGCAGTGTGACCTGAAAAGCCTGATGTATCCAAGCAGACAGTGGGATGTAAGCTACTGTGAGCAATAAACTGCAGACAGTTGCCAGATGTAGCAAATTAAAACTCATGGATGCAAACTGATGTGTTATGTCTTGTTTTGGAGGACTTTCCGTGACACTCCTTTGTGCATCGTGGATGCAGCAGTGTGTCACTGAAGGAGTTCTCCACTTCTGCAACTGCTTCATGCACGGGGGAGTTCTTCTGTGTCCTCCCCCCTGCACTGGGTCAAGAGGGGCCATCCTAGAACAGACGCGGCCTTACTGATGAGTTTATCCAACCGCTTCCTCTCGGCTGTAGATAAGCTGCTGTTCCAAAAGGCAACACCACAGAAGAAGGCTGACACCACCACAGAGTCAAAAAAGGTCTTCACGAGCGCCCCCTGCACCCTAAAAGATCTCAGTCTCCTCAGCAGGTAGAGTCTGCTCAGTGTTGTGATGTCAGTCCAGTTTACTGTTCAGGTGAACACACAGGTACTATCTCAGTGTCACTTCCCTGGTGTCAGTGTGGTTTGTCTGCCCCTGTGGAAATCCACTTGGTATTCCCACGTTCATCAGTACGGACAGCGGTTCCACAAAGTCCTGAATCCACTCTCTGTACTCCGAGTCATCCTCACCTGTGATGAGGCCAACTATGCCAGTCATCAGAGAAGTTTAGGAGGTGGCAGTCTGTTGTAGTTGGAGAAGTCTGCAGTGTAGCGGGCCCTCACAGTCCCCTGCAGACCAACAGCTCCACCAGCTCCAGCTTGGCCCTCAGAAATCCAGGCTAGTGTTAAAAGCACAGAAGAAATCAAAGAGCATGATCCTCATAGTGCTTCCAGTCTTCTCCAGGTGGGTCAGAGCTCGGTGCAGGAGGTAGATGATGGCATCACACACCCTGATGCTACGCTGGTATAACAACTGGCTGCTACAGCAAATAATAATGACACGGTTCAAATCAGCGACCTGCAGCACACTGTGCAAATAATGCAATGACCTGATCACCTTTAAATGGATGCAGCCATGAAAATTCCAACATGTGTTTAATTTATTATTATTATTATTATTGTTGTTGTTGTTGTTGTTGTTGTTATTATTTATTATTATTATTATTATTATTATTATTATTATTATTATTATTATTGTTGTTGTTGTTGTTGTTGTTATTATTTATTATTATTATTATTATTATTATTATTATTATTATTATTATTCCTTTTTGGTGGAAGTTTAATGTTTTAATGTGAAATTCTAAACAGACTCAAACTCAGGACATCATAAAGGCAGGAAGGCAGGTAATAAAATAAGATGTCATTTTTATTGTCTTACAGGCAGTACTAAAAACAGACAGCTGGTTGAGCACATGATGTCCTGATATGAAGAAGATATTCAAAACTTCAAAGTGAATCCAGCAAAAGCAGGTCAGGCAGCAAGAAAGGAGAAAAACGGGAAATTCTTCCAAAAAACAGACAGACCAGTATTGAAACGCATCCTCTCAGGAACACACTCTGTGTCACTGCAAACGGGACAAACAACCAATAAACAAATAAACAAACAACAACAACAATTATCAAGGCAAACACTTGATGGCACTAAGTTTCCAGTCATTTAACCACAGATGAAGGAGTGCAAAATTATCACCACATTTTTAAAAAGTTTATTCTACAGTAAAGTGTAAAAAACGACTTTAATCCCAGCTACACTGTCGCTGTGGTTTGATGGGTCAGTGCAACATTATCTGCACTTTCAGTTTTCAGCATTGTCCCATTTATTCATTTCATTTAATTCATCAGTAATTATTATTTAAGGCTGGACAAGCCAAGATAGATATGTGTTAAACGGGAAGAGCACATGTTAGTGAAAACTCCTGAGCTTCTTGCACCCAGAGCCAATGAGAGGCCCTCGTCAACCTCAGGTTGGACAGATGCAGAGGTCATCTCACGGGGGGAAAGACTTCCAGAGCACAAGAGGAAACCTCCAGCAGAGATTAATACACTGCTTTATATGTTCCAATCTAGTTTCCAGATCCCGTTGTGCTTTCTTTATTGCTCTGTGAGCATTCCTGTTCCTATTGTAACCCGCTTGCACGGAAATAGCTGCGTCATACTTGCCGAGGCGATGATTTGAAGTAGCCGTAGGAGCAGCTGGACTCTGCCGAGAGGACCAGATCTGCGCGGGTCATCAGCAAACCCACATCAAGGAGCTGAAGCACTTCAAATCATCTGTGTTAACTTTTATGGCAAGTGTTTATGCAAGGTCATGCACATTGACTTACACCTTTGTTTTATGCAGGGTTGAAGGTACGCATGTGCGAGGTGAACAAGTATCTCGTTTGGTCGCTCTGGCTCCTGACGCTGTTGAGCGTTTCTTTTTTTTAATGCTCTGGTTCAGTGTTTGATCCTGAATTTGAGCATCTGCACGGTGTTCAATCCAGAACTGCTCCATCGCTGTGTTTGTGTACGTTGTGGTTCGGCAGGACTGGGTTAGGACTTTCTTCTGTTTCTCGCTCCCATGTGTCATTTGTTAATTTTCTCTGCTGGTTGTTGGGCTGGCTCGGTGGTGGGTTTCCACCCCAGGGTGGAGACTTTCAGAGGAAGCCGTCCTTCCTGCACCGGTCTGCAATGAAGCAATCAGCCAGTAGTTAAATCAAGGTCGTGTGGTGCTGCAGTTCTTTGGCTGTCACGGTCAATATGGTGGCACTCAGGCTTCCTTTGTTAACAATCTGCTTTGAATAAATCAGTCGGGAGTCTCTGCTTGTGCTCTGTCGGTTTGGGGCCCCACTCCCCGCACACTGAGGATGTCTCCGGCTCCGCCGCTCCTGTAAGACGATACACTAACCTGTTTGTAACCTGTCGGCCTGCTCTCCACCTGTGCTTCTCTGGAAACTCGCCTGCCTAACAGGTGCCCCTCCCACACTCAGTTTCACCACGGCAACAAAGTGAAATCCCCTGACCTGAAGTCACGTGCTCATCTTCGCCCCCAGTGTCTTTATTTATTTCCAGATCACGTGTAAAAACACAAACGTTAAAAACAAAGCAAACAGAAAAGTCACAAACATAACAAAACAGATTACAAGTAAACAAATAGCAATATTAACATTTTTACAGAAGGTGAGGGGGGCGAGCAGCCCCCTGCTCCAGGGTGAAAGCTTCGTCCTTTGCCTCTGTTACACTGGACATCTTTCTTCTACTGAGCTTTGCAGCACATCAACTGGAAGCCAAGGGAGGCTGATGCTTTCGGCTCTGGCCCTCAAACTCTGGAAGTAAACGATAAATGTTCTGGCTCTGCTTTCTATCTAACATCACACTCACACTTGAGGAACGGACCAGAGAACAACTTGGGGTTCAGTAACTTGATTATTAAGACTTGGCTTTGGGCTCGATTGTTCAGGACTCCAGTTTGTTTCATTTCTAGCTCCCTCTGCTTGTTCTGGCCTCATCATATCCTGGAACGGTCACTGCAGATCTGCAGCTCATCTCCCCAACCTTTACCTCTGTTAGAAACACGTCTTTCTTACTTCCACCAAGAAGATCATGTGATCGATTGGAATGGAAGACTTTACCAGCGGCTGACTCAACTTAGAAGCGATTCACTTTAGGAATCTATCAGGTTAATTATTGGAAGGATTCTTCTCCATTGCAATGTTCTGTGTCATATCCTTACACACACATATTTAGCTGATAAGCAGCATTAACAGAATGACACAAATGACACATTGTCTCAGTGAGCTGTCTCAGTGGCTCCAGATGTTCTTCTGGATCCAGTGAATCATTACATGCAGCGTGTGGAGGGAACCTCCAGCCTTGGTGGAGGTCTTGTTCATTCATTCACATATTATTGGTCGTAGGCTCTGATGATGTATCTACGATCTCGGGAGTTTTACGGGGCTTGAAGAGAACAAACAAAAGTGTGTCACTCTGACATGTGCGGCCGGAGGTATGATCACATTCTTTGTCTTAACCTTGTTGACCTCTTAGCAGAAGCGACTGAAACAAGTTGCCTCTGCAGTGATTTGTGGTGATGTTTCCCATCAGGCTGTGAGTGATTCAGTGGCCTGCATGTGTCTGGTCAGTCGTGTTTGCGCATGGATACAGACCAAAGGAGCTGCAGCGGAACTGATCGGCAGGAAGTTTTCAGACTGGGAGAGAAGCACTTCTCCTTACTCACGGGGGCCGAAGGGCGCTGAGACGAGCAGCTGTACACCAGGGACTCACACACACCACTGAGAGTGTGAGTGATACACAACACTGACACTGGGCAGAGGGATAGAGAGAGAGACAGGGGTCGTAAAGTCTCACCCAGTTTTAACATTTTCATTTCACTAAGGCAACGCATTAGTTATCCTGCCTAACAGAAGACTGCATTTCCCATCATTTTTGCCTCTATGATTGACAAATATCAAGCCTTCACATCTGCAAGCTGCTCTACAACCCACCTGTATCCAGTCAAACAGCAATAGTAACTGAACTGGTTCTTATACAGTACTTTTCTACTCTACCTGATCAACACAACACACACACTCTTCTGTGTTAAGTGCTTCCTATCTAACATTTACACTCTAATAGATGCATTCGAGCATCTTGATGTTATTTTCCTGCCCGAGGAAATTTGGCATGCAAACTGGAGCAGCCGGAGATCAAATCACCAGTCTGTACCTTTAACTTCTAAACTGCAACAAGCTCTAGTTGCTCCCTTTGACAGTCAGTGATCTTAACTAACATTATATGAAAACCCAAAATGAAAAAAAGGTTCAAAATAAAAATATTTTGAACCTTTTTTTGAACCTTTTTTTCATTTCATTTTCCTGATGACTTTTCTTTGCAGGAACACAAAAACCTCTTTGCATGAGTTTATTCTGTGTGCAGGAAAAATCATGATAAGGGATAACAGACGGAAAAGTAACTTAATGTGACAAACTGAGAAGCACAGAGCTGAACTGGGTCCTGCTGCTTATTTTGTCTTTGTTTTTATCTCTATTTTGGTTAAACGAGTGACAAACAGTGGGTTTGTTCTGCCACAAATACACATTTTATACCCAAGCTAATGCTGCTCCAGTGTCATTCAACTTTGAGTGTTTTAATCACTGTGCACAACGAAGTCTGAGACACTGCCGTAAAAGTGAATATTCACTTTTCAAGTCTTTGAGGTCGGAGCTCCAGCTGTGCGGGTCATCAACCTGAAACAGCCAAACCCCGAGAGGCCTTCATACAGATGGGGAGGTACTCATCTTTACAAGGACTGAGCCCTCAGGAGACCACCCGGTCGCTACATTTAAGTCATCTCACTAAAATGCAAAGCTCATCGTCTGCCTCATTTAACGATTACATCCCTTTGGGAAAGAGAGAGGAGCGGCACAGAGCAGAAGGTGAAAGTGCAAGCTGAGGGAAAGAAGGAATCATCTCTTTTTCGGTGCTGAAGGCACCACGAGATGCTCTCCATAAGACGTAATGATCACTAATTAATGATCATGAAACTAAACTCACGTCCAGTTCATCATGTTTATAAAGCTGGGCAAACCTGCAGTCAGCTGAGACCGAAGAAGTCTCTGAGTGACGAAACGTTTCTCCCACTGAAAACACAAACATCCAGATCTCTATAAGACACCATACACAGTAACAAACAGATAATGTGCTTATATGACATGAAAAAGCAACCAGAAATATAATGCTCTGCTTTGCAGTGCGCAGATTAAGACGATTTGTATGTAAAGGTTGAAGTGGAGAAAGTGGAGACTCACTGATGTAGGACCCTGGAGCGTCTTCAACACGCTTGATTGGCTAAACAAATACTTTGATATAGAGAGACTGAACACACACACAGAGTTATCATCCTCTGCATTAACACTGCAGACGGCTCAGAGAAATGACAAAGGCACACCCCGATGGCAGCAGACTCCTCCAAGCAGATAACTGCGCATGAGGAGAATGAATGAAATGAAAGTTTAGTTTGAGCCGGTCATCATTAAGGATGTCAGGTGTGCACTAACACCATAATCATGATCACACACTAGTGTGTTCTTTTACTCCAACTTCAAACTGTGATCACTCAGTGGTGTTCAGATTCGTGTCACGATCCTTCTAGTTTGCCCATTTCTTCCAGGCTCCTGTGGTCCTCTGTCTCTGTCACCCTGTTTTTCAGTGTAAGATATTTGTCTGACTAAACATTTTGTTTAATCCAGGTGGACTGGACTCTACTCATCTTATTTAACTCAACAGGAAGTGTGTGTGCAGGAAGAAGCTGCTGTGTTCTGGTCTACTGTAGAACAAGGAGCATTTACAACATTTTACAGCTGGTTGCATAGCCCACACTGACCATGTGTCCTATGCACATCTATGGTACTCTGCCACATCCCAGAATGCAAAGAATAGGAAGGCAGACTTGCTGCATACACCTGGCAACTGGCTCACATCACAAACGAGTTGTTCTACAGTTCCTCCAGAGGGTCTTGGTGCAGTTGTTTTGCTCCACACACAAGTGCGACTACTGTGTTTGCACCAAGCTGGAAAACTAACCAGAGTTTGATTTAAAACGGACTAAACTACGTGCAGTCCTTCTGAAGAAGGCAGATGTTTAGTGTCTCGGTCAACGGCACTCGAAGCTGGTGACATTTCTGGTTACAGGGTGTCAAACCAAAATGCACAGATGAGATTTTGTGCACCAAACAGCCTGCAGCCAGCTGAAACCGAAGCACGTTTAGGGGTGATCCAAACGCTCCCTTTCATCTGAGATTTTACACAGCCAGGGACATTTTCTCAACAAGAAATTGTGAAACAATAAAGCGAGGCGATAAACGTTATTAGGCCGTTTACTGGACGAACTTCGTGGATGTTGATGAAAGCGGCGAGGATCGGGACGAAGAGCGAGCGGGATCCTTGCATCCACTTGCATCACCAGTACTTCTGGAGAGTCTCTCCTTTGTTACAAGCTGTCCAAGTGAAGCGTGACGGGACTTGAAAGGTTTAACCGACCTCTTTAAACCAGGAACCCTTTTAGGGTCGCTCCAAGCCGTTACACATGCTTTGCTTTTCTCATCAGCCGGGTCGATTTGTAGGAAGTTGCTGGCTTTGTCGTTCTCCCCGGACCTGTATTATTCTTTGCCCTTTTCCAAACAATACCACACTACATCCTGATGTAATGTAAAAATGGCTCAAATTGGGCCATTAAAGTGCTCCAACCTCAGTTTAAACTCTCTGTCACTGAAGGTAAAGCTCAATACTTAGCAGTAATGGTGAAAGAATGTGGATAGGCCCAGTTTAAATGGAGCCATCAGCATGGCATGGCGAGAAGGGGAAAAGGAAAGGGCTTTTTATGATTTCCTTTGAAAAATTTATTCCAATTTATAAGGGGTCCTGCAAGGGTGTCGTATACAGTTCCCCCTCTCGATACTAAATCTTTCAGGCAGAAGCTTTTAAAACTTCAAATGCAGCTAGATCTGCTTACACATGTCATGCTATAGCCTATATAGTCCCCTTTCCTGTTCAGGCTCAAATGTGTGTTTCATGGATGTGAGAGTTTTTTTCCAGCGAGAAAATAGAAGAGCAGCCCACAGTAAAACGCTGCACATGTCGTCTGGCTTTCCCATCAATCCCGTGGACAGGCCGGGCACGGCTCAGGTGGCTTCACAACGGTTAAATCCTCAAATCACTTAAGGATGCTACACGATGAGTCTGGTCATCGTCAGTGTTGGTATTTTATAGCAGGCCGTGGTTAGGCGAGGTGCAGAGACAAACTGATAATGAGTTAAATAGGATGCAGATTAAACTGGAATCATATGTTTAGATCAAATCCAGCGTTTCTCACATAAAGACTTTATAACGGTACAGGTAACAGCCCACCGCGTAACGACTTCATTTATTTATCTACTGTAATCCATGTGAAAGAACTACACCACCCACACCTGAGCAGTGACTCACTGCTAGCTCCGCCCTTTCCCGCCTCACATTAAGGGGTCGTCTGTATCATTTAGCTGCCTCTCCAGAGAGGAAAGGTTGTGGTTGGATGGACTTTATTTTCTCCATCTTGGGCTGCAGCTGCCAAAAGTCCTTCTCGTTCTGCCCTGGAGATCTGCAGATCAGGTGGAGATGTGGTCGCAGCAGATGGCTGCATCTCCCTGAGCCTGATGATGCCGGAGGTTTTCTCTTTCAGTCAGGAGTCCTTCGATGGAGGCGACTGTTGTTGTGATCAGGTGCAATATAAATAAAGCTCAATTAAAGTGAACCTGCTGCACGCTGGAGGGCCGTCCTCACAAACGTGCGGTCAAAGGCGGTGGCGTTGGTCACCTCGCAGGATGAGGCTGAATTTCTGCAGCCAAAGTGCTCAAATCTTATTGGTCAGCAGTATTTGGAGTCATGCATTCCTCACCGACTGACCTATATTTACAGAGATTAAATGAATGTTTGTCCTCCCGTTTGAAACAACCCTGTAATCCTGACACAAAAGGACGGAGGAAGTCCTCATTAGCATGGCCAACTCTTGAGTCTCACCTGGATGCTTTCACTGTTTTACTTTACTCAGATTTAGTTCAATTTAAGCATCAGCCACCATTAGGACAAGACTATTGTTTGACAGTCTTCTCCACAGAGATGCACTGATGCACTGATATATATATCTATATATATATATATATAGATATATACATTTAATTTTTAATCAATTTTATCAACTTTTCTTCTGACGATGCTGTCTGTGTTGAGAGCTCAGTGGATCTACGCTCGACTACTCCGCCTAGGCTGCACTGTCGAGCGCAGATTCACTGACCGCAGGGCAAGCTAGCAAGACAGAAGCTAAGCTCGTTGCAACATGGCAAATTGAACCTCCCCCACCCTCATTCAGATCTGGCGTTTGGAATTATTTTGGTTTTCATGTGATGTATGACCCTGAAGGTAAGCGCGTCATGGACTAAAGTAAAACAGTATGTCGGATGTGCCGCAATGCTCAATTACATGGGTGGGAACTAGTGTGTTAGCGCAGTTAGCTCGTTAAGGTGTTGACCCCGTCCAGCTCCACGCACGGGGCGATCCGCGGTAGCTCGTTAACGGAGATTTGCCGTGTTGTGGCGTTAACGTCATTTCAACGAGATTAACACTGACAGCACTAGTGGGAACACAACGAATATGACTGCACATTTACTCCGACATCATCCTAGTGCAAAGACAAGTGGAAGCAGACAAAAACAACAAGCACGCATGCTACAAACTTTACCCGAGTCATTTAGACAGCCGTTAGCACCTGATTCTCCTTATGGGGACCTGATATGTTTAATATGCTGCTGAGAATATAGCCCAGAAGAAGCGTATAGTATAGCTTTTATTTTGGAAAGAGCCATTTCTCTGTAATAAACTCTCTTTTCCAAAGATGAGTGATTTCTCCATCAGATAGATTTATTTTTTATTACTTTGTTATTTCAGCAACATTAAATTTAAAAACTGTACTTTTGAGTTAAAATATATATTTATAATATTAATAAATGACAAATTAAAAAAGCATGAACATTTTTTTGTATCGAAGAAATATTGAACTGTGACACCAAAGTATCGAACCGAACTGTGAATTTTGTGTATCCTTGCACCCCTAATAGATATATACAGATAGCTAGATATGTATATAGATATCTATCTATATCTATAGATATAGATAGATATCTATAGATAGATATAGATATATATATATATTTATGTATATATATATATATATATATATATGTCTTGTTTTTAACTATTATGATAGAACAGATCCATAAAGAGTCAGAGTCAGCTAATCCTGCTTTCACTTTGGTTCACTTTGGTTGTGCATTTGGTTAAATATTTCTGGCACTAACAGTCGCTGCTCAAGCATGACAACCTGCAACTACTTTGAAATTAAAAAACCTCATTTTCATGCACCGTATAGAAATCAACTTATTGCATTTGTTCACATGCATATTGTTTTTAATAGGAGCTTTTGTTTGACATACAAAACTGTTCTCTACCAACATGTTGGAAATTCAGTAAATCCAAAATGCTCTGTGGAGAATCAGTAGTAATAGCTCCCTTATGCAGTTTCCGTTGCAGCATTTGCTACTGTAGAAAATATTAATACTGTTATAGCTCATTCCTAATCCAGGTAAATCTTCCTGGTTCCATGTTGGGAGTCTTTATTGCACTGATGGGGATTTTGCAGGTTGCGGTCAGATCAAATTAATTCTTTTTTCATATCAAGTGCTCATACATGAAGCCTGCAGCTGTTGTGAATGTGCTGTAGAAGCAGGACATGGCTGTAGAGCCGAGCTCAGCTCACCTGTGCTCCAGGGGGGAAAGTGGGGAGTAAGGTAATGGTTATAGAGGAGCAAATCTGAATGACGAAATCAGAGCTCCCGCCTGCTCCGCTTCTCAGCCTCAAACTGCTGCAACGCAGCAAGGATGCTAAATGATATTAAACATTTCTAGTCTCGTATAACGTTGGAAACATGCGAAGTACTGAAAAGCACAACAGGTGCAGATACACAAAGATAAGAAAATGGGGCTGAGACGATTACTCGAGGAACTCGAGTAATTCGAGTAGTAATAATGTTCATTTAGATTCTTCACGTCAAAGCTTCGCCTCATAATGGGACTGCTGTAACGGTTAGCATTGTTGAAAAATGAGCCGCCCCTGTTATGGATGTGCAGCATTAACAGAGCTGGATACGGTGGAGTTAGTCAGCTTCTCAGCCACTTTCTCCCGGCTACTGTTCGACAATACATAAAAGTCCCCAAGACCTCGGGAGCACGATAGGAGAAAATGTCTATCATATGGGACTGTTTCCAGTTTTTAATTTCTATCACTCGCTCGTTCATCTTCATTTGCAGTCTAGTGTTAAAGTACCAAAACATTTTCAAGTTTGTTACAGTGTCTAACTTGTTTTTTCTGCATCCAGAGGCACATGTTTTTCCAAATGGCTTAAAACTGCAGTTCAGTCACTTTGCTGCTTTTCTCAGATCAGAATGAAAATTCTCAAAACCATTAGTGCAACCTCCACAACATTTAGTCATTTGTGCACATCATAGTAGCAACGTCTCCTTCCTCTGAACATGTATCAGTTGCTTTCATACAATTCTCTGCCCTCGACAACATTATCATTTGCTCATGTCAATCAAAATGAACTCTACTTTTGGATGCTGAATAGTCGTTCCCAATAAAACTATTAGTCTTCATTTCATTGCTAAAGTCATTACATACAAAATTGGTGAATTAGTTTTCAAATGCTGTCAAGCAAATGTTATACATTTTTTTAAATTATTTTTTCCAATCCGGCCCCCTGGACACTTGGGAATGAATGAATGAACTGAAGACTTTTAACTGTATTTTTTAGTTTTATGCCTTTGATTCTGCTGATAAAGACCTCCCATGTGGCCGTTCATGCTACAACATAATTAAGTAAAAGTACTGAATGTAACACTTCACACTTAGATTTTTAAAGAAAAGCAATACAGTGAAATTATGACTTGGCCGTGCAGACTATAAAGGTCCCAACAATGATACTCCCATCTTCTCAGCTAAATGGTAAATATCCCGATGAGCAGCGATGGAGGAGAAGGCTTCATAGGCAGCCAGCACTAGGAAACATTTAAGTTGGACCTGGTCTGTGGGGGTGGGCCAGTCCTCAATGGTGTGGACTTTTTCTCCAAAGTGCTGATGCCTTAATGATGCAACTTGTGGCCCAGAGTCTCCACCTCCCTTCTCACTCACTCTTCAGGCCTGCAGCTGTCACTCTCTCCATCAGCTGTCTCAGGGCATCCAGAGCAGCAGCAAAGATGCTCCCATGCACCAGACGTTCGTCCAGGTAGACAAGAAACCGCTGTCATAGGACACCAGCCAGCACACTGTCCATAAGACTCTCAAAGGTGGTGGAGGAATTGCTCAGGACCCTGAACTGCCATAGTCCCCCTGTCTTTGGTCTGTACTCAGGGGACAATTGCACCTGCCAGTATTCACTTGGCAGGTCAAGGGTGGAGAACGAGGAGGATCCTGCTACCAAGTCGAGGGGCTTGGTAGCAGGATGCTTCATGAAACCACATTAGTTCTTACTGCAGTGGTGAAACACTTAGTTTGGCCATAGTTCATAGTTCATGTTGAAACTTAAATCTACTGGAACCTTCTTTGGGCTCAGATTCAGCCAAATGCATCAAAGCTAAAATATTTAATCTCTCTGCAACAATGATCTCTAACATATTGCTAAAAAACGGTGTGAAGAAGTAGAATATGATCAGCTTAAGACAGGAAGAGCCTGCTGCAGTCAATTTATTGCAGAACTTGTCACAAGATATTAAAGAGTCTAATTTTATGTGTTTATAATTGTCATGCGCCGAGGTGCGCGGGCACGAAAGGATCCAGGCGCAGACTCCGCGCTAACAAAAAGACACTTTATTATAACAACGAAAGGCGACCCGGGGAAACTAGAGAGCAAAACAGAAACTAAAAATCCGGGGAAACAATGACACGAGGAAGCCAGGATCGGGACGGCGGGGGGCTGCAATAGAAAGGGGAGATGATTACTAGGGTGCCAGGAAGCGGGGAGAACATATCAGGACTGAGTTAGAGTAGGGCCTTACGATAGAACGGGACCGTGGGAGCTCGGGAGGGAAGTGTGGCAGTCCGTGGGGGCAGGAAGTCCGTGGGAATGGCGAATTGTCCAGGTGAGCACCGCGAGATCCAGTTGAGCCGGAGGACAGGCAGGTAGCAGACGCCGAGTAGAAACCTGGACAAAAGTAGGCAGGTTAAACACAGTTCCAATCCAGAAGAGAATGCACGCTTTTCGTGGAAGTCTGGTTACCACTGTGGGGATGACTACGGACTGGCGTGGAGCATCCATCAGCGCCGGATTAAGTGGATCTCCGTGTAATCACCGGGATGGAGAGCAGGTGTGCTGGTGATAGCCCAGCCCGGGGGTGTGGCTACCCGAGCATCACGCATTCCACAGACACAGGACCACGGACCATGACAATAATTTCAACCGCATAATTCACGAGTATCTACTACACTTTTTCTTGCTTTCCAGCACTGGCTTTTTGCACTAAAGTGGCTTGTTTCACATGGAGGATGAACAGAGGGGGAAACTAAGGCCAAGTTTAAGATAAATGAGGATTATTTTGAACTGAGAATCATGCAAAGCTGTTATAGTCCAAGAATAAAAGTGTAGCGTGCCAAATTACAATATTAATGTCCACATTATGAAAGTTAATGTTCACTTTCTCACATTACTCATTTAATACGCTGCATGTCAGATGTAAGATCTGAGGACAATGACGTGGATTTTTGTAACAAGAAGTTTTATTCTATTCTATTTTAAAGCAACATGAACTTTACTTTCAAAATAACTGATTTGACCTCTTGAATAACCACTAAGATGTTAAATTGTAAGAACATTCAATAGTTGCAGCCCAATGAGAAGCTGATGTTTGTCTCCAGGACTCTTCTGATCCACTCTAGGAGATGGTGAATTATCAAGCATTTAACATGTATTTTTTGCCTCCACGGGCTCTCTGTGTTGTTTTACATAAACAGCCCATATGAGACCTGGAAGCAGGCGCAGCAGAGGCTTCAGCTGTCGACACGTTCCTCTCGGGCCCAAAGGAAGTGGATATTTTTCCTGGTTTGTTCTACATTTGGGTCGCTCTTCACGCCGTGGAGAACAAGTAAAAGCAGAGCTGCCCTCCGCCACAGCAGCAGGTTTCTGACAGACGCTACCTGAGAAGTTTAGGACTTTGGGAAATTGTTCCACTTCCAAAACCACAAGAGTCATTAGTGTCACACATATATACTGTTACATTCTGAATATAATATACTCCCATGAATGGGAGCAATAAGCACCACCAAAGAAATGTGGCCCGAATAGGGTTTTTTTCCCTGGTCGTAGCAGGGGCGTAAATCTCTCCCTCCATCAATGTAACGTGCAGAGCCGAGCTAGAAGGTGAGCAGCTGAGTAGCACATGTTCAAAGACCTCCTGCAGTCTCCCAAAGACCCTCTTGATAGATTTCCTGCAGGTGGAGCAGTTTAATGTGTGCACCCGCTTGCACAAATTTACAGTATATGGTATTTCAGAGAGCGGGCGTAAACCTGATGTTTACCTCGACCTCTGCGCTTGTTCAGCTCCGCCGTTTTCCTCGTTTTCTGTCGTTTCATCTCCGTGCATCCGCTGTTCATTTTTGCAGGTGTGACATAAGTTTCCACTCAAAGGGAACGGCTCTGGTTCTCCTGGAAAATGACTCCGGTCAAAGTTGTCACAAGGCATCGTGTCCTTTTTCCTACCGCTGAGAATATTTTAGGCCTCATTGAGTCTTAATAATGAGTTCTGCAGAATGAATCCACATCACACCGCCTTGTTAAACGCCACAATATTCAGGAAACTGCAGATTGTGTTTCAGTGTTAGCATTCTGTGGTGATTATTTAATGCAGTGCTGAGATGGTACGTCTGTGCTGTGTGGAGGCTTCGTCAGAAACAGGCAGCAGGGAGCGCTCCGGCTTTTTAGTCACACAAGTTTAATATGTTAGTGACTTTATGTGAACTAAAGACGAGTGAAACACAATTATATTTGAGCATTTCTATTTGATTTAGTTCTTTATTATTCTAGTATTTTGTGACATTTACTTCTTGTGATATTTGAGTCTTCGGGGATGATTTTCGGGGATTGTGACATCTTATGTTCCACTTCATGTCAAATATGATGGGACGAGCTGTTTGTTGGTTTGCATCGTCTCCTTTCGGTGTCTCCTGCATCCAAAATGTTTCGTACCATATTTAAAACGCTACGTCCAGATGAACAGAATCAACCTTTGGAGATGTACTATTATAGTTTTTTTAAAAGAAACTATAAATATATGAAAGTCTGATGAGGACCAACCACAGAATAACCATTCATATGTATTACTAGTAATAGTAATCCTGTCACAGTTAATGAGGCAATCGTGTGGAGATGAGAGGAGTTTGGACCCAAGTGCAGACGCTGACGATGGAGTTTTAATTTACAGCAAAATGCAAACAAGACCAGAGCAGAACAGGGACTTCTAAGAAAAACCTAAACTGGGAGAAACTAACAAAAGAATATGAAGAACAAAGAAAACTGTGAACGAGGAGCCTGAGACGTGAACACTGAGGAGGAAATGCAGAAGGAGAGACGTAGGGCTTAAATACACAAGTAAGAAAACGAGAGGATGGGGAACAGCGAGAACACAGCTGGGACGAATGTGACACAAGGAGACACGGAGAAACAAAACTCAGGACACTGAGGACACAGACTGTCAAAGTAAAACAGGAAATGCACGACAGACATGGAGACGCAGACTAGACAGAACATGGAACACAGGGAGGTACAAACCCTGAAGACGAGAAATCAGAAGATACTGAAGGACTTCAGGAGCTGGAAATACAGAGACAAAAAGCAAGAAACTACCGATGATAAATCATTAACGAAATTAAAGATCAATAATGATGCAAACACAAAACTCTGGGTCACTGACCCAGGACAGTGACAAATGTGTATTTAACAGCAGTAATATTTGATTTTTAACAGTACTGATGTGTTTTTTTTAATATTGTGATATTAACACTTTTACTTGAGTTAAACAGTAAACTTTAAATAAAATATTCTGAGATGATTTTGAGAATCTTCTTGTATCAGAAGAATTCTTCACTATTCCACCTTCATGTGCTTTTATTCACATGCTCTGTATTTAACTGTGTCATTATTAAACCAACGGTAACTATTTAACTAATCACTGCTAATGATTTCTTCTTTAATGCAACACTTTCAAAGTCCTTCAGACTGATGTGAGCATCACAACATTTTGAGGCAGAAACAAGGCTCCTCTCTCCCCTCGTGTACAGTAAGGCTATACTTTGGCCTGTGACATGTGTGATTTGCACTGGACAGTATAATATACCATCCCAGTGAAACTGAAAGCAGCTCCGCAGCGATCCTGATCAAAGGCGGCTTCACCGTCTCTCCCAAAGATAGACTTACAGGTGATGTATTGGATGAGTCAACTGTCCAAATTTTGCTTCAGAGGTGGTATCCCCCCTCTGTCACGCAGGCTCCCCATAAAACACTTTCATGTAAGTCAGTAAAAAAAGAGAAAAGTCCTGTGAAAATGTAAAGATGGCTTCATGAACAGGGGTTTTATTTTTCATCTACAGGCTTTAGATTTCATTTCAGAGCCTCGTTCAGTGTCTCTTACACTGGCAAAAAGTCAAAGTGTGGTATCACTGGCAGAAATTCCCAATGCACACATCTAATAATTCATTTTCACGAGCGGTGAAGTGCAGGATCTGTAGCCGGACAAACACGCTACGACTTCCTGTTTTCATCCCATAACAGCACTTTTTATTGTCTATGTGACACAGCGCTGTACTGGTGCACAAATATATTCAGAAGAGTCGGCAGACTTACAGCATATCTGTTTAGTCTGATTGTTGTCACATTCTTATCTCGTGGCCTCACTCTTACTAGGAATAGACGGCACTCCATGGCTGGAAGGGTTTTATACGAATGAGAATGTTGGAATTAGTAGAATAAATGTAATCTAATCTGGATTCATTCTGGATCATTCTTCAGAAAACGATTCTTCTCAACGATTGAACGTTAAATGAAAAAAAAACTGATGCTGCAGCAGTTTTCCTTTTAAGACATCACAAAGCATTTTCCATGCAAATAGGCTGCGTTTACATCTGCTCAAATGAGGTCACCCTGACGAACGCAGTGCCGGTGCAAACACAGACGTGTGCATTAAATCAGGCGGGAGGCCGTTCACAAGCCTGTAGCGATCAGATTAGCTCATGGATAAAACTAAACTAAACAAATACAGTTAAATTCTTCTTTGCAATAATCTCCACCTCTTTGCTTTGTCCGGCTCGGCCTCTGTTCTTTACAGAAACATCAACATCCGCCTGTAAACGGTCATGTTGCGACATATGAAGAGGTAATGTTGCTGTTTGAAACACGTTCGCCGGGCGGGGCTGATTCCTCCTTCCTAACTACCAACCATCTCCTGTAAGAAGATAAAGTTACTTTTAATCAATTAAACCTCAGCTTTTCAGCTTTTATAAGAAGTTTAATAAAGGAGACGTTCACAGGTTCGAGGAGATGTGACAATGACCTCTCTGCACTGAATCATACTTGTTATTAACCTCTGTCTCTCTTCCACAGCATGTCTTTATCCCGTCTTCCTTCTCTCACCCCAACCAATCACAGCAGATGGCCCCGCCCCTCCCTGAGCCTGGTTCTGCTGGAGGTTTCTTCCTGTTAAAAGGGAGTTTTTCCTTCCCACTGTCGCCAAAGTGCTGCTCATAGGGGGTCATATGATTGTTGGGTGTTTCTCCGTATGTATTATTGTAGGCTCTACCTTACAATGTAAAGCGCCTTGAGGTGACTGTTGTTGTGATTTGGTGCTGTGTAAATAAAGCTGAATTAATTAGCTCACTACTGTCAATAAAATGCTCACTTTTGTTATTCAAGCTGACAAACTCATAGGTGCCACGTAGCAGTGCTTTCTCCTAGAAATAATGTTTGAGGTGTAAACAACTAAACTGCAACAGCAAATATGTTTTGAAGGAAACACAAAGCGGGTGACATCTGTCAACATGAGGGCGAGAGGCTGTTAATCAACGTGTTTGGCAATTCGCAAAGACAGTGAAATGTCATCGTCTGTTTCAAAACAAAAATATTTCCCAACCTGAACTAAAACGTGTTTGTTGCCTAAACCAAACCATAAATGTGACTCTTGATGTGTGAACCAGCGTCCATGCCAAACAACACACCTCGTGCCAACACTAGACGCACTTTCACGGTGCTGCATGATTCATGAATTTATAAAAAATGGCCTTAAGCATAATTCACTCCACACATAGTTTATAAATGATGGTAGTCGGTGATATGACGCTAATTTAATGGGCGGGGTTATGTTTGCCTCACAGAATTTAATTTAATGATGACGTTTGAGAAGTTTTTAAGTAGTGGGCACTGTGAAGGGAGAAAACCCAACAGGTTTGAAATGAGTCCCAGGACTGTAAACGAGGCAACAAAATGAATAAAAATCACCTTTCAATTAATTCTCTGAATAACAGGAAGACATGAAGACAGTCATCTGTCTTTTATTTGACAGAGGACTCAAAGGAAAGCCATGCAAACACATTTTCTTTAAATAAAGTTTAGAGCTGCCGCTCATGATCATCGAAGCCGGCAGTGTTATAAACACAGCATAAAGGTCATGTATCTGTATGAGATCATAGATCAGAAAAAGAAACTCCCGGTTTTCACAGAAAGTTTTGCAGCAAACAGATTCTTCAGATGTCAGATAAGAAAAAACCAACGAAAGCAAAATGATAAACAGGTCAATCAGACAAGAAGCATCGAAGTCGGACTTCAGTCTGTCCGTCCGGGAGCGACAGCATAAACAGCCTCTTCAAACAGCCGGGCAGATAAGAAATGGAAACCAGTTTCTTCACACTGTATTGTGCAGGAAACAAAATGTGGTGATGTGTAAACAGAGAATAGCACAGGCGCTGTTGGCTAAACAGCACCAAAGTGTCACAATGCAAACAGGTTATATCAGACCAAGGTTAAAACGTCGCCCTGCGTCTTCAGGTGTCAGCAGCTTTTGACTTTGTAGAGCTTAGTTGGGTAAAGTTCAGTGAAAAACAGGAGAACAGGAACTCCGAGGAAAAAGAAAACAGGGCGAAGTGAGTGAATCCTGGGATCACATGTGAGCAGAAAAGCAGCCTGACTGTACTCGCTCAGTGTGTTCTGTTTGCAACTGAAATACATGATAAATACACACCTGCACGCCCATATAAGTGACTTTACGTTGTTAGGTATTGTGTACTGAACGCCTTCTGCTCAGGTTGACATTAGACCGAGCTCGAAGGTCATGTCGCAAACGTCAAATCGATCTGCGTGCTTCAAACAGAAAATCTGAGGACATTAGTTTAGTTTCTGAGGACATCATTAAAATATTAATATCATTTAGATCTCAGCTGCAAATCTTTCAAGTCTCCACTTTACATCCTTTTCATTTACAGACCCTCCAACAGCAGCTAGCTTACCTCTATATGTGCACAATGGAGTCAATACGATCAAAAAGTTCAGCAGCTCCACTCAAACGTAACCTGGTGGAGCCCAAAGGTACCGGGAACAGGAGGAACAGGGGGGGGCGTCAGGTTGCACAGGACGCACCAGCAGGCCTGATTTAAATATCGCCGCGTTGCATCCACACAAACATCAGAATTTCAGCTAAACGCTTTCTACAACCACCAAACAGCTAAAACAACAAATGCTGTTCCGGCCTCACCCTTCACTGCTTCAACTTATTAAACTATGTTTTAACATATCTGATGAATTACTGACTATCATTAGTGCTCTGTAATATTCCAAGTATATATAGGGCCAGTATTTCTAATATCAATGTTGTTACTGATACTCTGAACCTATAAAGGCAGCTTGTGTATGTCAGAGCAGTGCGTGATTAATGCGATGAGTCATCATCATTTTGCAACTCTGTGATTTTAACTTACTTATTAGTCAATGCAACAAAACACACCTTTCAGCCTGTCGGGTATTTTGAAACTTGGTGTTTTGGAGACCTGGGATGTAAATGTGCTCATCTCTGAAGCACTTTGGCTCAACTGCTGTTGTTTACTTTTCCTATAAATAAATAGATTTGACAGTGAAAACAAAAAGGTTCAGACATTTTTCATAGCGCGTGTTTCAGGCTGCATGCTGGTGGTTAGCATGTTTCTCGTGCCGGGTTCTTTCTGCATGGAGCATGTTCTCCACATGTTTGCATGGGTTCTCTCGGGTACTCCGACTTTCTCCCACAGTCTAAAGACAAAGAGTTAGTGAGGTTAGGTTAATTGGTAAATCTGAATCGCCCATAAGTGCGAATGGTTGTTTGTGTCTGTGCTGGCCCTGTGACAGACTGGCGCACCGTAGCACGCACTGTAAATATGTTAGCAGCCGTCACCTCTCCATCTTCAGCCTGTGAACAACCCCTTCATGAAGCATCTTCTTATAAAAGCTGAAAACTAAAGTTAAAGTTGCACATTGAAGCCAAAACCAAGACACTGTTTAAGATGATTAAAAGTGAATTTTATGGTTTCTGTAGATGCTGACTTTTTTTGAGTGTTGGATCAAAACTTCATCTGTAGCTGAAAGAAGCTACATCTTTGCAGAGATGAAGTGAGCGGCATCTCTGTGCGGCTTCAGTACCAACTCTTACATATGAAGTGTCATGTTTTATAAATTGATTTTGTTGCTGATTTAAAGAACAAAATAGCCTCAAACATAACATCAAACCCTTGTTTGTTGCCATCCTACATAAACAGCACATCTAATCCTGAGTTGGCTGTAAACATTTCCAGTAGTTGTACCTACAGCACGACTGAAGCAACGTACCCATCTGTAATGGTAAACGTTTATCTGTTGCTCAAACCTGGAGTACCATCAGGGTATTATTGGAAAAGGACGTGGAGGATATTTGATCTTATGTTATAAAAGAACGTGTGAATGCCACAGCTGAAAGCACCCATCACTAATCAGCAGAGCAGGACACAAAAAAGTTTGGGATGATCAGACATTTTATTCCTAACAAGACACAGAAACATGAAAAAGCTGGCAGGTGAATAAAATGACTCCACAGTAAATGAACTCAGTCTGTATGTGTGCTGTGTGTGTTCATGAATGGCCTTTATGCTGAACTGTGGACATGCTGAGGATTAACTGGTAGTGATGCAAAGCACTGCAGAGATTTTGCAGAGACATAAAACAGCAGATTAAAAGTACTCGACAAATTTTCTTCTACAGATGGATAAAAAACAAAAACAGTGTTTTTGAAGTGAGGACACTTTTCTGCTGTCACTCAGATCCATCAGCCAAGTCGTCCTTGAATAACTGTTTGTAAAAAACAACAATGTAGTGATATCATCAGTTTCACAATATCTCAACAGCAGACGTGTCACCACACCATCGTGACCAAACGTTGGTCTTCCTGACAGAAACTGACGTGTTTTTTCCGAGAGGAGAGAACTGTGGGGGTTGTCCCTCAGCACCGTCGTCCTTCGCACTGTAAAGGAGGCCGCCGGCGTTTAGCCAGTGAATGTGAGAGGATGAAAGAGAACACGTAATGCCGTCTCTTAAAAAGAACCCATTGTGCCGTGTGATGAATCTCACACACGGCACAATGAGGACTCAAACGCTGTCACCCAAGTGAAGACGCCGACCAGCACGGGGAACAGGAAGGATGCAGGACAGGAAACCGGTCCTGTTTCTGTCACGCATTGTCTGCGTCCACCTTTAGTTATGAGAATGAGTCCAGTCAGCCTGCAAAATCTGAATCCTTCAAACTAAAGTTAATCTTTTCTTGTGTGTTTTAAATGAGATTAAATGAGAGACTGACCTCTGCGTGTGTTAGGACATCCAGGACACACATGTCAGCTGTGATCTCAGTAACAACTGCGATGAGTCATTACAAACATTGTCATACCCCGTGCTTCGATATTTCTTATTCACTTCGGTGGAAACAGTAACTGCACTATAATATTAATGGTAACATTCAAACCCTCTTGTCACACACGAGCACCATCGGCTCCTCCGGACGAGCCGGCTTTGATGGACCAGTAAAAATGTCCCACTTTGTCCATGCAGACACAGGAAGTTCCAGTCTGGAGTTTTAATTGCTGGTTTGAGGACAGATTATTAAATCCATCTTTGACTGTGGAAATACAAACTGCAAAGACATCTGTGTGCAGGAGAGGCATCTGTGTGCTAAGGTGCCGTGTAGATGAAAGCAAGCTGCAAATAAAGTGAAAAGACAATGAGCTGATTTTCTTTAAGGGAAAAAACAGAAACACAAATGCATAAAAATAAAATGTATATATAATGTTTGTTAAATCAAAAAAGCAAAAAGTGTCAAACAGGATTATTGTAAGCAGAAGCTTCATGTTTAAACACCGAGTCAGTGTGAAGACTTCTAACACATCAGACTGTGGATTAGTTTTAGTTTAGAAACAAATGATTTCCCACGTTTTTCTCACATCTTTATGTAAGAAGCACGTTTGTCAGTATGATTCATAACAAAGGAAGAAGAGACTGAATCTCACCCACTTGTATCACTTGTGTCCTCGTTCTCAGTCACGTTTAGTCCATTGTGATTTTCTGCTTTGCATCTTGTTTTCTTACTGTTTCAAATCTCCAGCTTAACATGGTCGTGTCTGCACTGATTAGTGTGAACCTTTCACTTTCTGTTCAGCTTCACCGTCGCAGATTTCTGCTTTGACTCGTTCTATGAGGCATTTTGTAAAAACCTTTTAAACTGTCCTAAAACCAAATGGCTTATTTGCCAAATAAATCACTGTGATCCTGGAACAACAGAAGGATCACAGATACTTATATAAATAAAGGACGTTGCTGTTGTGCAGCATACGTAAAAATACAAAGTCGATGCAAATATTCAAATGTTAAAACGTGAACAGGCTGTGATGTCATAATTGTTCCTAATGCAAATGTGTCAAACTGAGCTTAAGGTGACCTCGGAGAAATGCTCCTCCTTCTGCAGCCGGGTTAGAAAACAACGCCGCGTCAGAGGCCTCGTATTTGACATTGTGCAGCAGCGATGCTGAAGACGGACCTGATGGATTACACGTCTCTAACTTTTCATTTCTTTAACATCTGCTTATCTGGTCACATATCAGGGGTTTCAATGACACTAATCTTCTTGCTATAATTGTGTGTTCTGCCGGGACATTTGGGGCGTGGGCATGCCTCTGCATCATATTTTGACATGTGCATGAAGCGTTAGCCCACCTTACTCCTGAGCATGTGCCCGGGTATGAAGGAGCTCTGATGTCATCGTTCAACATGTTAAATCGTGTTTATTCGATCATTTTATTTGAAGTTCAGGAGGGATTCACCCCGTACTCATACATTATACATCTTTAAATGCCTGCTTGTCACACTCCGATCTGCACGGCAACATTGCTAAGCTCTATGCTGAGCTTCCAGTTGCTGATGCCACCAACTCCACCTCCTTGCATCCGTCATCTTACATCACGGTTTCCTACACCCTGTAGCTGCCATTCTCCCCAGTGTTGAACCATTCTGCATCCTTGCCGTGCCTTCGCATGCATATGAAATTAAGTGACATCCCATTCTTAATCCACAGGGTTTAATACTATGTTGGCCCTTTTCAGGATTTCTAATAACTGCATCTCTTCTCGAGGAGGTTTTCCACAAAGTTTAGGAATATTTATGGGAATTTGTGACCCATCTTCCAGAAGAACATTTGTGAGACAGACACTGATGGTGGTCTCACAGTCTCCCCTCTAATTCATCCCAAAGGTGTCCTTTCAGGTTGAGGTCAGGACTCAGTGCAGGCCAGTCAAGTTCTTCTACACCAAACTCTCTCATTCATGTCTTTGTGGACCTTCTTTTGTGCAGTGGTGTGCATTCATGCTGGAACAGAAAAGGGCGTTCCCCAAACTGTTCCCAAAATGCCCAGAGCATGAAGTTTTCCTAAATGTCTCAGTATGCTGAAGCATTAAGATCCAGCTTCTGAAAAACAGCCCACGACATAATCATAGAAACACCTCTAAACTTGACACTCAGCCCATTACAGTCAGACCATGCTGGATCATGTCCTCACAGTACCTCGCTGAATGAGGCTGTTGTACCATCATGGTTCAAGACTGGTACCACCATACCAGTGCTTTTGAAAAAACACACACACACTGACATGTCTTAATGATTAGCACCTTGTAGCATTCACTCTCATCATGATGAAGTGCTCTGAGAGGCTGGTATAGGACCTCCAGCTTGTTTACCACCAAAACACTGAGGCTACTTGACTTTCCTCTCCAACGGGGTGAGAGCCAGCGTGTCCCCTCACTGAGCAGCTGGTCCCCTCAGGGCTGTGTCCACAGGCGCTCTCACCTGGTTCCTTGAAACTGCATCCCTTGCAAAGAGAGAACAGCAGTGTTTGTACTCCTGTGTGGGATAAGGAAAGCACACATCTGCCCTCCCATCCTCATCACTTTCTACAGAGGCAGCATGTTGAGCAGCTGCATCTCTGTGTGGTTTGGTCAGAAGATCAGTGCTTGCTCCAACGCGGAGGTTTTATTGTGGTGGTGCAAAGCTAAAGAATTAAACGTTAAAAAGTCCCTTTAAATTTTAAATGTTCCCTAACAGATGAAGCTCTAATCCTAACAAACTTTAATTGAATAAATATTCATCTGTAACCCGGCAGGTGAAAACAAAAACTAAAAGTATGAATGTAAATCAGCGACGTTGGTTAGGGTGAGCAACTGGTTTTGTGTAACTGCAATGGAAACGTTTAAGCTTGAGCTTTTAGACATTTTCAGTTTCAAAATGTTTCTGACAGCTTGAAATGTGAAACCTATCAAATTTGTTATGATCTAATAATAAATCCCTGATGTCGAGCGATTGATATTTCTGATTGATTACAGAAGTCCAATATAAAATAACATCTGAGATTTTCTTAGAGACGTAAACTTCTGCAGATGAATAATTCCTGTTATGTGCTTTGACATCGAATGTCTGAATGAGGAAAATGAAACATGAGTCGGGGTAAGAAAAGCAGCCTGTGGGCCGGTTAGCTCCACATCATAGTAGCTAAAGGTTTAGGTTAGCCCTCACTCTGGAAATAAAAAACTTCTCATCTCAGGATTAACAAACTCCTTAAATCCCTGTGCAAACATCCGATGGATGCAGTACAACAGGCCCAGTCCACAGAGGCCGCCTCTCAGGAGTCGAAGGATCCATTACCCCAACTGCTGTTTTGATGACGCAAGGATCCTGTCATGCAGGTGGTTTTAATGTTTTGGCTGGGTCTAAAGAGTGTCACATTACATAATGCACACTTTAACACTGTGGGTCTTAAATATAAATGAGGGCAGAAAAGCAGTGGATTTAAACTTGAACGTGTCATCCTCGGTCACTGGACTTTATATTGTGGTCCCTATTTTTATCGCAGCGTGTGTTGTTGTCACACGTTTAATACACAGCGTTTGGTTGTGTTTTTCACATTGTCTCCGATCGTGTGGTGCAGAGGTTGTCTAAAGCTGTTGTGTTACCCTTGTGTGGACGTAGCCCAAGAGAGAATTTAAAGTCAAAACCAAGTAAAAGCTGGTTGGAGCTCATATCCAGCCCTCGAGAAAACGATGCTGAGACAGTCCAGCACTGTGCATACGGGGCACAGGTGTGGCTACAACTCTGAAACAATGTGAGTACTTCAGAATAAACCAGGCGCTGCACCGAGTACACAGAGTTCATGAGGGTCATTGCAAAATAAATCTACTCCCTGTGGGGGCCTTGTGGTGAACAAGGCTGTGTAAAATGTGATTCATTGTTCTTTAACTCAGCAGTGTTAAATAAAACACCTCGTGCTAAACATGGACACATTGTTTGCCTGCGGGGTGGGTGTGTGCATTTGAATACACTCTTATAGTCCTATGCAAATCGGAACATTTAAGTGTTAACCTTGGCAATCGCGGTGTTTACTCTAGTTACCATGAGCCAGGTGCGGTGGCCATTTATCACTGCAGAATTACAGCTGCACCATCTGCACCGACCTCTGCGGGCAGCGTCACTCACGGACGCTCTCATTCACGCCACAGCGACACAGTGCAGCGAATCACACCGGAGGAGCTGCAGAAGGCAGCAAAAACAACGAGCCGACAGAAATAACAGCTGTAAAGGTGTACAGAGCCCGGCGACAGCGCATTGCTCGGGATTATAGTATTTTCTTTTGGTGACAATGCAACACAACCCATGTTTCCATAGCATTTACATGAATGTTTAGACTGGCAAATTCCCTGTAGACGCTGAGCAGGTGGAGAAGATGTCATTGTTCCTACAAGTCACCAAATAAACAGCTTTTCTTGAATAAAGAGAAATGAATAAGAAACAACGTCTTAAAAGAACAGCAATGACATGAATGGTTCATTAATGGACCAATGTGGGGTTTTTTTCAAATCCAGCAGAAACTAGTGTCTTAAATGTTGTGAAAGAAGCTTGTTTTTGTCTCAGGATTCACCTTTCTGAACATGTGCTGCTCAAAGATTTACAACTATTTGAATAAACTTGCAAATGTGGCTATCAGCTGGATTTGAAGTGACTGAATTTGCCTTTCTCCTTGATCCTTGCGTCAATGTTTCAAAATGACTCCAGAGAACACGAGTCAAACTTTCACATTGCTTCGACTTGCAAATTCATTCTGTGGAAACAATTAGTCCTGAGGCGAACAGAACAAAGACGGTGAAAAATTGTTGTACACGAAGCGAAGGCGTGCGGCGCGCTCCCTCTGTGCAGGCTGAAGAGGGGCTGATTGTTTCATGGGCCCAGGGGAGAAGCTCTGTTTGCTCTCGGGCACACGTTAACAGTTCATTTGTTTTTCTAGAGCTCCAAATGTCAGTTTGTGGTGCATCGTTTTCCCTAATGTGAGCAGGAGCGCTGGGCGATTCTGAGGGCGACCTGTGCAGCGAGTACAGGTGCCAGCTGGAGAAATAATTGGTTCCTACCCTCAGGAGGCAACAGCTTGCACTACAATGCATCATTGTTGGGCTGTAGTGGACACAGTCTGCAGATTTAAATATGTAATGATCGGCTGCTTAAATGGCACAAATTATTTCAGTGACACTACACAGCTGTGTGTTGTTTCTCATTCCAACATATCGAGTACTGTGTCCTGGTTTACTTTGCTGGACGGTATTCAGCTCTTCTTTTCAGTTTGTTTTTTAGAAGAACACGTTTAAAGTTGTCCTGCTTACCACTGCCTTGCAGTTTTACTTTGTATTAAGTGAAATCAACAGGAAACAGGAAAAGTTTTGACCGGCTTAATTTCTGATGCCGTCTTTTTCTAGATATCCAGAGAATCGTCCATCCTACCCGTCTCTTGTTCTGTCTCCCGTTGCCCCGTCGTGGTCAATGCGTGGTCAAGTTTCACTTCTACCCTCGCGACTGTGTTGACAAACAGAAAGGTTTGTCTCGCCTCAGACCTCACAGTCCCCACTGAGCCTTCAGTGTGGACGCAATCATCACGAGCATGTCTAAACTGTTGTTTAGTTTAAATTTATTTCCTCACAGGGTTCAAAGTATAAATACACACCCAAATATATACATACACTCCCACTAATATTGGTTAAATGGTACTTTAGCACTTTGATCAGATACTGATGGTAATTCTGGATGAAGACTTGACTCCAACTGGAATTATTCATTTAAATTGGATGGTTTGTCGACATGGACTCGGCATTTAAGTTTTCAGTAGGGTTGAGATCAGGAAAGATCATTCCAGAAGCTTAATGTGAGCCCGCTTTATTTATTCCAATAAATAAAGCAGTTCTGACATGTGTTTGAGATCATTGTCCTGCTGGAACATCCAGTTGTGTCCAAGTTTCAACGTCTGTTGATCAAAGGAGAAAAGTTTGGAGATTATTCTCTTTCTTTATTATACTGTCCATTTTTTGCACTGGCAGCAAACCAGCCCCCGTCATAAATTCAAACTTGTGTGTCAGAAGAAAAACTCAAAGAAATCACTAAAGGCCCAAAATTTGTGTGACATTGACACTCATCGTGAGCGTATGTGAGCTGCAGTGATGTCCTTCCACTTATTTCCTGTTCACGGTTGTTTCCAGTGTCGTCTGTAAAACGTTGATTCCTGCAGGATAATGTGAGGTTTGAATTTCACATCCTGTTAGGCACAAGTGGAACATCTCACCACCATGAACGCTCAGACATGCCACTGCACACTGGAAATGTCATATATTTTATTTTATTGTGATATCTCGAAAAAGAAAATAATGCTGGTGTTTCCTTGTCTTGCACCTCCGTTTATAAGGACTGAGAACCCTGCGCTATTGTCAGGGCGGCATCTTTACGTGGATACATCTTTGCAGCCTTTTTTGTCACTGGTACTGCAAAACTATCATAACTGTGTGTGTGTGTGTGTGTGTGTGTGTGTGTGTGTGTGTGTGTGTGTGTGTGTGTGTGTGTGTGTGTGTGCGTGTGCAGGATTTTCCCAGCCTCCTTAAGCTATGAACCACCAGCATGTTGCCCCCATTGGCCCCCGGGCCTGTCAGCTTCGACAACATGGTAATTAAGTGGGAGCTACTTGTCAAAAGCTGCAAGGCTACACATTTCTTATTGGATTACAAGGTGGTGGGAAGGAATGCAGGAACTGGCCGGCGTTCCTCTCCCTGCTGCTGGTACAGGAGGAGGGAAAAAACATGGGTGGAATGAATAGAGAGCCTACCCTTCCCTTCACGCCCGCTGATCGCTAATGCAAAATAAGGCATGTGCCATTTATTTCAAGAGTCAAAATAACCCACCGTGTGATTTTTCTGTGAATGTGTGGGTGTGTGGGAGGGTTGAGTTTGTGGTGCTTAATAGATTCTTAATGTGCAAAAGATTATCAGATGGGCTAAGAGTTGCTGCCGTGACAATGGCAACAGTGGGACGGATGGCTTGGTTTAACACCTGGAGAAGGGTTCGCCGGTGTGTGCTTGTGTGTGGGTGTGTGTGTGTCTGTCATGGATTGAGCCGACTCAGGCGGTGATAAAGCAATAAACCCGGCGCACAGTCACTGACAGGGCAGCCAAATGCTATATGGGCAGCAGAGGAGAAGAATGGAGCTGTTGTATCATAGCAGGGGAACTCCGTACAACACCATCCCTCCGTTTTATTTTCACCTTTTGGACTTTTGTTTCAATATTTCTGACTCACTGCTCGACACTCACTGCTACAGTCCAGGCTGCTGTCATGGTCTCTAGTTTACACACACAAATCCAGCCTATCAGATGCGTCTCTGCCCCCATACTGGCAACCGCACAACATAATGACTTCAGAATAAGGACACCATCTGCATTTTCTATAAGCCTTTTTTACTGTATAGAGGTGAATGGACGCTCACAGCAAAACTGCACCAAAAGCATAATTAATTTGGTGGGTGCATTGTTAAATTATCAGCTGCCATTAATAAGCTTTGATAATGAGCTGCATTTATAAACTGTGCAGGTGCAAAATTAGCAAATTCAGTGCAAAGTAAAGCATGAAAAAAGCTGTTTGCACAATGAAGTGCTCAGGAAGTTTTCACATAATTACAAATGTGCAAAAGGCACCAACAAGAGTTTCCTGTTTATTTCTGCTGGACATCCTAACATGGTCGTCTGTGGGGACTGAGGGACTGAGATTTCCTCTTGATGGAAACCAAATGCTCCCAACTAAAACTACAGAGACACACCCTTTAAAAAAAAGTATCCTCACATTAGCTCAGTGTGGTCATTTGGGTTTTTGTGAATCCCCAAAATTAACCAACAGTCAGCAAAGGAGAACATAAAGTGTTATTTGGAGGATTAAAAGCTGTCAGCAGGTTATTGTCAGAGAAAATATACTTCATCATGCTTTAGTCAGAGCGGCGATGCTTAGTTTTTTATACATATACCTGAATGTGAGTAATGAATGTGTGAGCACTGAAGTGCAGCCATATGTTTAACGTGGACATTCGACTGTATGAGCAACAAATGCATTCAGTGACCTCTGCTCTGCTGTTTGCCTTGAAACAAGAGCCATGAAAGACTGAATTCCCAGAGGTGTGTGTGTGTGTGTGTGTGTGTGTGTGTGTGTGTGTGTGTGTGTGTGTGTGTGTGTGTGTGTGTGTGTGTGTGTGTGTTCATGCTGTGATGAAGCAGAGAGACTGAAGTCTCTAAATGGTAAACGACACCTGTGTACGCCAAACAAAATGCTACTGTGTGAACTACAACTGCTGATAAGGGGGAGGGTGGAGGGGTGAGGGGCGCCGGGAGGGGACCCCAGGGGAGCGACTTAACAAACCAGTTCTCTCTGCTGACATGCTGAATCGCACACTTTGGGAATGAGACTGTGAGGACTTCAGCAGATACTTATCAGTGGCGGTTAGTGCAGACAAACACTGTCACCTTCTGCAGAGCACACACACACACACACACACACACACACACTCGCACACACACACACACACACACTGATAAGTCATAGATAAAACACTGTCTTCATTGTGCTCTGAGTACATATCAGATTTGATACTTTGGGGCTATAGATGGAGTATGTTTAATCTGTGAAAGGCTGTGTAAACAACACTGAAGTCAGTTGAATTAAAGAATGACAACACAGCCTGATACAGTCAACATCTTTAAAACGTTAAGCTCTCATATTCAGTTACACTTTGTAAACAGTGTTTAATCCACAACACCCTTCTTACAGCGTCTCAGTGAACTATGAACAGCATGAATCAATGTATTAGAAGATGGCTGCAGCCACGTCCAGACGAAGCTTTGCTGTGAATCCTTGAGTTAAACCTCTTTGACAAATAAACGGTGACTTTAACAGAGAAACTGAGGACACTGCATGAAATATGGTGGCAGCTTGTAGCCACAAGGTAAGCTTGCCCTGAATCGTACACCGCTTCATCCTGCTTTTTAACTCTAACAGGGATGTTGCAAAATGATTGTGATATTATGTTCAATAATACTTAGAACTAGCAACGGATACCATAAACTCCTGAGAAAGTGTTTGCTGAGTAAACAGTAGAGAAACAGGTGCACACAATCAACCACAGGTGAAAACAATCTGTGAACGAGGAGAGGACAGACGGGGAAACTAACACGAGACGCTAAAAGACACTAGTGCTGACAGGCATGGCGTTATTTTTGTGCCACTATTCTGAGCGCACGTAAAAAAAAGGTTGCAGGTGCAAGTGTTGCATTTTGAGGAGAAATTTATTTTGAGCGAAGAAAAGCTGAATTTGAGTGAACAAAGTTCATTGCTGCGTGCAAAAACTGTATTTCAGTGTTTGCTGTTATCCACACACACACACACACACACACACACACACACACACACACACACACACACACACACACACACACAGCAGCCCCTCTCGCTCAGTTTTTGCATTTGCGCTCGCTCCCAATGTGTCGCTCGCGCTCTCAACATTTCTGCCCGTGCGCGCTCAACTCTTTCTCTACACCGTTATATTTGTGCCACAAAACCAGCCAATCACAGACTTGGATGCAAAAAAATCTGATTGGCTGTTCTGGTCTCCAATCAGCTCGAAATGATGAAATGCAATATCCCAGAATGCATTTGGTCCAAAACTCAAACGAGGCAGTGGCGGAGTTTGAAATATTCCTCTGTCTGGGTCATAAAATAAACTTCTAAGATATTTTCATGCGAGAATGTTTCTGTGTAAACTTCGAATACCTGCTCGATTCATCAACACATCACATATTTGCATAAGTGCTCTAACGTATTCGGAGGTGCGTACTTGCGTTCTCGTGTACTCGTGATACGTCATCCGTCGGAGACCAAGTACTGTTCCAATTCAAAGTACGCATCAAGCCGAGAACACGAAAAATTCCCGAT
This sequence comes from Simochromis diagramma, assembly GCF_900408965.1. Taxonomy (NCBI): domain Eukaryota; kingdom Metazoa; phylum Chordata; class Actinopteri; order Cichliformes; family Cichlidae; genus Simochromis; species Simochromis diagramma. The sequence goes on along the minus strand of NW_024387285.1, from coordinate 612,496 downwards.
GTGTTCTCGCTCCGCCTGTTTTATCGAGCATGCATCTTTGGTGACGTGTGTGGACTTGGTACAGCTAAATATCCCAGAATGCATTTCGTCCAAAACTCAAACGCGGCAGTGGCGGACGAGCGCGGCTAAAAACTTTTAAATATTTCTCTTTCTGGGTCACAAAATAAACTTTTAAGATATTTTCATGCAAGAATGTTTCTGTGTAAATATTCAAATATTTGTTCAGTTCTCTTCCAAACCCCAGCAGCTGTCTATTGTAATTTTTGAGTGTCCACTAAAATAAAAATAAAAGCATTCTAACATCTTACCTGCTTGTTTTTATTAAGGCATACATGTACACTATACGGACTCGCGTACTTGAGAATTGAGAAAGGGCCCGAGTTAACCATAAAAACCCTGAAAACCATCAATTTCACACCCGAGCCTTAACTCTCGCGGCCCGGTACCATCTAAGTTTAAAAGTAGGAGCCAAATCGTCCTCACAATGCAGATATGTCCACATCACCAAGGTCCCCAAGAAGGTGAGTAAACATACCCACACACACATATTCGTTTTCATATCTTAGTGAGGACATCTCATTGACATAATGCTTTCCCTGGCTGCTCAGCCTAAACACAACCTAACCGTAACCCTGACATTAAAACCACATTTTGAGTCTCAAAAATGCCTCAAACTCGTGGACACAAGCATTTTGTCCCCATAAGTGAATGTTGGTCCCCACAAGTATAGTAACATGCAGGTTGTCTGTCCTCACAAAGATGTCTTAACATGTACACACACACACACACACACACAGAGTGAAAAACAAAGTGCAACCGCAGGCTACTTAAAGTGATGTAAGTCGTCATCGGTGACACAAAATGTCATCGTCTGGCCAAATCCAATTACAGCAGCAACGAGGAAGCTGTTTAAGACAATCACACGCCCACAGTCTCTGCTTTACGTGAGACGTCTCAGCAGGCTTAAAGAAGAGAAAAGTGAAGGAAAAATGCTTCTTTTTATCAGGCGAGTGGTTTCGCTGCAGATTCATGCCGATGAAACGTCCGTGCCAGAAACAAGAGATTAGTGACTTTTTTTAACCTCCTGTCTTGTTCATTATTGCACGGATCAGAGTTCTGCTGCTCATGTGAAACCCGTGTTTGGAGCTTCCTTTCAACACACACACTCACACACACACACTCACACACACCTCACACACACACCTCACAACACCTCACACACCACTCACACAACACAGCACACACACACTCACACACACACACACTCACACACACACACACACACACACTCACACACACACACTCACCACCACGCTGAGAGGCTGTAAGTGGAAAGGAATGAGTGGAGAAATGCATCATGAACGGATGAGATGATGCTGCTCTCAGATTTATGAGCCGATATCGTGTTTCAGCCCCTGAAGAGCATATTTAGTCTACATCCACTCTGTCACATCCACACCTCATTTATGTGGTTTACTTGTGAAATTTGTCTTTGTGCAAAACTCTAGTGATAAAAACATTCCTGGGATTTTCTTTTTCTTAGTTTTTCACTGAGGCTCTGCAGGAGTGATGGGATATTGTCCGCTACATTCATTTGAAACATATTTTAGTTGTCGCAGAGTTACTGTAAAAACTTAATGACCCTGCAAACGACTAAAGTGCAAAGGTCAAGGAAACAGGTTTTCAACCACGTTATGGAAAAGTAAGGTTAAAATGTCTGCAGGACGAGTCTGTAACTCTAGTTCCCCTTTTTCTTAAAGAAGCCCTGATTATAGTCGAGGAACAGCTCGTCTGAATTTATGCTTTTAATGGGCACGAAACAAACGAGGTGTTACAAAATGAAGTATTAAGTCTAAGCTCTAATATTAAATTATTAATAGTGCAACATGAAAAAAATGATTAAAAAAACATTAGGGTTGTGTGTGTTTTATAATCCGTCAGGACTGAAGTTCCTCGTGTTTCTGCGTCCGGCCGCAGTCATTCATCGTTCGGTGCAGACTAACTTCTGACCTAAACAACAACCCGCTCGCACTTCGAGTATGAAATGACATCGGACACTTTTTATGGAAGTTCAGTCTTATAAAGTTTATTGACGTGAGGGAAACATCGACATCGTGTTTAAATACTCGACACAAATAAAGTTATTCAAACATGCGCGTGTAAAATATTATACACTGTACATAAATATTACACTGGAAAAACAATCATTTCAAACTGGTCTATTTCCGATGCAGTGCTCACGTTTACATTTGACCCCGAAAACCACAACTGCAGCTGATCTCTGGCTGAGACAAGCCTCGTGTTTATAGTGCAACAAAGGACACCTCGTGGATTTTAATGGAATGCTCGACTTATGGCGGGCGTGGGCCGTTTCAGGATGGCCTCCACGGAGAAGGACAGAGACTCGCTGGGCGCCATCTTGGTCCCTACAGGCTTCGACAGAAAGTCTTTGGCGTACCTGTCTGCGAGTTTTACCGCCTGAAAGTCTTTGGCAGAGCTCTCCCTGTACTTGCGGGCCGCCTCCTCTAACAGCTCCTTGCAGTACGGAGCTCTGAGCTCTGGCCCGGACCCGCCGCTGGCTTTTTCACTCAGCGAGTGCTGGATGAGGGAGTGAAAGGAGTTGAGTTTCATGGGAGGCTTAGCACTGTCCTTGCTTAACTTGCTGAGGACTTGGCTGGAGTTTTGGGAATGAGGGTGGTTGGGGAAAGATTGTCCAAAGCTCCTCTTAGGAGGAGAGAAGGCCGAGCACTCCCTCTGCTCCCCCTGGGTGACGGCAGGAGGTTTGGGGTCGGGCCTCTGAGGGTCTGATAAGTCCTGCAGAGCAGCGGCTCGGGATCCCTCCAATTTAGCAGCGAGCGCGGCCTCCTGCTCTGGCGGCTGACTCTCAGCGGGCATCGCTTTGGGCTCCCACACAGCACCGGGCTTCATGTTCTGCACCGCCGTGGCGTTAAACAGGCACTGCTGGTACAGAAGAGCGTCTCCCAGGTTGGCTGCGCCGCGGGGCCACATCACGAAGCCACCTCGCGACGGCTGCAGCGGGTAATGGCGGTAGGTGGTCGCCACGCTGACGTTGGAGGAGATGAGCTCGACGTTCCCAGGGGTCGAGGGGTACTGCATGCCCAGATCCAGGCAGTTAGGGGAGAGGAAGCTGCACAGCTCTTTGGGCTGCGGCTCGACCGGAGCTGCCGGCGAGTAGGCCGTCTTGTAGGAGTTGTACTCAGACGAGTGGTGGACCAAGCCGTTGGGGAAGAGGAGAGAGCCTGGAGCCCCCTGGTTGTTCTCCATCAGCTCTCGTTCTTTGTACTCCCGCTCCAGCATGATGGTTTCCAGCTCCTTGTCTGCAAAAGCCCTTCTCTTCCTCATGCGGTCGCTCAGCGGTGGGGGAAGAGACGGGTTGGCTGCCAGGAACGGATCAGACTGCACCGGGCGATATCCTGTCATCGAAAATCAAACATTTACTTCAACTTTTATGACATCGAGTGTGTTTGGAATTATATTACGACACCCAACATAGATAATAATCTAATTAGCTATTTATACTTTGTAATGCTGCTAAACGAGTTAGCGTATCACGTGCCAGAGTTTTACTGCTTACAGATGTTAGCACGTCCTTATCGCCCCGTTGGTGTTAAAGGAAAAAGAAATGTAAGCCCCGCTTCGAGCGAAGGAGAGGCAGAAGAGGAGCTTTTCTTTTTGTCTGAGCCGTACCTTCGAGGATGCTTTTGGCGAGCATGGTGGACGGTCGGATGTGTCGCTGATATATCGTCCTCCTCTCTGCAGGAATTGGTTTCCCGGATATGCCTTTCTTATCCTGAGAAATTAGAGAAACAAAAGAAAAATATTTAAAAGACGCTGACAGAGTGTTCACCTTAATCCTTGTTAAAATAACTGATTTTTCACAGCTGAGGTCCAAGTCCCATGTATGTTTGGATAATAAAAACCAGCCTCTTAATAATAATCCAGTTAAAATATGGGCAGCGACACACATTTCTCGTGTTATTACAGCCTTAAAAAGGCCTCGAAACAGCCCTAAACAGGACGGAGACGCAGGCCTAACAAGTCAATCTAACATTTAACACATTTAGTTTTTATTTTTTTGCAGTAATAGAAATGAGAGAAAGTGTTTGTTAAAGATATAAACTAGGACATTTAACAGGAGCTCAGCTGATGACACAAACTGGGAAACATTCATCTGGTCTCATCTTTAAAATGCTGGCGCCGTAACAGTTTTGCTCTTTTACAGAAATATGCGCAGATTTTTCACACACACATGAAACAGCTGTGATTTTGTGTTTTTATTCAAATTCTCTTCCTAAGCCTTTATTTGGGGAAAAAACAAAATATTCCTCATTTGCTGAATGAACCTCGAAAACCTCCAACGGCTCCTCGGATGTCTCTTTATATTCGTGTTTGTTCAGTGAAGCTAACAAAGCGATATAAAGTGCACGCTGAGCGACTGCATTCACGCTGAACACTGAGCCTCGGCTTTACTCTGATCGGCTGCAAGCCCGAACACAGAGCCTTTAAAATAACACGGACTGCGCTTCTGAAGGCTTCGGGTTCTTATAAAAACTTTGGAAGAATCAGCGCAGCGATTTTCTTTTTCTTCCACTGTAGCACAAAGGTCAGTGTGCAAATGTGCCGCAGTTATCAAAAACAACACGAAGAAGCGCTCGACTTTCCCACAGACAAAAGCAGAAACTGCCCCGTTTACAAAAGAAGGGCTTCAGCACAACAGAAGCTGCGATCACAGAAGCAAGGCCTGATTCACTAACACCGAGGGGTCAAAGGCCACAGGTCACTGTAGCGGCTCCAAGTGCCACAGCTTGCTGTGTGAGGAGATAAATATGTTGAGCTGCTGGATTTCAAACAGTCCTGATCATCTGAACTTTCCGCTGAAAACCCTGAGCTGCAGGGCAGCAGTGATCCAGGCTCAGACTTCCAAGCAAGCAGCTGATTAACCGGAGACGCTTCATCACACACGTGAGTCCTTCCTGTGTTATTAGCGCGAAGCACCTGAACGCATCAGCACAGCACCTCCACCACACACCACCCTCAGTCTCACCTCCGTGGCCTGCTGCCTCCTCAGGGCCACCTGCGCCGCCATCACCCGCTGCCGCTCCACCACCAGCAGGCAGTTGGCGCACTGGCAGTCCCTCCAGCGGCAGAAGCGCTTGTGGCCCTTCAGGCAGGACACCACACCGTGGTTGCGGCAGCGGGCGCACTTCGGCGTGCGGCTCAGTTTCCTCTGGTCACCCGCGCACATGGGGCCCGCCCTGTCGCGGCTCTTGGTGCCGGGGCAGTCGTCCTCTGAGGCGGCGTGGCCGAGCTGCGGAGAGCCGGGGCGCTCGGAGGAGTCGGCCAGGTCTTCGCTCTCCGTCTCCAGGCTCTCCACGTCGATCTCCAGCTCACACCCGGAGTTCTCTGACATGTCTGCCGGATTTAAAGCCAGTTTGTACCTGGAGACGAATACGAGTTATTAGATTATGATCAGGTGAGAAAAACTGGCACTTAAAATATGTAAATATCACCAGTTTGTCAGACTTAACACACCAAATATTCCCATTTCCTCATCTGGACAGTTTCATGAATTATCCTAAACTTTCAGGACTGTCATTTGTTATTTAAAAAAATAATAAAATAAAAATATTTTTAGTCTAGTAAGTAGATTATCTACAAGAATAAAAAGATAATAATAAATCTGTTGTTCGTTTTTTTAAATTCAAAACAGTTTGAAGTTTTTCAGAAGGCTGAACATTTATTTTTATTTACAGCTGTGAAATATTTTAACACGACAGTTTGTAATCAGAGAAAGTGAGGCCTTAATAAAACCAGAACTAGTAAAACTCCAACAGTCTGCTGGATCTCAGAGGAGTTTGTCACATAACCCGGGATATTTGGGTGACACTGGCTCACAGAGTTTAATTAAACCGGTTTAATTAATCTGCGTCTGAGCGACTGAGCCGAGAAACACTTTTAAAAAACGGAATGAATTTTACCTCCAGGAGTCCAGCAGGGCGGGGCAACGTCGTTAACACCGTGATGAACGCCTCACACACTCACACACACACACAGACACACACGGTCCAGACTCAAGCTTGTAATTAGCCGTTAATAGAGCGGATAAACGCAGACGCGCCGGGGACGCGTCCAACTTTCCTCTGACTCGGACACAAGGAGCCACACCGCTATGAACCGAAGCAGGCTGCCCTCTGATTGGCTCATTTACAAACACGCAAAGAGCCAATAGGAGCAGGAGCAGTTATGCAGGGGGCGGGCGGAGCGTCGGCCACAAGCACCGCGCGCCCTGCGGTTACTTCAGGAGGTCACTTTCCAGGAAAGACAGCCCGAAAGTTGGAAGATGTGAAAAAGAGAAAGTCGTCCAGGAAACCAGCGCAACAGTTTATCACGTCGCATGTCTGCGTTTAATTTCAGGTTCGTGTGAGCAGAAACGGAGCTTCAGGCCTGGCTCACTGTCCTCTGCGCGTCATGGAAATCGAGCTTTTTAGTTTTCAGCTGAAAAAACGAACAAATGAAAAAGAATTTTCCAAAACTGTAACTTTCAGCGAGCAAATGAGGAAAACTGTCATTTATTGATAAGTAAGCCTTTAAAAAGAGAAGATGATATTATAAAGATTGAAAAAAGATTGAACCTGGTGGATTCACTTCCTGACGTCATTATTCTGCTGGGCCTCTGCCCACAGACGGGGGTGGGCGGGGCGATACAGGTGTCCTGCGGGTTGTTACAGTCCGTGCAGCTGGCACAGATAACCGGGGAAGATTACCGTGTTTTCACAACAATCACACCTGAGAGAAAAACCCACCGTGTCAGCATGAAGAGGAGCCCCACACAAAACAGCAGCTGGAGGATACGGAGGCCCAAATGTGCCTCAGACCAGCAGACGCGTTATATAGAATATCTGAATATTATATTAATACATCTGATTATTATTATTCGCTGCTTTTATTTTGGAAATCCATCCTCATAATTCTCCTTTAATGCTATAAACGACTGAGATGAAGTCCCGGGTGTCTGAGTGCTCTCTCTCTGGTCCTCAGTGTCTTTTTCACCCGTGACACTAATGACTGAACGTGGGCCTTGCACGCGTGCATCTTTGTTTGCGGGCTGCTGATTGAGAGTCAGCCTCACAAAGACAAAAACACGGACACGTGACATTTATTCATTGTCAACCGACTTTCACGGGAACTGACTGCGGGACAAAGCACACGCGCACACAGGCCTTCACAGTGGACGGCAGCGCGGACTGCTGCGAGTTAATGTCACGCATGTGCTGCATTGAGAAAGAAGGCCGTGGGACTCTGTCCTGCGGGATTTTTTCAAACTAAAAATGTCCACATATTTTTAATTTACTGTCACTGTGCGCATGCGTAATATTAAAAATAGATTTTCTTAAATGACATTTTTATCTGTTTATAATTCTCATTATCATTAAGATAATATAATAATTCAATCAATATGATTTTTCTCCGGTGCAAATTTAAATATAGTTACAGACTGTTATTAGCTCTTTGTTTTCCGTGACGAGTTCAGATCTTTATTTCTTATTTTCACGGAGGACCTGGTCCCGCGTTGTGCTTTTCTGGCACGCGGACTCAAGATGAGCCGGTGTTGTGCCAAAAAGTGAGCGCCTGGCAAAAACTGATGTCCAATGTTTCCGTGTATTTTTTATGTGTAATATCTTTATGTATGTTGGTAAACAGACTTCGGTGAACAGCGTTTACAAAGTGTTTATATATAGAATTAAAAATGATCAGTTTTTCAAGTATCTTTACAACTCTGTGTTATTGTACATTATAACCAACCCGCTCCTTTATCCCCACCTAAAATAGTTTTACTGAATATCGTAATATTTGCTGCTGTGCTCTTGGCCAACTTACTCTTAAAAACACATTTTTAATGTTAATGAGATTTTTTTAACTGCATAAATAAAGGTTATATAAAAGTCGCTGCCAAATGCAGCTTCTACCTGGTTACACGAATGTTGTTTGTGGCTCAAGATGACTTTGTGTCATCCATGAGAGATGCATTTGACATGTTTCACATATTATAGCCCAACAAGTTACTTATAGCAGTTTAAATACGAGCAATCAGTTTTTGGCAAATATTAAAAATGCCAAAAAGTGTCCGCAGGTGCAGCTTTATTTGCTTCTTCGTCTTAATTTACTGCGGAGGTTACGAGCAGCCCACCCGCGGCTGCTGCTTCCACGCCGGGAATGCTTTGATCCTGAGAGCGGGCCGGAGGGCCGGACAGGCGGGTCGCGCAGAGCCGGACCCTCCAGGAGAAATGTGGACGTCACGGCCTGGAGGTCTTTCAATGACTTTTCAGAGAGGGGTTATTTTTGAACTCTTCGGAGTTCCTTGAAGGAATTATATGGATCCATGAAATAGTTGTAGGCTTTAAGGAGTTAATCTAAGGGATGTTTGGTGAATTTCCAAGGCCAAGGAATTTCCAGGTTTTAGCTGAACTCCGCATAAGGATTTTCCAGGGACCTTTAATTTGATTTAAGAAATGTAGCTTGTTAAAGGGTCTCTGCAGGGAGTCCTGATTTTGTATTGATTATTTATTAATTCTGATATGTTTCCTTCGTGGAATTTGATCATTTCGCGGGTGTTCGCTTATCTGCTCAGAGGTTGGGGTGTATCAGACAATTAGGTGAGGACTCTGGGAATCACTGATTGGGTTTTAGGCACTGATGGAATTTCATAAACATTCACGGGTCTGTTAAGTCTTGATTGCTTTAAAAGAAGCTTTGAGAAGAAAATGTAAGTTAATATTAATTTTAGGTGCTTTGCAAACCCCCCTCAACCTTTTTGGGATGTTGTAAGAGAGATTTGCTCCACTTAGCAATTTCAGAGGTTATTACGAGGAAACCCAGAGATCCTTGAACAAATTCCATGATCACCTCAGGAATCCTGAGATCTTCGATCAGTTTTCCTGGATCCTGGAGTGGTTTTGAAACATTACAGGTGTTTCCGGCCTGTGACTGTTTTAGAGTATTTCCTGAAACCAGGAAATCTTAGTTTTTGTTCCCTGAAGATTTTCTGTGAGGATGTTCAGCGGGGTTCCCTGTCCAATGTCACAAATGCAACAATACATCTCCTCAGACAGTATCGCCCCAGTTTGGATGTTCCTGATGTTCCTGTAAAGAAACCAGTCTGTGATAACCGAGAGTCATTAGTCATCTCATGACTTTTATTCACCTGAACCTTCGAATGGTGTCTCTTTAGTATGATTCCATAAACATTTTAGGAATAGTTTTCCACATTTCGTTGTTGTTTTGTGGGAGTGGCTCCCTGCCTTTGATTTTCCTGCACCAGGTATTTCCCCAAAAACAAACATAAGAAGACAGAGTTCAGGTCCAACATGACATCATGAAAACAATTTTAACCAGCACAGGTTAAAACAGTTTTCAGAACATTAAAGGCTTCTTTCATTGCCACAACGTGCACAGATATGTGACAGTGTGTGTTTATAAAAATCATGTGTTAACTGCATTTGGGCTTTTTGTGGAAACATGCAGGAAGCAGCGATTTTGGCTGATATGACCTTTGCGTGGATGCAGACACACAGTCCTCACATGCTGTCCAGTTTACTTTGGGCCTGATTGAAACAGCAGCATCTCGTTGGAAGCGTCCTGCTGTGCATGCCGTAAAGTGTAACAGGAGCTGTGTATAGACAGAACGAGCAGCGTGGGATCACTGGGGATCCTGCTATGTTAATTAGCCTCTGATGGACCGACAACACATGCAGCTGAATAGAAAACCAGGCGGGGCGACATTTGTCTCTGTCTGAAGGAGGCTGACACCTCGACCTCTCATGGCCAATGTGCAACAAACAGGAGGACGTGTCCTACAGCTGCCTGACAAGCCTCATCCACGCTTTTTACTTTCATCTGCATTTGCTGCACCCAGCCAGCTCCCTGTAACCCGACTGCTGGTCATCATGTGATAATTAGGACATTTTCTCTGTGAGAAAGAGAAGCAGCTTTAAAGTAAACTTACATTCCTTCAGTCTGAGTTTGCACTGACATTATCGATGCACTGAATAAAAGATGTTACTTACAAGCTCCCCTCACTTTCATTTGGAGAATAATATCGTTGTGATGTTTGTGAATTACACTTGTATCATATCCAGAAAACTTTCCTTTTATCCTAGTTTCACTTTTATGTAAAAAATATTGTATGTAAAAAATATTTATGTGGATAGAATTTTTAGCACACAAGCATGCGCTGCAGTTTAACAGGAATGTGAAGTTTTTAAGATTAAAACGTGACATTCCTCTGTTGTCCACTGGGTGGCAGCCTTCAGCCGGAAATCCAGCGATGTTCTGTTATTCTTACTCCACCAAAAAACAAACAAACAACAACAACAACAACGACAACAATTGATGTAAAAGTTCCTCTCATTGTTTGAAAGAGTCCAGATCATTTAACCTCTTTGCTATAATTAAACTATTGATTAATATTACTAGTCTGCATTTGATCAAAAGTCTTCTGCTTTGGATGTAAATTGGATTTCTTATTGTGGGGTTTAGATTACATTAGCTTCAAAGATATTTCATTTTTTACATTTTACAGCTGGTTACACTGTTTAGCTCAATTTTAGTCATTAACTATCTGCTGGTAATATTTAACCTTTCCTCATTATGTAGCAATTTACACACACACACACACACACACACACACACACACACACACACACACACACACACACACACACAGCCTGTCAGATCGGATGTTGTGACATTGAGAAAGGTCAGTTTTACCGGGAATATGATGACATACGTGTGTGTTTGCTCCACATCCAAACACGCTGAATCATTTCATAATGTGAGCACAGCACAGTTAATGCATTTCACTGAGTCTTTCAACAGCTTACTGTAAAGGAGACTGAGCAGTATGACTTGGTTAAAGCCAAACCCGTAACATTACATATTTCTTGCTATTGGAAAGGTCAAAGGTCAGAGCAGTGACGAAATTGATTCCGGTTCAAAAGAGCCAGATTTCATGAAAATGAATGGATAGTGCAGGAAGAGTGGCTGTCTGAAAATTAGATGGATTATCTTTTTTGTTTTTTTGTATTTATAATTCAGTTTCCACATTTTCCAGGAGTCCAAAAAAAAAGAAGAAGAAAAAAGAAAGAAAGAAACTAAGTACAAAATTAAGTTGATGTTAAAAGTGTTCCCATTAAATATTAGGTATAAAATCTGTTAATGAGTCACATGTTACTACTTTAAAGTAGTTTTTTAAAGAAAATATTTGGTAAATTAATCAATTAATGGAATAAATGTTTATGTGCTGAAGATGCAGGGCTGAGGCCAGAGCTCCTGTTTGTCAATATCAGTGTGGTACATATAATGTCCAGTAAAAGCAACAACAACACAACACACAACAATAATAATAATAATAATAATAATAATAATAATAATAACAATAATAATAATAATAACAATAATAACAATAATAATAATAATAATAATAATAATAATAATAATAATAATAATAATAATAATGAACTGGCAGAAGAAAATAAAAGCTTGTTATTTTGCGGTTTGTCCACCAGAGGGCGCTCTGCAGCTTCCCTGTTGGCAGCACACCTGAGTCTGAATCCATATATTGCAAAGAATTAATCAATAAAACAAAGATTATTTTTAAATGGCATCATTATATTATGTCAGCAAAGCCTCATAAATATGTGACTGCACATGAATGTTAGGAAATCTGTTTGTTTCATGAGTCTGAAAGACAAAATAATAATATTGGTCAATGAACCGGATTCTTAAACCACTCAATAATAAGATGGCATCAGTCTTGAAAATATCCCAAAAAAATGTCCAAAATAACAGACAAACAGATTATTTTGTTGATAATTTCACGTGTCTTTCCGCGTGTATAAGATCACTCTGACGCTTCTCTCGTGTTTTGCATCCACATTTTAATTAGTAAAGCAGCAGCTGTCAGGTGACTGTAGTGCAGTAAAAACAGCGGCGAGCAGCACACGGGGAAATATCACTGCGCTGTCACAAAGCGCAGAAACAGTTGCCGAGCTGTCCATGAGCAAGGCAGGGGTTCAGCTTCCGGGCGTGTCCTTCCTCTTTCCTGCCCACACTGTCGGGGATTCTGCGGCTTTCATTTCTCACATCACTCGTCTTCGTTACATCTACTGTTTTGAAAATCTTCATTATCCACGTCACGAGTCTCCGGCGCCTGTTTGTGGTTTATGTGCAAAGGAGACCGCGAGATGGCAGCACGTGACAGGTTTAAAGTGAGGGGCCGCGCGCTGAGCGGAGGAAACGTGGACTAGCGGATATTCATTTCTGTATTTCTGTGAGTAAAAACTATTTGCCCCCCACGCGCGTGGATAATTTTGATCCACAGATTATTCACAGCACTGTCACTTCTCTGTTGTAACTAGAAAGTCACGTATGTTTATTTTAATCCGCCGCAGCTGCTTAATCCGGATGTTTCGTCTCACCTGGTTCTTCTCTCGTTGGAATTTGTCACCTTTGGAGCGTCTGAACAAGCGGAAGCTTAAAAGCTGGAGCATGTGATTGGTCTGCAGCTGCGCAGATCATCAACACGTCACAGGTTTAAATACACGAGCACTGAGGGAGACACGTGCTCTTATTATTGCGTTTGAGATTTTTAAAGCGCTGACAGCCTGACTGACGTCACTGTCTGATGACGATCAGTGTTTGTTTTTCACTTTTACAGAAACATCTTCGACATGACACCAAATATCTAAACAGTGGGTTTCACGAGGCTTTAATCATTTTAATAACATGAATGTCATATTTATAATCTCGTGTTTTGAGGCATCGAACTGAGATTATTCATTATTTTCTTTAAAAGAAATTAAAGGACAATCAGATTTTTTAAAGCTGATTTCGGATCCTTCTGTTCGGCTTTTACAGGTGATATGAAAACATTTCATACAAAAACAACATCACGTGTCTGTGAGGAGTGCGCTGACGGTGCCACGGGTGACAGAGATCAGGCCCACAGCACACTCATAAACATATTAAATGTTTCCAGATTAAATTAAGGTTTCATTATTACTGCTGCTCCATAAAACAAAATCATTATCGGGGATGCTTCCATATTTTGCTTCTATTATTTCTTATTATCCTTTGGTGTCACGCGTGTTTTATGCGTGGATGTGAAGCCGGACTGTGGGCAGACATGTTGTAGTCTCGTGTAATCGTGACTGAGTGTGTGTGGCCGACACGCAAGAAAACAGCCTTTATCCGTTTGGACTACTCACATTTATTTGGCATTACTCGACATGCAGCCGTGATCCGGACACGGCAGATTTCACAGTACTACACATGCTTACAGGAAACAGCTGAGACGCTTTCAGAATAATGAGTCTGTTACATTCACCCGCTTTGGTCGAGTCCAGTGTGGGAAGCGCGAGGCTGATGTTTGAGGTTCATCGGAGTGATTGCTCCCACGGCTCAGCTCAGACAGGACAGTCCACGCCGTCCACGCACACGTCCTGTCACGGTGACACATGTTCCTCAGTCTCCTGTTCAGCTGGAGGAGTTCAGGATGCGGGAGTCCGCCGAATCTGAGCGCTCCTCGTACTCCTCATCCGGGGAGTAGAGGCCCGGCTTGGGCCCCAGCGGGCACCCCTCCTCCTGAATGCCCACGCGCGGCTCCTCGGAGGGCCTGGAGGGGAGGAGGGTTGAGCCTCGGAACAGCCCGGGCCCGCCGGGGGCGCCAGGGGGGAACGGGGACACGTACTGCGCCGCGGAGCGCAGCTGGTACTGCTGCTGCAGGGCCACGGAGTTCCACAGAGTCACGTCGTTGTGCACGAAGGGGCCCGCGTGGCTGCGCGTCAGAGAGCTGCGCAGCATAAGCGGGTAGCGCGTGGGCTGCGGAAAGGACGGGTGCTGCAGGGGGACCCCCAGCGCGCCCGTGGACACCACCCCCGCGGCTGAGTCGGAGGTGAAGCGCAGCGAGTCCGGGACCCGGAAGGCGGAGCCCACGGACCACTTGGCGGAGGAGGACGCCGGGTGGTAGGAGCCCAGGCCGGGCTCGAACAGGTGTCCGTTGGAGGGCAGCACCAGCGCGTCCGCGTGCGCGTCCGCGTGCGGTGGTGCGCTGGCGTCAGGATTCCGACTAGACAGCAGCACCTCGATGGCCCCCACCAGGTCGCCCCCACAGCCCCGCAGGATGAGCTCCAGGACCGGAGGCTTGTGGGCGGGGAAGATCTTCTTGAGCACCTCGAGCGGGGGCCGGTTGGCCCGGAGGCTGAGGGGCAGCGTGATTGAGCCGCCGAGGCCCTCGATCAGCACGCCCTGCTCCGCGGGGCTGGCCGGATACTTCTGCGGACTCTCGGCTTTGGCCTCCTTCTCGGCGCTCCCGGCTTTAGGGAGGCCGTAGCGGCTCTCCTCTGGCAGGGAGGGGGTCCCCGGAGGCTCGGGGGTGTAGCAGTTCGGTTTGGAGGCCTCCGGTGAGCTGACCGCGTCCTGCTCCTTCTCGCTGGAGCTCTCTCCGTTCTCTCCTGCTGAAACCTCGTCTGCGCCGTCCTCCGTGGACTCTGCGGGTCAGAGAGTCACAACTTTATCGGCGTAAGCACAAAATCACGAAAGAGTGTCAGCATCCACAGAAAACTTTAAGCACACCCCTAAGCCTGTGAGCTCACAGGCGGTTAGTGCGAACTCCTCACCCGCCTCACAGTGCAAACACCTCCACGCTCCTCACGAGGAAAAGCAACATGCCATTAATCGCGTGTCACGACTTGTCCGCTACACGCAGACGTGTGAGGATTTATCTGAGCCTCCTCACAGAAGCTGTTAACGCAGAGTGCTGAGTGCGCGCGCCGTGGGATCTTTGACCGCAGTTTGCAAACACATGGCCTGTTGCTCGGCAACATTTCATCCGAAGCTGACCTCCTGTGAGAAATATGGCGATTATATTCGATCGGGCCTGTCCGCCGCTGATTACTGTAATCTTTTACAGTCACGCAGGAAATGAAAGCGCGCGTGTCCGAATCCGTGCTTAAAGTGTCAGGAGCAATAAAGGTGATTCGGGCAGGTGGATGGAAAGTAATTATTCCTTAATGGTTCTCACAGAAATCATTTCCACGCAGGTCAGCGAGAACTAAGCACATTTTATTTTATATAAATTATATAGTTTCTATATTTCTATAGAAAATCAAATTTTCTGCGTGAAATAGAAGAACATTATTAAAAGTTCAGCAGCAGAAAAAACGTCTGTAATAATTATATATGCATCATTATTTAAACAAATGTTAAAAACTGAATTAATTCATATTGTTTTAAATGTAAGCCCTGCGACAGACTGGCGACCTGTCCAGGGTGTACCCCGCCTCTCGCCCTATGACAGCTGGGATAGGCTCCAGCGCCCCCCCGCGACCCTGAACAGGATAAGCGGACGCAAATGGATGGATGGATGGATGTTTTAAATGTATTGTTAAAAATGTCAACACGTCTTTGTTTGATTTCGCTTCAGTTTTATTAAACGTCTCTTTCCTGAAACAGCTCATCTCTTCATCTGTTTCCTGACTCGCAAAGTGAAACCTCGTATTCGCGTGATTATTTCACAGAAATCGGAGTGATGTGTATCGATCACTTCAGCTAAATGTGTCATTATCAGTGCAGTCAGACCGGCGAGCAGTGTTGAAATGATCATTTCAGCTTTTATATTGTTTCACATCCGTTTTTGTTTGACCTGAAAACGGTTTTAAATAAAGTCACCATGTTTATACTGTGAGTTTTAGGCCTTTAAAGATATTCTTATTAAAAAAACATCCCATAATTTGGAGGATTTTTTTCTTCTTCATTCCAGACAAACAATAATTGTTTAGAGTCAAATATCTCCCCCCTGCTCTCCCCCCCTGCTCTCCTACCTGAGCACAGCGGTGCTCCGGGCTGCCCCGGCTCCGTGCTGCTCCACCTCAGCTCCAGCTCCTCGGTCCTCGGCGGGGCTGGCTGATTCCCCTCGCCGGCCCCGGCTAAGCCAATGCCGGGCAGCACTCTGAGGGACTCCGGGATGAGGCTCTCCAGGCTCTCGTTTGCCTGCTGCCTCCGGAGCGCCACCTGCGCCGCCATGACGCGCTGCCGCTCGATGATGAGGATGCACTTCTCGCAGGTGCAGTCTTTGAACCGGCAGTAGCGCTTGTGACCCTTGAGCCAAGACAGCACGCCGTGGTTCCGGCAGCGCGCGCACTTGGGGGTCCTCTGGAGGGGGGCCCGAGGCTGTGACACCGGAGCCCCCATGTAGAGGTACGGAGACCCATAACCGTTCATTGCGTCGGACTCAGCGTGTTTTCCAGCGTGGACGCGGGCGCGAGAGTCGCCGTCGGCCGCAGCAGCAGTCAGAGAGGTGGAGGTGGATGGAGCTGCTGTGCTGCACGCATGACAGGAGGAGGATGAGAGGTGTGGGCTTGTAGTGGAGGATCCACCTTTCCTCAGCTGACAGCACTGATACGCATCAGCCTGACACGCTATTATGGAGACGAGCAGTAACCAAACGCGTCAAAGCGCCTGCGAGGATCAGATAACAGCAACGACCTCCCGAAGCACCGGACACGCTGCTGGAGGCGAACACGTGACCCTGGATCCGAAATGAAACCCCGTGTTACAGATTTATCAATGAAGTACAACA
The DNA here is from genome assembly GCF_900408965.1 of Simochromis diagramma. Lineage (NCBI taxonomy): Eukaryota > Metazoa > Chordata > Actinopteri > Cichliformes > Cichlidae > Simochromis > Simochromis diagramma. Next base: position 595,839 of record NW_024387285.1, on the reverse strand, counting down.
TTACTGCAATATTACTACAAGATTATTCCAATATTACTGCAACTTTACTGCAATATTACTACAAGATTATTCCAATATTACTGCAACATTACTGCAATATTACTACAAGATTATTCCAATATTACTGCAACTTTACTGCAATATTACTACAAGATTATTCCAATATTACTGCAAAATGACTACAGCATTAGTGCGATATTACTGCAACTTTACTGCAATATTAGTGCAATATTACTGCAATATTAGTGTGATATTAGTGCAATATTAGTGTGATATTACTGCAACTTTACTGCAATATTAGTGCAATATTACTGCAATATTAGTGTGATATTAGTGCAATATTAGTGTGATATTAGTGCAATATTAGTGTGATATTACTGCAACTTTTCTGCAATATTAGTGTGATATTACTGCAACTTTACTGCAATATTAGTGCAATATTACTGCAATATTAGTGTGATATTAGTGCAATATTAGTGTGATATTACTGCAACTTTACTGCAATATTAGTGTGATATTAGTGCAATATTAGTGTGATGTTAGTGCAATATTAGTTTGATATTACTGCAACTTTCTGCAATATAGTGAGTGTTGGATATTACTGCAACTTACTGCAATATTAGTGCAATATTAGTGCAATATTAGTGTGATATTAGTGCAATATTAGTGTGATATTACTGCAACTTTACTGCAATATTAGTGCAATATTACTGCAATATTAGTGTGATATTAGTGCAATATTAGTGTGATATTAGTGCAATATTAGTGTGATATTACTGCAACTTTTCTGCAATATTAGTGTGATATTACTGCAACTTTACTGCAATATTAGTGCAATATTAGTGCAATATTAGTGTGATATTAGTGCAATATTAGTGTGATATTACTGCAACTTTACTGCAATATTAGTGCAATATTACTGCAACTTTTCTGCAACATTAGTGGAATATTACTGCAATATTAGTGTAATATTAGTGTGATATTACTGCAATATTAGTGCAATATTAGTGTGATATTAGTGCAATATTAGTGCAATATTAGTGTGATATTACTGCAACTTTACTGCAATATTAGTGCAATATTAGTGCAATATTAGTGTGATATTAGTGCAATATTAGTGTAATATTACTGCAACTTTTCTGCAACATTAGTGGAATATTACTGCAATATTAGTGTGATATTAGTGTGATATTACTGCAACTTTACTGCAATATTACTGCAATAATACTGCAATATTAGTGTGATATTAGTGCAAGTAGCTCAGAGAAAAATCACTCTGCGGGACAGACTCGCATGAAGATTTAAGAGCCTCATGTTCTTTCCAGGCACTCGATTTGTTTTGAGCCCCTTTTTAGCAACATTAGCGTCGTACACCACACACACACACACACACACACACACACACACACACACACACACACACACACACACACACACATAGAGAGAGAGGGTGTGTGTGTAAAAAGAAGCGTGAAATCACAAAACGACTAAATATGACATGTCCTGTGTGCAGGTTTCAAAAGGACTCGCTCCCTGAAACAAACCAGCGAAAGCTTTAAATCTTAAATCAGCTGTTTCATAAAAATACAATCCAAACTTTCCCTTTTCCGAAATATCCAGATGAGTCACCCATGAAAACCTTTACGGTGTAAAAAGGTTGCTATTTAAAGACTGTTCATAATTCGATTACAGGCCCGGACATCTATCCGCGCTCTGCTCCGTTTCCTGCAGGCCCGAAACGCTTTAAGTCTTAATTCCAGGGGCGAAAAATAATAATGGCGCTTCTCGCACCTTTTACACAATCGTACATAACTTAGCTGATTAGGCCTCTGCATGTATAAAAGCCCTTTGGGAGCTATGTCGAGGATGCTGATATGTCCCTTCTGCCGGACTAATAGAGGGCATTGAAACATAACACCGGACAAAGCCGGGCCCATTTCTGACCGTAAAAAAGGTTTATTCAAGCAAATAATGGGATCCGAGGCTCGCGGCTTACAGGGAATAAGAGCACGGTAAACTTCCCCGCGTGAAGCCCGTCTCCAGGGCTATTAAGCTTTTAATTGGAAAATAGCAGAGGAAATTTCAAGGTGACTAGAGTGGCTTTGCAGTTTGTGCCGGCCGAGTAGATTTGTGGGAGTGGGAGGCTGCGGGTGAACGCATAATAAATTTATTCGTGTTGTTCACGATAAAGATTAAAACACGTTCGGGATGAAAGTTTATACTGCAGCTTCTCTGTTAGAGCTGCGGCTCTGCAGGATGCTGGAGGGGTTCCTGCGTTTCCACGTCACGCACAAGGTGTCCTTTAGCGCCCTGACGCGCTGGTCGTGGCCAAATTAGCCACCGTGGGGTGAGGGGCTGCTTTGGAGGGGCATCGCCTGCAGTGTTATCTGCTTCAGTTTAAGCACTAAACCCTTCGTGAGTTGGGTTTAAACACCTGTTCGCTGTCTGTGACCGCGCTCGCTGACAGCCCAACACGCGTGGGTGACAGATTAAAATAAGGGTACTCGAATTTACTCGCTATAGACGTTTCGCGTTAGAAATGTAATCCAAATTAAACTTGTGCCAGTCCGCTCAGTCATTATGTATTATAGCCCAAATTTATATGTAGCTGTGTCAACGTAATTTAACTCAATCAAAGCGCCCACGCACATGTAAAATGTTAATAATCTCAGTTTTAGACCTTTGATATTAAAACACTGCCGCACACAGTCACTCTCATCACAGCCTGCTGAGTTTCTGAGCTGCTCCAACCCAGAAGTAACTAAAAGTAAATGAATACATGACGTTCTGTGTGTGGTGCTGTATGGCCTCAGTGCATCAGCATATTTATATCCAATATTTTCACATATGTGGGTGAATTTGAAAAACGTGCTTTGTTCTGCCTTCTATAGGAAACGTGAAGTTGTCCTGTAGAAGCTCAAAATGACAGGATTGCATATACAGAGCATTTAAAATGAGCTCAAAGTCACACGTTCTTTTACACATGCAAAATTATAATGTGCCTAAAGCAACGTGCCGTTTATTAGAAGAGTAAGGTCCCGACAACAGACGCAGGAGAATTTAAAAGACTAAAAATGTAATTATTCTTATTATTATTATTATTATTATTTGGCAGCTCCACACAGTTTAAACACTGGTTTGTTACTTTTGAATAATCCTTCAGCAAAGCAGGAAAAGAAGCATTTATACTGTAATATTGTAGGATTACAACATTTACCTGAAAAAATGTAAAAATAATGATTCTCTCTTTAAGGTGTCAGCTGAGGATGATTAACGTGTCTTTATATTGGCTATAATATATTTTCCTTATATTTATTTATGAGTGTATTTGGATAAAAGTGCATCTTTTCGAGACTCCACGTTGACTTGGTTTCATTATAGATTCTGTTATTATGAGAGATCGTAGTCGGGGCTCATTGGTTAGTCACACGGAGCTCCGTGAACTTAAACCAGATGTCACCTCCATCCTGGAAATCTGGACTCAGATTAATGTGTCGAAGGCTTTTTTCAGTTTTTGCTTCATAAATGGAGTTCCAGTGTTTATTTTAGGCAGTTTTGTTCACGACACAAAACCTTCCCACGCTGCTTTCAGTACTTTGCACTTGAGTGTCTCCTCATGTTGGAGCTCCTGTTTACGCTGGCTGAGGGAACTCCTCCAGCGGGGCCCCTCCGGAGCAGGAGGAGGAGCTGACCTCTGCTGAGTGAGGTTTTTATGAGGTGCTGATTGGGGGCGTCGCTGCCACTCACAAGTCCTGTCACAGAAATGCTGATTTAACTTTCCCTGGGGAGGCGGGACACCGAGCTCCTACAGAGGAATTAGCTGGACATCTGACGTCTTTAGAAAGCTGACCGAGGACATCAGTCAGACGTCAGCCTTCATCCAGGCAAAAAGGGAAAGGCTGTGTTTTTAAGACCGCTGCAAGAAAATCTATAAGCGGGCAGTAAAAACAAAATACTGAATAAATTAAACAGAAATATCAGCAAAGCGTGCACACGTGAGTGTGTCATTAATATTATCAGTCTCAGAGTTATAGATCATATTAACATCTCAAACTGAGCTTTTTCTTTCGTCTCTTATTATCTCACATTTGTAAAATAAATAAATAAATGTTATTATCATCATTAAGGAGGGCAGGTCATTTTTATTTGACTTGCATGTAAAGCTATAAAATGTTTGAAGCTGGCTAAAATTTTATGGTGTTCTTTACGCGGCTGCTCAACCCTGTCGGTGCCGGGCAGGGAAGTCAATTTGATGATGATAAGGACAGAAAAGGAAAGATGCAATAATAATAGTAAAAACAGGACTAATACAAAGTGGTCTAAATCTGAAGTTGTCATACAAAATGTGATTCATTATTCGAAGGAATGAAAACAATTTTCATATAATTTCATGAGTTAAAGAATCATTTAGATTTTTCTGTGCTAAACTATTAACGTGTCGTTATTCTCAAAAGATTTTCTGCTTTTCTTGTATAATTATTTTACGAGATTATTATCTCACACAGTGTGCTGATGCAGGCCTGCTGGTCTGGCACTGAGATTCAAATAAAACTGGATTTTTTTAACAGCTGATTTAAAAATGTAATTGTGGGTGCAGAGGGGAATGCCAACAAAACAACACTTTGAGAGCCACTTGGTGTTTTACTGCATGTCTTGCAAGGCCACAATCTCTTTTTGAGATATAGATAAGTATAAAAAAGGCCATTTTTAACGATGAACTAATCTCTTCATACCAAAATTAGGCCACGACTGAGGCCTCTGGTCGCACTCTGTCCTCCCAAAGGCTGCTCCGTGTCTCAGATGAGGGGAGGGTGAACCTGGGAAGTTAGTCTTCACAGTTTGGCCCTTTTATTGATGCTCGGCTTTCAGGACAGACATTTATGAACAAAGCTCGTTCCGTCCTTCAGACAGTCGTGCTCTCAGTAAACCAGCTGAATTCAGTGGCTGCTAATACGTACAGAATACTTGGTTGAAGTAAACGCTTTAATTTTACTGCATTTTTTTAAGGTATGCAGAGTGGAGGCAGAATATTGCAACAAAACTCAGCCTTTATATAAAATAGACTTTTAGTGGTAATTAAAGTAAAAAAAAAAAAAAGAAGAGAAGAAATCTAAAAATATGACGAGTCAGAAGGAACAGAACATCAGGCCAGAGGAACATCACTCTTTCACAAGTTTCTCTGCAAACCCTTCATTGGACCCAAACAGCCACGTCAGTGCTGTCAGCATGAGACCAACTGTAAAATACTCTGACCTCCTTCTATTTTTAGACATTTCAGTGAAATTATGTTGCAGTTTTTTCAGTTACCACCAAAAATGTCCTTTGTGACATCACAGTGGACTAGGACCGCTACATTTCTGCTCAGTTAATCCTCGAGTCCAAGTTCGTGGCCGTAAACAGAGCTGATGGTGATATGTTAAAGGTGAGACGCTCTCCTGGTTCACAGAAGTGAAAACTGGCAAGAAAATAGTGTTAAGATGCTAAATATAGACGCAGACATCGTGTCAAAGGGCACCTGTTGTGCTTTTTCTGTAATATTAAATATACACTATGGTGTTATTATGGAGGACAATCATATTAAACAAGACAAAAAATGTAAGTAATTTTATAGAAGAACTCCCTGTGAGACTTTTTTTCCTACTTCTGGATTTATTCATTTATTCAAATTTTTATTCATTTATTGCGAATAAAAACTGAACTAGAAACACATTTTTAGTTTCAGTAGTATAAGATGTATGAGGCTTATTTTGAATTGTGAATCATGCAAAGCTGCTCTAGTAGACTCAGGAATAAAAACATGGAACTGGGAATGAGTAGAATGGGAGAACTGGTTTCCTTTAATGTAGAATGTTTCATCTACACAGTAAAATATCGTCTCAATAAAATCACCTTTGAACTCTCTCCTTTCCAACAGTGAACGTTCTGGCCGTTCCCAGCGGTTTGAAATTTCCTCCTCCGTCTCTGAACCTGCAGCATCCCCTTCCACACCGTCTGCACCGAGCTCCCATCACTCCCCGAGGAGGTGTCACGGCGGGATCCGAGCAGATTTTATCTATTACGGGAGGGCGTGATTCATGGAGGCGGAGGCAGCTCAAGGAAAACAGACCCTGTGACACTTTCTCCCCTGCCTGTACGCGGGGCAGCAGCTACAGAAGGACAAGGCAGCGGCGGCCTGACAACTGTGATAAAACGGCCTTCCTTAACTAAACTCATAAAGCACGGGGCGATAAAACTCAATCTTCTGTAAAATCCAATTAAGTCATTATCTGACTGATTGTATCTTTAATTGAAAACAGAAGTGACAGTAAATTTCTGTGATATATCAGGATCAATCGATACTGCTGTACAATCTGGTCTCCAGAGGTGATTTATAATGTCAGAGCCTTATAGGTAACTCCACATTCTTCTCTCTAAAACCACTGGTGGATGAAATTAAGAGTAAGTGCATTTCATAAAAAAACAAGATGGTCACGTTATTGATTACAACAGATGGGGCACAATCCAATGAATGTTCCCACCGTGCAGCACAAAGAAAATACAAGTAATTTTCTTTGTCTGTTTTATATCGTTGTTCCCGGCACACGGCCGCGTTCGCACTCCATCACGTCCCAGCGTTTTTATTCCCAGGAAACCTGTAGCGACATAAACTCCAAAGCTCCAAATTACTTTTGTTGCTGTCTTATTCAAACGCAAACACAAATGGAGGCATTGGAAGCGAGCCGTTTGAAATGAATCTCTATAAAACACAAAGAGCGTGCGCAGCGGGGAGAGCTCCGGGCCGCGAGTTGCTTTTTAATTTACAGTTAAACTCTATGAAGTCAAACGCAGCTTTATGCCTTCAGTCAATGTGAAAAAGAGCAGAAATGAGAAAAGAGTTACTTTTATATTTCAGATGTAGTTTTTCTCCACATGCTCACAGGTCGATCAGCAAACATGGAGCTGAAAACATGAAATATTCCAAAGTCAGCCGCCGGCCTCCACCTCTGCTCCGCCTCTGCTCCGCCTGACAGGACGTTGGAGAAGTTGCAAACAGTATGCGGTGTGCACAGCTGACTCCCGGCCACAGGAGGGTTAAAAACACAATAGACATGCAAATGCTGTGGAAGCTGCTGGATCTGCACCATAAATAAGCAGCCGGTGCTCACCAGGCGCCAACGCAGCAGAGGACACGCGATTCTAACCCGTCCCACGCCGTCCTCGGGAGGACATCTGAGTCTGACACGGACGTCCAGTCGGAGACCAAACTTTACGTCACAAATATTTGTTTTTTGTGATTTTTTTTTTTTTACATCAGCTGACTTTTAATCTGAAAAACAGTTTTTCAGATTAAATCTTTTTTTTTTCCCCCATTGTGAGAATATGGTTACAGGGGGCCCATAATTAGCTGACATGACAGCATAATGAGGAGACTGTACGTCAGCCAATAACCAACAGGAAACATCCATATGTAGTTTCATTTGCTCAGATCAAATAAATCACCTGGTTCATAATTAAATTAAATGTTATTTGTAACAAATCTTAACTTGAAAGTCTCGTTTTTCTCCACGGCTGTCTTTACGTTGCTCGTTTAGAGAATCAGACTTAAACGTTGAGCCGGAGTGTAAATGTGCACGCGGACACGACGGAGGTTAGACGGTTAAAGGCTGTGCACGCTGATTATTTAACAGCACATCATCCTGACATGTTTGTTCTTTACAAGCTGCAAAGAGTTTAACACAGAAAAATGTGGTCTTCTTGTTCTTGTCTGTGAATAAGTCGCCAGCTGTTGGACTGATGAGGTGAAAGTCGATCATGCTAAGCAACCCTCAGCAGAAATGCGGCGCTGCAGCTTTATTCAAAGGAAAAAACCAGAACCTTGCTCTGCATTTAAAAAACCCACTTTATTTCTGTTTGGAAGAGTTGCTTCACGCTCAATCATCTGATCTTGATTAAAGCTAATCAAGGGTCTCACTGCATTGGCCAGTTAATTACATTGTGATACGTAACCCTGAACTGGATTTAAAATGATCTACAAATACAAGAACAGAGCTTTAGAAGGGAAACGTGCAGACAACGTGCAGACAACGTGCAGACAACGTGCAGACAACGTGCAGACAACGTGAAACTAGAGCGAACGATTAAACGGCTTTTAAAGAACATCAAGTTTCAGCTCGTCCGAGCTCGTAAAGCTTCTGTCGTGTGATCTTATCCTTTTCTTCTCTTATTTGGTGGCGCCGCCTTCGATGGAGTCGACGGTGAAGCCGTCAGCTTGGCTGCTGGCCTCGCACTCAGCCTTGGCGTCAACGTTAACCAGGGAGCTGATGGAGCGGCAGATCATGGTGGAGTCGTGACCAGCGGAGATGCTGCCGGGCGAGAAGGCTGCAGGAACAACACAGATGGAGAGTCAGGGATCTGCTGAGGAGCACCGAAGATCTCAGAGCAAAAATGTGCTTCTCTAAAGAGTCTGAACCCTTTGAGTCACCAACAAACGTCACATCGATTTACTTCATTAACATCAAGCAAACCGAACAATGTCAGGGACTAAAACAACCACCTGGGTAGATAATGGGAAACATTTTTTCTAACGACTCTATTTATGTTGATTATATAAAAGTCGGACGATGAAAAATAGACGCAGCAATGCAAAGCAACAACATTTTGTACCTGTCCAGGTAAGCTTGTAACCGCACTGGCAGTGTGCTGACAAATGAAGCTGTGCCCAATCAGACGCTGCTGTTCTGTGTTCATAATTTCATCCTCCCCCACTGGCTGAAATGCAGAGCCTCCACCCTGCTTTATAGTGAGCTGCAGACTCACTGTTGGACTGTTGAATGAATCGACTGAGAGGCTGATCCGGTCTCCTGCCCTGTGTCGGGTCTCTGCTGGATTTTGTTTTCCTGTTCATCTCCTGGACTGGACTGAAAATCGAGTGAACACGCAGCCAATGCCCGAAGAAAACTTTGAAAGACCTTCAGAAAGCCTGGAGAACTATCGCTCAAGACCACTTTAAAAATGATATTAAAGTATTAAAAACAAGAGATTATATTTCATACAACTTTCCATAATCTTTGCTGCACCAACTACAAGAAGTCACAGAATTTGATTGAGGAAATTAAGGAGGAGTCGTTTTTCGATTAAAAACACTACAGCGGCACATCCAAAATGTTGTCACGATGGCTCCGATGACAACGTTTGCTGAGCTTTGCTCGACACATTTGATTATTAAATATTAAAACTCCTTCACACTGCAGTGACATGATAATAAACCGGGAAAAAACCCTGACAATCCTCAGATTGTTCACTGACATCCAAGTACAAATCTCTTCCTCGGAAACTCCTTAAAGTCATTAATATGATAGATTCCTATTACGTCGTGTAGGTAGACAGGACAGCGCACATATAAAATAAACATGTCTCCGTGCTGTGAGGCGAGTAAACGAGAAGGACAACAGAAATACTACAGTGAGACAGACAAAACGGGACAGTAATCATCAGCTCTGCAGAATAAATGCTCCTCTCTGTTAGCCTCGATATAAATACGAGCGCACGGTGAAATGATTCCTGGCAAAGCCTGGGATTTACAGCAAATTGAATCAGCGAGCAAAAAGAGAAGACAGTGACCACAAAACAAAAGCATTACATCTTTTACAGTTAAGAGCGGAGCGATGTGCACCCGCCCATTTTAACACTCGCCCTGCAGCTGCAGCACAAACACTAACAGCAGACCTCAGGCTCAGTTATTAACAATGATCATTTTCACTGTTTGGTTTGGTTGTGACCTTTTCTACTCAGGTAACTGTTTCTGAAATGTTTCGTGTAGTTAAACTTTTAACTGTTCGAGCTTGGAGACGATGAATGAAAGAACTGCTGACAGTTTTGGTGCTCAGCTTTTGTTGTGTTTGATGTAACTGAGCAGTAGTATAAACTACATTAATTCAATTTTATTTATATAGCACCAAATTACAACAGTCGCCTCAAGTCGCTTTATATTGTAAGAAGCCATCGAGAAGCCCCAACAATCATATGACCCCGTATGAGCAGCACTTTGGCGACAGTGGGAAGGAAAAACTCCCTTTGAACAGGAAGAAACCTCCAGCAGAACCAGGCTCAGGGAGGGGTGGGGCCATCTGCTGTGATTGGTTGGGGTGCAGGGAGGGAAACATACAGAAGACAGTTATTATACCAAATCATTATAATCACTTATTAACTTAACAAGAGTCGTACATTTTTAAGAACTTAAACAGCTGATTTCCAAAACTTTAATTATAATTCAAATAAAAATAAATCAGTACATGAGTGGGAAAGGAAATCGTCACATCATCCAGCTCACGCACAACTTCACACCTGCAGCACCTGCAGAGAGTCAGGCTCCTCCCACCACTAGCAGATGAACACTGGACACTTACTGACACTGAGGTCAGTAAAAGTTCCCATTTCAACAACATGGACATACTAAACACATGTAAGCACACACATAAACTTCGACTATTAGCAGTAAGAGTATTTAAAAGTAGAAATTAAAAGTAGAATGGGAGGCAGAGCCTTCAGTTTTCAGGCCCCTCTTCTGTGGAACCAGCTTCCAGTTTGGATTCAGGAGACAGACACTATCTCTACTTTCAAGATTAGGCTTCAAACTTTCCTTTTTGCTAAAGCATATAGTTAGGGCTGGACCAGGTGACCCTGAATCCTCCCTTAGTTATGCTGCAATAGATGTAGGCTGCCGGGGATTCCCATGATGCATTGAGTTTTTCCTTTCCAGTCACCTTTCTCACTCACTATGTGTTAACAGACCTCTCTGCATTGAATCATATCTGTTATTAACCTCTGTCTCTCTTCCACAGCATGTCTTTATCCTGTCTTCCTTCTCTCACCCCAACCAATCACAGCAGATGGCCCCGCCCCTCCCTGAGCCTGGTTCTGCCGGAGGTTTCTTCCTGTTAAAAGGGAGTTTTTCCTTCCCACTGTTGCCAAAGTGCTGCTCATAGGGGGTCATATGATTGTTGGGTTTTTCTCTGTGTGTATTATCGTATAAATATACAATTTTATGTATTTTCTTTTATAGGCGACTGTTGTTGTGATTTGGTGTTGTATAAATAAAATTGAACTGAAATCGAACAAGCTATGGCTACTAATAAAACAATAACATTAATGTGGCAGCAAACGTAATCATTCATCCCTGTTTGTAAAATGAATAGAAAGTGCTAATTTAACAGGATAAAAGTTAAGTTTCCCAGATCGAAGCAAGAAAAGTCGAACAGTCTTTTGATCACAGAATTACTCAATAAATATTTAAATATCGTTTTTACAATAGTATTAGTAACTTTTTTGTATAAATGCCAATACAAATAGGAAACAAAATCATGCCTTTTTAATTTAATAACATGTAATTAATATATAAAGTAATAAATTAATAAATAATTAATGTTAAGATAATTAACAAAAAATTACTTTAAGGTACATTAAAAGATTTTGTTATTTTTTATTTATGTTATTTATTAATAAAAACCAAGAAAATAATCAGCTGCTTAATCCAGATGCTCCACACGTGTTAATCTGAGGATCGAGTTTACAGGAGAGAAGATGACAGATTAGAAGCTTCAGCAGCTCCCAGAATACAATAAAACTATGAGAAATGTACACGGGTAATCAGATTACACAAGTCTACTGAATTCACAGCTTAAAAAAATATAAAACCTCCCTGCACTAGCGTGTGTGTGTGTGTGTGTGTGTGTGTGTGTGTGTGTGTGTGTGTGTGTGTGTGTGTGTGTTCTCCTCAGCAGTGGTGGGAGGAGAGAAGAGGAGTAATTTTTCTCCTCATTAACTTCCTGATTGGTTTCCAGTTTCTGCCCGTCTGCAGTTTGTCACCAGTTGTGAACTGGCAGCCCGATCGTTAATACTAATGTTTGTGTAGCTAAGTGCACTCAGCTCTTTCTCTTTTTTCCCCTCCATCCCTCAGCAATAACACAATAACCTGTGTGGCAATAACAGCGAGTGGGTGGGGGAGAGCGGCTGTGAATTAGCCTTCTCACTGTTAATTCGCCGCCTGTTCATCAGCAGGAAATCTATGGTGTAATTAAAGGCCGAAAGCAACCGGACGCGTTAGTTTCAGTGGGGACGTTAAATCACGACACACTGTAGTACACATGTTCCCAACTGCATCCGACTGTCCTCGGCTCTCCTGTTTAATTCAGATTAATGTCAGGCCGCTGCGACAGCAGGAAGCCGTGTTCTCAATTAGCCACATCACACCTGTTAATGACACTAATTAAATTAAACATATTCTTTATCTTGTCTATGCTAAATATTTGGAAGTGTGTGTGTGGAAACGTGTTACAGCAGTCAAATTAAACACAAAATCACAAAACTAAATAGATCAGAAGTGCTTAATTAAATAGAAAAGTTTAAAATATTAAATCAAAATCCCGGGTCTGTCCTGAGACCTCCTCCCCCGCAGGTCATGGCCAGAATACCTCACTCAAGAGGCGTCCAGGGGGCATCCCAGTCAGATTACTGAACCACCTCAACTGGCCCCTCGTAGCAGCTCTACTCTTCGTCCCTCTTAAATGACCGAGCTCCTCACCACATCTCTACGGAGGAGTCAGGCACTCCTCAAACGAAGGTCATTTCTATCTGCAAACTCATTCTTTGGTCACTACCCAGCGCTCGTGAGCTTAGGCGAGGGAACATAGGAACATAGACTGACCGGTAAAATCCAAAGCTTTGCTTTTAAGCTCAGCTCTCTCTTCAAAAGAAAAGATCAATACAGCATTCGTGATGCCCCACGGCCAAAAACCATCTGTCAATCTCCGTTTCCACTCTCCTCTCACTTGTAAACAGGACCCTGAGATACTTCAACTCCTCTACCTTGGGTAACTGTTCCCTCACTCTGAGTGGCCACTCCACGAACCATGGCCTCAGACCTCGAGGTGGTCATTCTAACTCCCGCCGCTTCACACTCAGCTGCAAAGCGACCCGGAGATTACATCCAATAAAGCCAACAGAACCACATCATCTGCAAAGAGCAAATATGAAACACATACCCACCACCTGGTTAATCCAAGATATTCTGTCCATAATATGTGAATATGCGACACAGAGCAGCGCTGGTGAAGTCAAACAACCACGGGAAAAGTCCAACTTTTACAAACCAGACACCTCATACCTCTGAAGCACCCCCCAAGGGATACCTCGAGGAACGCAATTGAATGCGTTCTCCAAGTGCACAAAACACGTGTTGAGTGGTTGAGCAACCTCCCACGACTCTCGAATATTCTGGAGAGGATGAAGAGTTGGTCCAGCTTCCACGACTGAAAATCGTCCTGAATCGGAGGCTTGACTAACGGACAGACTCTCCTCTCCAGTGTCGCAGGCACAGAGCTGGGGACGCTGAGGAGTGCGAGCCCCCTGTGGTTGGTGCACACTCTCCAGCCCCCCCTTCTTAAATAGGGGGGTTGATAAAAGCTTAATACATAAAATCTATAAGTTGAAGACAGGCAGACGACTACGGTTTCCTAGGTAACAATGTATAACCCAGCATGTCGCATTCAATCGACAGAGCCCTTCGCTCTTGTTCAAAGTTGCTTCATTTTCTGACCTCAAAGTTGGCAACGTTTAACCTGGTACCGCCCACTTTGCATCTCCAGTGATCATCTATCATCGCGTCAAGTCACTGACGTTTGCCTACTGGATGGATGCTTGTTAACCAAACCAGCTCGCCAGCATTAGCTGATACAAACATGGGTGAAGAAAACAAACTAATGGGTGACGTCACAGTATCCATGGATACAGATAATTTTCATGTTATATATTTCATGCATGGCCTCCAGAGAACTTTAAGCTGTAACTTTCATCTACATGTCTGATAGTAACAACCAAGAATATCCAGTCTGTCCAAAGTTCCCCTCCAGGCTGTAACAAACCGCCTGTGATGCTCAGAGTTCATTCTCTGGAATGAACTTGTGCCCTTTTCTCACTCACTCAGCACTCTATATAAGATTTCCAAACTATTAAACAGTCTTTGTGTGGATTAACAAAAGGAAGCTTTTTTAACCTCCCACTTGTCCTGCTAAGAGAGGGAGGGAGGGTGTGAATGGAGGTACAATCACTTCTGCTGCTGCCAAAGCAGGGAACAAAAGCCCAGATGTGAGAGGAGATGGTAATTCAGTCTGATCCTCCGAGGATAAGCTCGCTCTGTGGGTTTCATGCTCCACACTCATCTCCTGTACACAAGGGTCATGTGGGTAGATAACACTTAAGTAAACACACACACCCTGTATGTGCATGCTTAGCTCTGCCTTCAACTGTACTGATTGTCAAGGGAGTTTATGTATCTGAAATAAATACCTACTTAGCACAGGATCTAAATTTGCAGAGATCATTTCACATCAACGAGGCCGTTGCAAGCATTTCACTACATATCGTACTGTGTATGACTGTGTACGTGACAAATAAAATTTGAATTTGAATTTGATTTGATTTGAATTTGATCTTATCGCTCATTAACAAAGAAAATAATTCATCTAACTGGGACTTGAAACCTGCTAATAGCTCTGTGAGCCTTTAGGTCAGTGAATCTCAAACATTTCTCTATTTTTAACTAATTTCTTTTAAAAGGCAATGGTTTACTTTAAGTTTGTGATGTGTGGAATTACCTGACTATATGTTCCCTGCATTGGTCACTGCTATCCTGACAATGATAAGCGGAAGAGAATGGATGGATGTTGCATTGCTGTCTGTAGTAATGTTTGTGCAACAGCAGCTAACAGCTGATTCTAAGATGTCATCACATCACAGCGTCTCTGCCTCTGTTTGATAGGTAGTTGTTAGCAAGTCAGATGGAAAGTAAACAGCTGAACTAGCCTGGTTCTGTAGGATTAATAATCAGTTGTATCGTGTTAGCAGTTCTAACACTGGGCTTTCTTGGAAAACTAATTTGACATTGTGTGTGGAGTATGTAGAGAAGAACCCAAATCCAGAACATGTTGGTGGAAATGGAAAGTCCAGAATTAAACAATGTCCAGCTTAGCTTGGACAAACAGCAAGAACATCAACAGAAAATTTGCGATAACGATATAACTGACGATATAATTGATGCGAGACAAAATACAACTCCACAACTTTACTAGCGCCAAAAAACCCATCCATTTATTTTCACTTAAACAAGCAGCTGTTTTATGTGCATTGAAGCTATATAAAAATGTAACAGTGCAAATGCAAATTCCTTACTGAAAGTTTAACCAAAGTCATTTCCAGTAGAAATGGGCTGGCATATCCAGAGCATAACCATGTATAATATCCACTGACGTTAAAAAGAGGAGCTTTGCAACATTAAGTGCAGTGTGCCAAATAAAAAAGTCAAATATGTATTTTTCGGCCCATAAGGTGCACGGGATTATAAGGCACGAAACAAAGCAGTCAGATAAATCAAACTTTACTCAACTCATTCTTCTTGCTTCCTCCACTTCTGTACCATTGATTCATTAATGCTGTATTCTATCACAGCTGCTCTATTCCCATGTTGTTGCAGTATATTAATGACTAACCTCGTATTGTGGATGGATTATCTCAGTTGTTCTCCTGACTGAAGTTTGGTCCGTTTACAGCATCCTGCCATGCGACTGTATTTGTCTCTAACCATCAGGAACTTTCACGTTAACTTTTATCGAGTGGAAAAGTGTTAGCGTTCATCCTCCAGCTTCACTGTTTATGTTATGCTAACATAGCTGTGTCGCTAGCGATCACGTCGCACATCATTATATACCAGCTAGCCCAACTTCAGTAACTTTACAAACATCACTGCTGTTTAGTTTCCTGTCTTCATTTATGTTGGAAGTTATAACAGAGCTGTACGTTTAAATTTTTTCTGAAATCTCTCAGTCAGAACATGCTATATCATGCTGAGGTAACTAGCGAAACTAGCGAGCTAGCTTCCGCTAACTTCCGCTAACTTCTACCTCCGTTAAATGTAATAAATTCTGTTTTCATGGATGCCTGGATGCTAAACTTCATAGTTACACCTGGTAAAGCAGCAATGCTGATCGTTTTATTAAAGATGAAAGAATTTAGACAGTTTTTAACTCTCAGTGATGCTGCAGTGTTCGTTTGACTTTGGGACCTGTAGAATACGGAGTTTAGGACCCAGATTACTCCCAGATTTACGAGCACCTTAGTTCGACAAATACGACAATAACGACGGCCGCTTGCATGTTCTACAAAAAAATGTGCTTTGTTGTGTATCTGACGGACAAACACCAAACCAGTTCCACATCACTGAAGTTGCACCATTTTTACAAACCAATTCTGGTTCATCCGTTTCACTCAACGATCGGCCATGTGCGTATGAAAACATCTTTTTTTTTTTCGTTGCCTAACATTGTACCAGTATTACCGTGAACGGTATAATATGGCCCAGCCCTAATTAACATACACATGCACAAGGAAACAGAAGGGAGCAAAGAAGACAGACAGTGTGAGACAGAGAGAGCAATAACAGAAACACCAGGGGAGGTTACCTCTGCATAAATTATGATAGAAATAGACATGAATCAAAACACGAGACAGCAACTAAACTAACACTCCTGACAAAAACAAACAAACTGAAAAATCAACCTTGTCTTAATCCTGATTTAGAATAACAGACAAGAACACATTAATGATATATTAAGAGAGAACAGCTGCATGACTCGACTAGATCCAAACTCTTGTCTCTGCAGCAGATGACTCAGCCTTGATACTTTGGCTCTCACTTTCGTAACTTTTAACTGCAAAGGAGACACTGTTCAGTGTCTGCAAGCTGCAAGTTCCCCGCTACTGTCGACTGCCTGAAAGCGCTTTCTGTCCAGGGACAGCAACACTTAGTGGAGGCTGTTATCAAGGCAGCAAAAATTCAATCTTACGAATGAAGAGTTGCCTGTCACATGACAAGGTTGACCTGGGATTAAATGGCTCCCATTAAAAAGATACGAGCTGCAGCTTAAAAAAAGCGCCTGGCCAGTTTGAGAGGGTCCCGTGTGTGTCCAACTGAGGACAGCCCATGTAGGGATGGACGCTCCCCGTATGGGCGCTCGGCTCCTCATCATCAGGCGAGCAGCAGGACTTAATGGCCCGGAAAACTCAGTCAAAGAGCAGTCAGGCAGGCGGGCTTTAAATACTGAGCAGTGAACAGTGGAGGCTCATGACACTCAGCTGATGTTCACAGTGCAGACCTTCACCCTCGGCTTTAAACCACCTGACTTTTCTGTAGGAGCCCTAACTCTGCAGGCTGAACAATCATTTTAATCTAACAGTCTAAAATGTATCAGTTTATTTAAAAAATGCTCGTTTCATTTCTTTGACATCATATAATCCATATTACTGTTTGCATTACAGCTGATCAAAAGACATCATCTTAAATGTTTTGGAGCCTTTAAACCTGACAGAATGTATGTGTCAGTCACTTTTCAATTAATATTATGCCAAGCAACAGACTAAATGCCCACTATGGCTTCCCACTTATTTAGACTTCAGAATTAGAGTACTTTAATAACCCTTAAGGTAATCATGTAACTTATCAAGTTTATAAACTACTAATCCAGATTATGGAAAGAAATCCACATCTGAAGGGAGACAAAAATAATTTTTCTCTTTTCTTTTTACTTTGAGAGAATTTTTCCCCACAAAGTTTGAAGAATTAGTCCAAATGAAGCGTTTCAAAGCCTCCCCGTCCTGCTGTGGAAGCAGTCGCAACAAAAAGACACAACATCGAAGGGAAACCAGAACACTGAAGCTAACAGAGCCTAAGGACAGACTGCTCTTTGTTTTGGTTGTATGATTATATTTGTTCTTTTTCTCACAACACAAAGACGAGCCTTGAGCCCCCCCACATATACATGTGTGTACAAATAGAGCCAGCACTGCTGAAACAAACCACACCTCGCTCTGCACTGTGACTGCTGCTGACAGTCCGTCACTGCCTGAGCTACTGCTATTTCACATCAAACATCTTCAGAGTCAATAATAACTTTTGCATTTTCATGAATCAGGACTATTTGTTTTCTTGTCTGTACCGTTAAATACATTTATCACTCTCACCTTGTTAATAAATAGCTGTTAAGATAATTGTTCAAAGGGATGCAGAGGATCAGAAAACACTTAAAGGCTCATTATTGGTTTGTTTTGGAACCAAACCGAGTCGAGGCCACGGAGACTGTCGGGGTCAAAGGCTAATTAAGCAGAGAGAAACCTTTGCTCCGGCATTGTTAACCAATCTGTCCCCAGTGAAGATGACTGCCACAGGGGCGTGACGCAGCCCTCGTCCCTATGCTAAATCTCCATTTCGGCTACTGTGCCCCATCAGCTCACAAAATGGCCCGTCAGTCCATCGCTGGGCTGCCTGACATGATCCATCGAAGAGTTATGGATATGCAATAATGAGCTGAGGTGGCCGATCGATATTTGCAGGACTTCTCTATCATTACATTTTAAACAAGAGATTCATTGTGAGTCGACAGGGTAAGAAAAATGCCAAAGTAAAGGACACAGGAAGAGTGAAATATATTGCTGTGGATAGGAGGACGCCTCTCACGGGTGCTAAAGCTGCCAGATGTGTTTATCCGAGTCGCTCGGCTGTTTCGGAGAGCTGCCACGGCCGCGTCATTTGTCAGCCGCTGCTGATGCTCAAAACAACGCGAGGAAAGAGACTACACGAGCACCATTAAGTGGGAACGCAGCATAGTAGGAAACAACATCCAAGAAGTCGTTTATATCCGGAGAACATTTAGACATAAGTCATGTTTGCATTTTGAGATTAGCTGCGTAGAACCATCAGGTTAGAATCTAGATTAGGAGACAAAGTCATTTTTCAGTGTTTAAGAACCTGAAACGCCACCATAATACAAGACTTCATTAAAAAGGCTATTCTTATTATTAATGTTAATTAGGATATAATTTTACAAAAATATAAATACCAGTCCTAAACATATACATAACCACATCACAAATGTGAATGTCAGCTTCCTATTCTTTTATTTAAAAGAAAAACAGGAAAAAAATCAGTGCACCAGGTTTTTCATTCATGAAAACAAACTCAAGGCAACCAAACGAGAACATCAGGACTTTTAATCGTTAAATGTTAGCGTTAACTGTCTAAAGCTTTAAGATCTCAGACGATATAAGTGAAAGTACAACAGAAAACATGACAAAAATGTGTATTTTCTGAGTGAATAAGTGTCAGACATTTAGGTCTCATTATGTAACTGTGGCTCAGAAACGCTTCAGTCTGATTGCTCTGTTTGCTCACCGGGTCGAGACGCTGCCGCTAATAAAGTTCCTGAACTACAGATACAAACTAAAGCTAATCCAAACGTCCCGAGCAACAAAGACTGATGCAGCACATCAAAGAAAATCAAAGATGAAACAGCAGCCAATAGGATCACATTTCATTTCCTTTTAAGCCCCTCAGAGCAGGACAATGTGAGAGTGTGTGTGTGTGTGTGTGTGTGTGTGTGTGTGTGTGTGTGTGTGTGTGTGTGTGTGTGTGTGTGTGTGAGAGAGAGTGTGTGTGAGTGTGTAAGAGGGAAAGAGAAATAGAGAGTGAGGGGAAGAGGACATAAACTACACAGCCCTGGCCATTTAATGTCTCCACAGCCCCAGGCCTGTGTTAATGGTGGTTGTACAACGCATTACAGCGGTGCTTGTGCCCCGAGCAGACAATTACGCCGGTATTTAGCCCGTCCACAGCCCCGCGGGCTATCAGGGCACTTAGCACCACGGCAAAGTGTGGAAGACAACCTGACAGGACACGCAGGACTTTTCTGTGAGCAACGGCCGCTCAGTCAGACACGCTGATGACGGGAACACTGCGGGGACTCTCAGAAACAAACGGCAAACAAAACGTATTCTGAAAAACTGCAAAGATCGCAACGTGTTTATATTCAAAGAGGTGACCCAATTAATAACCAGGGTTACTAAAATTTTAATTTGTTGTTAAAAGTGTGTGTCCCAGAGTTTTCTGTTTTTTAAAGCTGGTAATTACTGAACAGTTGCATCTTTTCTATTTCCTGTCCAATCCTGTCAAGCACTTTACTGACGAGTGTATTTTTAACCAAGCAAACACTTTTCTGACATCAGCCATTAAATGAATAAACTCCGGCATTGTTAACCAGTCTGTCCCCAGTGAAGGTGACAGAGGCGTGACGCCCTGACGCAGTTTTCATTCATTGTGTGGTTGAACTGTAGGCTGCGTTTCTATTGTTCAGGTGAACGTATGTAGCCAATGAGCATACGCATAAAGAGGGAAGTTTTCCTCTGTATTTGGAACCACAACGATCGCCCCCTGGTGTCTGATAGAAAGAATGCAGGTTGAAGGCGTCTCCATGTTGGCTTCGGCCCAAGTTGAGCACCTGCAGACATCCAATAGGGACATCCACTCCCAGTGACATCAGAAAGATCCATGTGTGGAGACCATGGACTGAATTACAGCATTTAGAGCAAAAGGACAAAACAAGGAAAAACACAAGAGTCCAATTTGAACTCACATATTTTAATCTGAAGCTACAATCACAGTATGTCCCTGTTTTTTATTTACTAAACAACACCCCGGCTTTTTCCTGTGTGTCACAGAAATCTTACAGAGAGCTTTAAGCTCCATAATCAATACAAAACTTCTGCTTCCTGCAGCAACCGTTTGTTTTTGAGCCAATGAAACAACACGGAGCTGAGTGATGTTGTCAGCCTGTCAGTGACCAAGGAAATGAACTCTGGCTGCTACATGACATGAAACAGCACTCCCTCTGAAAAGGTCACCTCCTGGGTTTCAGGTACCCATTTGTTTCAGGTTTAATAAATCCAAAAGAGCGAGAGGCCCTGCCGACATCTCGGGAATGAGTGCGGCCCGAGTGTGTGTGTGTGTGTGTGTGTGTGTGTGTGTGTGTGTGTGTGTGTGTGTGTGTGTGTGTGTGTGTGTGTTCTTAACTCTTTTTGTATGTGAGTGTAAAGAAATCTGATCTGAAAGCAGGTAAAGCCCATTTTACACACGACACAAAGAAACTTACTAACACCAATCTCCCCGCCGTTTGTTTCCCCGCCTGTTACTGTGGGGGTGCGCGAGGAGGGGAACGCCCGAAACGACAGACTTTATACGCAGTAACTCACGTTGGCGTACAGTAGAGTGTAGACCGAAGCAAGAAAAATCAATAGAATATCATCTAGAAAGATAGTAATGGATTTCTAACTTAATGGGCTTACACAGGTCTATCGATTAGCAGGATTAACATCTGCAATAGCTCAACAATCTGATTTGCATTTAAATGACTGCACGCCGCGCTGACACCAATATAACAAAAACAGACAAACGTACAGTCAGGCGGGCGAGGTCTAAAAACAGAGTCGGAGGAGGTGGAGGGAAAGTTGCTGACAGCTCGCAAACTTTGGGCTCTCGTGAATTTTGAAAAAGTCTACACAAGGACAAAAAAGAAAGAACATAAACACCGACGGACCGGGCGCGCGGCTGTCTCCCGTAAGACCGAAAACCGCCATAACTCTTTTCGGGCAGCTCATCTGAGCCTCCTCGGATAGATCTTAGCGAGGAAGCGGGGCGGGTGTTTGCGGTTTGTGTGTGTCTATATGGAGTGATGAGGGGTGGGGGTAGCGCGAGGTGAGATGTTGGGAGGGCAGCGAAGTGGGGTGGGAGTTTGATGGACTGCACTGTCACCTCCCGCTCGGCGATTTACGGCGGCGGGGCTGCTGACGAGCGCGGGGCAGTAAACAGGCCGGCCGGGGGCGTATTTCACACAGAGCTGGCTTTTATGAAGAACACCGGGACGGCTCTACCCACAGCTCCGCCCGGACCGCCGTGACGGATGGAGAAAGACGCATGACAAGCTTCATCATTGTTTGTAAATCTTAACTGTTCCCGCTCACTAACTCCAGAAGGCAATTTTGCGGAGACAGCGGGGCCTGCGAAGGGGGAGGGCGAAGAGGGGTGGAGGAAGAAGAGGAGGAGGCGAGGAGGGGAGGGGAAAGGACAACGTGGCACTCCTGAAGGTTATTTGGATCTCTGTATTTGGCCAAATGATTAGCCTTATCCTGGGAGGGAGATAAATCTGACAGGGTGCTGCTTGGCTGCCAGGTGGAAGGGAGGGCAGCGAGGCTCCCCGCTCACAGTCATTTCCTCCTCATCGACTGATCCCGAGATGCACCAGATGCACGTTCAGTCACAGCAAAGCCGTTTCTGAAATGCAGACCTGAAACCAGGACGTATAACCCAGACTGTATCTCTATCAAAAGCTAAAAATGACTGTTTGACTTTAGCTCAGTGAAAATGTCCAATTTCAAAGAGGCGTCGTCAAAGTGTTCAGTTTGTTCAGTAAACAGTCCAAAATCAATATGTGAATGGAAGAAAATTAACCTCAACTATTTATTTATAAATGTAAAAATTAATTGATTACTTATTAACCTTAAATTGAGTCATTTTTTCAGTTTTTCTTGCTGGATTGCTTCTGGTTACTGCAAAACAAGTTATTTTAGGTCAATTATTGGACTTTCTGTCTTATAAGTAACACATTTTTTGATTAACGATTAATCGACTGCTGTTATAATAATTAAAGTTCTTGTCCAAAAGTTATCTTTAGGAAAAGAGTGAATTTCTTTGATTACACTGAATATTTCTGTTTAAATACGACGACAGTAACGCTGTGACCGTTAGCTGAGACTAAGCTCACGGTACAAACGATGATGTCATTCTTAACAGGCTGGTCCATGATGAAGCGATCTGATCTGTAGTAAAAATACATTTCACCCTGTTTCTGTTGTGCATCCCTCTAAAGAAAAACAAGTTATGAACCCGACCATCCATTTTCCTAAGTGCTTGTCAGAAAGCAGGAGCCTATTTCAGCTGCTGTGGAGCGAGGGGGGGGGGGGGGGGGTCGCTGGTCTGTTTCAGGGGTAGCACACGAGTCACACCTATGACCAGTTCAGAACCACTAAGTTTAACGTGTCTTTGGACTGTGGGAGGAAGAAGGGAACTGTAGAAGAGTGAGCAGACATACAAGTCTGTAAAGGTCTCGGCCGGGCGGTGGATTTGGAATCAGGACCTTCCTGATGTGAGGCCACAGTAGTAACCGCTGCACCCCCGTGCACCTGAAGGGATGAACCAGAACCATGGCTGTGAACTGAGGTCCAAACCAAACTGTCACAGGACACAGACGTTTTCTCTTCCTCATCATTTGAACTCCAAATGAGCAAAACTCCAAATCAGAAACATGATTTTACACCAAAACAACAAAGAAAACCAGCAGTCACCTGCACCTTGCATCACATCTCTTTATTACGAGCCTTTATTTCCAGTCTAACGACGGCCAACTTCACTTCCATCAACATCAAGTTGTCATGTTTTCACGTGGCAGATAAAAAACATTTTTTATCTGCCACTTCCTGAGCCTCTGATGATGGAGTTGTGTATAAAAGTGTTTATAATCCTGAAACGGTTGATGCAGTTGTTCAATCCAAGCTGAAAGTGTTCACTTCTTGGCAGTTTCAGTTGACATGCACACAGAGCCAAAGCTACAAAAATGGTCATTGTCCAAAAACTTGCTGATAAGATGTGAACGAGCCTCAGCAGACATCAAGGCCGCGGCCTGACACATGCACGCTGCCGTTTACAGGAGCACAGGAGTGATCTAACAGTGGACATATTAAACGCAGCCTTGTCTGCAGAAACACGCTTTATCTTCCAGCTCTGGGAGACACGGCGCACACCCACACACCAAGTTTGGTTGTGTCTGAACTAAGCAAGCATGATGACAATAAGCTGAGTCAAGGAAAAACATTCTCCACCCAACAGGCCTCCCTTTTAAACGCTTAGTTATTCCTTCTGAGAACCACATTATCAGAGCCTGTGCAGCAGTAGCTGCAGTATTAGCCCACAGCAGACCCCACTCACCCCACCGATGGAAGCAGATATCCTTCATCCTTCTTCCTGTTAGTGAGTCTGTTCCTGTGTTTTTATTATAATGCGCCATCATCTGATTAACAGCAAACACGTGTCAAGTGTTTCAACATCCAATATTCCCTAATTGGAATTCTGCCGGGTGGATGGGAGTGAACATTTTAGAAACACTGGTTTTTGTACCCGATGAAGGTCGGCTGAAGTGAAACATGATTTAATAAAATATGAGAAACGAGACAGCGTGGGGAGGTTCTCGGTTTATCTTTACTGTAGCACTGATTTTACCTTTTTACAATAAAATGAAGATCCAAACAAGCAAACGATAACATCTGATGGAGACTAATTTATTAGTCAATAGTCTGGGCTAGCAACCTTCTTTCCTCGCATGCTAACCATCAGTTTAACGCAAAAACAGCACTTCAGATGGTGTTTTATGTCCCTGATGTGTTGGAGGAGAACAGGTACCTGGGCTGAGATCAGCAGGCTCTGTTTCCTGTGGCAGCTCAGATGCTTCAAGCAAAATCACATTTGTAAGAGAGTAGTGCAGATGTCACCAGGACGAACACTTAAAATCCTGAAAACGCCATCAATGTTGTTTCTGTTCTGTAGTGTTTGTACTGAGGTGCAGGGACAAGTGTTCAAGTCTGTCCTTACAGCTGAATCAGA
This sequence comes from Simochromis diagramma, assembly GCF_900408965.1. NCBI lineage: Eukaryota > Metazoa > Chordata > Actinopteri > Cichliformes > Cichlidae > Simochromis > Simochromis diagramma. The sequence continues at coordinate 571,271 of NW_024387285.1, read as the reverse complement.
AGAAGGAAGTGCACAAGCACAGGAAAAACGACACAGCTCAAAGACCTGCATCCAGAATTCGTGCTGCATGAGTTCATGATTCCCTGAGATGCACATTTTTGTGTGAGACAGCACAGTGTCGATGTGGAATCAATCAAAATGTTTGCAGCAGCTACAACATCCTCAGTCTCTGTCATTTCAAATAAACCATCAACCTTCGTGTCAGTGTTAAATGACAGCTCTTCTTTGCACTGCGCTCTGCTCTGTGCCTCCCTCTGCTATACTGAGCCACTTGAATGTCTTTGGGGATCTGCTGTGCTGTTTTTATTACATTCAGTAAGCCACCAAGGCCGTTTCTGTATCTTTAAAAACACATAAGCTCATTTAATTTCTAAAGTTTAGAAGCTAAAAATCCGATTAATGAAAAAAAACGTCTCCAGGTATATTTGCAAGTACACGCTTCCTGATGAGAGAAACCACAGTAAAGGTGAAAGAACCCGACTGAGGCAGGCTGATCCTCTGCCTCTAACTGCGGGGCCACCCACAGAGAGCGTTGTTATCTTGTAATGGAGCATGGCGATTCACAGCAGGGGGCTGACGTGGGACCCCCACAGGAAAAGGACAGGTGAAAGTCATAAACAAATACAGACACAAGGAGAGACGTGGGGGTCTTTAGGTTTGCGATGCTGGTGGTGTCAGCGCTCTGATTCATTGAAAGAAGGATATTTATGTTGTACTGTTGATGCGCTTCCCCTATATCCTTTATATATGAGCAATAACATACAATACAACCTTCATCTTTAGTTCCTTAAAAATAAAACAAACCCAGTTTTTAGATGTAAGCACGAAGGGAACTGAGTGTCATATTCACAGTGTTAAAAATCTCTGCAACCAAGATGCGTCTATGACTCATTTTCATTCATTTCCTATCATTAGTTATTATTAATCTCTGGCTCTCCTCCTCTGCGTGCCTTATGTCTCCCTTTCCTTCACCCCAGCTGTCTTCCTGTTAAAAGTGAGTTTTTCCTTCCCACTGTTGCCAAGTGCAAGAAAGGAAAAATGGATTATCCTGTGCCAAAGAGTGTCAGAAATAGTTAAAAGAAAACTTGAGTTTAATTTAAGGCTTCATAGAACTGAATCTCTGCAATGTGCAAAGGTTTATAAGAGACAAACACACGAGGAAAGAGGAAAAAGAGATTTTTTATGCTAATTGCTACAGAATTTATGTAACCTACAGGTTTATGATTCTACATATATCTGAGGATCACAAAAATGAGGGAGGTGTGGATTAGAACAGCCCAGATCTGTACAGGTAACAGGTGTGAAAGAAAACGGCGATAACCATGAAACAGATACAGAAGACGACCGTCCAACAGTCTGAGTTTTAACACTGACTCAGACGCAGCTCCATCACAGGAACTCAGAGAGACACCTTCTGTCAGGGTGTGTGGAGACAAAGACTAAGCACTCAACGCAACAACAGCACCAACAATCACAAAACAAACGACACAAAAGGCAGACACTTCAAATTAAAACAGGAACAAAAACAGTCCCAGATCCTTGGAGGGCACAGAAACTACAACAAATAATAAAAATCATAACACAAAATCAAGACATCAAACCCTCAATGCCTCAGTCAAACCAGCCTTTGCACTCCCACTGTGCTCATGCAAATGTGAACCTCTGCATGCTGCAGTCCTCTGTTACTAACAAGTTTATCTGAGAGTTGTTAAGATTATGTCGTGTGCTCTCTGAACACATTTAAATCTAATAACGACGTCCACTGCAGAGCCAGAATCCTGATCTGAAGCTTATCCTGCCTGAAAACCATCAAACAGCAAATCCTTTAAATGTCCTTAATTTCCATTTGGCCTTATTAGTCGAGCAGCCTCCCTCTATCTCTTCTGCTTTATGCTGGATCTTCTCTCTTATCATGCACTTACATGCAGTCTTTACAAATTCCAAAAACACTGTGCTGAACATGTGAAGCAACACACACACAATCTGATGAGCCCACATTCACAGGCATGAGAAAGGCACAAAATCCAAGCCACCTCCGTCAGCAGCTACGTTAAGAAGAGATCAGTGTCTCAGATTGGCAAGTGCCAGAAATCGAGAGCTGCAGAGATCAGGGGATCAAATCTACTTCATCTTTAAACATGCCAAAAAGAAACAGAGCAGTACTGTTTTTAACTTTGTAGCTTCAGAAACGCTCGGCTCAGACCTGCTTTTACAGAACTGCATCAGAAGCAGGAAGGAAAAAAGTTTAGTCAAAGTAAAAAGTGCATTTTATGGCGCTCTGGATTCGAGTGCAATCCTCCCTTCCATGTACTGTTGATAAAGTCTGGGTAAAGGTTTATGGAGCCTGAGAAGTGTGTTGTTGTGTGTCACTCACAGGCTGCCATGGTCTCAGAGCAGCTGTTATTGCTGTCATCCAGGCTAAAGAAGGGTGGCACACAGGTGGTGGAGCCCAGGCCCTGAGTCAGGTAGGTGGCTGCTGGGTAGTAGGAGTGCATGCGGTACTGAGACGACACGTTGTGGCTGGGCAGGCGGCCATCGCCATGAGGCATCTGCTTTATGCAAGTAAAACACAAAGACAGGCACTTTTAGATTGAAAACATACAAACACTGCATGCTGTGGATAAACAGCAAAGCTCCAGAAAGTGGAGGCCTGGAGGTCCTCTTTAATCCACCAAAGATCTGAATTAAGGTCAGTCTTCATATTTAGGAGCTGACCCATGGTTGAAGGTGTGGTATGAGGATTAAATAGTTCTTGATAAAAGTTCATGTTGGGGTCCCCGCTGGGCAGAAACAAAACCATCATATGACAAGATGACGACAGAAACAACACGAGACTAGAAACAAAATGTTTTAATTATCGGATATTAAATATATATTTTTTGCCTCCAGACAAACAAAACCTAAACAGATCTGTAACATTTGTTGTGTGCAGTTATTTATCTGCTTGTTTACTCTTGGATCAGCTGGTTGTTGGTTCCAAACATGTTTGTTGCTATTGGGGAAGTTGCAGAGCGCCCTCTGGTGGACAAACTATGCAACATCACTCATAACAGAGTTGAAGGGTGTTTCTGTCGCTTCTTTTTAATTGTTTGTTATAAATGCAATAATGATAAAATTAACATCAGTCTACATTTGGTTTTGCTCACGACAAAAATGTCCTGATCTTAAATGCTCACACTGAAATCTTAGCTGCACACAAGGGGATTTCTTTCTGAGGTGTTTGAATAGTTTCCGTCTGAGCTGATATCTTGGTAGCTACATGATGAATTAAAAAACTGAGCTTAAAGACATGCTGATAAAAACTGGAGATTTTTGTGGGAACTGTTCAAAAAACCAAAGAACTGTTCCGGCTTTAAAAAGTCTTTCCTGTGACTTTTGCTCTGTGAGCCAAACACCAGCCGTTGGTTCAACAGAGGCTATACGCCATACTGGGGTCACATGATCTTAAGATCTGCACTTTAAATAAAGGTTTTATATAAAATACAGTTTATTTCCTGCAGCTCTGTGAGGTTACAGTGGTTTACACTGGCTTTATGACTTACATCAGAACATCAGAGCCCGCTAACACCGCCACTGGATATATTTATAATACAATATAAACGCCGCTGCTGTGTGAGTCCACTCACAGATTCTGACTGTAAAATCCTTCATCTCATACATCAGATTTTCACAGGCAACACTTTAACAACTCGGAGTGACAGAAAGAAATACAGCCGTAAAATAATATATGACAGAAAATTAGCAGTGTGTGATTTCACAGGCCCGCGGCTTGTTCTCAAAATGGGCAGCAACACCCAGAGCTGGCTTTCCTCAGTCCTCTGAAAACTTTAAAACGAGCTGTCTACTCAGCAGCAAGCCCGCCTCGCTGAGGGTTTTCAATTTCATTTTTATGGAATTTGATTTCTGTCAGGCTGTAATACGTCACCCGTATTGTCCACACCATCGGTTCTGCGACAGCTTTATAAACTGTTATTTAAGCTACACTCGGCTCCTGTATTAGGCCGTGAAAAATACAATACAGATTGGAACTGGAGTCTTGAAAGTGCACCGCGCTGATGGTTAAGCGGGACACACGGAGCACCAAACAAAACTGTCAAAGTTGCTCGCCGAGGCTGAGTTTTTCCATACGTTTACATCCAGAGGCGGCGAGCACATCCCCGGGTTCAGCACGATGCCACAGTGTGTAGCTAACTGTCCACATCATCTGACCTGTCATCAAGTCAGGTGATAGTTTGTGCCACTTTGTAAAAAGCAGGACTTTAAATTAGCTCAGTGTTGGTGTTCTCGCACAAAGAGACAAATGGTGTTCAAACATATTTTCCCCACGGATGATGAATAAACCTTCGACAGCAGCTGGATCCACCAGCCACCAATCAGGCTTTCACAAAGCTGTGGGGGGTTATGGAGCGATAAATGGGAAGCTGAAGCTGGAAGCAACACCAACGAAGAAGTAAAGTCCGGAGAAATGATCACAAACAGGTTCAAAATGTGTCGGTTAAAATAATGAAAGCAGCTCAAAACACCCAGATGACCAGCTGCCTGGGATGTCCTTCAGACACGCGACCATAATCAGGCTGGTTATTCACACCGACCACGTGGTTATGATAAGTTTTCATGAAGCAGACACGCCCAGAGGAATCTGAATACCACTGCTTTATCAGATTATTTCCAGTTTACTGTGTTTTTCTGTGAACAGTGTAGGTTTTCATTCCAAATGTTTATGATTATGTGCTATAAATAAACTGTGTGTGTCCTCGTCAGTCCAAGTGCAGCTTCACCCTAACACGCTCACCTAAAGCATCAAACTTTGGAAACAGAAACAAAAACATGTCCTTCAGTGATAAGAGTTGAATGAAGTCACACAGTCAAGCTTAACTTTAATTCCAGGCTGATCAGCTGATCGCAGTGCCAGCTGATACCCTTCTACTATCTTACTGATGAATCTAATAAAGTGTCCTATTAACCTGCAGTAACGTCTCCACGGCTGCCTTCAGTCATGCTGGTTTGCAGCCCGCTATCATTCTCACTGGTGCTCGCTCAGGTCTGTGCAGAGGTCGCGCTGCTGTTTCTTAATCTTTTCCACATGCACGCATGAAACTTTTTTTTTTTTTGCAGTAATTTAACCCGTTACTGTACTAAATTCAGTAACGCCATTACAGGTACAAATGTGCTGCTGTTTGCATTGCAAATCTTTAATGACCTGCATGAAGGATGAGCAGGAAAAATCAAAGGCGCCTTTTTTTCTGCACACTTGTGCCTGAATCAGCTGACTCCAGTTCAAGTGGAGGGAAGGAAGCTGGATGGTGTAGTGGTAAGACTACACACCTTCGGAACGGGAGTCACAAGTTTGATTCCCACCCGGTCTCCAGTAAGGGTCCTGACTAGACCCCCCACGCAAAAAAAAAAAAACCCAAAACCCCCGCAGCTATGTCTGCAGCTTGGACACAAGAATTTCACTACATGTTGTACTCTGTATAATTGTGCATGTGACAAATAAAGGGTGTTTGTTTGTTAAAGGAAAGGGGGCATGACAATGGAACAATTCACAGTCAGGGTTCTCAAAGCGTGGTCTGCAGGCCAGCAGCAGCCCTCAGTAACAGTCTGCAGGCCTGTAAGCGAATGAAGAAACTGCTGCTCAGTTTTTACTGCAAAGCGCAGTTTAACATCAAAGCAGCATTTCTTTAAAATATTACGAGTTCTGTGATCAAGACTAAAGTACAACAAGGGCCACTGCTACAAACTGGACGTGCACATGCGTCTCAATATCAGCCTGTCGGGTCAGGCGTGCAGCATCGGCTCTCCTGTGGTCCTGCTTCAGCATGTGTGCAGTTTTTGCCTTATTTGCACTCAGTCTGGAGAACACCTGGATGTACCAACCAAAGCGATTTAAACAAGGCACATGTCAGACAGCACTGATATTAATATTGAAATAAATGGCGAGTGAAGAGAAAGCCACCATTATCACCATGACATCAGTAACAACTTGTGCCAAACGTGTAAGACGGCCGTACGCTGCGGTTTGCTCACAGACCTACAGTGCCTCCTCTGAACCACCCAGATAAGTTGCTGAGTCCTTAAGGAGGGGCTTCCTTACCTCCCTGAGAGGGCCTGTCTTCTTATCTGGCACCATCTCCTGTCTGGAAGCTCTACACTACCCTTATATTATCACCATCCACCTGCATGACAGCCAAGCGTCACTGAGTGCACAGGAGAAAAGGCGGAGGCAGATGGCCTTCCACTGATAAAGACCACATTGTTTCCTCTGCTGTTACAGTGGGAAGAGCTCAGGACCTGCGCATCACTTTATTATGACGCATTAGCTTAATGATTTTAAGGGAAATGCATATTTCACCTCAGTCATGAGTGAGGCGTTAAGAAGTGCCAACAAAACATAAAAACAGAACAGGCGAAAACAAACTGGCAAAAAGCAGATGCAGAAATATAAAAAATAACAAAGTTTGACTTGAAACTTGTTGTTCGTAACTTTCATGGATAGAATTTCCGGGCGCAGCAAAGTGTGGCCGGCGGTTTCTGGCTTGGTGGCCTCGGGATCACCTCTGTGCTTTCTGCCGATCTTCTGGCTTTATCAGGAAGTGACCTCTCGCTTAAACTGGAGGGTTTGCAGCCAAGCGTGAAGCAGCTGGCAAGAAAAGTCAGAGGCCACAAAATGGTGTGTTTGGGAGGAGTTCAAGTATCTCTGGGTCGGGTTCACAAGTGGGTGGAGAGAGGAGCAGGAGTCAGCGGGGATCTGAACGCTGTACCAATCTTTACGGTGAAGAGAGCTGAGCGTGAAATCAAAGCTGTCGATTTACTGCTCAGTCTACGTTCCCGCCCTCGCCTACGATCGTGGATGCAAGCAGTGGTACCAAACAAACATTTGTGGTTGTTTGTTTCTTTTGTACTACTTGAACACTACAGTGACCCTCAATGAGACGACACTGCCAGCAGGGGCCCACAGCTCATTTAAGTGTGAACCCTTCTCCATCCAGCAGTAGTTGTAGTTCGTCACCTGAGAGGGACTCAGAGTAAAGCTGCTACTCTTCTATAAGGACACCAGATGAGGTGGTTTGGGCATCTTAGGAATCATAGTCCTACCAGTAGAAGACCACAGGAAGACCTCGGGCACACTGGTCAGATTATGTTTCTCAGCCAGCTTGGTGACACCTCAGCGCTCGAGGAGGTCCCTGCTTAGACTGCTGCCTCTCAGATCAGCAGCAGAATATGGACGCATGGCTGAAAACCAGTGTTTAAATTAAAAAATGTATATGAGCCACCAAGATTATTCTGACCGTGAGCCCACGACTACAGCAACAAGGTGAACTGTACAGATTTTTCTCCTGTTACACACTTTGTCAGGAGTTTCCTGCCTCACAGTGAAGAAAACCATTTATTTCTTAGTTCTGGAAGTTTCATAGTAGATCCATCCACAGTTAATGATGATTCGCCTTTGCCATCACCTCTGTCAGCATCAACAGATTTATAGATGTGCATAGTGTCGTTTATGCACTCACAATGAGATGTTGTATTTATAAAGGGACACCTTGAGAAAAACCCCAACGAATGAAAAGTTAAAGGCTGTTGGGCTTGCATTGACTCGGGCGTGCTCTCTGCATCGTGCAGAAACAGGACAGCGATAACTGCTTTGCATCAAATATGGAGACAAAATCTAAAGTGAGCAACTCAAGGACTCGCTTCAGTTTGGGATACTAAAATCTGAATGCAGCTCACTGAACTGGAGGTTTAGGACGGGTAAAGGAGACACAACAGTTTCCTTCTTTCTTTCTCTTTAACCAAATGTTAAAATCAGGCAATGAACTATTTCATCCCACCTTTCTACTTACAGATATTATTTATTGAGTGTTTGCTGCTCTAAAACTCATCTTCATTAAATCAGCTCCTCGTGCAAATACAAAAAAATCTGCCTCTGATATTGAATAACCACAGCACGTAGCCCTCTCAACCTGACAACTTCACTGAAAATATCATAAATCACAAAAGCGGATGGCCAAATTATGCTAAAGAGCGCTAACTGATTAGCATTAATGTGCTGGCTTTCTCCCTCGGGCGCTGAGGCATAGCGGTGTGTTCCTCTGCCGACAGACAATACCATTAACCTTTGCAATTCAGGCTCTGCTGTGCGCGGGCAGGATCGCGGAGGCAGTGACCCCAAAAGTAGACGTTGCTACTGGGGCAACTGAGAGAGAAGGAGGGGGCGGAGAGAGGGGTACAAATGTTCTTCATAAAAACACAAACGCAGGAGAGTTATAGATCTAATCTGCTCCATGCATAAGCTTAGTGTGTGTGTGTGTGTGTGTGTGTGTGTGTGTGTGTGTGTGTGTGTGTGTGTGTGTGTGTGTGTGTGTGTGTGTGTGTGTGTCCTGCTCTCTCTTTTACCATCAGCGCTGACTTTTTTCAATTGAATTGTGACCTGGGTGTAACCACGTATACGGTTATCTGAGCACAGGACACACTGATGCATCACTGACTCGGTTACATTTCCTGAACACAGACGTCGAACCTTCTCCATCAGGACACGTTCGAGTTCCTCATCAGTCTCATACATGAACACTGCCCCTCATTTAGTCCTTTAAACTGTTCTGACAGACATCGTTCATCAGGCGGCTTCTGTTAGAAACCAGCTGGGGCTGTTTTGAAATGTAATGTGATTACAATAAGCAAACATACAGCAACATCAGAGCTTTTATTTCTATTTTGTTCTGAAATCTGTTCACTTTTCTTCACTTTCCACAGCAGGTTTGCTTGTTTTGGTTTACTCGTTAAGAGCTTTGGGTTCAGCTTTGTTAGTTTCAGTGTTGGGTTCAATGTTTTTAGTCGTGGAGTAAATTTCCACTAATCAACCGAACAACTACTTTCCTCAGTTTATATACACTAACTTATTGGAAGTTACACGTCTACTTTTTAATGCACAGGTACGACACACAATCTGCACTTTTCTAATTATTCTAAATATTCTTAACTATTTAAACTACTTTCATATCCTGCTCTGTTTGCACACTACAGCTGGGTTTGCCATTTATCTGTACTTTAATTTTAATAACTGCACAGAACTGTTTTGGTAACGATTGTCCATGATGGAAATATGTAAAATTTTGTGTGTCTCCGTCCTGTGTCCTCTTCTGCTTGTATAGGTGTTTTTTTGCTGCCTTTAGAACCAAATTTCCCCTGCAGGACAATTAAAGGATTATTCTATTCTATTCTATTCTATACATAAGTTCAGAGCAGTTATCTGGATACAAACACTTTGTGAATGCAGTTAATTTGCAGCCATCCAAAGTCTAGAGCTGATTTTTATTTTTCACAGCTGGTTTCTGTTTTTAGACACCTTTAGTTCACTAAAGTATCCTTGAAGATGATTTAACACTGGATTGATTTTCATCGCTTTTCTTTTGACCGAGCAGTAAACATCCAGTATAATCAGCCCCAAATTCATTTCAGTGATTTAAACAGAGGTCTGTACTTGAGCGCAGTAAGAGCGAGGCAGCGGACCTGGAGTCAGAAACTGGACGCATCTTTATCCTCTGGGTTTGCAGGACTGTAACATACTATAAAGTGACCACTAAGGCAAGGACGTCAAACTCATTTTATATGGTGGGCCCACTCTGAGCTTCAGGGGGCGGGACCAGTGAAACTCTGCGTTCTGTCAGTGTAAAGAAGTCTAACTGCACCCTCAGAAACCCCACAGTGAGAAAGTTCAACTTTAGCTCATCTCAGATACATGACGGTATAATCAACACGACTCTTTGGGCTTAAACTGTAAGAAATTAATTCTTGTGAATTAAAAAAGAAACATTTTCATCATTTTGATGGTGACTGTAGTGGCTATATTAATTTCTTAAAGTTCTCTCTTTCTCTTATATGTAATATAACCACTACAGACGGACAAGCGCCTGTTTTATGCGTTGTCGTTAGCAACAACTACGATAAAACCATCCCGTGTCCGCTTGTTTATTTTCCACATAAACCTTTCAGAATAAAGCTCAAGATCCTGTTGAGACTTTTCAAAATAAGCTGAATCACGTGAAAGATGCAGAGTATCTACAGATGAGAAGCAAAAAAGATGCCAGGTGCTAAAAAATAAACCTTAGACTCAAACGTTAGAGCAGGCTTTTCCCCGCAGCACGCCGTGTTAGAAATACAAAGAAAACGGCGGCCGTTACAACTTATGTCTAAAAATGCATCGTTTCATGCATCTGTTAAAACACTCGACTCCAGCTACATGACGCGCAGCTGGAAACACTTCACACAAGTCGAGCTGCCCGAGATTCACAGAATTTACAGAAAATGTTAAATTTTCGTGATTTATATCGTTATCGGACGATAGATGTCTTATATCGGGATATGAGATTTTGGTCATATTGCACAGCCCTGTCATGGGGGAGGTCTTTATTAATAAGAAGTGCTGTAAAACATCCATTGGGTCAGACTGGAGTCAGCGGTGGCCTGATTCTGGGCCCCGGGCCTTATGTCTGACACCTCTGCATCAAGGTGTCTTGATGCTCAGGCTCAAACATCCAGGTAAGTAAATCCCAAAAGGTTGATTCTGTTCATCTGTTTCATCATCATCCAAGTGACTTCTTCAGTCTGAGCTGACTTGATCAGTGGTTGTTGATCAATATTCATGATGATTTGCATATTAATGATCAATGAATTGACCTCCCAGCCCATTGTTCCTTCAGTGGGCTGGTTTCAGTCATTATGCAAATGTCCTGTTTATAAGGTTGAAACCTGCAGTCAGCTGAGACTGAAGAAGTCGCCTGGATGACGATGATGATGTAAACGTGAAGATGAACAGAATCGACCTTTTGGCCTCTGCATTGGGGAAAAACTACCTGAGTTTTGAGCACTGAAGATGCCTCTCGGATGACGGGTGAAACATCCTAATGATCAAAATATTCCAGCTGTTTTCAGTTCAAGCACTTAAAACTGCCATGACCTGGAGGACTGAGAAGCTGCAGACCTACTGACAGAGTGAAGACACCCCAGAGGATTAAATGCAAAGCAACTTCAGATTTAGGCTTTTCTGTTTATGTAGTCCAAAGTAACTGGCAAATAAAAGCAGTGTAGCCTGCACACTGACTTAGTGAAGCAGACCTGTGAGATCTCTTTATAGCCACAAACCCAACAAGAGGCTGGAATTTAGACATTAAAATATCAGTTTAACATAATCAAAACTGTGAGTTACAAGGATTTTTGGGCTGTGACTGTCTACATAATAACAAATCAGTGCCAATCTAACCAACACTCATTTAAAATGAGGATCATTTAACACCAGTTTCACACTGGTTTAACACCAGTGATTGTCTGAGAGAAACGCGACACTCTCGTGATAAGTTGGCGTGAAAGCGAAGCCTTTCCCGACTGAAGCGCCGTAAAGCCGCTTACCTCCCGTTTCTGTGGCATGAATTTCTTCCATGCTGCTTTACAGGCTTTGCTGCTACGCAAACAATAAACTATGTGCAGACCTGTTCCTAAACATGAAGAACATTCCAACACAAAAGCGGTTCTTTTATATTTGAAGCCACAACAGTTAATCCCCTGTAGCGGGTCAGGTTTGATGTAACTGGGTTAAAGTAATACGATTATGAATTGTAGCTTGACGCACACGGACAGATTTGTCCTGCCGAGCTCACCCAGCTGTTTAAAATTCCTGTCAAATCAACGTATCCAACGAGCAGGACCAACGCTCACGCCTTCATTAGCTCCTGATCACACTGACTGTCGCTGCTGTGGCTCACCTGGTACTGCGGGTAGTTGTAAAGGTTTCCATAGTAGGTGGGGTAGCGCGAAGGCTGGTAGAAATTGTAATAGGGGGTTTCCAGCAGGAGGTCAGACGGTCCCTCGGTATGAGCCCTGGCAGCGGCTGATGGGCTGGGGGACGATGCTGAGCGGGTCCCTGGACACAAAAACAAACAAATCACGATGAGACCGCGAGGATGAAGAGTAAAGTGTGTGGCTGGTTGTTTCAGCACTGTCAGGTAATTTAACATATGATGTTCAGGATGTTTTCAAACGCTCGTGTTTGTGTTTTGTTACAATTTTAACAAGGAAACAAGTCTCGTTACGCCCGTCTCACATTTTACTGATGCTAAAATGTAACAATTAACTTCTCTCAGCATTTAAGTTACACTTGTTCAGATCATTAAAGGAGACAGAAAGAGTTCATTTTGAAACATGCTGCCCAACAGCTCCATCTTCAGGTGACAGCTGTACTTGGTGTCAAACATACAATTGTCATTTTTCAGGATGAAGATGACCATTAAGTCATCATTACTCACTCTCGGTTGTACGTTTCTTATCAGCAAGGACACATTCTTCCCAGGCAGACCCTGATCTTTGCACAGGGAAGACACTGTGCACCACTGGAGCCAAACATGATCACATTTACTGTCCCAACTCCTGCTCCACACAGTGCTCCACTCCTTTTTATACCTCAATCTTCATCTCTACCCCCCCGTTCCCTCAAAATAAAAGGAACACACATACAAACAGACAAAGTGCAAGATAAGAGCAGCCTTGATCCAAAATCACATTTAAGCGCTATCAGCGAAACACTCTTCTGTGTCAGCTTCCACACAACCTGGAAGAAAAACTCAAGGACATCTTTTCAAGTTTCCAGTGTCCTTTGTTATCACAGAGTCTCTTGTTCTCGTCTAGAAACGTGTTCAGTCCACAGGATGTTGTTCAGCCTTGGATTAGCAATAACACCAATTAACATTTTAAAAAAGCAACAACATTAATTCACTGAGGGGTAACTGGTTTATCTAGACAGGCACACAACAGAGAAGGAGGGAGTGCAGGCAGGTGGATGCTTCTCAGACCAGCACATGAACAAAGTGACTTGCAGCTGAAGTGCAGGCAGTAACGCTGACCTGTGTCCAGACCTCACAGGTGAAAAGGTGTCTTTGAGAGAATTAACTGGAATTATTTCAGACACTTGACACGTTAATAGCATTGTTTTTGTTTTTGTTTTTGTTTAATAACTAAAAACACTGGAGATCTCCAATAATAAGATTCATAACACAAAATCTGACGAGGTCCATGTAACACGAGGTTACCTGTGACAGCAGAGGTGGGGTGGCTGGTAGGTGTCGGGGACCGTCCCTCCACAGAGAACAGGCAGTCTGCTCCAACTTCATTCTTGACCATCATCTCAGAACCGGACAGAGACACTGGACTACACATCCCAAGCTCTTCTTCTTGGGCCTGCTGCCTCCTCAGGGCAACCTGGAAGGGAGGAGAGGTTTGATAAGGAACCGCGAGCATGAAACAAACATTGCCCTTATCTGCTGACTTCCCAGAACAGATTTAAACAGAGGCTCGTCTGAAAATTGTAATTACACCTGATTAGACAATAATAAGATTGTTTGTGTGCAGATAAACTGTTGATATCGCCATAAAACAAGAGCATTTTGAAAACACGCTCCTGGCTGCTGAGCGAGATGAAACCAGCAGCTCTTTGTTGTTTATAATTCTTCAAAAACTGTTTAACGACCGACTGGAAAAATTTAAACATAAACGACTCACCGAGAGTCAGTACGGATTCAGATCAAGCAGATCAACATCATCGGCACTATTAGATTCAATAGAATACATCACAAATTCCATAGACAAAAAGCAATATGTGGCTGGGTTATTCAGAGACTTGACAAAAGCATTTGACTCTATAGATCAGGATATATTAATAAGAAAACTGGAACGTTATGGTGTCAGAGGGGTCGCTTTAGATTGAGTCTGGAGTCATTTAAGTGAGAGGAAGCAGTTTGTGAAAATAAATGGTGGTTGCTCCTCATGTATGCACATTGCTTGTGGTGTACCCCCCAAAATTCAACATCATTAACGACATCTGTAAAGTGTCCAAAGCATTAAAAATGGTTCTCTTTCCTGCGATACAAACATTTTTTGCTCTGGTGATGATCTGCAGAATTTATTGGAGGATGTGAAATAAGTAAAGTCAAGTTCTGGCTCGATAAAAACAAATTATCATTAAATTTAAATAAATCTAAACTTATGTTATTTGGAAATAGTCGTTTAAATACAAATGCTGAGATTCAAATAAAAGGTGTTGATATTGAAAGAGTCAGTGAAAATACATTTCTGTGGGTAATAACAGATGAAAAACTTAACTGAGAGCTCACGTAAGATATATTCATGCCAAAGTATCACGAAGTATTGCAACACTAAACCAGGCAAAGCAGGTATTCGACAGAACATCACTTCATATTCTCTACTGTTCACTGGTTTCACCATACTTAAGCTATTGTGCAGAGGTCTGGGGCAACAACTATAAAACATTACAGTCACTTTTTACTCTTCAAAAAAAGCAGTTGGAATCATCCACAGTGCAGGTTACAGGGACATACAAACTCACTGTTTTTGCAGTAGGAAATATTGAAAATTGACGATCTAGTAAAATTCCAAACAGCACAAATTTTATTCAAAGCATAAAATAAAGAACTGCCAGGAAATATTCAGAGTATGTTTGTTTTGAAAGAAGGAAGTTATAATTTAAGGGGTTTTTGTAACTTCAAAACAGGGCAGGTCCGTACTACAAGAAAAAGCTTTTGTGTTTCTGTGCATGGAGTGAAACTGTGGAACAGTCTGAATATGGAATTACAGCAACGTCCAAACACAAAACAGTTCAAAAAGAGTTATAAAAATATGATCTTGAAATTATGTGAATGTCTCTATTAAAAGATGTACAGGATATAGTATATTAGAAATCTATTCACCATTTTTATTACAAATTATATCAGTAAGGAAGCTGACTAAATATTGAATGATAATTTATGGCAAAGGGGTGGGATCAAATAAGTGTGTACTTCTTCCCTTTCAACGTGTAAATGAATCAGAATGGTAGCAATATTGAAATGTACTGATTTTTGTATAGTATTTTATTCTCTCTCTTATTTTCTTTTCTAAATGTACGTGTATATTGTTTACATGTTTGAAATAAATTAACAATCAATCAATCAATGATTGGTGTAATCAATCAGGCCATCGGCTCAGCTTTCTGTAAACTGACAGCTCTGTGCATCGATGTATCTCAGGGTCAAGAGTAAAACATGATGTTTTACCCAGTTAAAAAGACATTTTAATTCTTTATCTGCTCATTTTGTTAGTATCAGTTCACCGTAAGAGTCACTTTCAAGCAGAAATTCCAAATAACTTATTTAAACAGTTTTCACACACCTGACCACGCTAGACCAACTTATTCATCTCTTCTTTAGAAAATGAGGAAATTATCCAGCACTACTGACTTTAAAAGCCACTGATTTCTAAATTTTGCTGCGTTTCCTGCTAAAAAAAAGTTTTCAATAGGATTAAATACAGTCTATTTAAAAAAGACAATAAACTTCAGTTATTAAAGTGTTCTTTACAGGATAGATCATTAAAAATGAGAGCAGAGACTATGTTCTTTAATATAAATCTCATGTTAACTGTACTATTATTCTTTGCTTGTTCTGTAATATAAAACTCAATAAACATAATGTTTAAAAAAAAGTGAGAGCAGAATCAACAACATGGATTTAAAGAAGCTCAAAGAAAAAACAGTAGATATCAATGTGGGGAAATACTGGAAGAACCAACAAAAATATTCTTTACAAGAAAAAAAACATGTGGTTATTTTTAGTAACTTAATACATTTAAAATGTTATTTTACAAACTCTTAAATTGTCACTTTAAATTACAAAGTTACAAATGAATTCCTTTTGCTTTTTGTAAGTATCTTATAAATGTGAGCAGCTGCTGGAACATTTTAACCCTGAACTTTAGCTCTGTCAGGCAGCTAACTGTTAGCTCTGTACGAACTTGGCTAGCTGCTTTCTGGGTGGTTATTACTAATGAACAGACTCACCCGCAGCAAACAGGGTTTAAAAGTCCACAGACATAAATAGAAAGTCCCAAACAGCCTGTGTGGCTGTGTGTGGTCACAAAACCTTTGGCTTGGTGTTAAAAAGCAGTTTTGTTCTCAGCTGCAGCTAGCCGCGCTAACGGGCGCCTAAACTGAGTTACCTGGGCCGCCATGACTCTCTGTCTCTCCGCGATCAGTTTGCATTTGGGACACTGGCAGTCCCTCCAGTTGCAAAAGCGCTTGTGTCCCTTCAGTGGAGACACGTATCCGTGATTTCTACAGCGGGAGCACTTGGGCATCCTGGGGGATTTCTTGGCTTTGGGGGACATTGGTCCGCTGCAATCCGGTACCTGCTTACTCTGTTTGTCCTGGCTCATGGGTCCTGGCAATAAGGAGTGCTGATAACTGTTGGACCTGCCCAGAGAAGACGTGTGCACACGGACAGGTCTGCTGCTGAGCCCAAGCAGAGGCTGGCTGATAAGATATGCACTGGTGCCAGGCTGGAGGCTGTAAGGTCCCTGTCCCTCCACACCCTGCTTTTTGGTTTTTTTCCGGAAGGCCTGGGATCCAGTGGGAGGAAACAATGCGGGGGAGAGAGCTGCAAGTACAGAAGCATCATTCTGCAGGCCTCCCGTTTTACTCTCTCCAGTCACGAGTTAAAAATATTGACTCAAAAACACAATTTAAAACCCAATACAATTCTTCTTATGAGGTGCAGGGACCAGAAAAGTGTCCTCAGAGGCCACCTGATGGCTTTGCAGAGTGAAAAGAGGCACTCTTTGGACTTTAACTCAGTCTGTGCCAGCTTTGCAGTCTGAAGGACCAACGCGTGGGCCAAGTAGGTAACAGAATATAACCATGACTCTGTGTTATAATCTGAAGATTTAACTTAACTACGGTTCATGCCAATTATCCCCCAAATTAAATACAGGAAATTGTTCTGCCTGTCAAATTAAAATAACTATTACTATTAGTGTAATATTCTTTATAGTATCTTCCCACTGAAACATATTTATTGCAGTGTTTTTCCCACCTTGGCTGCCGGTGAATTAATTAATTGCTGAAACTGAGCTGACCTCCGCACCGTCAGTCAGCCCGGTGGATTTATAGACAGGGAGTGAGGTGAAGCTCAGAGGCAGCCAATTAAAATCCTTACAGCCAAACGGAGGGGGATAAAACAAAGTTGCCAATTAAAAAGCAGCCCCGAATCACTGAGTCAAAATAAATAGCTGCTTCACTTCACTGGCTCAGGTCCTAAAGTAACTGAAAGCAGGGCTGCAACACTGCGTTTAATTGCCTCTAAAGGTTATAATGACAGATTATAATGCAGTGATAAAGTCTGCAGTTTAATGCAGGTAACATCTCCATTAGTCTGAATCCAGTCCAAGCAGGCCTGTAAAACACAGCAGACCAACATGGAAAACGTATGTGCCTATCATCCACCGCTCTATAATAAATATGAATAAATGCTGCCTCTCAGCAGCTCAGAGAGAGACACTTATTTTGAAATGATCATCAGTGTAAAATGAACAGTAGAGCCAATAAAAGCCAACTATGTAATCCAGCCCCCACAATGATTTATGCTTTAAACTGAGTATACGATGCAACAAGAAGTAGGTATGAAGTTGGCTTTGAATACCTGTAGTTAGGTCTCAGACCTTCTTTTTGCAATGGTCTGTGTCCTAATAGAGGTTTGTTTGCATTGATGAAGCAGTGAAATGAAATGATGGCCACGCAAATAACCTTGTCTTTACATATTTAATTTACCTGGGTGGACACAAAGAGATGTCAAAACCAATTTGTGCCACTGAAAGTGAAAGCATATAAAGAGTTTCTTTTATTTTCGACACTTTAGTCTCTGAAATGTTTCTGAAGCTTTCCGTGTGTAGCTGCTGCTTCACTGTTATTATGTATTATATTGATATTTTCCCCCGTTGATACCTTTTAGCTACAACCACGAACTCAGTCTTCAGTTTCTTTTGTACTCTCTATGCGCCAGTGTCTTTTTAATTATTTTCTTTTCATTCTTATTTTCTATGCATTTAGTTCTATTTGTGATTGCACATTAACTGAAATTTAAGGGAAAATGATGGCATATTAAACAGAATGGAAAGATATATTAGCTCTGCCACATTTAAAAGGCATGAAAGTCTTTTATCCCAGCACGGTATGTATTAAATTGTTATCAAGAAAGTTTAAATCTCAGTCAATTCACAATCACGAATCAGCTTAAAGAAGAAGTCGTCACCGTTTCCGAGAAGTCACTGAAGGCAGCATTGCCTAGCAACGGTGCCGTTTAGTTTCTCGCGCCGGGCTATCCGCGGAAACTTTAGCTAACTTTCTGTGAGACACAATGCCCAGAAAGACGGAGAGAAAAAGCAGCGACAAACGAGATGGAAACAAGAAGACATCGAAAAAGGAAAACTCCGAGTTTCCTGCAGAGAAAAGCGGGTCTGCGGACAAAGAGAAGGACCTCTACCTGACACAGATAGCGTATTTAACCGACGAGCTGGAGCGGTGAGCCGTTTAAGTTTACCGTAATGTTTAGAGTGATTGTGTGTGCAGTAAAAAGCACTTTGTAATGATATCTTAAATATGTTTTATTTGCTAACTCGATCTAATGTTGCATTAGCATAATGGAGGCTGAATTTACAAAGCTTCATTGAAATGAACTGATTTTACAAGCTACAGTGAGACCTTCATTCTTTGGTGCGCTCAGATAACAATGATCCCGGGGTTCCTTCATGAGGGGGTTTGAAAAGTGTGTTAATGCAGGTTCACATGAACAAAATTCAACAAAACATTTACTACATGCTTCTTTCACATGCCATGTACTAGGATTTACTTATGAAAGTGACTTTTCATTTTTTTTCTATCCAACATATTCACAAGTTTCTTCTCTTTTTAAGTGTCATCAGCAGAGCATCGTCTCCTCCTCTCCCACACTAGCTCTCCGTGGTCTTCCTGTTTTCTTCCTTGCAGCTCCTTCTTTAACATCTGTCCAGTTTATATACCAACCCTCTGCACACATCCAAACCATAAATCAGTATTTATACTGCATGAGAAAAATGCTAAAGGGAGACACTTGGAAGATTGTTTACCAAACCAGCGTCATTAGTCAGAGAGTTTATTTGGAACAAGAAGCATCCCCACATTCGCTTGTCTTTGTTGTATCTTCCCTTTGATACAGGGGGGTTGAAATGCCCCCAATTTTTACTGGTACTATCTGGCTATTCAACTAAGGACAATAATGTTTTATTTTTCATCCTAAAATACCCCATCTTGGGAGGGAAGGGAAGCAAATTCTCTTAAAATGCCATTAAACATGTACTTACACTCTGCACAGCCAAAACAATTAAAGAAAGAAACAAATGATCCCATAGTCCGAAATATGATTGAAGTTTGGTTTACAATAAAAGAAATGATGAATATTAAGAATAACCTCTCTCAGGTTAGTCCTATTTGGGGGAATGCTTTATTTGTACCAGGAAATTTGGACGCAGGGTTCCAGGGTTGGGCAGAAAAAGGTGTTAGAAAAGTGGGTGATCTTTTTTGTGATGGAATAATGGTCTCATTTGAGGATTTAGTTTCAAAAGTTATTTACAGATTAGAAGCTTCATTTCTTCCATGCAAAATCAGTCTCTCAGCCTTCCCCAGTTAAGTAAGTTAGAGGAGTTAATGGTGGAAAAAGGTGGTAATAAAGGTTTAATTTCAACATTCTATAACTGGATTCTCTCTGCCTCTCCAGAAACATCAGTTTCTAAGTTAGAAGCTTGGAGAAAGGACCTAAATATTAATATTTCTGAGGAGACATGGAAGCCAATTTGCTTAAAATCACAAAAACAATCGATTAATAGTAACCTAAAGTTATTACAATATAATTGGATCATGCAAACATATGTAACACTGGTGAAATTGAACAAATATAATAACAGAATTCCAGATACATGTTTTAAATGTGGAGAAGCCCGTGGAACATTTTTCCATTTTGGATGAGGGGAAAATTGTTTAGTCTGTGCTAGCTGTTTCTATTGTCTATTTTTTTTCTCTTTCTTTTTTGTTTCCTTCAATATGTATAAATGTCACAAATGTACACATATTCTATGTGTTTTTTATTTGATGTAAGTTTGGAAGAGAGCAGGGTGGGAGGTGGGGGGGGGGGTTCCTATTACTGCAGCATATTACTGGGAAAACAAACCTTTGTATGCCGTTGCAAAAAGCAATAAAAATTTATTTAAAAAAGAAAAGAAAGTAAATTGCAGTGTGAGACTCATGTTTCTCACACTGCTTTGTGGTGACTTTGAAACTAACCAAGGTTCAAAAAAATATTAAAGTATTTCAGGCAAGTTGATTGTCTTGTGTCAGTAATTTTAGGTGCTTACTGTCAGAATTTTCTCAAAAGAAAGAAAATTAAGTGTTGAAAGTGTCTGTTTGTTTTTCAAGTATTGGAAACTTGCTTTTTCTAAAAAAAAAAAAAAGTTCATTTGGATTTGGTACATGTCACACTGGGAATATTTTTTAGAGTTTTCCATCTTATCTGTCAAAAACATTCACCTGATGTGGCCTGTTTTAAAGATATTTTGTATTTGAGAAGCTGGAAATAAAATATCACTCTCACACCTGCAAAACTGTGGTTTCTACAGGCCTCGAGACCTTCACATATTTATTTGTTTCAGGCATCCATCGGTCTGAGTGAGCTTGAGGTCACTCAGACAGTGCATGCTCTGCTCGAGCTGTAGAGCTGCTTCAAATCCAGAAAAGGCCAGATGCAGTTTATAAATCGTTGAAGCTGTCATCCTTAACCCCTCAGATATCAGCTGAAATGTGATGACCTTGTGAGACAGAGGAAAGACTTGCTGACTCAGCGCAGCACACTGGAGCAGGAGAACAGAGACACGATCGCGTACCTGAAGCGTTCCCTGTTGGAGAAGGAGGACGAGGTGGGCGAGCTGTCGCTGCGGCTGCAGAACCAGCTGCAGGCTTCAGATCAGGAAAGAGACGCCCTGCAGCTGCGGCACAGCCGGGAGAGGCAGGAGCTACAGAACCGCATCGATGAGCTTATCAAAGAAAACACAGCACTCGGTAAAAGTTCAGCTCTTAGCATGTAGCCCATCAGAGTTTACCACAGGGTATCCACGTAAACATCAAAGTGATGGTAGGGATTCGATTTTTAAAGTAATAATAAGGATTTTTTTTTTAAATAAAAGATGAAATTTCTGGATCTTCCTCCCTTTTCAGTTCAGTTCATTTTTATTTCAAACATATTCTTTCACAGTCATTACAAAATATCACTGCATTCTTTTGTTTGAATGTTTTACGTGTAACTAATCTTAATGGAATCTGGTCAAACGACTGGTATGAGTTCAGTTTATACAGAGACATATTTTCCTCAATAATCAATTATTTGAATAAATAAACCTTTGATTTTATACATTTCAGATGTAAATACTCCAAAATACTCCAAAGTATTTGTTCATATTTATGAGGGCGGTGTGTGTCTGTGTAGCATTAATAAAGCTCTGTGGGGGAATCTTAATGATTACATTATTTGGAATCTCGTGATATTTTAAATGTGTTAAATATGTCTTTGCATTTCAGGAGAATATACATTTTCCATTTAACTTTCTGAAGCCTGTTCTTAAACATTAGTTTAATGTTGTATCATACCATGACGTGTCTGCCACAAGAATTCAAATGTGGGAACTCAAAAGTTTTCCTTCCAATTAAAGCCTTTTTGTTTTGTCTCAAATATAGAAATTAATAATACTAAAATTTAAAAAAAAAAAAGGTTTTACTTTTGGAAAGGCTGAAAAGAACTGACAGTGATTTGCTGGAAGAGGCCTCGATCAGCCTCCCCCTGCCAAAGACGTTAAAAGGAGCTCAGCTTTATAGTATTCCTTGAAAATCCAGCCCAGATTTCTTTTGGATGCAAGTGTTTCCAGCAGGAACCATTAAACTTTCAGGAGGTTTATTTTAGCAAAGACTGGCTTCAGGGAATGATTTAAACTCTCCTCTTCTCTCCTCCAGCGGAGAGGTTTGCAAGCCTGGAGGCGTTTCAGGGGCAAAAGGAGGAGATGATGTCCAGCTTAGAGTCTCTGGAGAAGCAGCTGGCGAGTCAGAAGGAAGAGCACAAGGATGACATTCACAGCCTGGAGATGAAAGCGCTGCTGGAAAAGAGGAGGTGGGATCCACTTTAGTACATAAAAATCACAGCACAGACTCGTTCCATTACCCGGGTCGAGTCCACTCGTAGAAAGTAGTTTAAGTTCAGACTATAAACAAATCCGTGTCAGCGCAGCAACTCGCAGCTTGTCTTCAGGACGACATGTTAATCCTGCCTCTGTAGCACTAATGTTTTTTCCTTTATGTCATCCTCGTCCCAGCAAGGGTCGTGTTCCTTTGGAAAACAGTGAAAAGCTGAAGCTCTGAACCTGCAGGCATAAATTTAAGGGCATAAAATAAGTTTTCTCTCACCCCAACCAATCGCAGCAGATGGCCCCGCCCCCCTCAGAGCCTGGTTCTGCCGGAGGTTTCTTCCTGTTAAAAGGGAGTTTTTCCTTCCCACTGTCACCAAAGTGCTTGTTCATAGGGGGTCATATGACTGTTGGGTTTTCTCTGTATCTACTGTACAATATGAAGCGCCTTGAGGCGACTTTTGTTGTGATTTGGCGCTATATAAATAAAATTGAATTGAATAAATATCTGGCTATATATGAAAACACTCACCTTATCTACTGCACAGCAAATACACAAATATCGCCAGTGTCTCCTCACAAGGCTGCATACCTGAATTATCCACCTAAAGTACCCTCTGACTTTACCTCCTTTGTCTTGTGTCCTGCCAAAGATTGGAGAGGGAGATGGAGTCTCACGCTGCAGCCATGGCAGCAGAGGTGCAGCTCCTGGTGGACCAGAAAGTCCCGGAGACGACCAGGCTGGCGCTGCAGGAGAACGCGGAGGTGAAAGCTCGCGTGGGGCAGCTGTCGGAGCAGGTGCAGATCCTGATGGAGGAGAATGCCGCCCTGCGGGGCTGCAAGAGTCAGCTCAGCATGGATGTGGAAAACCTGGAAGAAATGCTCAGAGAGACGTCACGCACCAGCTGCGTCCGTAAGAAGGTAAGAGAAGGAATTCTAAATGTCTTTAAGTTTAACTTAATATTTTAAATGCAGTGTAACCACAGTCATGCTTCACTGTCCACTCAGATTACAGCGGCTTCAAATAATCCACGTTTTATTTAGTTAAATCAAGGTTACTGAAAAGTGGACCAGCACTAGACAGTGTGCTCCCAGTGCCAGGCCCTTTCATCGTGTTTAACGCCAACGTCTTCTTAACGTGAAAAACAAGGGATTCACTCTAAATCCATACCCAACTCTCTCCATCAGGTGGTGGAGCAGCTCACAGAGAAGTGCCAGCAGCTGCAGGCGGAGCAGAAGGACTGCAGGCAGCGGCTCGAGCAGCTTCAGACCGAACACGCAGGAGCCCTGGGCAAGATGGAGGCGCTGAGGTCAAAGTTCACTCTGCCGTCCGTACAGATGAGTCTCACTCAGGTTCACGTTCACGTTAATGAAAGCTAAGCAGCAGGTGCAGTTATTACACATACGGGCTCGTAGTCTCATTTGTGGTACGTTTATATGCAAACAATAACTCCACAGTGAGATTCATCAATAATAAGTAATCAAATAAATCAATAACAACAGAGACACAAAAGAGACAGACAGGAAACATAAAAGCACTGAATCCTGTTACTGGTAGCAGCTGATGGCTGGATCATGATGATGAGGCCTTCCTGAACGAGACAAGAAAACACCCACAGTAGTTTATAGTTTATTCCTCTTTTACTATGATTGCTGGAAAATTCATGTATTAATATTTAAAAATAGAAAAATATTTGGTGCACTCATTTTTGTTTTACTTCAATACAAAGACATAAAACTAGTATTTACATTAGTGCAGCAGAAATACAGAAATTTGTATTCAGAGTGAAAATGAACCCAGGCCGTGCAGAGGTTTGAAGGGGCGGGGCTCAAAGTTAAAAAGGGAAGCGTTCAGCCTGGAACAACAACCCACATTCATCAAGAAACTAGCCTATGTTTTACCTGATGGGTACAATGTTGCTGCTGACAGTGCTGCAGGGCGGGGCTGGAGGGCGGGGCTGTGTGGATCTGAGACCGTAGACTGTAAAAAGTCCATTGGAGAGAATGTAGCTGATTAAACAGGTGAGATAATAATAAAATGCAAAGATTGGTGACAGTGCTTGGAATCATAAGGCAAAACACACACACACACGCACTCTCACTCTGTGTAAATATACTAAATATAAGCCCTCCATAAAGGGAGGGAAAGCCCTGTAAAAATAAATATGTTCCATAAAACGGGGACAGACCCACAGACCCAGGACAGCCTCACCCAGTGAGTTAGCAGCTACTACTTGTGCAGTTAATAAAGGGACAGGTGATGGTTGTCACGCTGTTACTCACACAGCACGCTCGTTTGTTTCAATTCGTCAGTTGCCACAACACAACTGACCAACGTGTACACAACAAGCTAATACTCCTGCGTGCTGTAGAGCTCGTTCCTGACTCGTGACCAGTGCGCTCTGCTGTCAAGGGTGATCATTGGTTAATGGTCATCATGTGACTGATGCAAGCCAGATCCTTCTATTTAGCAACACTGTGATTAATAGTTAAATGTTACTGTGAGGAGCACAGGCAGGACTCCACACACACACTAAAAAAATGCCTCTAGAAAAGAGCACTTGTGGCTCCCATCAAGCAGGTACTCAAACAGGTGCCTGATATGAACATTAAATGCTCATTACTCACTGCTCTGCTCTGCTACTTTTCTTATCAGCAAGGTCGCATTCTTCTCAGGCAGACGCAGATCTCTGCACAATGAAGCCTTGTTCATCACTGGCAGACAAAGAACGCGACGTTTGCCGCGGTCCCAGCTGCGTCATCAGTGACTCGGAGTGCTCGCCTCCTTCTTTTCCACCTCAGTTGCTCCTCTGTGTTTCCAAGCCAGAGCTCAAAAATCCCTCTTCACACATGCAGAGAAGAGACGCTGCAAGATAAGAGCAGCCTTGACCTGACGTGTTACCACGGCCACAACAAAACAGTGTCTGTGAAATATCGTACATTTAACTCCATAAATTATTATTTGTACATAGAAACACAACAGGAAACGTGTTCATATTCAAAATAAATAATTCTTTACATGCAAAAACTAGAGAAGTGTATTTTAGTTTAAAGGCTCAGATTCAGGCAAAAACAGAAAGTTGGTGCATCAGTTTGGAGTACTCACTGATATCGTTCAGTATTTATTATTATTAGTTAAAACATGTCAGGGTGAGCCTGTTTATTATCATTTCTGCCATATATGCACTGTTCAGGACAAACCTGTTTGAAAGAGGCAACCAATCAGAAGAAAGGTGGCTTAAATGCAGAGGATGAAGAAGAGTAAGGATTGTTTTGAAGTTGAAAAATAAATTATATGGAGTAGAAAGTGATCTTTTCCTTAAAGGGGAGAAATTGTTTCACTTTGAGGAAAAGCTAAAGAGTCTCCTGTGATCTCACCCTGGGTCAGCACACCTGAATCACATGATTAGGTCATTACCAGGCCTCTGGAGAACTTCAGGACATGTTGAGGAGGTCATTTAGCCATTTAGATCAGCTGTGTTGGATCAAGGACACATCTAAAACACATTCCTACTCCTGCTCTGAACTATGATGGCAGGTAGCTCAGGGTGGCATAACATTTGCTCAGGGGGCATCTGGATTTGAACCAGAGACCTCTTGATCTGCAGTCAAACGCTCTACCACTGAGCTATACCCCCTCTGCTTGTGCTTGCAGGCAGAATCAGGCCTCTCTGTCTGAACAGTGCAGTAAAAACAGAGCTCAGGTCAGTCAGCTGGAGGCGGAGCTTCAACAGGAGAGGAGGAGGAGGAGCAGGATGAAGAACATCATTCAGGAAGCTGCTGTTGCTCTCAGACAAGCACTGATGGTAAGATGACAGCGCTGACTCTGGAACGTGTGCAGATGACAGGTGTCGTACTTTCTGACCGACTGCTCGATTTTAGAAAAGTGAGACCGACATCATTTCAAAGTAAAAGTCTGAAACCTTCAGCTAACACAGAACACACGAGGTATTCGCCTCATTAACGTTTATGTTTTAGAATACAGAAATGAAAAAAGGAGATTTGTGACAAGGTGGAATTTATCTGTAAAAGACAAAGTTGTTGCAAGAAAACTGAATTCATTTTATTTCTCTGTCGATGACGATGGTTCAATGCTCCAGTGAAGAAGGTGAGGTCTTTATCTCAGCCAATCAGACTGTTTCAGTCTTGCTTTCACCTGCAGCAGGACTCAGAGGTGGACCAGTGGAAGCAGCTGATGCAGAGGATGCTGGTGCTTTTAAGCAGAGACGGATTTGCCAGCTCCGCTGCTGACAGCGGCAAAGTGAACGAGCTGCAGACGGCTGACTCTGCAGCAGCCCGGTAATAAAATCAGTGCTCACTAAGATGGTCTGCAAATACCCGACAGGTCGACGACTGACAGAAATCCTGCATCTTTATCGTCTGTGTAGAACAAGAAGTCTGGATCCAGATTGGAGTTTCCAGTTCCAGCTGGCCCGCTACAGGCCGGGAGATCTGGGTTTTGTGCCTTGCCCCGCGCTGAAACACAAAAACGTGCTCCCCAGGATGGAAGCTGGCTCCAGCAGGTTTGTGAGGACCTCAGAGCTCAGCTTCAGGGTCTGCAGGGGGATGTCTGATCACAGCTACAGCTGCAGTTATTATATGATATAGCTGTTTACAACTAACATTTAAACTCTCCATTCCTTCATCAGTTTAGATATCAGGCAGACAACATCCTCCTATTTAAGTAGTTCAGTTCATAGACTGTATGTGAAAGAGGACAGAGCCTCAGTGTTGGTGTTGTAGCCTTCGCTGTGTTAAAGCAATGAGAGGTTGTTGTGCTGCATCTTCTCCCCACAGCAAACTGCATCCATAAACTGTAGAACAAAACAGAAACACGTAATCTGAGCATCACACTGATAAATATTAAGAAAAGAGGTTGTCCACATGGCA